>NC_140087.1:32542211-33246665 GCF_964237585.1 Gallinula chloropus | reverse complement strand
GCAGGCAGTCTTAATTTCTGTAAATAATGGAAATGCACTTAGTGCTGATCACTATGGAATAGATGGAGCTTCAGCCCTATTTTCAAATAGATAAGATTCATATCATACCTAGTAGTTGCTCAGAAGAGTTATGCTTTCTACAAGATAGCAGTATTACTTATCTAGCAGACAATCAGAGAATAAAGGATGGATGATATCTGTCAAATGGATGGGGGTAAGCTAGCTTAAAGGGAAATGATGCCTTATGTCTTACATGCAATACAGCAGAGATGAGGAAAAATAGTATTTACTGCACAACATAACTAATTTTTGGGTCAGATTGTAAACGAAACAAGAAATCATCAACTTATATTTTGAGGAAAGTATTGACTAAATTCTTCCCCTTCATATAATACTGACTCAAGTAGTTGGAAACTAAGCTGGTTTAACAAGTCAAGTGTACTACCTTTTGGAGGTAACATGAAATACACAATTTTATTTTAATGTATGGAACTTACATGAATGTAAATTGACTTTTAGCAACTCCCCTTGCGTCAGCATTGCAGCTTCAGAGTCTTATTGTCTTCACCTTATTTATGTCTCCACTCCATCTCCTACCGGTTTGGTGTTCTCTATATGCTCGCCAGGACAGGATGTCAGTGGAATGCATGTACACAAGTACAATTTGAGTTGGCAAGCACTGTAAAGCGGTTGTTCTACACTGATTACCTGTCTTGTGAGGAGGGAAAAAAAGTAATGTTAGCTGCCTGGTTCCAGAAAAAAAAAAGGCTCCAATGTGCTGTACAAAATAAGCTTCTTCCCTTCATTAGTGAGCAAGGCCACTGGGATTCAGTCTCACAGCTGTTGGAAATACCTTCCTTGAACTCCAGTCCTAGCTGCTGCCTTGCTTTTGCAGTCTGCTGTAAATTGTTCCCTGCAAATACTCCATTTCAGAAGTTGTGAAGTGTGATATGCCATGTCAGGAGGAAGTGATTTGCAGTAAGGGAATTTATATTTTTGTAAGAAAGTGTAGGAATAACTCTTGTGAAATTTTAGCAAGTTTTTTAAAGCTAGCATGCAAGCAGCAACTACAAAGCACTTCAAGTTTCTCAAACTACCTGTGGTAGAAGGTTAGACATTCAAGTTCTCTTCTGGCTTTGTAGATGCAGAACAAAGGTAGATGGGGTGGTAAGATTGTGCTTTGAAAAATGATGGGATTTCAGGGGTTTATAGAGATTGTTTAGCAATAGATATCTTAACTGTAGCTACAGAAAGCACATCAAACTTTCAGTAACAGTGGCTTCTAGATTAGCAGCATATAAAACCTGATATTCCTTACTCTATGGATTTTAGCAGCTTTGCAAATAATAGATTAAAATGCAGCCTCTGAGTGTCACTGCAAACAGTTTATGGGAACTTCTTTAAATGCTCCCATACCAGAGTGCTGGGTAGAGCAAAGTGGCAGCTATTTTATACAAAATTCCAATTGCACACAATGTGCCATGACACGTTGACCACTCTGGAGATTAACATTTTTTCAGTCTCGTGATAAAGTTGAGACAAACTGACTTCAGAACTGTTCTCCTGTGTGCTGTGAAATGCTATGGTGCTGTGCAGCTTCCCTGTTAAATATACAGTACAGCTCTGACTGTGTGACAGTGCACCAAAGGAGACTGATTAATGGGTATGAGGCATGGTAACAGCTTAACTCTGGCAGATGACTTAAGCCTAGTTAAAGTAAGGTAGGAAATGCCAACTCAGACTGTTGCTGGCACTAATTGGACTTTATCAACTTTTTCTGGATACTAATGTGGGGAGTTTTTTCCGTACATGTTGTATTTGATCGTTGGTTAGGAATCATACAGCTTGTTTGAAGTCTACTTTGGCGGGGGATGGAAATCCAGTGCTTAGTCAGGGACTTCCTCTCTTGTTAATATGCCTGTTTTGCTTGCATCTTTGATAAACAGCAAAACTTTCATATACAATCATGACTGACATACATGTCTGATTTTAAGCTCTAGAGCGAACAGCTTCCTACTACTTCAGAATGAAACAGTGGCTTCTAAGAACATGTGAAAGCTTTGTGGTATGATGTAAACAATCAAAATACTGCTGCACCTGAACTGATATTCTTCAGTGACTTTTCAATGCCTGCAGAGTAAGTCTCTTGTACACACTGTGTATATACTGTGGATATCAGGTCTCCATCAGTATCCCTCAGCAGAACGGCTTCAGCTGTACCCTGACACTGTCTAATGTGAATATAACCAGAGTACCAAAAGTCCGTCTCTTGGTAAAGTGGGAGTCAGCTGAACAGGAGTTAACTGTCTGATTACTTTTTTCCTTTTTTTCTTCTGAACAATTTGAGACAATTGTTGAAGAGGTGTGTCCAGTTGTCAGTTACCTTTTCCACACAACCCTTGGTAAGAAAGGACTAGCGATTCACTTAAAATCTTCTGAGGCTGCTTTTGTCTGTTAGAAACTGTAAGATCTGAAGTCAGTGAAACTGTTTCTGGTACTGTTTAATACAGGAAGATACAATATTTCTGTACTACTTGGGTTTCTTTAACCTCTTGATGTTTGTCACCAGAACCATATCAAATATTACTTCCATAATAATGGAGAGCAAAAGTCACAGAATCACAAGGTTGGAAGAGATCTCTGAAGATCATTGAGTACAGCCAATCCCATCCTATGCTAAACAATATCCCTAAGTACCTCATCAACCTTTTTTTTTTTTTTTGAACACATTCAGGGAAGGTGACTCAACCCCCTCCCTGGGCAGCCTGTTCCAGGCCCTGACAACTCTTTCAGTAAAAAATGTTTTTCTAATATCCAATCTAAACCTGCCCTGGCACAGCTTCATGCCATTTCCCCTTGTTCTATCTTCTGTCACCTGGCTGAAGAGACCACTGCCCACCTCTCTACAACTTCCCTTCAGGTAGTTGTAGGTGGTGATAAGGTCTTCCCTCAGCCTCCTCTTCTCCAGGCTAAACATCCCCAGCTCCCTCAGCCATTCCTCATATGATTTGCCCTCCAGCCCCTTCACCAGCCTGGTTGCCCTTCTCTGCACTTGCTCAAGGACCTCAATGTCCTTTTTATGGTGGGGAGCCCAGAACTGGACACAGTACTCAAGGTGTGGCCTCACCAAGGCTGAGTACAGGGGCACAATTACCTCCCTAGACCTACTGGCCACACTGTTTTTGATACAAGCCAGGATGCCATTGGCCTTCTTGGCTGCCCAGGCACCCTCTTGGCTCATATTCAGCCTGCAGTCAACCAACACCCCCAGGTCCTTCTCTTCCTGACAGCTCTCTAGCCAGTCTCCCCCAAGCCTGGAGCGCTGCATGGGGTTGTTCTGTCCCATGTGCAGCACTCTGCACTTGGCCTTGTTAAACTTCATCCTATTGGTCTCAGCCAATCGGTCCAGCCTGTCCAGACCCCTCTGAAGAGCCTCCCTACCCTCAGGCAGATCAACACTTCCTCCCAGCTTAGTGTCATCTGCAAACTTACTGAGGGAGCATTCAATCCCTTCATCGAGGTCATTGATAAAGATGTTGAACAAGACTGGACTCAGGACTGAGCCTTGGGGTATGCCACTTGTGGATTTGGTTCCATTCACTTCCACCCTTTGGGCCTGTCCATCCAGCCAAGTCAGGCTAGATCTGCCTTTTTAACTCTTGTGTATTTCCATTATCTGCTATTGCTGCTAGTGAAGTTCAATGATTCTGTAGTTTAAACACTGCAACTCAGCATTAATAGCTTAAATGTGTAAGAATGAAGAGTGGAGAGGCATCTAGCACTGACCACCTCAGAGTTTGTCTACTCTCAATCTGTGGTTGCTACCCACATGAAAACAAACAGGTAGAGGCACTTGAGCTTGTCCTGTAATATTGATAGTGGTTTAGTTAACCTACTTCTTGCTGAATAACAGATTCAATCTAATTGGATAAGACAGTTCTGGGACAAGCTGTGCTGGTTTGGAGAGAGGGGGGAACACTGTCAGCAGTGGTAGCTTGCCAGTAGCATGTCAATATCTGTCTAAAAAGACACCTTGGTCAGGTCACATCTGACCCAGATAGTACTAGACATTAGATGTCTGGAGAACTGTGAGCTGCATCCTCAGGGCAATTCTGGATATTTGCTGTATTGTGCCAAGCATCCAGGTGTAGGACCTACAGGCATCCAAAGTGTAGTCTGTTCTTGTCTGTAGCTCCTAAAGGACTAGGTGAGTTTTGAAAAAGGACTATGATTGTGTCTCAGTGAGGACTGGGCTGCGTGACTAGCCATGGTGTTTCAGTTTGCATCTGCCACACTGATGTGAACTTTGAGAGCACTGGGACAGGCTGCCCAGAGAGTTGTGGTGTCACATTCTCTGGAGATATTCAAGACCCATCTGGATGACTACCTGTGTGATCTGTCCTAAGGAACCTGCTTTGGCAAGGGGGTTGTACCTGATGATTCTTTCCAACCCCTACAATTTTGTGATTCTGTGAATTAAAGAGCAAATGTCTCATGCTCCAGGAAACTGTCTGAAACAACTAATTTGTGGAGATTGGCACTAAAGTCTAAATAGTAGCACTGTGCTTCCACACTGTATGGCTAATAAGGTCAGAGTAGTTGATACCAAGGACCTGAAAGCCATGACATTGACAGTCAAATTAGTCTGGCAGTCACTAATGACCTTTCTTGAATTTTGGTGCAACTAATACTGGCTGTTAGTGGTCATGGTAAATAGTTTATTTGAGAATGCTCTTGATGGAAGGAGGATGTTGAAGTATTCCTAGACTAAAGTTGATTTATTAAAACCACTCAGTATAGCTTAAGCATCATATCATGCCAGAGTTCACTGCGGTGTACACTACCTGTTGATAATGAAAGCAGAATAACTGAAACGCTAGCAGGATGCTAACTCTGTGCATTCTGAATTATCTTCATTTTATTTGCTAGGTCTCTTTTTTCTTCACACTGGAGTATTGTGGAAGTTTTTTGGCTTGTTTTTATAGATTAGACTTCTATGGTGTATTCCTTCTTTCTGTTGGTCTTAAACTGACTTTTAGACTAACTGAATACTGAGTTCCAGCATTCTGAAGGACAATGGCAGCAAAAGCTGTTTGGCTTAATAAACTGAGGGCTTTGTGCTATTTATCAGACTTTGTATTATTGGGCCCAAATGAAAAAACTTCATTGCAAAGGCTGTCTAGTGTCAAACAACTTCTAGAACAAAACTCTTCTGCTTGTTGAACATTCACTTTGGGATGACTTTAGTCTAACTATTCATGCCCAGTTTAAGATTATTTGATGTAGAACTGCCAAACTTTGTAAAACCAGATCTTGAGGGCTGGACACCTGGTAAGCTGATTAGCCTGTCAAAGACGACTTGAACTAACACTACTTTGACAAAAGAAACTATTTGCCAGTGATTTACCGATCATTCTGCTGGTTGCCAGGTTCTTTGAACTCTTGGTCATCTTTCTCTTGCTCATTAATGATACTGGTTTTGAGTGATGTCAGAAGTGCTAGTCTTGTCTGAAAAGTGAGACTTTTTAGGACTACTTATGGACAAGTGGACAGAGACCCCAGGGGTTTAAATGTAACTAATACCACTATAGTTTGAGTTGTGCATGTGACTTCAGAATAGACTAAGCTTAGATTTTTACAGGCTAGGGGAACTCATGTTATAATGTTAGTATTGACAGACATAAACCAGAACTTTCCATTGCAGTAAAAAAAGCATAGTTGGGGAAGGTTCTTCGCTTTACTCTGTAGGTTTCTGCTAGCTCATATAAACTACATATCAAGACTTGCAGATATGTTAAGTAGGCTGGGAAATGGAACCGTGACCAACTCAGTATTGTGCATATCCAGCGGTCATATGTATATTTAACTTGATTTTTCTAGCCTCAATTCTTACTGTGTAGGAGGAGTTAAGAGCAAAAATAGTTGTAGGAGTATAGGGTAATGCCTACTAACTAAAAGCAAAACCTGCCACAATAAGTCATGCTGCTGTGATAAATAGGACTGTTTATTCCTTACACTGGGAGAGATTACTGTAGACACTGCTGTAGAAAATGTACTTCAAGGCAAGGTTGGCAGTGTCTGAATCTTATGGTGCTAACTTATCTTTTCACAGGGAAGTAAAGCAGAAAGATAAAGCTTCTCTTGTCAGATCTGGCTGTAATTTTTTTCATGTTTTTTACTTAGGGCTTTTTCCTGTTACATTGTAAACTGGGAAGTAATAATAGCTCCCAAGTTCTGACAAAATTTTTTAAATTCCTGTGGCCTTGCTACAGGGAACTGTATTAGTTCCTAGTGCGTTACATTATGCAAGGACTTTACTTAATGTTGTTGCAGTTACTGGAAAGCTTGACAATATGTGCTGAGTCACTTAGATGTGAAAACTTTGTGGTTAGAGAATGTGCAACTTTGAGTTATGTGCAGCCACTTGTATACCCCCAAAGAGAAACTCTGATCCCTGTGAGGGCACTATAACTTAGGTCTTTACACCTGAACACCAAAAGCACAGAGAGAAGATAACGTTGTGGTACCATCAGGTTTGTCAAGGCACTAGAAATACTAGAATGATTCATCCTCCAATACCTCTTCATTTTCCTGCTGTAGTAAGAAAGTGATTTTCCCTTTCGCCTTCCTTCCATGACTATATGCACTGGAGATTTTAAGTCTAGTTTCATCTGATCACTTCTAGGCACTTTCTCCTCTGAGGGTATGATCTACTTTTGGTACAGCTCACCACTGTTCTCACACATGGTGAAATGACTGCAGCAAAAATTCTGCTGGACATAGAAGGAATGACAAATCCCTGGATGAACTGAACATGGCAAAAAAAGACAATGTAGTTCTAATATTCTAAATAGAGAATGATGTTCACACTCCGAACTTTGGAGGAGTGGTATGTTTCTACAGTTTCCTTTTTCTGTATGAAATCTTTTGCAAAACCTTTGCCTGCAAGTCCTGTTAAATTTTCAAAAGCTGTCTAGAGTGCTCTGCATCCCCTACAAGTTCAGCTTAAACCACGTAGATTGTAAGGAATAACAGGAATGTAAAGTCTATTCAGTTTATACTGAATTACCTTCCTGCCTCATGTCATATACCTTTTCCCACAACAAAACTCTTGCATGTTAGGCCACATGTTCTTGCTTCTGTTTTCCAGGGAATAAAAAGAATATACTCATCCTTGTTGGACCTCCAGATGGGATGGAGGAACAGTCATAAGCTAGTATGCAGGTCAGATCTGTTGCTAGCAGATTTGAATTTTAGAGGTGAAAGCAGCTCTAACAAGTTGCTTTGGAGTTTTGGGCTTCTTTAGAAAAGGGCAGCACTCATACTGGAGTGTATTTGACCTATTAAAAGGCATTTATCTGTAGCAATACAGTGCTGTTGAGCTGCTGTGTGCTTTTAGGAGTAAGGGGTATCAAATCTTCCACATGTAAAGGTTAACACTAATAAGTAAAAATAGAGGGTTTTATACCAATATGCACATCACTTGTCTACTTAACCCCAAATTCTAAACTGCAGAAGAGTATGCACTAATGTGTGTTGGAATCTAAAACTCCTACTATAAAAGCAAAAATGTTGAATTCTATCAGTAAAGCTAGTCATAAATAAATGATTGCTCTTGGCAGTGTAAGCCCATGCTTTCTAAATGACTGCTATAGAGGACCAAGTACAGTACAGTGCAGGCTTTTGTTCTTGTCAGAACAGCTGTCTTCTCACACAATGAGAAAAGCTACTGTACAAAGCTACAATATTCTTGAGCTGGTTAGCAGAACCCCACTTGCAGTGGCCCTTCTCCTGGCCATATCCTCTCCTGGACCCCAAGAGAGAATTCAGTTGGTCTGCTACAAGACTGTTGTCACCTCTCTAGTATAGCGTATGTGGCAAGAGGCTGCATTGTGTTAAAGCTTCGCGTTGGCTCGGTGGATTTGGGGGCACAAGAAGTCACCAGTGTCAACTTCCAGGCAGTCTTGCTTGATTGCAAATGAAGGCTGTTCTTTAGCTCACTGTATGTAAAGGCCCTGGGACAGGCAAATGGGGAAGAGTGATTATGGGAATTGTCTTGGAAATGGAACTAACACACTTACCTGAATGATCAGACTTTCTGGTCAAGGCTTGTGTGTCCTCCTGTCCTTTCCTCCCTGCCCCCTTTTTTATTAAGAAAAAACATTTGGTGTTTATGATTCTTCAAACTTGGCTATGTAACTTTAACTTTGCTGTTTTTTTTTTCTTTGGAACCTGTATGTGTGTTGTACTAGTGGACTTTAAATGCACTGTTGTGCATGTTCCAGCAATGGTTGCCTTTGTGGTAACTGTTATCTCTGCTCCTTGCTGGTAACAGTCTAGCAACTCTTTCTGCAACTAATCAGTGCAACTTTAATTTTCTTATGTAAATGTCTGTTATGTTTTTTTTTAAAACTTGCAACCTCAATTAAAAAAAGACTGAAATCCCTACACCTCTAACAACTGAATAGGGATGATTGAGACTGTCCCCTCACTGCTTCAACTTCATATGGGATCTCCCATACATAACAGCAAGTGGTATTCACTTCTAGATGTTTTGGCACCAAACTAAAGAAAACTGTCTGTAGAAGACTGAGGTTTGTACAGAACACCTTGAAATTCTGCTGTTTTGTGTCAGTCCAATGGTGAGAAGGGTTATACTTACTGCCTGAATTGGACACAAGGCTCTGCCTTGGCACAGTCCTGTGTCACAGGAGTTGATGGTGAGACTGATTGCAAAAAAGGGACAGCTGAGGAGGAGCTCCTTGTAGCTTTTGTGGTGCTGTATGCAGTGACTAGCTTAAAATAACTAAATTTGGCCCAGTGCAGCTCTGTTTGTTGTGTTTTTTAATCCCCTAAATCCAAAGCTAAAGCTTCTTTAGGTGTGATACAATCAAAGTAGTAAAAACCTTCTGGCCAAACTCTTTCATAATGGTATTTGATTCATGAAATCAGTGGGCACATGGTACACCAATTTGCAGTAAGGCTATCCCAAAACAATTTTTAGATGTAAGAATCCAACCAGGAAAGGCTGGGGGATACAATGTGAGTTACTGGCATATGAATTCTGTGTGTGCTGTTTGAGACTTGTAGCAGCAATGTGTCTCTTCCAATGACATAATCACTGAGATGCTGGCTTAGTGTCTGTCTTGTTGGCCTTTTAGTCCATGTCATAAATGCTGCTTCAAAATCTCAGCGTTGAATATTGAGGGAAGAACTTTCTTCTTGCATATCCTTTGTTCTAGCACAGATAATGAGCTGGTAGTGAAGAAATTCCTGTGTAATTTCCCCTCAGAATGTGCTGGCTAGTTATGCATTTTATGTAGCTTCATACTTTAAAGTTGAACAGCCAGAAATAAAGTCATCTTAGAGCTTCATAGTTCTCTGGAACAGGATGATCTTGAAGGTCTCTTCCAACCCAAACCATTCTGTGATTCACTGCTGCTGCTTTCAGGCAATTCTAACAGCTGCTTAGCCAGCCTTCTCTGAAAATGTCTGTAGGGAATAAGTTAATGTTGAAGTACTGACATTAAAATGAGGCAACTGAGCTAGAAAAGCATGCTGTTGAACAGGATCCCGTGTCAAGTTCCTTCACCTGATGAATTTCTGTCTCTTTCTGAGAAGATAATACCTGATTTTGTAACTGTTTGTCCTTGCTAATCAAGGAGGATTTTGAAGTTTATAAACAGAGGACAGCTATGTTTCCAATGAAAATTCATACTTCCTCTATGCATTCGAAAACAGCATACACACTAAATGCTAAAAGCTCAAGTGATGATATACTGTAAAACTATATTATAAAGTATGTGGACTACTTTTCCCAAGGAAGACTTCCAAACAAAGTGAAAAGCTATTTCATACTGGCCTGAAAGTTCCAAGGAACATGCAAGCATTTGACTCTCTGCAGTCATGTATGAAATGTAACAAGATGGTCTGTCCTTCCAAACAGAAGAATAATGGGCAGTCTAATTCCATGTCAGGTATACTGACTACAACAGTTGTCCTTAAGAAAAGTGTCTTCGTTTGCTGCACTTGCAGCATTGCTGTTACATGTATATTGGTTTTCTTCTAGACTTTTTGCACTGTTTAACTGTTTAGATAATCTTGTTTTGATTCCTGGGATTGTTAAACAACTCCTATAGTTGGAAATTACTCCAGAGAAGAGCTTAGATTTAAAAGATGGAAGTCAAATATAACAGAACTGTTAAGCTAGCTCCCTTTGAGCTGGTACCTAAGGAAAAACCTGTATTATATGTGACTTTTTGTTGTGGTTTAACCTCACAAGGCAGATAAACACAATGCAGCCACTCACTTATTCCCCCCATGGCAAGATGGGGGAGAGAATTGGAAGAGTCAAAGTGAGAAAACCTGTGGGTCGAGATGAAGACAGTTAAATAGGCGAAGCAAAAACCACATGCCCAAACAAAGCAAAAACAGGGATTCATTCCTCACTGCCCATGGGCAGGCAGGTGTTCAGCCATCCCCTGAAAAGCAGGGGTCCATCATGTGTAATCTTACTTGGGAAGACAAATGCCATTACTGTGAACATCTCCTTCCTTCCTCTCTCCCTCAGCTTTATATGCTGAGCATGATGCCATATGGTATGGAATATCACTGATTAGTTGGGTTCATTGCCCCAGCTGAGTCTCCTCCCAATCTCTTGTGCACCTCCAGCCTCCCCATTGGAGAGGTGAGAAGCAGAGGCCTTGGCTTTGTGTAAGCACTGCTCAGTGATAATGAAAACATCCCTGTGTTACTAATGTTGCTTTCATCCAAAATAGCAAACACAGCCTCGTGCTAGCTAATATGAAAAAAAGTTAACTCTATCCCAGCCAAAACCAGCACACTTCAAAAGATGCCTTTTGAAGGCTGTTAGCCTTGGAGCTTGTAGAGGCCCTTGTTGCTCACCCTTCAGAAAAAGCTTCTACTTTGCTTAAGTCTCTAGCTGAAGGAACTAGTTTTATATCCAATTCTTGCAGAAACTTTATTGGTGTAAGAATGATGTATGTGTAGCTGTGGAAGTAGTGCTTTTAGGTATTCCTTCCCAAAGATCATTATTCAATAGTTAAGTTCAAAAAACTTGAGTGGGGTGTTTGGGATTGCAAACTGCCTTTAGCACCTGATTTGTCATCTGTTATATATATAATAGTGTTACAATGACCTTATACAGAAGAGACAGCATCGTGTGTGTGTGTGACTAGACTTGAATGCCAAATTTAGTATAAACTAACCTGATACAAAAGTCCACTTATGTTAAGTACAGTTCATACTTAAGACAATGACAAAATATATGTATATTTCTCTTTCAGGCCAGGAGCGCTTTGGAAATATGACCAGAGTCTACTACAAAGAGGCAGTTGGTGCTTTTGTGGTCTTCGATGTCACAAGAGGCTCCACTTTTGAAGCTGTTTCAAAATGGAAGCATGATTTGGACAGTAAAGTATTACTTCCCAATGGCAGCCCCATCCCTGCTGTTCTTCTTGCAAACAAGTGTGACCAGAAGAAGGATGGCAGCCAGAATCCCTCCCAAATGGACCAGTTCTGCAGAGAAGGTGGCTTTGTTGGATGGTTTGAAACATCTGCTAAGGTGAACATAAAGAAACATGTTTTAACTCTAAGTATTGGCATAAGAACGTATGAACATAATCATGTGGGAATAAAATTATCAAGTGTAGGAGGTGACAGTCAAATCTCCAGTGTTCAGCAAAAACTGTAAGGGGTGTGCAGGCTAGCACACTCCTGAGGAAGAATTGCAGCATACTTGGTTTAAATTAGAACTGTATGTTAAATTCAGAGAACCGTAAAACATTCTGGAAACATTGATTAACTGAGTTTGGTAAGTTTTGTTGTTTTGTATGCATCAGGACCAGAGTAATTCTTTAGATGTTAATGCTACTAAATGCTAATCAAATTGCCCAAAAGATAAAAGTAATCTTTAGGTGCAGGTTTTCTATTTGCATCTTCTGTCTTCACTCTTACATGTAGGAAGTGGTAAGACTCTAGAAGTGAACAAGACACTTGCTGACTAGTTACTACTTACCCAGGTGATAATTTCACTAAAGTACTTTTCTATTTTATCAGTGTCAAAACTGAACTGGAGAAAACCAAGTTGTTCTGTACAATAACTTAAGATAGGCAGCTGCTTTAGTCAAACGTGACTGAGTAACTGGATGTATTGTGGACTTTTAGTCTGCAGACTTGGTCAATGCACAGATAAGCTTGTGGTAGTATAGCTGGAAGAGAAACCAAACAGCTTCTCTAAAAAAAATCAATTGATCCTTAAAAGGGAAGGTTCCTCTATATGAAGACAGTGTGTCTGACAGACCAAGTTGCTGGTATGACTGGTAACTCCTTTACATGGTAAGCTAAACCTCAAGGTCCCCCTTGGCTTGCCAACTTCCTTTAGCTGTTGCTGATGAACCAGCAAAAAGTGATGCTTACACAACTCTTCTTTAAAAAAAAAATCTGTAAAAAATATAAGAAAAGACTCTTCCTGATGACTTTAAGATAAGGATGCAGTGTGACAAATTCATTGATGTAGCAGATGATTTATTTTCACTTGAACAAATAGTTCCCAAATCCACCTATCTGTTATGAAAACCTCACATTTTAAGACATTTTATACTCAAAGAATACCAGATTCTGTGTTGGGTTATGTCTTCTCTGTAATGCTGCTATGTATAAACTTCACTATGGGTTTACAAATAAATGCAAGTAATATTGGAACAAAACCTAATGTGCAAATGTAGTGACAGTTTGCATTTTAGGTGGCATTTAAGACCCAGGAATGTAAACTAAGGCTCTCTGTCCAAGTCCAGACAATGTTAGTCCTAGTTCAGTTATGAAATGAATTGTTAAAGACTCAGAAGAGGTGTAGCTAAAATAGCTTAATAAAAACCTCAGGACTGCTTTCTTGTTTTCTAAGAATACCAAATTAGTTCATGTCTAAGATCTGCCCACTTAAATATCCCAATAATCTGCTTATGTTTTTCTGCTGGAACTGATACTTGAATCTTATCTAGTCATCAGAAACAGAGATCCCACTTCCAGAGTGTTGGAGAAGAATATTAAAGAACTGTGGAGCAGACATATTCATAGAAATATTTTAACATCTTTACACTAAAAGGAAGAGAAACCTCTTCCACTCTGGGCAGGGAAAAGTGCCTATCTGAAAGCTGACAAAAGTACTTTGTTGCTGACAACCACAAACTTGAAGAGTGCTAGTGATGGGTCAAGTATTGCTAGTGATGGGTCAAGTGTTCTCATATTTTAACCTTGTTCATGTAGAGTTTAGATCTATAGTTATGGAGACAGAAAAGCATAGTGGGCTGGTGTTTCCTTTGGAACCAAAGATGAGAAATTCCAAACATGGCAGCCCTGTGCTAACAGGAGGCCCAGACAGGTCAAAGCTGTGGCTAAAGGCCCCTTGGCACTGGCCAGCTTGGCCCCTGAGATACTTACCCTGATGAAACGCATCACTATCCTGCACACACACCTTCTTTAGAGTGCATGTGATAGTGATTTTCAAAGCATGAACAAGAAAATGCAGAGTGGCCAGGTAAAGCACCCTAATTTAGCTGGGGATTTGAGGCTGATAGGAAAGGTCTTTTTATGTTTAAGTGCATCCCAACTGCAGCAGAGGCAGAAAAAGGTCCCATAACACTGCTGTGAACACTGATTGTCTGTTATATTTCCAGATGCAGAAATGCACTCGAGCATTTGGAAGGCTTCTAAATGCAAGTGACATTTGTCCCTGACTGCCTAGTAGATTAGAGTTGAAGTATCCTATTTGTAATATGGGTGAAAAACTTTATTTTAAACCCTTCAGGTAATTTTTTCAAAAAGCAATTGTATGAGCAGTGACCTGATGCTTGTGTCATGCCGATGAGACTGCAGAAGTGTTTATATTTGGCCAGCTTCTAATTGGAATGTGTGACTATTTATAAAAAACCGAACAAACATCACTGACTATTTTGCTTTTGATTTTTTTTTTTTAGGACAACATCAACATAGATGAAGCTGCTCGATTCTTGGTGGAAAACATCCTTGCCAACTACAAAACCTTTCCGAATGAAGAGAATGATGTGGGGAAACCAAAACTGGACCTAGACCCATTGAAAGCAGAGAGTAAATCACAGTGCTGCTAATGCTACCACTGTTCAGTAAATGTGATGGGATGAGCAGCAAGACTGTTCCTTAAATCAAGCTGCTGCTATGGTGCTGCCTTGTGACAATCCATATGGGGTGTCTGGTATTATCTGAATAGGTGGTTCTTGTGGGTGTTTACATATTCTTGTTAGTATGAAACTGAGTATCTTGTGAGTTATCACTCCACTTGCTTGAGTGGCTGCATCTAAGTCTGATTAGTGTCGTCTTACTTGAGAACATAAGGTAGTGTTTACACTTCTAAAAAGGAACAAAGACAACATTCAGTGTCTAGTTTGCTTCTAGGACATATGCTACATTCCAAATAGGACTCACTTGTCATGGTTTTAGCTGAATAGACACTTGCACCTTCAAAGTCAATTTTTACTGGTGACAAAGGAATGTCCCACTTAGTCTTTTCACCTACACGCTTGTCCCTATTTATTATTCCCCACCATGAGGATCTGTCTCATTGCTAGTTCTCCTGGATCAAGACATCACAGAAATTTGGAAGGGGTCAATGACAGATGGAAGGTATCTTTCTTAGTGTGTTCACTAGGACTGAGTGAAGTAGATGGCTCTTACCACTGCATAAGAACAAGATGAGTAAATGATGGTACTTAACACTGGAAAGACATGGTTATAGAGATGCTAACAAAAATTGCATCTCCAGACACTTAAGGCAGAATATTTTCAGCTAATACTTTACATATGAAACACATTAATGAATACAGTTGGCACATAGCTGCTGGCACATAGCTATGATAACATCACTCATGCACATCTGGAAATAAACATCCAGCAACTTTTTTTCATGCACTAACACTGGAAACTTTACCAAGAGTACAAAAAGTAAAATCTTGCTGTCCTTTGGTAACAAATGTGCCCCCCCTCCTCCTGTCTTGAAATGTTTCTGAATGCCATGAGGAAGGAGAGAGGTCTTGAAGGAAATATTTTAACTGGTTCTTGCTAATCTATCCACACCCCCTTGCCTGAGCTCTAACTCTTTCAATTTTAGAACAGTGCTGCACTCTTCTGACTACTTGGAGCTGGTGAACTGGTTTACCAGTTTGTAACTGTATGCTGAGATGCTTATGTTTCCTTGTTATAACTCTCATGTATTTTTGGCAGAAAAAGAAGATCAAAAGGATCAAAGAAATTTCACAGTTCTTTAATATATTCTGGAACTCTGGCTCTGCTTGGTTGAAAGGCTTTGAAGCTCCTCTTTATTTTAAGGGTTTCTTCTGTCCTGGTACCTCATTGCTACTGACTTAAGTCTTACCTTCCTTGGTCTGGTGCTGATGTTCAAGTAAACATCAGTGTGAGGTATGTGCCAGATTGGATATACTTTAATCTGTATTGATATCTCCTAGGCTGTCTTTCTCTGAAGAGTTACATACTTTTTAAAAAGACCAATAAATATATTTGGGCATCTTATATGTTGTTGGTGTATGCTTTTGAGAACGTGAATATTCATGTGTCTTACCCTATACACAAATGCTTTCACTGACATTTGAAAACAACTTTATCATCTATTAGCTGCTATATTAAAGGCTTATTTTAAATTACTGCTGTAAGCTTTGGCACCAGCTAAAACTGGGTTTAACTAGCTTAAGATTGTAAGATAACTCAAATGAAAGGGTTCCTAGTCTTCTAAGCCAATCCTTCTCCAAGCACAATTATACCAAGGTGCTTGGGCTTTTATGTGTGATCTAGTCTTAAATCTTCAGCAGTGGAAACTGGACCTTGGAGAATTGTTCCAATGCCTGACCGTTCCCTGAGAGTTTATCTAGTCTGAACCTTTCTAACTTTAACTGATGTCCATGGTGTCTTATCCTTCTACAATGCACCACTGTAAAGTATGTGTTCATTAGGCTTATACAGATTCATTGGGTGATTAAAGTAATAAATAAGCTTTTATTTTTCTGAAAGCCTGCAGTACTTCAGAAATGAAGTTGCACCCCATTCATGTTCTTCACTTGTTGGATTGAGTTGCTAACCTTTCTGGCTAATCTGGAACCACGATAGATGTTTTACTTGGTCACTTGATCAGCTCCAGACTGTAAACTCACTTCTAATAAACTGTTTAATATCCAGTCTACTCTTTTCCTAAAATCTAATTATAGATGCATAAATCCATATCTAGCTAGTGGAATAAGCATAGCCTGTTTGATGCTTCTTGACTAGATCAAAGCATGATAAACTTTGACCAGTCAAACAAGATGCTATTTCATGCTCACTTGGCTTCAACTCTAAGTTTACTGAACCTATGCAATATACCAGGAAGTTTCTCTTTAATGGACTAAAGGCCAATTCATGAGTCCATCTAGTATGGCACAGAAGGTTGCTCTACATTCAAATGCTAGTTCCTTAAACACCTGTCTTACTGGAGAAACTGCCAGTGGAGGGAGAGGTTTTTCCAAACTCCTGTTTTGCTTTTCCTTGGTTTTAGTTTTCAGACCCAACAGCAGAATGAAAAAATCAAACTCTGAAGCTGTGGACTCAACCTCAATGCATAAATCTTACCTGGCTCATATGCAGATGAGTTTAACAATGTCTAAATGTCTGTTTGAACTATTGCTGCTATGTTTAAGAACTTTCTTCTTCTGTATGTAGCCTGTGTTCTTAATTTCTATATTAATGTTGAATGACCATGATTCTCAAACCATGGTGGAATGTACTGGTTTTGATATAGGGTGTCACTGACTCCAGAACCTGAGGGCGGGTGAGGTTCAGGAACTATCCTTGCATTGGGTCTGAGTTATTTTTCCCCACAGCAGCCCACATAGTGCTGTCTAGTGGTAGCTAGCAAGGTGTTGATAACAAATTGGTGTTTTGGCTGCTGCTGTGCAGCTGAGCATGCTCTCTTTCCAGTGTTACCCCTGATCCAGCAGTAGACTGAGCAAGATCTTGGGAGAAGACTCAGCCGGGACGGCTGTCCCAAGCTGGCCAAAGGGATATTCCGTACTGTATGATGTTTGGTTAGCAATAAAAGCTGAGATGAAAGGGGGACACTTGTTGGTTATGGCCTTTGTCTGGAACAACTGCTGCATGTACTGAAGCCCTGCCTCCTGCGAAGTGGCCTGCTGATGGGAAGTAGAGAATAAATCTTTCTCCTTTGCTTCTGCATATGATATTTTGCTTTATTAAACTCGCTTTATCTTGAACCATGAGATTTTTTTCTTCCATATTTTTTTCATCATCCATCTCTAGTGCCCCTAATTCCTTCAGAAAGGGGATTGATAGTGACTTGTTGGATACCTGGTTGTCCAGTCAAGGTCATCAACTCATGACAGCCATCTACACAGATAAAAACTGAAAGGTTTTAAGTGACTGAACAGATCATATTAGAGACTTTTATTTCCTAAGTTTAGCAGTATAAAAGCCATTTGGACTTCTTCCTGTATGAAGGAGTCTTGTCTCTTTTTTTCTTTCTACTCTTCTGGGGAAAAAAAAAAAAAAAAGAGCTTTAATAGGTAGCTAGTCTTCTCTTGTGCTACCAGGGTCATCTTTGCTTCTGTTTCTTGGAGACTATATTACTGTGAGACTGGTGGGCTTGATCAGAAGATCTGATCCATCCAGAAGGTGAAAACTATAAGGAAAGACTAACATTTTAGCCGAGGGAGGGATTGGGAGCTTTTCCCTAGTAGGGGAGAATGAAACTAGTTTGTGGAGGTGTTCAGGTCAATTCAACCAGTCATTAAGCCTTGTCCTAATTAACCCAAGAAATTTGATTTGCAAAGATATATGGAAGTTTAGGCACATCCAATTTGACTTCAGGCTAATAAGTGAGAAGAGTGTCAAACATCATTTATTTTACACGTACTGTATATATTAAAGTTATAATTCATCTCCATCAGAGGAACAGAGGCCTCATGCTATTGTACCTATCTCTTGCAATCAGCAATATGTCAATCTTAAATGAACAAGTATCTGACTTTCTAGTCCCTGCATTTAAGGTACAGTTTTGAAATTAAAAAAAAATAAGTAAAAATCTGAACCAGTGCCTTAGTAAAATGTCTTTTCTGGCATGTTTCCATCAAGTGATTTCATAAAGGCTGGAGAGGACATATTCTTCATAGATTGTAACTGTGCAGTATGTATGTGCAGCTAATGCAAAGTGAGCCTCTACGCGTTTAAAAGCTTAATGAGGCATCATAGCTGCTGACAAAACTAGAAAGGAGTTGGAACAATTAGTGATCTTTCAGTAGAGAATTTTCTAGGTGTACCTTAACTGGAGTAGTAGAAAAATATGAGCTATTCCAAGCTCCAGAGTTTTGTTTGCTTAAACTCTGTCAGACCTATTGAGTTGTAATAGTGCCCAGTCTCCTTAAATTAAACCAATTCTTGTTCCTCTAGTGATTAATTGCTGGGGAATAGTTTGGGTCACTCTTACAAACTCTCGATGCCTGAGTAACCATTTGATACATGGTGATATGAGGAAACAGTTGTAAAAGAAATATGTGCATTGAAACAATAGTATTGACTGGAGAAACTTTTTGCTCCTAGAAACTGTTGCTTCCTTTTTTTTCTAGTCTTAATATCTTGCTAGCTGACCTTGATTCTAAAGCAGAGAACAGGCTACCTTTTTCTCCCTTACAGAACTCCTTAGCTGGTACAGAAACACAGTTGTGTGAGTGTATGCTTTTGTCCTTCATGTAATGAATTGGTAGCAGTTTGCTTTCAGGAGTGTTAAAAAAAATGTTAACAAAGTGCCAGTGAGATATATAATGATTCTGAATTGAAATATATCATTTACTTGGCAGTATGTAAAAGGTCATTTCAGAGTTTTGTCCTGCAGCAGAATAATACTGAAAATAAGGAACAGATTAGATTCAGATCTGGCTATGTAGTAAAGATTATTTGAAAGAAAATATGCCTCTATTGTACATGACCATAAAGTTCTGTAAGCTCATTGCTTTGTTTCAATTTGTGTCTAAACAGGAAAACAAGAATTACACTGTGTATTTTTAAACACATGATTATGGGCTCTGTATTGCTGTCTAAAATAGCATTCATTCAGTGGCAATTTCTAGCTTATGTACTTATATTAATGAATTCTACATGGTTCTTTTATCATTTCAGTCTGTGCATGTACAAAATGCTTCCTACCCTGAGTAGCTTAAGAAAAGCTCACTTTTTTAGGGTAGAGATGGTGTTTTGAATAGCTTTGGCTTGGGAAGTGTACATGTAGAGGGCCAGCATCTTCATTCTTCTGCAGAGATAAGAGATGTATAGTGATCTTGCATCTCTTTCTCACTGAGTGAATCATCTTTGGCACGAACTCTAAACAAAATTAAACCATGCAGGATTCCTATGCTTGTTTCCCTTAATTTGCAATTGGGAGGACATGCTACATGGCGCATTTTAATATTAAGGGATTTTATCTACCTTTTACATTTCCTAGGAAATGAAAAAAGTGCTCAGGCTTTTGATAAAATATACAGGCTTCTGTTTTGTATCTTTTTTCTTTCTTTTTTTTTATTTTTGGAACTTAGGACCTTTTAACATCTTTTATCACAACCCTTCTGAAAGTTTAAGGCACGCTCTTTTCTCTGAACAGCAGTATTTGGCTGTTTGAAGTGCTAGTATATCTATGGATATATGTACAGGCTGGATTGGGTTTGTGTGGCAAGGTTTTGGTAGCAGGGAGCTCCAGGGCTGGCTTCTGTGAGAAGCTGCTAGAAGCTTCCCCCATGTCTGATAGAGCCAATGCCAGATGGCTCCAAGATGGACCTGCTGCTGGCCAAGGCTGTGCCCATGAGCAAAGATGATTGTGTCTCTAGGATAACGTAGTTAAGAGGGGGGTGAGGAGAACTGAGTGGCTTCAGTTGGAGAGAAGAGAGAGAACATGAGAGGAGCAACTCAGCAGACACTCAGGTCAGTGAAGGAGGAGGGGGATGAGGTGGTCCAGGTGCTGGGGCAGAGAGTCTTCTGCAGCCTATGAAGAAAACCCTGGTGAGTCTGCCCCCTTGCAGCCTGTGGAGGAACCCAATGGAGGCTGTGACCATGCTGGAGCAGGCTCCTGGCAGGACCTGTAGCCCTATGGAGAGAAGACCTCAGGCCTGGAGCATGTTTGCTGCCAGGACTTGTGACCCCATGGGGAACCCACGCTGGAGCAGTTAATGAAAAACTGCAGTCTGAGGGAAGACTTCTCATTGGTGAAATTGGTGGAGGCCTGTCTCCTGCTGGAGCAGGGAAGGAGTATGAGGAGTCCTCCCCCTGGGGAGGAAGGAGCAGCAGAGACAAAGTGTAATGAACTGACTGCAACCCCCATTCTCCATCTCCCTGTGCTGCTGAAGGGGAGGAAGGACAGAATTTGGGAGTGAATTTAAGCCTGCGAAGAAGGAAGGGGTGGGGGAAGGGACTTCAAGGTTTGGTTTTATATCTCATTACTTGTCTCCTGTTTTCTTGGTGATAAATTATTAATCTTCCCAAGTCGAGCCTGTTTTGCCTGTGACAGTAATTGGTGAATGCTCTCTCCCTGTCCTTATCTCAACCCGTGAGCCTCTTATTATTTCTTCTCTCAGTGTAACTGGGGAGGAGAGTGATAGAGCTTTGGTGGGCACCTGGCCTCCAGCCAGGGTCAACCCATGCCAACACAGGGTCAAACCATTGCCAACACAGGCAAACAACGTTGCTTGGAACTTGAAGCATTGCTGTTTTCAACTGTGCTTTTCCTCAAGGTATCCCAAATCACTGCCTTCAAGCTTTAGTAGCTTAAGAAGCAAGTGCTTTCTATCAGATTGTGCATTGTGGATGCCATTTGTTTTAATTAAATTATTGTTTTAAGCTTAATTAGATGAGACTTACTATAGCTCAAATGGTTTTGTTGGCACTTGTGTCATGACAGCACAAGTGTCACAATAGCTTCTCTTGCCTTTACATGTTTCAGAAGATAGAGAATGTGAACTGTGTTGCAGTATTATTTTGATTTAGAGAAGATGATTTATTTTAATTTGGTAGACTGGAAAAACAAGTTTGAAGGTATCTTACCTATTTATGGTCTTGTTCCCAAAGAATAATAATCACTTTTATACTGCAAAATATTTATCTAGCAATCTAATATTTTGCATTTTGAAATAGTAGAACTTTTTGCTTGTAGCCTGTTTACACACCTGCAACCCCACAAAAAGGATTTGCTACTAATTGCAGCATGCCTTAACTTAGAACAAGGCTTAACTTTTTTAATCCCTTGCAAAAAAGTTACATCCTTAATTGTAAATAACAAAATACTGAAGTGAAGTACTGAGAGATTTAATAGGCTCTACAGTTCAACAGTTAGCACTGCATTAAGATTATGCATTCTCATTTTAAAACCAGGCTACAATCAATTTCGGTTGTATCTTTTAGCCAATGATTTAGAATTGTGGGTTGTTTTGTGTTTTTTTTTTTTTTTTTTTTTTTTTAAGAGATAATACTGCTTCCTCTGTCAGTATCACCATTCCTTAACAACTCCAATAGCTGGAATACCACAGCTGCCCTGAACTCCAAACTTCAGATTGGGGTTTTCACCCAGTATCAAAACCTGGAAGCCTTTTATTCTGACATAGAAAGATAATCTTGTCATGAATCAAAGGTAAATTTATGAAAGAAAGGCAAGGGTACAGAGCTACTTTAATTTTCCCTACCTGACTGGTCTGGCTGCTGCCTACACACTGTACCCCCAATAGTTACGTGGAGAGAGATCAAATTTGGGGCGGTCCCCAGTTCCAAAGATGTTTTTGCATAAAGTATGGGCCCTGAGCAGTCTCCTGGAGCTCAATGGTGCTGCTACATTTAAATTGGACTTGGACAGCTGCTGAATATTTTACTGAATATTCTGGGGTTGTCTTTCCCCCATAATGAGACTGTATCGTGACAATGTGATTAAAAGGTGCTCTAGCAAATAGAGAACTTAACAAAAAAGATAGGTGAAACTAGAAGCATGCTGGGCTTCATTAGAATCCTTTCTAGCACCATCAGAATCCTTTCTAGCACCATGTCAAATCCAGGGGAGGCTAGAGTGCTAGGAAAAGGCATGTCCCCAGAAAGATCAGATGAAACACCATAAGGTATGTTTGAAGTGGCAGTGGGCAGAAGGTCCTGTGCTTAGATGACTTTCTGTTAAACAGAATAAGTGAATAGTGTCAGTCCATCTGTTTGAGGATGTTTTTGCTGAAGCTCAGTTCCTTGTCCCATGTTACCTCAGCAGCCCACCTAACAGTTCCCAACTGTGCACAGGCTGCTTCTCCCAAGCTCCATCACACACTGGGTTTCCTTTTTCTCACATTCTACAAATCTCCACTCACAGTCTCCCTGTTTCTGATCACCTTTCACACTTTTTCTGATACTTCATTACCTACTGTTCCTGAAATGACCACCCACTGCTGTCTTCCCCCACTCACAATTTCCCACTGACCTGTACCTTCCTTATCTCACTTCCACCTACACTTTGACTTAGTAAATAATCAGAGTTTAAATTTATTAAATTAAATAATTTCAGAACCTTATTTTTCCTATCCTTGGATAAAAGATATGGGGAAAAAAAATCTCCAAAACCCAAACAGAATAAAATCAAAATCCATTCTACCTCCCTTTCAGCTCCTGTCTAACTTTGTTGCAACAAAATACAGCATCTGTTCTTACATAATTTTTTGTGTCTACCTTTCCCCTCCCCCACCCAACCCCTTCCCTGGGAAACTTTGCAGAACCAGAATGGCCTTGGGACATCATGGGATCCTATATCCCTGCTTGGTGCTTGAGAAGGTTACTCGTGGCCTTATTTTTAAAAGGAATTTCCCATATTAAATGTTCATATTGTCTCTAATCCTATCACTGGGCACCTCTGAGAAGAGCTGTCTTGTCTTGTTCTGGAATCCTCATGCCTCCTGTAGAACCAGAGGAAATTTAAGTCTGAGCTCCAAGACCCCTGAAAAGAGCTTTGATAGTACTTCTGTTCATTGTTACACTTTTTCTGCTCTCTTCGATTGGTATTTGTAGCTAAAAAATGTGCAAAATACTTAGATCAAAAAGCCTGTTTTCTTGTGACTTCTGTATGCTATAGCAGTTCTGATGATTTAAGGGAAAAAAAATAATCTCGTGTTTTGAATGGTGTCTTAGAAGAATGGTGACCAAAATGTTGCTACCAAGTACATGTCATCTTACTATCTGTTTAGGTACATCTCAATGGTTTCCTAACATACACAGTTGTGTTAATATCTTGTATATTTATTTCATGTTTTTCAACTGTAAGTCTGCCTCTAGCCTAACGCCCTTTCCCTTCAGGAAGTGTCTGTCAGATATACTTCATGGCTTGAGACATTAGGCCAGCAAAACACATGATGTGACCTTACAGACACTTTGCCAGTTAGAAAACTGTCTTCTTTAAATTTCAGATTAACTTCTCTTTCCAAGCAAGCTGCCCTTGTGATGGCTGTTATGTTATAGAATTCTAAATTAAGATAGTGGATAAATAAAGAGATGCAATTTGATGGATGCAATACTTGAGACCTTTTCTTTTTTCTTCATGAAACACATGCTTGTAACACCAGTGTTTTGCAAACTAAGTTACTGTAGAATTTTATGGTAAAAGGTACCTTTTGAACTGCAGATGTAGGGGATCTCATTTAACAGAGCAAAGACAGAAGGGCTCTGTAGCTTACATAGATTCTCCTCTGATTTTTGTCCTTCCTCCTTCACCACCAAAAAATGCTTACGGACAGAGGCACTCAGGCTCCAGATACTTTTCTGTGTCTTTCACCTAATTGTATTACAAGAATGGTATTTGTTGGGATGGTCCAAATGTCACTGCTCCTATGAAATGGGATCAGGAAGGAAGTTTTCCTGCTGGGGAACTTTCACAGGTGCTTCTTACACCTATGTTTCATAGATTATTTTCTGTAGTAGTTTTTCTGCTCAGTAAGCAGTGGAAAGGAAGGGGATTCAGAGGAAAAGATGGAAATCACATATTATTTGAGGTGGTTTTACATGTTTTCTGGGTCACAAACAGTTCTGTAAGCTTCAGTCTCAGTCCACAAGTTTGCATCAGCATCCAGCCAAGTGTGGAGGTTAACAGTCCAGCACAAGTACCAAGGGGTGCCAGCGCTTTGAACTCACCTCTGTCTCAATTAATCATCTTCATTCCCTGATCAATATCTGAAGATACTTGTCTGAAGAGAGATGAGCTGTTCAGTTTGAAAATAAATAAATAAACCTGAAATGTTTACTTGGTTCTCAAGTGAGAAGTGACCCAGGGTACCTTATTTACAATGGAGGCTCTTGGACACAATGCTGAAGGAAATGCAAAGACGTGGAAGAATTTTAACTTTTAAATTCAGAAGTGTATATCTGGCCTCCTGTCATCTCAATATAAATCAAGATCTGACATTTGCCTAAAATAAGCCTCTAGATGTATCAGCATCTGCATGTTTTTCCTCGTATCTTTTGATCTACTCATGCCCCCTGCAATTTGACAAATGCATTTTCATTGACTTTTATATTTCAAAAAGACTTGGTTTGAATAAGAATAAGCATGCTCTGTTTTACGATGGATTTCTCATCACGGGCAGCAGATTGGGAAACCGGGTAGAGTCTGCTAGAAATAGGAGTTGTTGGCAATAACGTAATCTTTGGAACGTGTCTGGAAAAGCCTGCTTAGTTTAGCTGAAGTCAACTATCTGCTGACTTCAAAAGCAGCGGATGAATCTTTGTTTTGTCTGACCTTGGTGGGACGCCGTTCACCTCGGTTATCACAGGCTTCCTATCAGGGCCTAATTAGTTGCATCATCTTGGAATGAAAACAGAAAATACATGCTGTCACATTCCAGGGCTAAAATCTCCCCCGGATCAGGACTAAGCCTTTTGTTTGGGTTTTTTTTTTTTGCTTCCTTCTCATGTGGTTTATATGTACTTGTACAAAACGGGAGATAAAACCCCACTACCCTTTCCAGTAGGTACTTTGAACTCTTGCTCTTGTTCAGTAGAAACTCACGCGATCGGAATATTTATAACTCAAACGCGGTTTTAAAATGCCTTCAGCCTTTCACGTTATTGTCTTCTGAAAGATCCTCGAAGCTGCTGCCTGAGCCCAGAAAGCTGCATTTCACCGCCTCGCCAGCCAAGCTCTCTCCCGCAGAGACACCGGACACCGCACCCCGGTCCCTCGAACGGCGCTCGGCCGCCCCGAGACGGGGACGGGCGCGGGACGTGCCCCCTCGCTCGCTGTCGCCTGCTCTCCTCAACGGCCGATGGCACCTGCCGGCGCGTCTCCGGCTGGCTCTTCCTCCCGCGGGGGACGGGGGTAGTGCCGGCGGTGGACTGGCCGAAGGCTCCCTGGGCCGCGGGGCGGCGCTGAGGCCGCTCCCTCCGGCGGGCCGGGTCGCCCGGCAACGCGGCGGACGCGGCGGGACCCGCGGCCATGGCCTCCAAGGGGAGTAAGAAGAAGGAGCTCAGCAGCCGTAACAGCTCCGGGCTGCTGGGCACCTCCGCCAAAGAGTAAGAGCCCCGGGAGGGAAGGCGGGAGGGCGTGGGAGAAGGGTTTTCCCCCTCCGGCCGGCCACGGGGTGCGAGGCGGGCGTGCCGATGGACACACACCCCAGGGTGCCCGGCTGCGGGTCCCCTTCCTCAAGCCCGTGTGGCCGTTGGAGCCCGCCGCCGGCGGGACAGGGCGAGGCAGAGCCCCTTGCTGCGGAACGGTGCCGCCTTCCGCTGCTCACGCTGCCCTATCTCGGCCCTGTCGGCTGTGGCACCCGCTGGGCATAGGTAGCTTGGCCATAGTCCCATGTGTGCAATAGAATCATAGAATGGTCTGGGTTGGAAGGGATCCCAAGGATCATCGAGTTCCACACCCCCCCGCTATGGCCCGGATCTACGCAAGGTTTCCCAGGGCCCCATCCAACCTGCCCACCTCCAGGGACCAGGCATCTGCCACCTCTCTGGGCAGCCTGTTCCAGCACCGTACCACTCTCTCTGTAAAGAACTTCCCCTGATAAATAATCTAAACGTCCCCTCCTTTAGCTTTAGTCCATTTCCCCTTGTCTTGCCATTGTCTACCCTTTCAAAAAGTTGATTCCCCTCCTGTTTATAAGCTCCCTTCAGGTACTGGAAGGCTGCAATGAGGTACCCCCGCAGCCTTCTTTTCTGTAGGCTGAACAAGCCCAGCTCCCTCAGCCTCTCTTTGTAGGGAAGGTGCTCCAGCCCTCTAATCATCTTCTTGGCCTTCTCTGAACCTTCTCCAACAGTTCCACACCTTTCTTGTACTGGAAGCCCCAGATCTGGACACAGTACTCCAGATAGGGCCTCATAAGCACAGAAAATAATAATAACTTGCACCAAGAAAGTTTACATGCTCACGTGGATGCCTAATTAAAGGTGGTTTCAGTAGACAAGGTGGGTTTTAGTGAGTGGGTTTTTTTAATTCTTCTTTGTTTAAACTTGGAGGCCCAGCTCAGCGTGGAAGTTGTACTTTCTTCTTCCTACAGTATTTCTTCTGCGCCCATCCAGTAGCATCATCCCACCAAAATGATGTTGCGTGTGTCGTACCGCATCTGGTCTGGAGTGGGCAGGGTGCCTTGGGTCTTGAGGAGAGCAATAGGAACAAGAAGGTCATGGTGTACGTGGTATGCTGGGCAGGCAGCTTTGCAACTTGGCTGTTCCTGAGCATGAGGGGCAGCATGTTGGCCACAACTCGAGGTCAGACACATGGTCTGATATATTTGACTTATGGTCAGGAGTGGGCAGAAGTGAAGTGTTCACTGAAAGAGTTGTTTGTGTTTGAAAGAACCTCGAAGCTGTGAATTGGGACAGTAATCTCAGCAATAAGTGCCCTGTTTTCATCAGGTAGAGGAACTAAGCTAGCTGAAGTTTTCAGGTCAAAATGGCTAATGACTCTTGTAGCCCATCAGTTTCACTTAGAGAAGGGAAACACGATTCCCAATGCCTTGAATGTTTGCCTTAGGGCAGAATGAATCTGGGGAATTTAAGTATAAAACAAATAATCATTCTTCCTATTAATTTCTTAAGTATTTCTGTATAAATAGCATCTCTGGAGATGTTTTAAAATTATTCACTATTTGCTGGGTATTTAGTAGGAATTTGCTTATTTCTGTGGAAATGCATATCTCTCCCTGCACAGACAAACGAGTAAATAGAAAACATTGACTGCCTTTCACTGTTGCTGCTTTGACCTGCAGCTTCTGTTTCGATGTTTTGAGCAGCTTTCTCATCCTCAAGTGCGTAAGCCTGCGTGCACAAACGCTGGCAGGACTCAGATGAAAAGCGTGTCTGATGTATGTGGTTGTGCCCTTTTCTTTTTCCTGCCGTAAAGAAAGGTTTCAGTTGTATCACCTGTTTTTCTCTTGAAAGCAATCTTCAAATGCCCCTTTGTTCTTTTTTCATATCCAGTTACCCAGCCTTTTCTACAAAGTAGTTTCTTTATTTCTCCTTCATATTTCACACCTTGATTCCCATATTGATAACTTTTTCTGTTGTTGAGGGCAGCCAATGTCTCTAATTCCTCCCTTCTCCTCACTGCATTCTTTTGCTTAGTAACTTTTTTATTTGTTTTGGCCTCAGCTTCAAGCAGTAAATAAAACTTTTTCTGATGATATCTAAGCTGTCAGGGACACTTTTATTTTGTAGCAGTGTTGGAGCATTACTTTCCAATGTATGAAATTGAAGGGGCTGTCATCCCAAGGATTTTCCTGTATTTCAGGTCTTGTCTCCTAATGGGCAGTCTTTCACTGTGAGAAGTTTTTAGCTGTTCCATTAAATTTTGGAAAATCTGAAAATATGTACTCTTTACATAGTAAAATTTTTAATTCTGTCCTAGATCATGCATCATAACTTGCAAAAATAATCATTCTTGTGCAATGAGTCATTTGCATGAGATTATCTAGAGCTGTACTTTTCTAGATCTTTTTCTTTAGTGCATGTCTACTACAGGCTTTATAAAATGACCCCATTATGGATAAATCAGATTAGAAAGTTGGTTTTGCACTGTCAAGTTGAGAATATCTAGTTGCAAACAATTTGAATACCATTAACTTTTATGGAAAAAGCTACGAAATGCAATCAGGAGCCACACTTGCATTCCATTTGAAATCTCATGTTGGACCTAAGGGACGAGAGACATGATTTACCTCTTGGTCACAATTATCAACTAAGTGCATTGGACCTAATGTCTAGTATATGACAATGTTAAACAAACATTAGCTAAGAATCAGACCATGGGATGATCTACTCACTTTACTAAAGCTATTTTACATAAAATATAGTACCTTGAAGATGTCTTGATGTTGGTACAGTGACTTGCCTTACTAGGCTATGGAAGAAACTGTTACAATATCCTGATGGTTGAAATAACAGGACCTTGAGAACATAGAATATAGAGCTTATGTTATTTTTTTTATTAAGCCTGTAACAGATGTTTAAACTGTAGCATGTGTTTTGAGTTTGTCTGCTCTGCCACGGTGATACAGAGTGCACTTGTTGTAAGGACCAGTTCTTGGCAGTAAGAGTCTAGATGTTTCTCTGTATGTGCTGTATATATTTCCATGTGACATCATCTCAGCAATATTCAGGCATGTGAAGAGAGGAAGTGACCTTTTTTAAAAAAAAAATAAAAAATGTAGCACCTTTCAGTTTACAGAACTACCTGTGTTTGTGCTAGTTTCAAATAGTATTTGTGTTAAGAAATACAATTCCCAGAAATGCTGGTAATGTAAAAGACAAAACCAGGTAATCTGTGATAGAAAAAAAAGATAGATTTAAAGTTACAGCAGCTCAGCAACTCCAACTAGCCCATCCCTACTTGCTTTTTATCATTCTGAAATATTATTAAGGCCTTTTGGATGGATGAAAAAATGTTGGTTTAGGTCAATGGACATCTTGCCAAGTTCAGCAACTGACCCAATTAACCGCCTTGTTTAAGCTATCAGGAAATATTTTACTTTAGCAGCTATTGAGCTGAAGTTCATTATATCTACTGATAATGAATTTAAATCAGGGAAAGCTAGTGACAGCTTATTTTAAACTTTTGCATAAATATATTTTTGTCTTGAAGCAAAAATTTTGCAGAAAAAGCAGCCTCATTTTCTCATCAAACAGTAGAGAATGATACTGTAAGATAGTGAAAAATCTGACTTCAGTGCTTGCTACGCTTTCAATCATCCTGTTCTGCTCTGTATGTTGGAAGTGCTTTCTGAGTGGATTAAAGGCTCTGTTCTACAGTGTTTAGTTGCCGTAAGGTCTTCATCCTGCTGAAACCCCCCACGCATCTTGATAGTGTCTTGACAGATCTGTGTGAAAATACGATTTTGCTGATATCAGTGAAAATTGTTGATATTTGGGAACTGAACACACTGGGGCTGGAAGTTTACTCTTAAGAACTCTGTTGACATCTCAAATTGCCTTTCTTCTTGCTTGTTCGTGCTTCCCAGATGGATTGGAATTTATACCCCGAACCATATATTAAAAAGATATTTTAGTATTCTAGGTCCCTCAGAAAGAACTGAAGCATTGAAAAATTTTTCTTTAGTCATGCTATATGCCAGTGGTCTCCAAACTTTTTTGATCATGCAACTCTATCTGTAAAATATTTTTGAGCACACTCATCCCCACCAATATATCTGTTTATATTTATAAATTATATTCATGCACTACTGAATTTCTAATATTTTCTCCCTTGTGTGCACACCCCACTGGCTATCACTGCTATAAACTACAGGATTTCTGTGGAGAGAATAAGCAACTAGTCTTGAGCTACAGCCTGCTAAAGTCTACAGGGAACTTTTTATTTGGATCAGACTTATAGTCAAAAATTGGAACTACAGACTGTGATTTATGCAAAATGGAGGCTAGGTTTAATTTTTCAATTTTCAATATTACTTCTAAAGTGCTTTCCCCTTTGTCATAGGATTTGTGTTGTCGGAATGATGAGACTGCAGTTGATAGCAGACACATTGACATGCTTCTTCTTTATTTGACATGGAAAGATACTGTATAGGAAGGAATATCTATATTACAGTAAAGATATTCTGTGTTTGCAGGTCCATGAGAAGAAAATGCAAAATTTATTCCTGTACCAGAAAATACAATTCTAGCCCCCAAATGCAGAAAATTGTCAGTTTCCTGATTTAAGGCTAGCTCTGTATCATTGTTGTCAAGAAAAATCAGCACAGTACCAAGCTGATTCTGCAGGAGTCTACTCTGGGATAAATAATTACTACTGCTGCTCTTAGTATTTATAACTGTGGAAAAAAATGCTAAAAATGGTGAGAAAACAACTGTACTGTGTGACCCTGTGACATAGTCCTCATTTTGTTTGGCAGTCCCTGAGTTGTAGCGATTGCTCTGTTTCCTCAGATAATGATTTTCTCCTAATAATGGGGAAGTGTTAGTAATGATCATAAATGGTTTATCAAAGCCAGTTTACCAAGTCTTTTTTCTTTTAGTGAGATGTGGGGATTAGAAGTAAATCTTACACATAGACACACACACACACTGTAGGATGGGAACTGTGTTCACTGGAGATAATGGCAATTACTCATTAGATATGTCCTTTTTACATTCATTCTGATACCCAGCTTGTTCAGGGTGTCTGTGAGACAGAAACACCTAATAGTGTACAAATTCTCTGTAAGTCTATGAGAACTTAAGTAGTGTTACTATCCCTGTACCAGAAAGAGGAATGGAAGTTTGCAGGCTCCCTGAGAAAATGTTGTCCTGTCAGTTTAGTATTCTGTGGTAATTGCAAGGTTGGTTTTCCCTGATGATCTGTGTTTTATTTTTGAATACAACTTGCAATCTCACAGATAAAAATGTCAAAAATGTTTTGTATTTTGTCTAATATTGTCTTTCTGATAGTAAATGCTACCTGTTTGGTTTTGGTGGGTTTTGGGGTTTTTTTTTGCCTTCAATGATAGAAATATCAATACTATAAAAAATAAAAGAGACTAATAGTTTTTAAGGTTGGGGTTTTTTTTAAAGTCCTGAGAGCTGTTGATGCTTACAACAAGAATTACAGAGTTATGATTTCAAATCTTGTAAATTACATTAATGCAGAAGCCCTCTGAGAGTAATGGGTACAAACAGCTGGAAAATAGGTTTTGCTGAACTTAAAATTATTTTTCCTTGATTTCTAGTGAGATTAGGCTTTTTTTCCCCTGTAAATGCTTACCACAGTCAGCTTAGTACATCTAAACTGTAGAAAATTAATGGTGATTACTGGTTGATATGTTGTGGTGCTCGAGTGGGACCTCAGAAGCATATGGAGAAGGCAGGAAAATTCCTTTTGACTCACTAAGCATAGGTCTCTGCAGGATGCTCCAGTGGGTCTGTCTTCATTACTGCTTTCTAATTAGGTAGCAGTTCCCTTCAGGAGCGAGGCAGTTGCTAGAGATGACAGGCTGAAGAGCTCAAAAGAGCTGCTGTCCTTATGACTTTCCTTAATTACACTATTAGAGGCTACTGAGAATCTGATTTTCAATGACTATAATGAATGGTGAATTTTTAGTAGGGCCTGTTGCAATGGGAAAAGGGGTAATGGTTTTAAACTAAAAGAGGGTAGATTCAGCCTAGATTATAATGAAGAAAATGTTTAGAGTGATGATGGTGAAGCCCTGGAACAGGCTGCCCAGAAAGGTGGTAAACGCCCCATCCCTGGAAACATTGAAGGTCAGGTTGGAAGGGGCGCTGAGGAACCTGATCTAGTTGAAGATGTCCCTGCACATTGCAGAGGGATTGGACTAGATGACCTTTAAAGGTCCCTTTCAACCCAAACCATTCTGTGATTCTATGAGTAGAAATTGATGTCTTTGTCAGTACTGATGGATTTTGGTGAGTAAGAATGGATGAGTTAAAATGTTTTTAAAATTAAATTGAAGAAACTCTGTAGCATCAAGCCAAATCTTCTGCATTAAACTTGAGTCATCAGCATCTGCCAGCACAAACAAAAATCTTATTTAGGGCTTGGGTTATCAGGAACACAATTTAACTGGTCATGTATTCCAGAATATACCCCTACTACAAAGGATTTTAGTCCTTTGGAATATGCAGGAGGTTCTTCTATCTCAATTATCTCAGTTCAGATCCTTCTTAAGCACAAGCCTCACCAAAGCCAGGAAGGGCTTCACCGGGGTCGGAGTGAGCAGTGGTATATCTTGAGCTGCAGCAGTTGTTCATTTCCAGTTTGCAGCTGCTGGGCTGACAATCCTGAGGAACAGGTGTTTTGAGATCACAGCCTCATTTAGCAGGCTGTTAATTGCAATCACTCCTAAAATGAACAGAATTCTGTTTTGAATGGTCCAGAGCCTTTTGGAAAGGTTCATTGGCTTTCTGCATGACCAATATGACAAGGCTTTTCCTGTTCTCAATTAATTCAGAAGCAACATAAATCTGTAATGGGATGGGATTTCAGGACATCCAGTGGCAGAAGTGAATGGAGAAGCATCTGTGTAGCTTAAAATTCAACCATCTGAAACAGTGAGCAAATGGTACCACCACACACGTGCACCCCTTCCCCAGACACAGCAATGCTAGTGGATCATGCCCAGAGCAGCTGTGGCTGCCCCCTCCCTGGCAGTGCTCAGGGCGGGGTTGGTCTAGTGGAGGAGGTCTCTGCCCATGGCAGGGTGGCGGTTGGAACAAGGTAATCTTAAGGTCCCTTCCAACACAAACCAGTCTATGATTCTATGATAAATATGTTATGATTTTAGGTTCAATCTGGGTGAAATTTTTTGGTTTGGAGTTGTTCTTCAGAAGTTATTGCATCAATATGTATCTGCAAACTCTTTTACTGTACTGTTGTACTAATACCTATCTTTTAATCTAAAAAATAACAAGACACAGTCCTGGAGAGTTTGCATTGTCTTCCTTGAGCATAAAATAGCTGGTTTTCATTTAGTGTATTTTATTGCCTATATGTTTTGTATATAACCCTATGTCCAAGGCCAGCATTTTTGTTAGACAAATAAAGAATTTTTAATGCTAGCATTTTCTGGCCAGAAAGGTGAAGATTTCGCTTTCAGCACCTGTGCTTCAGATGTTGAAAAGTTTCAGTGTGTAACCACAGTACAACTTCAGTCCGTATAGTCAGTTTGTTAGTACTTCTTTTCCCTTTTCTTCTGTCTCTAACTTCTATTAGTTTCATGCTTTGTGGTGAGACAGTGGGTTCTTTCCCAAGTAAATATGAGTAACTTATTAAAATCGCATATAAGCCAACCAATTAAGCTGAAATTTTGATTAACTATATTTAATTAGGAAATTACGTTTTCAAATTAGTTTTCCTAGTTAATTCTAATTAAAAAAAAAGAGGAACCCTTGAGAGCTCAGCCTACCCTGATCTGTAGATTTCAAACTTCGTGGACTCTTGGGCATGAAATCAACCAGTCTGTGCGATTGTCATCTAGACTTCTACTACAGTGAGCAGTGTACTAGAGAAAAAGCAGCTGTCAGCAGAACTATATAGCAGAAAAAGAACAGTCAAAGAAAAATAATAATAATAGTGCTTTGAAACTGGAAAGCATTCTTAAAATATCATGTTAGAAAACTGCCATGGATTATTCATCTACTTAAGCATAAAGGTCTTTAGTTTCTTCTGAGAGCTCTGTGTAACCACAACTGAAGAAATGGGATTTCCTGATCAGTGCATGCTAAGTGCTTTGTAAATGAATCGACCTAAATCCACAGAAGTAGTGATGTGCTCTGCTTATCCTCAGATTTTTAGTTCTTAATGACCCGGGTGCCACACAAAAGGTATAAAACGTTTTTACAGAAGGTACAAAAGGATTTTACAGAAGCCACCAAGGAAGAAACACTGAAGAATGGAGTAAAGCACAAGCTGTGTTCTTAAAAGATGCTTGAGTACCAAACTCCAGTGTGGAAAAAGGTGCTGCAATCGTCCCGGCATTCTTATAGCTGAAACCAAGGCCAGCTCAGTCTTTTTACCAGGAAATACTGGGAGAATTACTGGTTGTATAATTTCTACAGTGCTATACAATTGTATGGGGAAACATGCCTTCAGATTCCCTCTTTGAATCAGGTACATTAAACAAAAATTTGGAAAGAGATCCTCAGCTTCCTGCCTTGAAGAACAAGGAGAGCAAGAGTGGATGATGCTCTGTGACTGTGCTGTTAGTGGTTTCTCACTCATAAGATCCCCCGAGTGGCACATTCCTTTTCCTTTTCTGCCCTGAGTTTGACAGAGGTCTGTAGTGCTTGAGACAGACTGGTCTAGAAGCTATAGATGGTTATTCTCACCTCATTGGCATCTAGTGTAAAGGAGTAATTACGGCTAATTATGTGCTGAGTGTTTGTGTGTTTCATTTTAGCTGTAAAATTTGCTATGTTTTATATTAGATTATTTTCCTTGCGATACACTCTTACCTTCACTACTCAGTATTTTGTATGTTTTTTTCTTTGCTATTCCTCCATTCTCTAAACTGTTGCTTGTGACTGAAGTTCCAAAGTTACCGTGATCATTGCTAGGGCAGCTGGAACCAAAACCAGTATTTTATGCAAAGGACATGGAATTGATTATGCTGAGTGGCATAATACCAGTTTCACATATTGGACATCCTGTTTCTAATGTGTCCTACTGTTTTGTTTGCTTTTCTTGACTGTACTTAAACAGAGGTTTTAATCAATCTGTCATAATGACAGCTTCTGATCTTGAAGTGTATCGTTAATTGAGGAGTATATAACCTGTAGTCATTTGTTGCCAGGTGGAAGGACAATGCATCAATCAAACAGAAATTTGGTCAGCGTAGAGTTACTAGCACTCAGACCTGTGATTATTTGAAACACTGCAACATGCAGCTGGGACCCCTTGGTGCCTGTGTTAGTATGTACTCCTTTTACTTGGCCTGTTAACCTCCACTCTTTGAAACTAGGTAAACATAAAGGATTTAGGCCAGCTGACTACAGTTCCTCCTGGAGCACAACCCAGAGTTAACCAACTTGGGACAATCAGTCAGACATCACTTCTCTTGGCTGAGATTGGCACCTGAAAATCATCAGAAAATGCATTCCTCTTTCCAGCCCCTTGCTATCACTCCAGCTAGGTCTCGGTATATCATATTTTCATCTGTGAAACTGGATATAGAGCCTTCCTCTGTAAGCTGTCTTTGTTTCGGTAGATTAAAACTGCTCATTTAAGAGTCAGATATTACAAGGTTTCTGCTTTGGCAGGCATCTCTTGGGATTAATCTTCAGTGTTCCACTCTTGGGAACGTAAATTAAAAATACATATTTTTGAAGGATGTCTTTTAAAAGTCTAAGTGACTTTCAGTGTGGTAGAATATGAAAAGCTGGCAAACAAATTGATTTCTAGGCCATCTGATACATTCTGTTATCAAGAGTGTTTTTCAAATACATAACATTTTTTTTCCATTCCATATTAAAAGCTTTTTGAGAGGAGTCCTTTGGCTCCATAGAATTAAGAGCTGAGAATTTTTACTACAGCTGGCTCTTGGCACTGAAAACAGCAAGCTGAGATTTTCCAGCATGGCTCTCAGGCTGCAGAGCCCTGAAACGTGCTGCCTTTGGGAGCAGCAGTATCCATGCTATTCTTTCCCAAGTTGGTAACCTAACCTGATTTTGCTTCCATCTTTGAGCCATTTATTAAGGACAGCTTATACAATAAAAACTATTCTTCTTCCTGGAATGTAAAAATAGGAGTTTAAAAGAGTCCACAATTCTACCACTGTTCATGAGCATGCTGTGAGCATGAAGGTTGGATTTCACATTAATTCCTCCAAAAAGACATGAAAAAATGTTTTACCTTTGATAAAATTTAGTCACACAAGATAAAACAGATCTGTTGTGATCTATATGAAATATTCAGTTGCCGTATCACTGTATTTGTCACCAGTTTTTTGAATGCATTTTCATCTTTTTTGTATAACACGTGGAACCAGCCTAATACTCTATTCTGCTTTTTATATTAAATTTCTGACTTGTCAGTTTGAATTTTTATATAGTAAAAGATTACAGGTGGTGTGAGTGGATCAATTCAGCAAAAGTCTGAAATGATGGTTTGGGCCAGGCCAGAGTTAACTGTCCTGAGGAGCCAGCACAGGTGAGCCGAGCTGGCCAAGGGTGTTCCCACACCACCTGATGTCATGCCCCTATAAAATGGGTCCAGGTGGAGAGGGGTGGTTCTGTATGGCTCTAGGATAGGGTAAGTGTGGGAAGAGGGTTGGTTGGTGCAGGGTTGGTAAGTGCTCTGTGTTATTGTTGTGTGTTCTGTCCTGGTGTTCTTCCTCCCCTCTCCCAGTATTGTCCTAGCAAACTGCCCTATCTCAACCTTTGTGTGCTTCTGACCCTGTGTTCTCCCTGTTCCACTGGCAGATGTGGAGGGGGAAGCCAGCAGCACCTGGTGCTCAGCTGCTGGTGGGGCCTGAACTGTGACAAGTGTGTCCATGAGAGCTGATCCAAACTTTTTGAGGAAGATATTCAAAGTCAGCTGCAATTTTAGAATTATAAAGACTAAAAATCAGGTGGTATCAGGAAAAGGAATAAGGGTGAAAATAAGGAGAGCAGACTTAAGAAAAAAAAAAATTTAAATCAACAGTGCTTCTAGGTCACTGTTTCCCTTATTTGTTCTTTGAAATTATGCCCACAAAACAGTGCTGCCTACAATTTGGGCAAGGGATTTGGCTTATAGTTTGGTGGGTTGTTTTCCTTCTGTAACCTGGAAAGTATATCAAGAATGAAAATCTTGCCTCCTATTAATGTGCTGGGAAGTAAAAATAAGAAAGCTTGTGGACTTCTAGGTGGTAAGGCTAAATGTGTATCTAGGTGGCTGTTCTCTCTTAGCAGATGTGCACAAGTATTTGAAATAGTTACTGTAGTCTGTTAGTTTGTCTCATCTGATGCTTCTGGGGATGTCCTCTACATTTAGAAATGAGAATGCTACACTTGAAAGTAGTGATCCAAATTGCAGAAGCCTTTAAAAATAATCAGTAACTAATCTTTTATTAATTAATCTTTTCTTCCTATCATCACTTTCATTTTCCAGTTAGATCTTGTTTCACGCAGAAAGCCCTCTGTGCTCTTTGAAGAAGAAATCCTACCCCAGTACAAAAAAGTGAAATGACAAACCCTGTTGTCATGGGGTTTGCAGGCAGCTGTCACTGCATCTTAGGTGTTCTAAAAGTATTTGTTCTGCTCGTTGTACCTGAACTGCCTCCCTGGCTTGAGTCTCTCCTCAACCATGAGAGCTCTGAACATTTAGACTGGAGTAATTTTCTTCTTTGGGGAGGCCTTTTTTTTTGGCTCCAGTGTCTGAGATAATGGTAAGTTACTGTACACAACACATACATATTTGCTTTTATTTAATTGCTGTTGACTATATTAATAATGAAGAGAAGACTGTATTGGGTTGGCTGCTTATTAAGTTGTCTGATAATAACTCATTCTGTTCATTCTTGTGAAGAATGGCACTAGGTTTGAAGAAAAAGAGCAAATCATTTTGCAACAGTTGCTGATACTTGGTTAAGTGTTTTCCTATCCTTTCCAGTTTCTTAGTAACTTGAGTGCTGCCATGGTTTCTGCTGTGCGTTTCTAATATTCAGATGCTACTTTTGAAAAACTCTTTCAACATCAGACTTTAAAAGAATTCTCTACCATAGAGAAGGTCTTCAAAGGGGCCTTTTGTCTTTGAGCTCTGAAGGGATTAAGGGGAAAAAGTTAAGTACCTTCTCCCCAGGATATGTTTGGAAGAGAAGCTGAGCCATCTGTTTGTTCTCTGTCCTTGCTTTCCTAATATAAAAGCCTTTACTGGGGCCAGACATTTTCTTCTGACTCTCAAACAATCCAAGGGAAAGGTAAGTGGAAAAAGTCCAAAATTCTCATCTCCCTGTGTCCCAACGTTGGTATCCAATGGGAAATATGAGATGTGAGATTCCTCACTCCAGTCTCTTCCTTCAGATTGCTCTTCTGTACATACAGAGGAGTTCAGAGAATCCGAGGGAGTGGAAGGAGGAAAGAAGGATAAAAGTTTCAGCTCTGATACTCGTTTAGGTATCTAATATCTGGCAGGTCAGTGAATATCATGTCCCAGTACTGAATATTTTAGATTAATTATTGGCTGCCCCAAGAATGGCAGGCAGTGTGACATCAGACACACGTTAATAGAATTATTTTCTGGGCTTTGAAAGCTGTACAGTGTAATGGTTGCAGGAATTTCATGGAGACAGTAGATAGTATTTAATGTAAAATAAAAGATTGGCAACACTCTCCAGAGAACAAGGTGAGACCTATAAGCATCAAATAGATTTTGGTTTCTGTTGGGATATTGTTATGATCAGATTCACTGCTTATTTTTTATTCTTTAAAACATGTCACAGGTAATGTTGGTGACCATTAAAAACACCTACAGGGAGCACTAAGATGGGATGAAGTGATGGCCTGTTGGCAGTTACTTAGCAACAGATGCCCTGCTGTGGAGATAAACACATTCTTAATAGAGTGAATCAAATGAAGACTAAACTCACAATCATTGCATCTCCAGAAAGGCTGGCATATAAGTACCTAATCATACCATACCATGTAAACGTATCATATTGCAAATGAAATGGCTGGTTTGTTTAAACAGGTGTCTGTAACACCAACTCTTCTCAGTCCTTTGATCCTCAAAAATGTGCTTTAAGCAAACATGTTTTACTCCACAGCTGAAATTAGCTAAGAACAGATGCATAGATAGTAACTGAGCTCAGCTGCTGAGTAGCAACTCATTAAGTTAATAATTTTGCATCTCAATCCTCAGAGATCCCAGTGCTGCATCCGAAGTTCTCGAGACCCTCCATATTGATTTTTAGAACGATAATGTTAAACCAATCTTCAACTTTGATACTTAAGTAGGTTTAATAGACATAAATAAAACCTTACTGAAAACAGAATCTGAAAAGTTTTTTAGCTAAAAAAATTGATATTTTCAGTGTCAAAAATCATCATCTTTGTAGCCTGTGTCATAAGAAATTACAAGGATTGCAGAAAGAATATAAAAGATTGGATATACTGATATGCAAATAACTAACCAGAAACCCTGCAGAAGTCATAAATACGGGGCATTTTTTTTTTTTGTGTACTCCAAAGTTCAGCCATGGACATATTTATGTTTGGAGCTCAATTAAGCTGCACTTTTTTATGAATGATTCCGAAATCTTACTGAATCATCCTTTTTGAGAAGCAGGAACATTTGTCTTAGTTTAGACATCTCTGTGATAGATGTCATGGTTTCCATATCTTCCACATTGTCAGTGTTGAGGGTATTCAGTTATGGGAAAAGTAATTTTTTGTCTTTGTGTGATAGTAAGCTAGGAAGTCTTTTCATAATGCATTGTTGTTTTGTAAAAGTATGCTTTTTTATTATGCCATTATTGTCCCAAAGCAGTCAGAAATTCTACAGCAATTATTTCAATTATTATTTAATCATCTTTGGGAATGGATTCAGAATGTCTTTATTATCATCATCATTATGTGAAAAGTCCATGCTTCTCTATAAATATTTAAAAGAGCAAATGCAAACTTCGGGGGTGGGGGATACAAATTTTTTTGTAGTCCGTAAATATTTAAAATTTCTACATGTGTCATTCATATGTAATGTGAAATAAGAAAAAAGTAGAAAAAGTAAGAATCTTAACCTTGTTGTTTTTTGCCTACAAGTATATGTAGGAAGCTGCCGGGACTTGTATTTAATTCAATGTTGAAAGGGCCAAAGTTTCAAAATTGGTTATAAGTGTTGAAGCTGTTGGTACAGCTAGTATTCTATTTTTATTTGTTCTTCACATGTAGTCAGTGCACATATGGCAGATTTTTTACAACAACTGGAACTGATACAGACATTCCTCGTAGTCCAAAGAAACTAATAAACACTTCAGGGTTTTGAATTGTTTAAGTATTATTTCATACAGAACGAGGCATCATTTAAGTCTTCAAGACAGTGCTGGAGAAAAAAATTATATCCTTAATGAAAGATCAAACATGATAGAGTAATTAACAGATCACTGAGGTGACAAAGATGAGAAAGTGAAGCAAGGTATCACTCCAGAGAATACATCTTTCTTCCAGTTAGGGTGGTAGAAGCTATATATTTTTTTTATTTGCACAGCAGAAGGCACAGATGGTACTAAATTTGCACAGCTATCTTCCAGTGAGAGTTACTGGTAGTGTGGATGAATGTAGTTATTTTCTAGACAGGGAAAAAAAAAACCTTTATTTTCCCCCATCTCTTTGTCCTCATTATTGCTGACAGCAAACGATTATGGAATCACAGAAAAACGTGGATGGAAAGGTGCCTCTGGAAGTCTAGACCAACACCCTGCTCAAAGAGAGCCAGCTTAGAACAGGTTGCTGAAGTCCATGCCCATTTGAGCTTAAAGTGTCTCTAAGCACTGTAGTTGCCTGGATATTCCTTCTTACCTTTTTTGAAGATGGTTGTGATGTTTGCCTGTTTCCAGTCATCAGAAAGCTTGCCTCACTGCCATGCTCTTTTAAATGTGGTTGACAGGAGCCTTGGAGTGACTCCAGGCAGATTCCCCGATATCTTTGCTCACATTCCAACTAGTCTTGTGGACCTGTTTGTGTCCATTTGGCTTAAGTGCCTCCTAACTGCCTTCCTGTACTGTAGATAATGCTTTACACCCGCAGACTATTAGGAGACTCATGGACTGGGAAGTCTGAGAGCCAAATTTGCCAACAAAATCCATTACACAAAAGGTCATTGAGAATCTTTGCCTTTCCTGTGTCCTTTTCTGCTAGGTTCTCTGCCCTGTTAAGCAGTGGTCCTGCGCTTTCCTTACTCTCATGGTCTGACCTGTCCAGCAGCTGGTTCACTCCCTCCCTCCCACCACAGTGGGATGGGGGAGAGCATCAAAATAAAAAGAAAACTTCTGGTTTGAGATAAAGACAGTTTAATAGGATAGAAAAAGATGATGCTAGTAGTAATAATAATTAGAGAAGACTATACAAAACCAGTGATGACTGCTTACCACCCGGAGCCACCGCTGAATTCCTGAGCTGTGCCACCTCCCAGCCAACCCCCAAGCTGTATAGAGAACATGAAGTCATATGGTATGGCATATCCATTTGGCTGTTTTAGGTCGGTTGTCCTGGCTATGTCCCCTCCCAGCTGCTTCTTACTACCATTTCCTAATGTACTGTGTATTTTTATTCATACCTTTGTTTGCTTCCCAGACTACCTGTGTGGTCCCATGTAGATGCTCCATGGAGGTTTCCTATTTGGCCAGAATGGAATGAAGCAGATATCAATGCAGAAAAATGGGATGCTGGAAAAGTTGGAAAAGAGAAAGAAAAAAGTGGAAAAAGTCCCACTTCAGTAAGTTTACACATGTATTATTTTCACCTAATTGTTTGGGAATATGGGAACAAGTTGAACTGTTGCAGTATGGCAGAGAAATCCCTTCTGCAGGCACTGCAGCATCTGTGGACTCAAAAGGTTAAATCCACTCATCTTTATTATGAGAAAAATGGATGTTTTCTTTTGCACAGCTCGGTTTCTGAACATGTAAAGCACTGTCTATAGATCTAATGAGAAGAGAATGGTTGAGGGGAAGTTATTTTGCAGAAAGTGATCACCTACCAGATGCAGAAAATTTTCTCATTCTTTCCAACTTTGGTATTTTTAAATCTCATCTTGATTTTTTACTCATTCAAACTGGTTATCATAACAGAACGTATGCCTGCTTTATGCAAAGTAGTAGTAAAATTGTTTCTTAAAGTTTCTTAAACTTAGTATTTTTAAGTGATATTGAAAATCCATTTCATACTGTGACATATCATCTATTTAAATGCAAATTCTGCACTGCTCATATGCCTTGAATATATTCAGATGTGCTATAAATATGTTAGCATACATGTTCATAGGTTTTTTTTTCATATCCCAAATGTAAATATACTATAGCCCTATGGGGCCAAAATACTCTAAGAGAAGTTATAGGTTCTATACTGAATGCTGCCATTAACTTGAGAGGTAAATCATTTTCCTTTATGTCTTCGTTCTGTTATCACACTTGGTGTCTTTGGGCTGTACTCTAAATGTTCATCTAGTGCTAATCTATTAGGTCTGCCAGACATTATTATAATAATATAAAATGTAAAAATACTTGTAAATGAAAATCTTTCTCCTTTCAGCGTAGGAGGCTTTCTGAGGTGTTTACTGTGTCATTCAGCCACAAGCTATCTGAAGCATTGCTCGTTTTACTTGTTTAAAGGAGTTGTTAGATATGTCAGTCACAGTGGACAAATTTATAGACCTAAATAACTTCCTAATGCGGTCTTTCTTGATCCGAGATCTAAATAAAATTCAATCTTGTACAGGGTATTTCAGTTAAAATTAGTGATGGCCTCCAGTATCTTGGAGTACACTTAGAACAAGAATATAAGCCATCCTTTTTTTTCTTCTGTAAGAAAAGGAATCAAATGGAAATGATTGCTTACCCTGTATCGCTAAACCTCTTTTATCAAGCACCCCTACAAAACAGCCTCTCTTAGAGCAACCCGGTGTGCTGCTGAGATTGTGCATTTGACCATCTCTGTTTCTCTTTTGCCTGTTTCTTGCCTGTCTTTCCTGTAGAACTTGTGGTTGAGGTTCCTGTCTTTAAAACACAAACTCCCAAAACCTTGCAGTCATCTCTTATAGCCACCTTGAAAGATAACCGAAACCTATTTGTCAGCCAACTTTAGTGCAACCTACAATATCCTTTTTCAGAGTATTTTTTGCACTGTAAGCTAAAGAAAGGTGTGTGTGTCATTTTTTTTTTCTCGTGTTTCTTTGCATAGTATTATGTCACTCTCGCTTGTGTCCTTTTTCTGGTTTATCTTGTGCTTATGTGCTAAACTTTCCTGTCACACCATGTAGTCAGGGTTGGGTGGCTCTGAAAGCAGAATATAAACTCTGGTAATACAGATCTATAGGATTCCTTTAAGCTTTCAGAAGAATAAGTAGTCCTGAAAGGTTCTCTTTTTTTTTTTTTTTTTTTTTTGGTTGAAACTTTATTGTTCTTCCTTCAGGTACTTTAAATAGGTTGTTGCAGATTGGTATGTTGAAAGAACTTGCACAATGAAACAAGCAAGAAAAAACTGTGGGGAAAATAGTACTTTGGAATTTCTGCTTTGGGTTTGGTTTTTATGCTTTTGTGTCATATTTTCTTTTGCCTTCCTGCAGTCAGTAAGTACTCAGAGCATTGTAGTTTTTCCATCTCAGAAACTCTTTCTTTTGGTTAGGCTGTACTTGTTAAGGCTGTAAATAGTGCATGTTGTGCACAGAAAAACACAGAAATGTATAATATGTCTAAAAGCTGTTTAAAATTCCAGGCATAAATAGAAGGCACTAACCACATAACCGATTAGTTTCTCAGTCAGCCTGAGCAGTATCAGAGGCATTTCCTCATCCTACATTGTGCTATTAAGTAAATAGATATCATATATCCTTATACCTTCTGTTCTTACAGAGAATAAGTATCACTTTGGAAATGGGAGTTTGAAAATTATATGAGAGTCTCTAATTCATAATGCTGCATAATTATAGCTCTCTCTGGTTTCTACAGCAGTTTTAAGTGCATGAAACCTGCTTTGTTTGTGTCTAAATATCAATTTAGTAGACTGAAACTAAATATCAGTTTAGAAAGCATTGGAAGTAAGTGAGTTAGGAAAAGCACTTAGAAACAACTTTGGTAGAAGAGTACCTAAATTAAAAGCTTAAACAGTTTTTTTTAGAAAGCTTGTCTGAATGGTGTTAAAGAAAGGAAACATTCTACACAGGCCTACAGTGCAGGCCCCATAACCATCTCTGAACATCATAAGTAGCTTTTGTGCTGAATCTTCAGTTTGGGCATTGTACTCCTTTAGTTCAGATTTACAGGTATTATTAGTTCCTTTTTGTACTGTTTTCCCCTTTAAGTGAATTATCCTGTGATCAATAAATTATTTTAAATCTTGTGGAAGATACGCTACCGTAATTAATAAAAAATATTCTGGTTTTGTTCATGCAAACTCTATGTAGCATGTCTTTGAGGATCCTGAAGGGAAAATAGAGTTACCAGCATCCTTGAAAGTACATTCATGGAAACGTCCACATGAGTTCTTAACAAATAAGGTAAGAAACAAGCAAGGTTGCAATGAAAAAATGCTAATTGCCTAGCTATGTCAAAAGTAGAGGAAATCAGTTTAGCAGATGAACCCTACTTGACCATGTATAACTCTTTCTGGTAGACCATTGTGCACTGAGGAGTCAGTGATGTATACAACAGGTAACCCTTGCTGCACACATAGTTTGTCCTTAGGCCTGCAGAGTGCTTGGTGTTCACAGTGTCTAAAAGGACATAACATTTTTTTATACTAATCCCTTTCTTTATAGTTAAGGCTAATAATAGCTTTTTAAATTACACTTTATGCAGTCTGAGTGCCTTTCTACCCAGAATCACTGTCTACCAGCACTTCCTGGTGTAAAACATCATAGTAGTGTATCCTCCCAAGTCTCCTGTGCCTCTAGACTCCACATTTATATAGAAGACACTGGGACAGAGAGGTGCCTTGCTAGTTTTGTGTTCTTTTCTCACTTAAAAATCAGTGCCATGACAAAACAAGCTCTGTTCCAACTGAGGCTTGCCTTGAACAGGAATCAGAAGTACATATCTATCCTAACATCGTGAATGAACTTTACCAGAAATTCAGTACATTTTCTCATTTCGACTTTTGTATTTCTCCAGTCTGTATAGAGAACATGTCTGTATCTGACAGTACTTGTCTGGATGGTAACTGTAACATTTTAAAATTATGCAAAGCTCTTACTCGGTTTATTTTTAAAATTAATTGCAAAGAAAATAAACAGCCTACTATTTCAAAGGTTAGTGTTCTTCTATGGCATTACTAATCTAACTTTTAAAGTGTATTTTCTTCAGATGAAATGCTGAAGTTTTAATACACTTTGACCACCCTTCCAATGTTTTCAAGCTTGTCAGTTTTCCTTTTGTCAGCTTGTCAGTTCCATTTTTTATTAACTAGACACTAAACAGGGTCCAAGTTTAATTTTTAAGGGGGAATGAAGAGGGGGAGGTCAGGGATGTAATTGACAAGACTGAAAGACTGCATGAGAAATGCTGCCAAAATGCATAAACTGAATAGAGGTATCTGAAGGATGAGGGCAAGAGAGCTGGCAGTTCAGAAAGACATGGTAACATGTGTCTGTATTAAAAATAGCTTTTGAAATCTATCTTTAGAGCACTATGGAGAAAGTACTTGTTTTCTTTAAGACTTGATTAAAACTTTGTTTCTTGTTTTGGTCCAATGCATTTTGAACAAAGAACCTATAATTACTAGAATTTTAAGTTGTTGAAAATGAATGTAAATGTCAAGTGAGGAGAGGCTATTAAGATGATATGTGTTGTTACCTAATCTATTAGTAACTATAAGAGAAAGCATAAACAAGGCTGTTTAGTTTGATAAGCAAAGAATGAAGCAATGATCACCAATAAGTGATGTGAAGTGCATACTTAGTTTAATCAACTACAGTCTTAGTATGATATTTCTAAACTGCTTACAAAAAAGAAAGAGGACTGCATAAACAAGTAATAGTCATCAAGACAGTAACACAGTCAAAGGTGTGACAAATTCAGTGTTCATACTGACAGTGCCAGTATGTAACTGACCATGAGGAAACAAATCCACTTGGATCTTGGTGGGTGACCGAGGCAATCTCAAAGTATGAGATGTGAGACACTGCTCTAATCACAGAATTGAAGAAGGGTAGGGGTTGGAAGGCGCCTCTGGAGATCATCTAGTCCACCCCCACTAAAGCAGGATCACCTAGAGCAAATGGCACAGGATTGTGTCCAGATGGGTTTTGAGTATCTCCAGAGAAGGAGATTCCACAACCACCGTGGGCAGCTTGTCCCAGTGCTCTGTCACGCTGAGTAAAGAAGCTTTTACTTGTGTTGAGACAGAACTTCCTGTGTTCCACTTTGTGCCCATTGTCCCTTGTCTTGTCACTGGGCTCTACCAAAAAATGTCTGGCACCATCCTCTAATCTGCCCTATAGATATTTATAGGCAAAGATCCCCTCTATCTTCTCCAGGCTAACCAGACCCAGCTCTCACAGCCTTTCCTCATACAAAAGATGCCCCAGTCTCCTCATTCTTGTAGCCTTCCACTGGACTCTTTCCAGTGTCTTTCTTGAACTGGGGAGCCCAAAACTGGACACAGTACTCCAGTGTGGCCTCACAAGGGTGGAGTATAGGGGAAGGATAATCTCCCTTGACCTGCTTGCCAGGATCTTCTTTATGCATCCCAAAATACCATTGGTCTTCTCTTGGCCATGAGGGCATGCTGCTGACTCAGGGATAACGAGTTATCCACCAGGACTCCCAGGTTCTTCTTTGCAGTGCTGCTTCCCAGCAGGTCAACTCCTAATCTGTACTGGTGCTTGGGGTTATTCCTCTCTAGGCACAGGACCTACACTTGCCCTTGTCAATCTTCATTAGGTTCCTCTCTGCCCAACTCTTCAGCCTGTCTAGGTACTGCTGAATTGCAGTACAGCCTTCTGGTGTGTCAGCCATTCCTTCCAGTCTTGTATCCTCAGCAAAGTTGCTGATGGTACACTCCCTCCCTTCAACCAAATCACTGATGGATATGTTCAACAATACTGGACACACCGCTAACTCCTGGGGCACACTGCTAGCTATGGGCCTCCAACTAGAGCCTGTGCCAGTTATCACAACCCTCTGAGGTCTGCAGTTCAACCAGTTCTCAATCCACATCAATTTCCACTCATCCAACCCACACTTCCTAAGTTTACCCATAAAGATGTTACAGAAGAGAGTTTCTAAACTGTTGCTGAAGTCAGGGTAGACAGCATCCACTACCCTCCCCTCATCCACCCAGACAGTCATGCCATCCATCATAGAGGACTATTCACTTTGGTCAAGCATGATTCCCCTTGGTGAATCCATTTTGAACACCCCCAATAACCTTCTTTTCCTCACCGTTCCAGGAATGGAGGTGAGGGTGACTGATCTGTAGTTTTCTGGGTTGTCATTCTTGCCCTTTTTGAAGACCAGAGTGACACTGGCTTTTCTCCAGTCCTCTGGTACCTCTTCATGAGCTTTCAAAGATGATAGAGACTGGCTTAGTAATACCATCTGCCAGCTCCTTGAGCACTTTTAAGTACATCTCAATGGGACCTATGGATTTGTAAGTGTCAAGTTTGCATAAATGATCCCTAACCCACCCAATACTGCTCAACTGAAGTAAAATCTTCCGTTCTGCAGACTTTCTGTCTTCCAGGGTCTGGGATTCCTTAGGGCTGGCCATAGCAGTGTACTGTGAAGCAAAGACATTCAGTAACTCTACCTCCTCTATATCCTCTATCACCAGGACATCCACCTCATTCAGAGGCAGGCCCATATTCATTTTCTCTGCTCTTTTCTTTTCCTACTGATGTACTTGGAACAGCTTTTCTTACTGTCCTCAACATCCCTTGCCAGATTTAATTGCAAGGGGGCCTTTGCCCTCCGTATTCCATCCCTGCTTAATTTGACAACATTCCTATATTCCTCCCAAGTGGCCAGTCCCTTTTACCACATTCTGTAAACTTCATTCTTCCCTTTGAGGTTTTTTCCAGAAGCTCCTTGTTCATCTATACATGTCTCATCCCTCTTTCTTACTCATAGGGATGCACTGATCTTGAGCATGACGAAAGTGGTGCTTGAATATTAACCATCTCTCTTGGACTTCCCTACTTTCTAGAGCCCCAACCTATGGAATACTGCCAAGTAGGTCATGATTTAAATGCAGACCTGCAAATACTGTGAATAAACTGAGGGAATCTCAATTTACTTATGTAATTATTTCATTTGGTACACTTTGCCTCCTAGTAAAAATAACCATTTACAAAAAAAAAATCCAGTTATCTACATTTTAAACATTTTTATTAAGAAATACCAAAGCAGCTACCAGTTCAGCAAACCAACGACCTTTGGTTTGCAGACGTCCAACTTGAGCCAGGAGTTCGACTTGAGGATCCTTATGGGTCCCTTCCAACTCAGGAGATTCTAAGATTCTAACAGATGTTTGCCAAATGTCAAACATTTGTATGTCACTACTGTTAAACATTATTAATTTCTTTCCTGATAATTTAACTATGGACTTAACTAATCTCCTTTCTCCTAGATTCCTGTGGTTGTCAAAAATGAAGCCTCATTTGACCTTTTTTCAGCAAATGAACATATATTTTGTAGTGAGGTAGGTAGAAATACTTTAATGTCCCTTCAATTTTTTTAAAATTATTTTAAAATCTTTTTGGATTTTACTGCAAATGTTACCATGAAGAAGTAAGTTGTGATAATTTTAAGTGAAATAGAGTGATGGAAATAGAAAGTTGCAAGACATCATATGGGGATGTATAATTAGTGCAAACATTTTTTAACACTATAAAAATTGATGTTTGGAAAAAATCTCTTGCTATCTTTTTTTTTTTTTTAAAGCATAGTCTAGGAATTACAAAGGTTATTGCTGGATAATATTCTCTGAAGATAAGAGCAAATAAATGTTAAGTTAGAAAGGATTTATATTTTACATTCAAGCTTTCCTGAAGTCATGTGTCTGCAGATCTGTTACCCATCCAGTCTTTTCCTTCTCTACAGAGTTGGAAGTTTACTGAATTTCTACAGATCAGGGGAAAATCTAAAACAGATAGAACCAAGGAGTCTGAGGACCTTACTGCATATGTGTTTTCATAATTTCTATCCAGTGCTTCAATGCAAAGTCAGAATTCAGAACCACAGAAACTATGGGAAGAAACCACCAGAAAACAGATGTTGTGAATTTTGCTGTCCACAGAACAGCTAATTAATTTTGGGGAAAATTTCTTGTAGTATAAGCTTATCCTCATTCTTTTAGGTATAAGTTGCTGTTCCAGTCTGGTGCTATGAAACTATAGCATGTATCAGAAATCTGCACACAGGTGCTAAAGCATCATTAGTTAAATCTTTTGTTTTAATTTTTTTTTAAAAGTAAATAATTTTTTTGATTTAGTGTTGGTTTTTACTCAGTAAAAATAGCAAATATTAAACCAAATACTGATTTTTAGCAGCTTTATATAGTACAAACAATTAAAATAGTGACAGCTCATAAGTCACAAGAATCACAATGTTGGAAGAGACCTTTGAAGATCGAGTCCAACCATTCCCATCCTATGCTAAACCATATCTCTAAGTACCTTATCTACCCTTTTTTTTTTTAACACATCCAGGGATGGTGGCTCAACCACCTCCCTGGGCAGCCTGTTCCAGGCCCTGACAACTCTTTCAGTAATTTTTTTTTTTTTTCTAATATCCAATTTAAACCTTCCCTGGCACAGCTTCATGCCATTTCCCCTTGTTCTATTTCCTGTCACGTGGCTGAAAAGACCATCGCCCACCTCTCTACCACCTCCCTTCAGGTAGTTGTAGGTGGTGATAAGGTCTTCCCTCAGCCTCCTCTTCTCCAGGCTAAACATCCCCAGCTCCCTCAGCTGTTCCTCCTATGATTTGCCCTGCAGCCCCTTCACCAGCCTGGTTGCCCTTCTCTGCACTTGCTCAAGGACCTCAATGTCCTTTTTATGGTGGGGAGCCCAGAACTGCACACAGTACTCCAGGTGTGGCCTCACCAAGGCTGAGTACAGGGGCACAATTACCTCCCTAGACCTACTGGCCACACTGTTTTTGATACAAGCCAGGATGCCATTGGCTTTCTTGGCTGCCCGGGCACACTGCTGGCTCATATTCAACCTGCAGTCAACCAACACCCCCATGTCCTTCTCTTCCTGACCACTCTCCAGCCAGTCTCCCCCAAGCCTGTAGCGCTGCATGGGGTTGTTCTGTCCCATGTGCAGCACTCTGCACTTGGCCTTGTTAAACTTCATCCAGTTGGTCTCAGCCAATCGGTCCAGTCTGTTCAGATCCCTCTGAAGAGCCTCCCTACCCTCAGGCAGATCAACACTTCCTCCCAGCTTAGTGTCATCTGCAAACTTACTGAGGGAGCATTCAATCCCTTCACTGAGGTCATTGATAAAGATGTTGAACAAGACTGGACCCAGGACTGAGCCCTGGGGGACACCACTCATGACTGGCCTCCAGCTGGATTTGGTTCCATTCACCACCACCCTTTGGGCCTGTCCATCCAGCCAGTTTTTAACCCAGTTGAGGGTCCACCTGTCAAGGCCAGTGGCAGCCAGTTTCTCAGTCAGAATGCTGTGAGAAACCGTGTCCAAGGCTTTACTGAAGTCCAGGTAGACCAGATCCACAGCCTTGCCCTCGTCCATTAAGCGGGTCACCTTGTCATAGAAGGTGATCAGGTTAGTTTGACAGGATCTAGCTTTTGTAAACCCATGTTGACTAGGCCTGATCCACTGGCCATCACGCATGTGCTGCATGATAGCATGTGTCCTCCCACATAGTTTATTTTGAAATCATATGTCCTCATTTTTCTTTGATAAATGATGAACAACAGGATATATTGTCATGGTTTTTGTGCATTTACTTAGTTTCGTTAAGTTTTGTGTTAGTGTGGGTAGGTAATGGTGATTTTAAGAAAACTTGTACCAGTGAAGTTAATTTTTACATGAAAACATAGCTATACTTTTATGTCACAACTTCATTTAAAGCAGGATCCTTTTTTAACCTATTTTTCTCTAATTTCAGCTGATTAGATGGATAATAAGTGAAATTTATGCCGTCTGGAGGATATATAATGAGAAGGCCTTAACTAGTGGAACATCCACGCTTTTTTGGAAACCGTGGGAACACATATATGCCTTATGTAAAGCTACCAAGGGACATATGCCACTGTACAATAGCAATGGAAAATATGTAGTGAAGCTTTATTGGATGGTAAGTATTCTCTTCCAGAAATACATAAATATTATGCAGATATCATAGCAAATTTTAATTGTTAGGGTGTATTATTATTATTGGAAAGATAGAGATTTGTGGGAGTACAAGTGTTGACAAATTGCTGATACATGTTAATAAAAATGCCTTTTACAGTTCACATAATCTATGTACCACTTAAATTGACAAAACTTAAGAAATATTATTTTTCATAATTAGTGTAGAATTTTGTTGATTGTTAGGAGTTTTTCTGATAGGGACTGCAGCAAGATGATACACTTCAGTTTGTTACATTGCAGAACGAGGATCCAATAGTGACAGTGGCTAATGTTGCATATGTTCAAACTGTCTACTGAAAAAACTTTTCTTTCCTGATACTTGTGTTGTTTCTGAGTCTGACAGCATTTTCAATTTCATTCCTTAGTCCAAAGTAGAATTTCAATACCTCTGTTAGAAAAAGGTACCAGAGGTGAGGAAGAGAATATACGTATATAATTGGTGAAGAGTAAAGGGATTTTGTTTCTGTGATGGTCCTTATGGCAAGTCTCTAGTTTCCCGTTATTTGTGTTGCTGTTGCTCTACAAAAGGAGAGAGCACGACCTTCTCATCTCACCATGTTTTTAGACCTTAAAAGTAAAGGAGCTTGTGCCACATGTGCAGTAGATCATGCTCCTGGAGAGAGGCAGCAGCAGGTCAGTGCCTCAGATGGATAAACTGGCCAGATTTTGTGTTGGAGGTGTGGAGAGCAGAGCACAGGGTTGTTTTAGAAATTTCTACAGTTAAAAATACAGAATACTTATTCGAACTTTCATGACTTTGGAAACTGCTCATACTCGGTTTCTGTGCTGGAAGCTATTACTCTAGTGGTTATAGTATAAAAGGTTCCTGTAAATAGAAGTAAGGAGGGTTTTATCTTACGTCTCTATCCCCTCTATTAAATTGTTTATAAATCCATTTGGAATGAGAAAAGCTGAGAAGGCTGCACTTAGACATGTTGCAGTTTCATACATCCCTCTTGAGAGGGAATAAAACCTTGAGCATATCATATTAATTTTATTTTTAAATAATCATACACCATGTATGAAAAACATACACTTCTAATACAGTATAGATCAAATTTGGTGTTTTAAAAGGCAGTTTCATGCATTTTGCTATTGATGCATGTCAGCTAACCAGCACGAAGGAAGAAATAGAAAAGGTGTTAAAACTGGAAAAATCTCTTAATTTTTCTGTAAGGGAGAATACTTAGCTGATTTACATGTCAGTCTTTCCTCATTGCTTAGTACTGCCTCTACATAAGGAATAAAATATTCCTATAGGAAATAAGAGTTCTATGAGTTTGAGAAGGCTGAAATGATGCTGCCCAGGTTTCTCAGCAGAGGATGTTATTTTATATGTGAATTTAAAGCTGCAGAGGTTGTGTATTTATATGATGAAAAACTGCATTTTAAAGCATCTATATGGGTTATCAGGGTGTGTTATTTTCTTTGCCACTTTTGTTTCTTTGCCACTTTTGTTTTGGCTTTGTATTGTTATTAGTCTTTGGGTTTATTTCCTTTCCTCTAGTTGCACATTAGTATTTCAGAAAGAAAAAGGGGCGGTGGGGAGGATGATTAAATGGTGGAATGTTAAAGAAAATGTGCAAATGGCAAAAGCAAATATCTGTAGAAATAAAGGAAAAGCATTTCACAGGAGAAAGTAGAAAATTGAATGAAAAGTTAAAGAAAGCACAGGGAAGAATAATTAACTGGTTTCAGTAAAATGCTGTATTGAGTCCTGAAGGGGTTTTCGTCCACCACATCAAACCTATGGATAATAATTTTTCATGTAATTGGCAAAAACTTCTTTTTGTTCTACTCCACATCCTGCTTTGACTTTGCATTCTTGACGTTTATTGAATTTATTTCTTTATTTCCACTTTCTCACCTATTGATTAGGTGATGGAAGGGAAAAGACCTCAAGCTGTGCCAGGGGAAGTTCAAATTAGACATTAGGATAAAGTTCTTCACCCGATGGGGTTATCAAGCATTGGAACAGGCTGCCCAGGGAGGTGGCTGAGTCACTGACCCTGGATATATTTAGAAGACATTTAGATGAGGTGGTCAGGGATATGTTTTAGTAGAGGATGGGTATGGTTGGACTCAATGGCCTCAAAGTTCTTTTCCAACGTAGTCATTCTTCGATTTCTCTTTCTATCTGTAAACCTTTTGCCCCGCATATTTCTCATTCTTTCTCTTGGTGTCTTATCTCCTAAAATTAGTTTTAGAGTTAACTGTGAAATGCTATAAGAAGGCTATCACTGATCCAAAGTAATTGCAATGTGGATTCTATTATTTATTAAGTAGGAAAGGTGAGTAATTTTCAAGGAGAATGTTTTCAATGGTGCTATAAGCAAAATATACTGTTGTCTTTTAAGAATTACACACACAGAGTTATTACTCTGAATTGAAATATGTCCTGAGATGTAGAAAACAAAGTATCTCCTCAATCTATTCTTTTGCTTTTTGGACTCCATTAAACTTCAGCAGTTACTGAAAGGATGAGATGAATATATATGATTTCACTTACAATGTCCCTTTCAAAGTTGGATCTCATCTCATAAAATATTTTTTTTTTGGCTGTTGGCAAATAGTTTTTTGCTGGAGCCGAAGTTTTGCAGACTCAACTCAGACCAGTGTGATCAAATGCTGAGCTCGTTTATTGAAACACACACACAGCTTTTATAGGTTTCTGTATCAGTGCACGAGTTACATTACATTGCTATTGGTTAGATGCTCCGTTCACCCGCCTTACATGTGTCTCACTATTGCTAATAATTGCTTAAGGCTACACAGTCACGTTGTTCCTTTTTAAGGCAGTTGTTAACATTCTTGCAGTTTGTTATCTCATGGATTGTTTCTTACAAGCTCCTGTTCTCACAGAAGTCTGCTCTCCTGTTACTGCATATTGACATGTCTCTGCTAGCTTCCCCAGGCCTGATTATATGGGGGTCAGCAATAAATCTGGGTAGGCCACAAAACCCACTCCTCTCAAAATACATTGCTACAGTTTTTATTCTAAAAAATCTTAAGCTCCTTTATGCTTTTTGGGTATCTTTGCCATATGGCGGGTTTTTTTCCTTCTGAAACCTATAGAACTCATATAGACCTCATTGATGAGATTACAGATTGAAGCAGAGTGCAGTAATGTCACACTCTTTGATAATGGACGGTGAACACTGTAGTGATATGGTCATTCTTTGGCATTTTGGGGTGAGTTTACAGACTTATTTGCTGTTGCCCCACTAATTCCTCTGCTTCTCATTATGTCTTAATCACTAGGACAGACTTTTTTTGAGGATGGTAGGCAAGATTATTTTGTGGGATACTAGCTCAATCTACTAATGAAATTCCTGGTATTGGAAACATCAGTGTCTTGTCTTACATGGTTGTTTCTTATCCTGGAAATATAGATAATCATTACAGTGGCTAATCTAGTGTTTAATAACTACACAAAGTTTTATAACAGACAATCTTAATGCTTTCCAGGACAACTACTGCAGCCAACATCCCCACGTAGCTCTTGGGAAGTGAGTATTTTCCAGTTTAAGACCTTAGAGATAATTACAAAATTGATATCTTAGACTTTTTGAAATTTTTACTGTTTCTTGGGCATCTGTCATGGCAGCTGAAGAAACAGCAGTGAATCTATGCACATGATGGACTAAACACATAAGAAGAAATATATTTAGAAATAGCTGCAATTAAAATAATAAAGAACAACAGTAATAAAATGCTATGAACACTGTTTCTATGCTTCTCAAATATTATATGAAAACTTACTTTAAAGCCATCTGTAATGTAAATTGAACTACAGTAGAATTATGTTCTTAGGAAATCATTACAAGTTCTCTTAGAAACATGTTCTGTTTCCAGCCCACAAGCTAAGTGTCTTCTTTCTTCTTTCCTCCCCTTCCCTCTATCATAGGGATGCTGGAGAAAGATCACTGTGGATGACACTATGCCTTTCAGTGAAGAGGATAACTTGTTACTACCAGCTACAACCTGTCAAACTGAACTTTGGCCGATGTTGCTGTCCAAAGCTATTATTAAGCTGGCAAATACTAGGTTTGTTTAGTCAGCTCACTTTCAGTTTGTTTTGTGAAATCATACAACATTTATAAAAAGTTGGTTTATTATACATGGGAAAGAGATTTTGTTAACGATTTTGTAATGACACACGCTTTTCTGAACAATGACACAGTAAAGCAAGGTGTTCTGTAGCTACTGAGGATGCAGAATTCCCATTTTAGCTATGTGTTTTTACATTTATGCACAAGTGATTTGCAAAGAAATTGAAGTGCTCTCTCTCCCTGTATGCTTTATCTGTTTGCCATTATTCCTAAAAATCTTCCCATGTCATTTTCTGCCAAATGGAAATGTCCAAGAAGTTATAACAAAGTTTTACTTGTCACCCTTAACTAGTATTTACTTAACTGGCATTATAAACAGCGCTTTTGTAATCTACTTTTGATGCTTTTTCTTTTGTTCCACTGTTGTGGGATGCACAGTGAGCCGCTTCTTTAAAACGTAGCTGGAAAGCAGATGATACCAGTCATTTGCACCATGGGCCAATTACAGCCACAGATTCCTGCAAGATAAGCCATAAAGACCAGGAGTTTAAAGGACTATGTCTTTTTTCCAGTGGTGCCCAGGATCAGGACAAGAGGCAATGGACATAAGCTTTAATATAGGAAATTCCACCTAAACTTGAGAAGGAACTTCTTCACTGTGAGGGTGGCAGAGCACTGGGACAGGCTGCCCAGAAAGGCTGTGGAGTCTTCTGCTCTGAAGATATCCAAAACCTGTCTGTATGCTGTCCTGTGCAACCTGCTCTAGGTGATCCTGCTCTGGCAAGGGAGGGTTAGACTACATCTCCAGAGGTCCCTTCCAATCCCTATCATTCTGTGATTCTAAGCCTCAAAAAATAACCTGGTCATATCAGGTTATGTTTGTTGGAAGAGTCATCTAAAGTATTTCCACACAGGCCAGCCTAGAGCTGCCCACTAGGGAACTCTGCCTGCAGGAATGTGTTTGAAATACTATTTCTCTAGAGCACAAGGGCTTAGTCATGGCCAAGGTATGTCATCTTTAGCCTTGGGCTTCGCAGGATCTACAGGCAGAAATCTCTCCAGAGAGTAGGAGACTATCCGTTTGAAAGAGTGGAGTGTGGTACACTGGAAGTAGAGCCAACTTGTGCATAATGACTTGGGAGTCAGAGTAGCTGCTTGGGGAAATGAAAGTTCTAGATTCATACCCCTCTTCTAGTGTGAGGGGGTTACAAATCCACACCTCCAAGGCTGCAAAAATAGGCTTTGCTGCGTGTGAGTATACATAGTATGCTTGCTAGTAGTGTTAACTTTATGCTGTTGTGCAGGAGAGAACACTAAAATAATAAGCACAATGCAAAGGCATAAAAGTGAATTTGACTTTTTATGCTAGTAGTCCACAGTGGACAACTTCTAAAACTGCAGATAATGTCTTGCTTTTCAGCAAGTGATTCTGTTTGTGTATGGTCTTGCTCTCACAGAAAGCAATGTAGACTATAGAATTTACTTATAATTCTGTATAATTTCTGCTTTTGTCTTGAAGTATATGTGAAACTGGAAGAAGAGAGCTGGAGGAATTTACAGTTCTACATACACTGACTGGATGGATACCAGAAGTTATTCCTCTCCGGTAAGCTCTTCTATTAAACAATTTACATATTTGTTGGTTAATATTTAATTTTATAAGGCAATATAATAAGTAAAGCTGAGCCCTAAAAATCCTTCAGTATCCGTTTTGGGAAGTCTACATTTCTTTACTCTTGGAGCTTGAGAAATGTGCCTTCAAGGAACGCAATTTTATTGTGTTTTGATTTGTAGGTCATGCAGTTGCTTGTAAAGCTGTTTATCGTGTCAAGCTGCTGCCTATTTTTAATAAAATTAATTTATTTTTAATTAATATTAAACACTGTGGTGAAAGCACGGTTAGAGAAATCAGTTTCATCTAGTACAAAACGTCTGCAAGTAATAGTAACTTTAGATTTGAATGTACTACAGAATTCAGGCTCTAAATATTTAGCCGCCTTAAAAAATACTCTTTTTCACTTATTGATGTATACATTCTACTGCCTACATAAATAATACAGGTTTGGTTTACGTATAATTTACTTAGGTATCATTTTTTATTTATAGCAGTATTTCAGTATTAAATAAGTTCAGTCGAGCTATTTTAGCCCTTATTTTAGCAGTTCCTATGTCCCACGTTGTGCTTGCAATATGGGTTTTAATGTATTTTGTGTCTTACAGTACTGTGTATGGCTTTTGCTCACTATAAAATCAGGGGGCTGGGGAGTTGATTGTTAGTTTGGTTTGTTTTAAAGAAGTTACATGCAGTTAGCTTCCATGAAACTTCTTCATGGGCTTGAAAATTAGTTTGGGTTTAGATTATTTCTGGAATCACTGAGTTTCTGTGGAGAACCAGTATGGCTGCAACTGTCATGTTGTATCAAAAGACTGTTGTAGCTGGTGGGAATTGGTGGAAGAGGCATGGAACTACCTGTACTGAAGCAGCTAGGAAAAACAAGTTGGGACGCATCTTTGAGAAGGCTCTTAACAACTTGAGTCTGGCTTCATACATTACATGGTGTGCTTGCAGAGTGGTCTACAAGAATGTTTCATTTGTGTTTCTCTCAGCACCATCCCTTCCTTATGGATCTGTCCATAATCTCTCATAACAAATTGGCTAATCCACAAAATAAAGTACACTTTACCTGATTTATTAAAATACTGCAGTAGCTTTTCAAAGGGTTGGACTGTCAGTTGTAGTACGGTGATGACTAAATGAAAATCACACTTTAATTTTTTATTGCAGGTATCATTATCATTGACATATACATGTGTTTGTTTTTAAAGGCCTGGATACTTGGACAAAGTCTGGGGCTTTCTGAAAGAGATTGTGCCAGAATTCAAGTTGCCAAATAAGAAAACTCCAGAATTTGATATTCCTCAGTCTGATACAAAGCGTAAAGAGACCAAAGTCTCAGAGTTACAAAATGAAGCTTCATCTGTGAATAAGCAGTCAGATAAACCTGAAAAAGCAGAAAAACCTGAGAAAATTGGCAAAGGTCTGTAATTTTAGGTAGTGTTATCTTTGTGGGCCAAGTGTAAATAAACATAATTTCTGGCTTTGAATTGATACGTCTTTATTATGCCATGTGCAACTCTGGGTTTCTTACTTCACTGAACACATTGCAATGGTGTTAATTAAACTTTTGTTTAACTGTAGATCTCATTAGAAGCAGTACTAGTTAGTCTCTTACTTCATGAAAAACACTTCCTTTTATGGCAGAGACTTTTATGGCTTTGTGTCACAGCTGTTTATCTAATGCCTGGTTCCTTGCAGAGGGGTAACAGAGGTTGCAGTTTTCCCCAAAGGTAACACTATTCTGACCATCAATAAATTATACGTTTCATAATGGATATTACAAAGCATGATCACCTACAGAGTGTTCTAACAAGTCTGTTCTAATGTCTCTCTGCATTTTTATTTGTAGGAAGTTTTCTGCTTATGCTACTAGGTATATGTATTAATATTCTTTAAGAGCTGCTAAGCCTATCTACAGTTAAATAAAAAAGTTAGGTTTAGGAACATTTCTCACAGTGTATTATTCTTCCATGTTTATCTTACCGACTGAGTTTTCTTAGTGGCTGTTTCTAAATTGAGGGCATGAGTGAAATTTCACAACACTTCTAATGTCTTTGGAAGGTACGAATAATATATTAAAACTTCTGTTTCTTTCTAGATTAAAAAAAAAAAACAAACCTGCTTTCCCCACGTTAAATCCCAAATTCTTCGTCCTAATGTCAAGTGTTATAAAAATACTAGAAGGCACATGGCAGAGGAGGTGTTCTCTTTTCTTAGGAACTTTTGCTATCATTTCATGATCCAGATGCCAGCGTACTTGATATTTCAGAGTTTGGAACTGACATGCCCAGGGATGGAATCACTGAGAGTAATGCTGTCATTCATCCAACAGGGTGCTATAATTTATTCCCGGAAAACTTTATAAATTTAATCCTGCCTAAAATTTAGAAATTTTATTAGCAAGTGAAGCAGCTAAGAATCAGGGAAGTGTCATGTTACAATACAGCTCTCTAATCTCCAACTCTGTGGCTACAAACTGTGTTCTGATACTCTGATTATAATGTTTGAGATTTTATTTAAATTAGAAATGTATTTTCCTGAAATCTGAATTCTAAGGTTTGAAACAAAGTTCTGAGAGTGTGAGACTTCTTCCATGTCCCTTGTGAACCTGTGCCTCATTGACATTAATTATTTCGGAAATTACTGATGTGTGGGAGCAAGGACATAAAGAAAATTATGGGAATTCAGGAATTCCAAACATTATATTAGGGATATGAGAGTTTTGCACTCAGTGGAAGGGGGGAATGGAGCCTGCCTGTCCCCTTCTCAGTAAATCTGCATTTATATCTTAAGAATTATTTTAATTTTTTTAAAACCGAATGACATAGTTCTTGATTGTATCTCAGATCACCTGATGCAAATAATGTGTAGCTGATTTTTTAAAAAACTACCTAAAATGTTATGAAAGCATTTTCACAATATAAGACTTTGACTAAAAGTATCTGAAAAAATAAAAATACTTAATCTTTATTTTGATTAATAGAAAAAGCAGAGCAGAGAGAAAGTGGAAAGAAGAAAAGCAGAGAAGGAGAAAAAGAAAAAACTAAGTCAGTTCAGTCTTCACAACATTCACTTCAGTCCTTAACTGAAAGTAAGTCCTATTCTTTTGAAGCCAAAAATGCAAACAGGAAATATGTGTAAAGAAAAGGACTTGGCTTTTTTTTTTTTAACTTAATTGGGTGGATATTAAATATACTAATTTGCTTAAAAATTACAACATTTTACAGGCTGCATTATAGAATTAAGTAATCTTAACTTATTGAAATCCTGCAACTTACATTAAGAACAGTGTTGCAGTAATTTGTGTTTGATGTCAAACACAGGCAGTTGGTCTGGCATGATTGGCCAGCAAGATTTGTTGTAATGGTAAACTGTCCTTCTCTATTAAAAACATACAAACAAAAAAAACCCAAACCAAAACAACAACAATTAAAATAAAAATAATAAAAACAACAAAAAAACCAAAAAACCCAGCAGTGTTTCCTCTCTAATTTATCTGTTCAGTATCTAGATTATCCAGTAAATTGCAACTGGAAAAAGCAGGAATGCTTCTTTGTTGAAGGGCAGGAGGGCCACATGGACAGAAATATTCATTAGAATTCACTCAATGATATAATTGTTTCATAAATTTGTTTTCTTTATCCTTGAAATGTATAGCAAGAGTGAGACTCACAATGTAAATAAGATTCCTGCTTGATTTAAATCCTGATTAAAATTGGTGGTTTGTATAATTTTAATTTATATCAAACCAATATTGCTATTTGTCATCTGCAAATTTATTCATTTGAATTCCTAATTTATATACTAGTGAAGGAGTTAAACTTTAGTAACTTTTAAAATACGTTGTAGGAACATAATTCGATTTAATGATAGTAGTTGTAGAATAGGAAACGATACATTTCACAGGAATATAAGAAATGTGCCCGGTACATCATGGGGAAAAAGACAAATGAGAAGCAAAAGAATCTAAATTATGAGTTCTGTAAATTATGCAAAAGGAATGAAATGGAATTAAAAATAATAAGGCAGTGTTTCTATATGAAGAACCACATGACATTTTGATAGTTACTCTGCTATTTAAAGCACAGTTTATGCTGTTTTCTTAAAAACAGTTACCTGTTATTTAGAAAGATTATTAGAAAGGTTCTTTAGTTATTTAGAAAGGTTATTTAGAAAGATTATTAGCTCAGGGCTTAAGTACAGTGGTCAGAACTCTTAAAATTGATAAGTTGAATAAAAGTAAATACGGAAATTGTGAAGTCAGAGGCTGAAAGATATGGGTCAAATTTAAGATGGTTAGATTTGAAATGGGGAAAAAAACACCCAAAACCCTGCAACTTGAAGTAATATTAAAATAAAATGTACTTTTGCTGTGACATTGTAGCTACAAGAGAAGAAGCTTGTAGGCTTTGACATAGATGGTCTGCAGAGAGTGGCTTGAGACAGTAGAGCCATTTTTGTGCATAAAGTAAGCTAGGGATCGGTTCAAAATATAGGTGTATCACTTAGGGACATGGCTTAGTGGTGGACTTGGCAGGGATAGGTTAGCAGTTGGGCTTCATGATCTTTAAAGGCCTTTTCCAACCAAAACGATTTTATGATTTTGAGTTGCAGCATCCCTGAAGTGTTGAACCTGTTTGTCTATTAATCCTATTGCCTGGATCCAGCAGCCAGGGCTCTTCCTGAGAGCAACCAGCTCTTTGGTCCTGCAACTTAGCAGCCAGTCAGTCCTTGGGAGGCTTTTGCAGACAATTCATGCGTACCTACCAGCCTGTCTTAGCACGCTGTTTGCACTTTTCCACTCATCAGCCTTTTCTTCTAGTTACTGTTTCTCCTTTCGTACCTAGGGAGTCCATTTATTCCATGATGAGTTTTTATGGGGATATGAGCTACTTAGGCCCCTTGTTCCTATAAAGGGCCACTGCTCCTCTTTCCATTTATGTTTCTAGTCTGGTGATTTTTCCTAATAATTTCTGTAGTACTGATTCAAGCGAAACGTCAAGATATAGTGAGAAAATTCTTTGTGACTCTTCAAAACCTGTATTTTATTTTAATAAAACCAGTTAAGAACTACTAAACCAAACATGTTTTTATTTCCAGCCTTTCTTTTGAAGTGGTTGTGTGTGTGTATACGTATATATTACATGGACTGATTCAAATGATACTTTCCCTTCTCCCAAGGATTTAAATATTTGTTGAGGTAGTGGAGTACTTGCTCTCTGTAAATGAATTTGCAAAGCTACAAATGTGAAACATAAACAACTGCAAGGATCCAGAAATCTTTATGAAAGCACCACAGAATTCTTAAATCAACACTGATGGATATAAATAATAGGCTGTGCTGAATCTAGCTGTTTTATTCTACCATACATTATAAAATTTTTCATCTAATAGTAGTTTTATCAATGCTATTGGTTTTAACTAGTTGCCCAGATGCAATACTTTGCATATATCCTCTCTATTTTTCATACAGTGAAAAAAGATGAAACAGTATAATATATTTTTTAAGCTAATAGCATAATGTACAAAATCCTTCTAGTATTGTAATAATATTATTAAAGTGAATATAGTGTTCCTGGTTAATCGTTTTGCATGCTCTAATTTGTTCATTTCTGTTTATTATCTGTCCTACAAACATTTTATTTCACAACCCATCTGGACTGAGTATGACAGCTTCACATTCCACCTGGTATTTGATTAAATACTTTGAGAAATACTTCCCACAAGCAATGAGATTGGTGTGCCTTGTGGCACGTACTGTTCTGTCATGTGTAGTACATCATAGCTACTGCTATTTGTAGCAGATCAGATGTGTCAGTAGGGTCTGAGATCAAACTTACTTAAAAGCAAGGCTATAATCTGAGTTGAAGCCCACACGTAACAAGAGCTGTGGTTAGCATGAGAATCAGAAGCATATGGAGATAAAATTTAAGTATTCACTGGAAAGTAGCTCTGACTTACCATCAGCTTATGCTGAGAAGTTGAATTTCTGGAAGAATATGTGATATGTAGAGCTATCTTACTGCTTTAAGAAAACCCTCACATTATAGATCTTCTAAATAAATTAATATTTAGACTGACAAATTGCATTTTCCAACCACTTGCCTATCTAACCTTTTCCTTTTAATTTTAATTTCCTTTTTTCTTTGTATGCAGACGGCAGTGTTTTATTCCGTTTCTCAGAAAATGCCCATTCTTAGAGCAACTTCTAGTTGAATGCTTCCTAAATTTAGGTAAAACAAGAAGCAATTATCCTATATTTGAGGTAGAGCTGAAGAGAACAAAGACAAAACATGCTGTAGAAAAAAGAGGTATCACAACCTGTATACTGAAGTCCTGTCTTCACCTGCTTTCTTAAATCAGTAAAGAAAGAAAGTAATAGATGCCCTTCTTTTTGAGCTGACTTCTAGGTCAAACCATAGACCTAGTATTTCTAGTATTTTATTTTTTTTGAGCTTTCATTTGCCTTCAGCAGGAGTGAACTGGCTGTCAGACAGCTGTCCTTGATTTCTCTTCATCATCCAAGAATTACCTGTATCTGTGAACGAAGCTACTGTGATGACTGTGTGGTTGCCTAGTGCAAAAGATTTCTAGGGGTAATGAAGTGAATGTGCCCCTACTTTTATGACTTGCCTATGGCAGAATTACAAGAAAACAAGTTTTCATAAGGCATGTAGGGCAATAGCTATGAGGTCACCCCTTCACACTTTCTGAAGCAACATCAATAGCTACATTTTTTCATCTTGACAGAATTAAAGGTGTAGTAACCCTGGTTTATGAACACTGTTTCTCAAACAACTTATTTGAATTTTCATATCTGTTGGCAGGAGCTGCCGTAGCTCTGGCTTTTGATTCTTTTGTTGTCAAGATCAAATTTTGTTTTCACTTGTGAGAATTTAGCTAGTACTAACCAATCAGCATGTTTCTACTTCATCTACCCACTGGATTCACAAATTTGTAGGGGTTGGAAGGGATGCCTGGAGATCAACTTGTCCAATCCCCTACAAGATCACCTAGAGAAGGTTGTGCAGGACAGCATCCAGGTGGGTTTTGAATATCTCCAGAGAAGGAGACTCCACAACCTTTCAGTGCAGCCTGTGCCAGTGCTCTGCCACCCTCACAGTGTGTTATGCTCTTCACGATAGAATGTTGTATTTTTAAAGTTTGAAAAAAAGCAAAGCAACAATGGTGAAAGCTACCTGTGACTTCTGTTGCATTTTTAAGTTGTAGCTTCTGTTATTCATTTATGTAAAAATAGTAAAATATGCAAAAGTTGTAGGTGGTCTAAGTAGGCAAGGATTAAAACAATATGGGTTTTTTGGTCCTTGCTTTCTCTTCTGAGTATTTTACAATGAAGTCTTGTTTAGAATGAAATAAGAGTCCAACAAAGAAAATTATAAAAATAATGCAAAGAAAGCAGACTGATTTAGGGTGAGGTACAACATTTATTTACTGTTTACCCTGCTGTAAAGCACGTTAATATCTTCTCTACAGAATCTTCTGTGCCAAAACACCCAGAAATGGTTGTGTATGCTGCTTGTATACCTCTGCATTTGTTTGAAGAGGATATTTTTTCATTGAGGCAGATGGTAAGAGACTATATTCTTAGGACAAGAAAGCATTATGTGTTTTATTATCAGGTAGGTTTTTTGTAGCAGCTACATGGCAAAAATTAAAATTAGCGTAGTGAAACAGTCACCAGGTAATGACTTGTCAGTTAAATTTGTCTTTCAGTACTTCTGTATTCTGATGATGTGTTTTCCAGCCACAACCCTGCTCACTTCACTTTTTCTCCACTTTCTTCTGGATCACAGAAGCTGAAGCCTTCTGGGAGAGACTAAATGTGGTCTAGAAAATACATCATGATGAGATACTTCTGAATGGATAGAATAATTATTTTAAGGGTTACTTGAAAAACATTAATTTCATTTTTTTCAGACTACAATTAATGACTTTGCTGATATACATTTTCCAATATGTCGTTATATAAGAAATAGCATGGTTTTTTCCAGTTCTGTCATTGTACCTGGTGAAAGCAGCCAGAGAGAAAGTGTAGCACTGCATGCAGCTGGGGTAAAAACAATGCTTAAATTTCCACTCAGTCACTCACACTCTACAGAAAGCTATTTATAATGCCATATCAGGCTTTCTTGGGTTGATTATTAATTAGATTTAATTTTTTGTATATTTAAATCATATTTATCATAATTAGAACATTAACATTTAAGCTGCCTTCTCTCAAAATTTATAAGCTTCATAGAATAAATAAGTTTCCAGAAATGTTTTGCAGGTGTTTATGCTTTACTGTTCTTAGGTTTTGCCCTACTTTTTTTACTGTATATTTTATGTTGTTTTCCAGCCTAGCTTGGTGGTTGTTTTATTTTAGTTTATATTAATATGAGGTCTCAGACTATACTGTTTATTTGCTAATGATAAATAATACTAGTCATCAAAAAGTAAACTGGAAACAGTGTCATAGGATTACATTTTTCTGCCACATAAGATCTTGAGTCTTCAACTTGGCTCCAGTCTGTTAGGGTAGAAAGATTGCTGAAAGAGGAATGGCAGGCCAAATAGGATGAGGCAGATGAATCTATATGTCTAAACCAGTATTTTAGTAAAGACTGATAGAAAAATGGAAGTAGACAGGAATTGAATATAAGAGTATAGTGGATTTCTTGTGGGCCTCAATTAAAAAAATTCCATTTTAAAGCTTTCTCTGGGGAGCTGAGAAGTACTAATGGGATAGAAATATTTATTGTTTGAAGAGTGCATTCATTTTCTGGGGGCAAGAGTTGCTTCCTAAATTTGGAGGAAATTCTGTCATTGGCTGCAGCTGTGCCAGAATTTCCCTCCAGAATGTCTGCAGTATCCCTTTTAACTGTGCTTCCTAGTATGCGTGTCCTTGGGTTGATGTGGCTTGAATTTAATTGTCTTAAGTTTGCTCAAATAAAATGAAAAAAACCCCCAATCAATAGTTGAGTCATTCAAGTGTGTCTCCTACTCAGCAGCTGACAAATTCTTCTTTATGGTAGCTAACTGGTTGTGTTCAAAATCCTTTGTAGTCTTGGAGATTTTAATTTGCATTATTAAGTTGTTTAAATATATATGTGTACCCAGGTACCACTCTTTTAATAAATCTTTATAAATCAGAGATCAAACGAGGCTGATGTGTACCTTAAAGCATTTAATTAGATCCTCTCCCTTTAAATAACCACAGATATGTTCTTCTTTGCAGTTTGTAATTATAGAACCTCAGGAACATTTGACAATGAGGAGAAGCAATCAGAGACTTGCTAATGAACATGTTAAAGAAATAAGTTGTGGGTGATTTATTTAGCAGGCAAAAGAAGGTGTAGTTTTAAAAGAATGTACAGATTTTGTAACAGAACTTTCAGTTGTGAAAAATGTTAAGTATTGGACTGATATTATTTTAATGGGAAGAGCACCACTCAATGTCCACATCTAAAATTGCTCTTAGGTCTGTTGCTAAGGGCTTTGGGATATGGGTCAACTGTAGTGCCTTTAATGGGTTTTCTAAATTAGCCAGCAGATAAAAAGCTTAACTTCAATGATGTACTGCTTCAAAGTGACACTACATCATGGAGATTTCACAAGTTACCTAAATTGCTTCATACATTCCACATGAAGTAAGGACTTTTCCCTTATAAAAAGTGTTTTAAAATATGTTTGCTTAAACCAAAATGTTGTCAATACTGCTTTCTGACATCTTTATTCTGCTTCATTTATATATTTTCTGTGGTACCTAAGAAACAGTTTGTATATATAATTGAAAGTAGCGATTAATCTATTATGAAAAGTAAAATATATGTAAACACTTCTGACTGTTCAATTATACCTTTACTGTTGAATATCAAAACCTAATTAGTATGGTTTTGGATAGCTTTGTCAGGTGAAGTATTCTTGTTTCATTTGTTATCCATGGCATAAGATGCTTCTCTGTGCACACTGTTCTTTTCTGAGAGAAATATGATGAGAAGTGGGAGCTGACACCAGTCAGATTATCTCTCTGTGTTTCATAGGCTGATTCTTCAGAGAAGCTGAGGCAATATGGGCTTTCCCATACATATAGCCATCCTGTCCTGATTACTAGAACGAGGTCCTGTCCTCTGGTAGCACCACCACAACCACCACCAGTGCCTCAGTGGAAACTTTTCCGTCAGAAAAAAACCACTGTTGTGACATCTGAACCTCAAGGTTTGTCTATTCAGACTTCCAAAATAATTTTTTCACTGCATTTTTATTCTTATAAATATTTTCCGAGCCATACTTATTTGTCCGTGAGCTTGATTTCAATAGAATTTCCCCAGGGATTACTTTTTCCTCCCTTTTGTCTTGTTTCTTCTTTTGTGTGTCAATTTTGGATTACTTTCCTCTTAGCCCTATTATTTCTTAAATGCTTTGAGAAGAGTCTTAATTTATCTCTGAAAAAGCACTCCACTCTACTGGAGGAAATGAAGAGTGAGTGTTATCAAAGCAACACAAAAGCTTTTCTGAGGCAGAGCCATCAAAGCTTCTGAACACCTTTTAAACCTGTAAAGTATGTGACAAGTCCCGCTGCAACAACTCATAGTTTTAAGGGTAAATTTATTCTAGGCTTTGTCTATCCTGCATAATGCAGTTAAATGCATGATATGAGTGAGCTTGAATATGAAAGTGTTACAGGAATGCTAGCAAAATATACTGAGATCGGAAACAAAATTAGCAAAGGCAGAATGTGCTTCCATGGTAGTTCTAAGCTACCTTGGTTAGCCTTAGATATAGGTTAAGCATACTTTCAATACCTTGCAGGCTGAGGATCAGAGTGTTAAGCATTTATTTTTTTTCATGATATATCACCTAAAGCTACCCCTCGTCGTTCTCTTCCACTCATGTGTATGCAATACTTGGAGAAGAGTATTATTTAGGGGTGATCCATCCCCAGTGAAATCGTTTGTCAGAATTACATAACTTGAAATACTTCTCTTGAAAGTAAAATTTGCTGCTTTTTTCCCAGAGCCTGTCATAAAGAAACCTGAAGAACATATTGAGATCACTAGTCTATTTTTGAATTACAAATTGAATCTTATCACAATACCCACAGACACGTAAGTATTCAATATAGTTTCAGCCATAACATCCAAGTGTTAGTTTGTTTCACTGTGAAAGCACAATGGCCTCTGTTTACTTATGTCACAGGGAAAAACTGCTCAGTTCATGTAGTTTAAAGCACATCAGGATCACAATACTTTTGTTTTATTGATGTCACACAATTAGCAATCAGTGAATTGTATATTTAGGATCCATATCAACAATGCAGCCAATTTTGCACTGTACTAGATGATTACAAAATGTTAATGAACACCTTCAAACTTCAGAACTCCTTGCTGTAAGTAATCCCAAGAATTTCTGAGCATGCAGACAGAGGCATACATGTGCAATTATACACACCCTCCTGTCATCGTGGGTTACATGTGCATCTTCTCTTTTGGGAGTACAGGTTCCTCTACTGGCATACCCCTCCTGTTGGAGATGTAAATTGGGGTGCTCTACTATTTATATGCTGCTTCCTCCAGTCTGCTAATCTGCGTGCTGATGAGAAAGCCCATCAAGTGGTGGGCAGGCACACCTGAGGGGAGGTCCTTATTTGTCATACCCCCTGCAGACGGTACCTTGGGTGGATGCAGACTTCTCAGCATGTCTGAAGGGCTGGGAGCTCTGTCAAGCAAAAGCACTTTGCCAGCTTCTCTGCTCAGTGGGCCCAATGATGTAGAATATTCAGTAGATCACTTCCACCAGAAACAGAATAGTCTTTGATATCTTTCAAATGTTCTCCTCAAGCTATTTGTCTTTTTCAGTTCTTGCAGTAGCTGGCCAATACTTTATTGGGTGTCACACATTTGGCACATAGCAATTAAAGTTTATGAATAAAACAGGCTGTTCTCTGTCATAGTTGTTAAAAGAAGCCTGAGAGTGCAGGTGAAGCAGCTTGCTCAAAACATAACTTTGTGTAGATGTCTTCTGTTAAAGATTGTTTGAAAGTCCTGTAAACCCTTGAAAACCATGGTGTTTAAACAGAGTGTCTCTGAGAAGGAATTTCAAAAATTGACTTATTTGCTCAGTGACAGGAAAAGAAATATTGCTATGAAGTGTATCAGGGCCTTGGGTTTTTTCCCTGTCACCCACTGCAAAATGTATTACTGTCAGGCTTCAGTTTACCATATGAAAGTTCAGTAGACAACTGCTGGAATTATTAATCTTACTTTTTCTATTCCAACTGAACCCCTGACAGAGAAAACATTGAATGTGTCACATACCAAGGGAGCACCAAAAGGTTTACATTGGTTTTGAGGATGTTTCTTTTCTTGAGATTTGAGCTCAACAACATTGTCTGTCATATTTTTAAGGTGTGTACACCTTTTAAGTACATGTCTAAGTAACCTGAATAAATTATGTACTTGACAAATTTTTAATTTTGATCATCATGACTGAATGGGATGATAATAAATCAGTTAGAATGTAAGGGCTTTTTTTACAGCATCATTTGTCCATAGAAGAAATTACCTTGGAATATTCTTGTAATACCATTGTTTTCCTTATACAGTTGCATTTCCCTGGTTAAAAATACATTTAATTATTGTTTGTTTTCAAATAGTAGGAGTAGAAATACATAAAAATGCTCTAAGCAATATCCATTAATAGATTATTAGAAGAATCAGAGAATAATAATTCAAATGTTGCAGTATTTGCATGTTAACATTTTCTATTTTTTTCATATTTAACATGTTACTTCATGGTCAAGGTTACTTCATTTTTTTAAGGACAGTTTATTTAATGTGCTAAGTTTCCATGACAATCAGCTAATTAAATCTCTTGTGATTTAATTAACAGGTAGTAACCAAAAATATATGGCGAGTATTAGCATTTCATTAAAGTAATATAGCTGCCTAAATAAGATAAGAGAATTAGATACATATTTAGGACTGAATCTGTTTTTAATCTCCTGCTTTTATTCTAATAAAATTCTTTCGAAACACTCAAAGAGAAGATAATTGTGACTCTGTTACTGCTAAAGATCTTGATATTTCATTATTTCAATTCTTAGGAAGAGGGTTAGATAACACATTGGTTACATTTTTATCTGTTCTTTATTGCTGCAATAATACAATTAAGCATTTATTTCTAATTGGCATGTGTGCAGCATTGTTTTGATCTTGTTCTCCTAGTTCACTCAACAGGCAAGGAGTTATTTATATTTCCATCAGTTTTTATTTCTGCCTCCACTGAAGTCAGCAACAGAGCTTTCTTTTACTATAGCCAGAATAGGCCTTGCACAGGTTTCCTTGGTTATGGCGTGTGTTAGCTGTCTGGTAGTTATGGAGACCCATTTTGAGGGAAAAGACAAAAAACTATTCTAACACAAAATACACCTCCTCTCCCTTTTTTTTTTTTTTTCTTCATGTCTAGGGACCATGAAATTATTCATTTCTGTAACTATCATCTAGTTTTCCCATAGCTGAGTTGGGTTTTGGATTTTTAGGGGTTAGGTAAGAGGGCAACAGTTTGGGTCATCTGAGTTGTAGGCGTGCGTGCAGTGCCAAGCCAGTAAGACTAAGGAATATATGCATGTATAGATTTTGTGCTGCCCTATTAAGCTGTCAAACTAAAGGAGGCACAAATGATTTTGACAAAATTCAGTTAGGAATTCTATTAAGAAAAATAAAGGTATGGATTAAAGTGTTTGAGTTCTCTTTTCCTCTTTTATTATTTAGCCACTTTCTTCAGTCTACCATCACAAAAAGATTTCATTCCATGTCCCGTCTCCCTTCCATTACTGAAAATGATGCAAATGTAAATGACAGTAATGTGGATACGAATGAAAGTGGGGGACACTCAAATGCAGAAGATTCTTCTCAGGTAATATTTTTCTTGATTTTTTTTTTAACTTAATCTAGTTTTATATTCCAAAGGATAGGAAAGACAAAATAGAAAATATTTAATAGTTAAATATAGGCTTTTAAAGACTTTTCAGTAGGTTTTTTTCCACTGGTATTTAAGTAGCTTCCCTGCTCTTTCCACTTTATAGTTATATTGTTATGTAGGGAAGTCCTATTGCTAACACTATAAAATATTTTGGATTTGCTTTTCAAAATCAATTTGATGGGAGAGTCTTCAGAATAGTTAGGAGAGGGGGAAAAAAGGCGCCCACTTCCTCTGAGGCAGAGGGGCTGCATTAGTCTCCTCACTTACCTCCTTGTCAACTTTCAGGACCCCAAACCTATTGCTTAGGGAAACCTGGGGGAGCGGGGTAGGCAGGCAGGGGGAGTGCCTATGATGGCGAGCTGGGACTGTGTTCCAGCCTTCCTCAGGGTTCAGGTCACTCCCTTCTGGCTGACCAGGACAGGGCAGGGGGACCATCATCAGTTGAGGGATGTCTTCCTGGCACGCTTCCCTCTGGGATGCCAGGGAGCTACTCCACCTGTCAATCTCCCGCTCACAGTCCCTAATGCTCCTCAGTCTCTCCACCTCTTCTTTGAGGTCTGCCCCCATGCTAAGCAGATCTTCCACCTGCTCACACCTCACACAGGTGGAATTGCCACCACCATCCACCAGCAGGAGCGGGCTCAGGCCCTCCCTGCAGCCAGAGACAGCCTCACTCCTGGACAGGCCCTCGGTCTAGGTCCCCATGCTCTTAATGGGGCGAGCCCTCTGCCGGGTAGAGGCCATGTTAATCTGTGGTCTCAGAGACTGTCAGTAGGTGAGGCAGTTCCTCAGGTGTTGAGAGACAGAATTTACCTGCCTGTCCACACGAGCTTACAGGGTCAGCACAGCGCCCGCGTTGACCTCCCCTCTCTAAGGTTTTTTCAAGGCGATGGGCGGTGCTGGGGCCGCTGTTGCCCTGGCAACGCCTATGCCGTGTCAGCCTCTCTCGGGAGAGAGCTACCGCTTGCTGCCGGGTGTTCCCACTTCACAGAGGGTTCTCCTGGCAGAGCAATCACTCCAAACGCTCTTGCAGTTCACGATCTATCGCTACAGCTCTGGCTGCGCTGGTTCCGAGCAGTCAGCCGCGTGGACTGAGTAATGTTGCAATTACTGGGTATTATTTCTATAGTGCTGATGTAGGCACGTGGCTGCTTGAAAAAAATGAACTTTATAAACTTTTGCCCTAGAACGACACCCTCATTTGGCTCTTAATTGAAAGACTTCTGGATAGATATAGAAAAAGAATTAAGGCTTCAATTCTGAATTGGCCTGCTCTTAAATTTCAGAACCTTTGCCTTCTCGCTCCTCAGCCATGAATTAGATCCTAAAGTTTCCAGAGTGACAGTGTAGGAGGGTGATATTCTTTCAGATGGGTTCAATTTCATACTTATTGAAGCAAACACTGCCCATAAGAGTGTGATAGTATTTCTCTTAAATTTTTCTTAAAATCAAGAAGCAGTCTAAGCAATACACAAAAGCATTCAGTGAAGTTATACTCAAAATCTGAATCTGACAGAATGACCCACTTATACTTTGAGAAAGATGAAGTCTCAACTTGTAAATGTTCTCTACAGTTCTCCCCTCTGGATTAATTTTCTATCCCAAGTAAAGAATGAGTCCTACTTCACTATCTGTTACATTCAATATGATTACAACATAGAAACTATTTTAAAAGAACCTATAAAATGTATTCATCCATAGTTCTGCATCAAAGAAAAACAGCAACAAATCCTTGTCCACACAATCCTGTATTGACGATGACCTAATTAATTTAAAATTTCTACTGATCTCTCTTGGGACAAACTGGTAAATAAACTTGAGGATAACATTTATGGTTATTTGGTTGATGTGTAGTGACTGCCTCTGGGGTTACAAAATGTACCTGAAGACCAAAGACATGCTGTCAAGGGTAGTGTTAGGTATCTTCCTGAAAAAGGAAACATAATTTAGTTTGGTAAATTTTGAAATAAAAGGGAAATAATTTTCTATGTAATTTTTGAAGGTTTTATCTATATGCTTTCTCTACAGAGTATACTGTAATGCCTTTTTGTATTTCAGATCTGAAACTCAGTTATTTTAATCTGTTCTCTGTTGTGTGTATAGAAAATGTACATCTGTATATAGTTATTGGGTAATTACTAGTTTAAAATCAGGTGGTGAAGGAGAATTCTTTGCAACAGAATATATATTTACCTATTCTGCATTTGTACATTTTATAAACAATAGTTTAATTAGTATTTTGTGACCTTTTAGAAGTTTTTTTAGTAAGTGTGAATTAGGAAAACCATTAGAAAAGCAGCAGGAAAAGGAGCTTTAGCATATTAACAATATATAATAATTATTGGTTGCAAGGCTTCAGCCTTTCTAAATGTACAGCTGTACATTTAGTAAATAAAAAACTGAAAGATTTTTATGTGCTGGAAGCATAAAAGTAGTTTGGAATGTCATTTCGATTTTCTCCCCTAGTCCAAGAGCATAAGAAAGATTGCAGAAAGCTGTACTGTCACAGTGCAGTCAAAGAAAGGCAAGGGAAAGTAAGAAAATGAGAGGCAACAATAATACTAGAGTGGTTGTAAGAAAACATGAGTGTGACACTAGTCTAAGGGCAACCTGAATCAGCCATGAGATGTTAGAAGGCATGAGCAGCAAGCTGACTTACACTTGAACCTTTTGCTTCAATTTAAATTTCAGTTGAAGAATGCTATGCCTGCTACTAGCTGCAATATGTAAGTAGGACTGCATTTGTATGGATTCCAAAAGGGAATAGTGTTTTTATCTTGCAGAAAAATCCTCTTTATGTCACAAATTAATTCTTTTTATGCACGAAATTACATGGATACCTCTAGGAGATTCATTATAGGAGAGCTTTTTTCCCATACTTTTAAAGCTTGAAATAGCAATATACATCAATAATTTCATTTTTTTTTTTAAATCAGCTAGTAATTAGGGAAACACTGAAAAAGAAATATTGATATTCCCCACCCACTAGGTTATGGCTAACTTGTAGAATTTATTGTTGTATGTTGAGTGTGAATAACTTTGTCTCCATTTTAAACTGTGCAATTGCTATTCAGGAGATGTCTCTTTAAAAGATTTTGTAAATTATTTGGGATGCAGCAGTTTTATGCTTTAAGCTGACTGAACTTCAGTCAGCTGCTGTGCCATATCCTTGGAAAGTTTAAATTGGCATATTTCAATTCACTCCAATGTAAACTGTATGAAGTTACATCACCAAATATCTGATTCACTGTTCCTATGGTCTGTTGTCACAGAAACAGAGACTAGTGATAAATTAAAGATGAAATTTTAGGAGCTGGCTGTACCTTCTTTGCAGAATATCAGGTTGAAAGACATGGCATTATAACTTGCATCCTCAAAGTACTCATGCCAAAAAAGAGAAATTCTAATCCTTCTTGTGACATATTTTATAAGCTATTGAGTCAACAGGAGGACTAGGTAGAAAATACAACATTCTATTTTTTTTTAATTAATCTGAATAAAATTAAAATTTCTTTCTTATTTTTTTTAGGATAAAATGTACACATGAGATATGAGGAAAGTGAATTAGATGAGGGACTTGAGTTCTCAGTTTACTCATTTGTGGTATAGAGAACCTTTCTGATGGACCCATAAAAATCTCCTTGCTTATACTGATAGGAACAGTTTTGATGATAGAGACCAACTAAAAGAGAAACCAAGTTGGTAATCCAGTATTTTTAAGCCATTCCTATACCTCAGTCTGTGCACAACTTTGCAGCTGTTTGTTCTTGTGTACCACTGCCTTTTTACAACAGGCACCTCTGTTACTTTCTCCCACATTATAGCTAAAACTAGAACTGATACACCATTTAGTGAAAACAGTTACTCAGGAGCAGGCAAAAAAAGAATGTGTCCAAGTGACTATATTTGCAAAACCCTTTGGTGATAGAGTTCTCAGGTCAACATCAGAAATTTAATACTATGTTGGATCTTAAGAAATGTGTTGGTCGTCTTTGTCTTTTTGGAGGTAGATTTAAAATGGCTTTTTAATCTTGAAGGTGGTGTGTTTTGAAGTTTTATTCCTTCACCTGCAATTATATCCAGAGAGCTTATTTTTGGAAGAAGACTGGGTTGAACTGTTTTTACAGAAAAGCTGGTGTGAAAGGTTTTGCTGTGCATCTTTTCTACAGGAGACAAGGATACTGGCTCTATTAAAATAAAAGAAGCAGACAGATTTTGTACCATAGTATTTGGTGATTTGGATAAAATTGATATAATGTTAGAAGGCAGAATAATGCAAATGAATCCTTGAAAGTAATGAGATACCCATATGCTTATGAATTGCCATTATTTTTACAAATATGTGTTGATTATATGACATAGTAGATGATGAATTAGATTATGTTAGCTACCAAATTTTCCTGAGATTTTGTGTTCGGACTTCATATTTATTGCAGGTAGAACAATAGGTAACTAAATTCTCCTTGAATCTAGCTGTGAACATGCTTTCATGTTTCACAGCTGGATCTGACTTTCTTCCTCTATCAGATACTGTTGCAGCAGAGTTGACCTTTCAAACAACCTGTGTTTGTTAAGGAGAAAAAAAATGCCTTTAGTTTCTCTTTCTGTGCCAATGTCTTTGTCACTGTAGCTGAAGCAACAGCATAACAGGATGAGGACTTCTTTGACACTCCCAGTTGTCTTAGTATCAGTGAGGCATAGGTAGACAAACACATCCTGTGCTATTAAAGCAGCAGACAGCTTTTGATTATTATACAGTTGAGCTCCAAAAACTGAGTACATGAGCCTACAGGAGAGTCTACACGGCTTTCATAGCTTGAACTGAGTTAAACAACATTGCTAATAATCCTGATTTTCCAGGGTACATGCTCCTCCTCTAGGGGAAATGCTATTGAAGCCACTTTTGAGGATTTTTGGTATCTCTCCAGTCCTTCCTCTTGCCAGCTGTTAATACCAACAAAGTAGCTCTATAGTAAGCTGCCATGTGTTTGTGCTAGAATTATGGATCATGGGTACTGTCAGGAAATTGTACAGTTAGCCTGTTTGGTAAGTTCTGTGACTCCTACCAGAAATCTGGCTATACTGGAATCTTGTAAGTTGTAGACTCCTGTGCAGAAATATGACAGCACAATGTATGCGTACTTCTGAAGTCACAATTTAAAGGGGAAAGACAATCCATGTGTTCCTAGAGATTTTTCAGACGCAAACGTTAAAGTGTGTCTGTCAGTTTCACATGACAAGTGATCCCAGCTTGCCATTTGCCCAGTTGTGTGTACACAAGTCCAGCAACAGGAGCTGAAATTGAAATACATGACCAATTGCAAAATCCAGTTGTGTCTTTTTCAGCTCATTTGCTCTAGAAAAGCAAGGAATTAATCTAAAAAAGGACTTGTAAGACACCTTGTGTTTCAACTACTGAATTGTTCAACCAACTGTTAACAATTTCAATAATGTCGGTATTTTTCTCTTAATTGCTGTTTATATTAGATCTGTCCCTACCTTTGACTCATGAGCATTCTTTAAAAAAACCCACAAAAGATCTGGAACGGAATTTAGGATTTGTGCTGTGCTAAAAGGGGACTTTCACATTCTCTCAATGAGCAATACGGCAGTTAAATTAGAAGTATTAAATAATTTGGTACGTCCTATTGTTGGACAGATTTTTAAATTCTTCTCTCAGCACTTTCCTTGGGTTCCTTCAGAGAAGGTCAAACACCTAAAATTTTGACAGAGGTGAGATTCCTAAGTGTATTCTGGACTTGTGGAGGAAGACTTTTACTGCAGCTAGTTATTAAAATATAAAGCCATAAGGTTTTTTTCTCTTAAGGAAGCATTCACAAGTCCCTCTGTATTGTATGTGCAGAGTTATCTAATAGGAGGGTTGAGGCAGATCTAGTGTTACAGCAGAATGACTTTGTGCAAGCTGAGATGATGTTGTGAGCTGTAATCAAGGCTAACTTATTCAGTCTCTAAATTATGTCAGTCTGCCATTCAAAAATGTTTCTAGATTGAATCAAGAAAGCATGAAAGCAGCATCAAGTCAATGTAGCTCCCCAAACTCTTCAAAATGCAGAACTGAAAATAACTGTGTGTCCAGATGTTGACCAGCTCAGTGCTATCAGTTTCAACATTAGTGCCCTTGACATGCAAAGAGAGGGGCGTTTGGGTGGAGGGCATGGATGATGAATCTTGTTAAAGGAAGACCCGGGATGATAAGAGGCTTGGAAATTTGGTTCCAATAAAATTTTTAAGCTTTAATATTCATCTTTGCAAAGGGAAAGCCAGCCCAGTTAACCTACATTCTACTAGGAAATAAACTGGAATCTCTGGAATCTTTCTCCTGTTCTCCCTCCCCTGTAAAAAAGAAGAAAGAAAGGAGGAAAAAAAAAAAAAAAAGGTCAGGGAGACTTGTGCTGAGTGTGTCATATTGCAGGTAAGAGTGCAGTCAGAACAAAGGATGGCTAGGCATGCTTTTTTAACAATATCAAAGATTTTAATCTCTCAAAGAAAAGGACTCCTTGCAAATTTAATGAGTGGACTTTCTGAAAGGCTGGCTAACTTGATTTCAACTTTTAACTTTACTGTATGTTGCAGTCATATTAGTTCAGCAGCTTTAGTTTGGAAATAAAGTTGTTTGCCAAAAGCATTAAAAAAGAGCAGGCTGCTTCTTAGTTATGCAACTGGTAGAAAACTAAATGCTGCAGCAGTCAGACATGTTATTGCCAGCGATGGTTGTGTACATTTTCACAAGCTTCTTGGAAAAGAAACCCTTTATATACTTTCGAAGAATGGAAACTTAGAATAGAAAAGGACAGAATTGGTTCTCAAATTGGCCTAATTAGCACTTAAAATAGAACTTAATTTATTATCAAGGAACACTTTTTTTAATAGCAGAGGAGTAGGCATATGGAACAGCTTTTATCCCAGACTCCAGAACACAGGTACAGATCACATCACATCTAGAAAATTATCAGTCTGTCAATGCATGATGTATACATAGGTATTACAGTGAATTTTATTATTTTTAGTTTTTTGATAATTAAAATATTACAATGATAAGTTCCTGGTCTGTTTCTCAATCTCTGGAAGGCTGCCCCAAACCCGAGTATTTTCTGTAATGAAACACTGCAAGATTATCATCAACACTTTTCTTGTTTTTTCCCCACCACATAGCAGGCTACCCTCTTCTGCCAGCAAAATGTGGAGACACCTGATAAAGGTAAGTGTGTTTGAAGTTTATATTCAGACTTCTGCCATTATGCCTCAAAATTAATCCTCATGTACAACTAGCATCAGTCTTGTTTATGGGTGTTGGTTTTACAGGCAAATATTTCAAACTGTTAACAGCATGTACAATTACATAGCATAGAATCTGCAGATTGGTGTTAAAAATCTCTAAATTGCTGAAATCTTGCAAAATATATGAATGAGAATTCAGTAACTTTATCTCTTTGGAGTTTGGTTTACAGGTCATTAGACAGTTAAATATATGAATAGAGTCTGGGAAGTTCTGTTCAATTGAAATGAATTTGAAACTAATTGTTGTTGAGAGCTGTGATATTTTACAAGTTAACTCACACATATAAACAAATCCTTTCCTAGTTAAAGAATTGGTTTTTGTGAATCAGTATTTCAGCCTTGGAGTTCAGGCATCTCTCTCCTTTTATGCTTGTTTAAAAAAAAAAAAAAAAGTTTAAAATGTTCTCATGAAACTACTCAGGCTGATAAAGTCCACTGAAATTTTGTGCTATTGAGGTTCACCAAATGCAGTGAATCTTTTGGTAAAAGTATCGTTTATCACTGTTGTTCTCTAGAATGTCCTCAGAGTAGGAAATCATGGCTTTGCAAATCTACCAGAACAAAAAAATTGTTCTCAAACATATAATTACACTTAACTGGGCTTTGTTGCATAATGAAAACTCATACACTTACACTTCTTCTGTCTGTGGTGATGTTACAATAAAGCATTTAAATTCTCTAGATTAAGTGGGTTTGTATGATTTTGTTGAGGATATTGGATCTGATGGAAGTTGTTTGAAGTATCACATTATGTCCATGATTGGAATGTCACAGAAAACTTGCTGTTCAGTATTTGTCCAGAGCCATAATGAAATTAAATGCAGGTTGAAACTGACAAAACCATGAAGGGAAATTTCAAATAAGTATACTGTAATTAAGTATTACGTTATTGTACGTTCTATGCAGGGTATATTGGAATAGTATACAGTAAAGTGGAAATCTTTGGTCATGGGGTCAACCTTTTTCTTCCCCCCTCCCATAAAAAGTAGCTAGAATTTGTTAAAATGGACATGAAGTTGATAGAGTGGTTGTCTTCAGCTCTGCAGAATTACATAGAGCTTTTATTGTAGTGAAAATGCACTTCAGTTTTAGGCAGAATATGTACGATACTTCTGTTTCTTTGGGTGAATTTTTTCTTTTTATTCCCCCCTCTCCTGCCTCCCTCACCCCCAACGAAAACAAACAAACAAACAAAAAAACCCAAATCCAAAACCAACAACAAAAACCAAACAACCCACAACCAACTAAACAATACAACAAACTCAAAAACCCTAAATAGTCTGACATGTTCTGCCTGAATGAAGTTATTTTTCCTTGCAATTCATCTACCTATTTGCCTGGTTTTGAAGTTTGGTTTATTAGCATTGGACTAAGAAATCTGTTGTTACTTAATAACTTTAATATTTTCTTTAAAGCATCTACTAATCTTCCAATTCAAGGTAGAAAACCAACATTTAAAGATATCTTAAGCACTACTTTAGGGATTGGAGATTTCCTGTGCCATTATCTGTGTGCTCTGTTATGGAAATTAGCTACTACCTTCACGTTCAGTGTGTTAAATTCTTGCAATTTCTGCTGTAAATGGAAAAGTTCTGGGTTTGTACCTCTATTCCAATAAGCCAGCTTGTCTCTCCTTTCTTACTGAAAACTGAAATGGAAGTCATTATATTTTGAACCATTTTGAACAATTCTTTACAAGGTAGTATTTTCTTATAATTTTTTTTTCATTTACAGGGCTAGCAAGTTTTTTTATTTACTTATTACTGTGTTCTACTAAACAGCTTGCTCATAATTATAAAGAGCCAGATACAAAGTTTCCAAATACTGAATGAATGTTTGCACCCAAACCTGTAGTCAGTTTGATGAGGTGCTTGATTTCAATTTAAGCATCTGAGTAAAGTGCCAGAGTTTGAAAAATGACACTTCCCAAAAGCATTGACAGCATTTGATGGTAAACTGTCTTAAAAATGTGTCTTCTTACCTTAAGAATGTTACTCTTTCTAATCATTTTGGGAGGTTCATGCAGTACAATATTTTTTACCATGCAAATAGGGATTTTTGTGATAAATTCTGCTAATATGTGTTCGTTTACTACTGTTTTTCCCTTTTTCAATTACTCATTCCAGTGTGTATGCTGCTGTGCTCTTAGTTATTGATCTGTTTTTATTTGTCTTCTATTTTCTGTTACTATGCATGCTTTATTATTACTTCTGTAGTTGAATGTTTTACCTCATTAATCAAGTTACTTTTTTTTTTCTCTTTGGCTTGATTGTAGCATTAATCTTTGTTGTTTGAGTTCACAGTAGCATAAAATTCTTGATTTCAAATATGCTGCTTCCTTTTCTGATACTTTCTGCAGTGTTTGTAATAAGATCATATTATATTATTGTGTATTTTATTAGTATTTGCGTTTGTTCAAGGAATTAATTATATGCTAATTACAGACAATTATCTGCTACAATCATCTTCCATTTGTCATTAAAGAAATACCTTTTTATACTAACATCTCCTAAGATTTGCTTTAAACTTATCACTCTATCACCCAGTGTTTGCAGTTTCTCATAACTAGAAATGGCACTTTCTGCATGCAAGGTAAATGATAGCAGTTTGATTAACTTTGTTATTCTAACTGTTTCAGAAAGCTCTGAACAGTACTGTCTTTGGACTGTGTAGATCAAAAAGGATAAACTATGCTATTTGATGACATGATCTCAAGATTCTCCTTAGGTCTTCAAAAAGAAGTGGGAGCTTTAGTCATTTTGTTGACATGGATTTTGCTTTCCTTTAGCTGCACTGGAAGAGCTATCTTCCCTCTGACCCCAGTTTGCATACATAATCAACCGAAAGGTTTATGTATTGACTTTTAAATAGGATGTAGGGTTACCTTTTACTTGAAGGCTACAGAGATCTACTGACCCTATTGATTCTGAAAAAGTCTATTGCTAGTATTTATATTCATATTGAACAAAGAGCAACATTGAGTCTCAGGAAGGTGAAGATTTCTGCTCTGGTGACCCCATCATCATGCTGTCTGTGATACACACCTTTTGTAAGCCAACTTAAATCTAAGAAAAAACATGGATTGTATAGATTGCAGGTAATTTTTTCCATAGTATTAGGAAGAGGAAAAGGTCTTCTGTGCATTTCCTTATATTCCATTTCTCTCAGTTCTTGAAAATAGTTGCATGCTAATTTAGAGCTGCCTGCGTCTTATAAACTCTTTAGTTATCCAACATATCATTGTGTGTCATGAAATATTACAAGAACATTTAAATATAAATTGTGTATTTTTCTAATCAACATTCTCATTTTTCATACCCTACCTGTTTATTACCTCACCTTTTTATTTGGCAAACATTCTGAAATAATAGATCTTCATGTTTGAGCTGTTCTGTTCTACTCTTCTCAGCTCTTGTGAGCTATTCTCAAAACTACTTTTTGGGCCAAATTAAACATCTTCAATAACTGTTTATGTGAATCTCACAGATCAGAGGCAGAGAAAGTGACATTGAAACACAACTTGAAAGTTACTAAATGATTGCAAAATATATCTGCATGACATTTCTGTGTTTATATTTTGGTATGAATCTGACAGTAGTTCTGATCTTCCTACAAGAAAATTCATGTAATGTAGTTCAAATCTATTTATGTTTACAAGTAGTTGGACTGATTCATGTGACTGGCGTCACAGTGGAGTGCTATCTAAGTACTGGAGGCAAGGATAAGTCTTTACACCTTAAGCAACTTGGTGTATTTTTTATTTTCTATGCGTGGTCTAAAAATCTCTATACTGCCCCATCAGCTTTTCAGTGAATAGGAGTTTTGGATAAGGGATTGTATTTTTCTTTATATAAATGACTTTATGTTTCCAGAATTGATATATATGTTCACATAACATGCTTATATTAAAGGTTCTAGTGCACAGGTCAATATATGATAGAAATGTTGAATGGTTTGGGTTGGAAGGGATCTCAAAGATCATTTAGTTCCAACCCCCCTGCCATGAATACTGACATGGGCACTAGACCAGATTGCTCAAAGCCCAATCCAGTCTGACATTGAACAGTTCTGGGGGTGGGGTATCCACAACTTCTCTGTGTACCTTCTTCCATTGCCTCATTCCTCTCACAATGAAAAATTTCTTCCTTTTATCTAATCTAAATCTACCTTCCTTCAGTTTAAAGTCATTATCCCTTGTCGTATCACGACATGCCCTTGTAAACAGTCCCTCTCCAGTTTCTTATATGCCTCTTCAGGTATTGGAAGGCTGCAGTAAGATCTCCCTGGAGCCTTCTATTCTTCAGGCTGAACAACCCCAGCTTGCTCAGCCTGTCTTCCTAGGAGAGGTACTCCAGCCCCCTGATCATTTGCATGGTCCTCCCCTGGACTTGCCCCAACAGGTCCATGTCTGTCTTGTACTGGGGGCCCTAGAGCTGGATGCGGTACTCCAAGTGGGATCTCAAAAGAGCAGAGTAGAAGGGAAGAACCACCTCCCTTGACCTGCTGGTCACACGGGTTTTGATACAGCTCAGGATAAAGTTGGCTTTCTGGGCTGCAAGCACCCATCGCTGGCTCCTGTGGAGTTTCTAGGCTCCCCCAAATCTTTCTCCTTCGGGGTGCTCTCAGTCCATTGAGGCAGAATAATGAATCAATTGCAACTGTAAACAGAAAGTATCTATATAGATTTGTTTCAGTGATCTTTGAGTTTTGTAGGTTTGTGGGTTAGTTTTTATTTTTAAACTCTTAGATACCTGGAAAGTATCCTGGTAATTTAGGCTTGTTTTTCAATGTAAGAATGATAATACTTTTAATGTGCATAATGTCACTGTATTGACTCTGTGTGTCTTCCTGTCTCTGCAGAGAAATTACATGAGAATATCTGTTTTGATGCAAACCGACAGTCAGAAGCAGCTGATATTGAAATGAACAACCAGAAAGGGGATAAATCAAAGGAAGAAATCAAGTCAGAAAGGACTTCTGTTTCCAGGGAAACCTGGATTAGTTTTGAAGATTTCTCTGTTTGTTTCCAGTAAGGAACTGAGTTTTTGGGATTTATTCCATAAAATATACAGTATAACAATGGTAAAATGCTAATTGTGACACTATAAAAAAACCTGTGTCTTCTCAACAGATCTTATTTGTATAATTATCCTGCCTTTCAGGGTAGTCCCAAGGCTACTCTTCAGACCAGACTTACTGTCCTTGTTGGCAGAGAGTCTGTCAGAGCAGCCCCATGCTGTGTCTTGGATATGTTCTCCAAAGTACAGCAGAGAATACAACCACCAGCTTCATAAAGCATATGTCAGGCTGAAGGGTGGGTGGAAGATGTTAAGTCATGGAGTGTGGAGCTATTATGGTACTGATATACCTGATGTGGCAGCCACTGGACAGACCGAGTCTGCAAAAATATTGATGAAATCTTCTGTTGCCATCAGCACAGCTCAGCTTGGTCAACTAGGTGCTTTCTTTTGCTCTGTTTTCAATATAGTTCCAAGGCCGTTATATGTCTGGAAACATGAAAAAAGCTGGTGTAATTGTAGAGCAATATCTTTAGCTTCTGGCTGTCAGCTTTAAGAAGCCTAGTATTACACAGATCTTTTAGAGAATCTGACATTGCTCATAAGTAATTTCATCAGAAATTCACCCAGTTGTTTGTTGTGGTTTTTTTTAATTATGTGAATTTGTAATTAAGATTTCTTTGGGAAACTTTTATTGTAAAAAATTGATGTTTTCTTGAGCCTATAATAAACTTTCGTACCCCACTTGTTGTGACCTAAGTGCTGGACCAGGTGCTTAACTTTGTTGAACCTCATACAATTGGTCCTGCCCCATTAACCCAGCCTGCCCAGATCTTTCTGTAAAACCTTCCTACCCTCAAGCTGATCAATACTCCCACGCAACTTGGTGTTGTGCAAACTTACTGAGGATGCCCTTGATCCCCTTAAAGAAAAGCATCACAAAGTAATTTCCTTTTGAAGTCTTGCTTAAAATGTGATAGAGAGAACCTAAAATATGAACTTTTTTACTGGTTAGTCAAACATTAAAGTACTGTTACCTTTTGTAGATCATTCTAATGTTAATTAATGTATAGAGCCTTTGTCAGTCTTATTCCTGTCCCTAAATGTGTGAGAGTTTACTTATTTTCACAGTGAACTGATAAAGTAGCTGTTAAAGTATCTTGCTTGATCTTTGAAGAATTTATCACTCGGAAGAAATTATATACCTAAGACTTTCATTTTACCAGTCAGTTCTATTGAAAGCATTTCCTTGTTTGACATGCCTGTATCTCAGATACAGTGAAAACAAGATGAATGTTCAAAGTTCATATCAAATGAGAAATCAGGAAGATTTTAGTCATAGTAGGAATTGCTATGTCAGCAATGTATCCTGGTGAAGTTTCTCAGTAATCAAAACATTTATGTAAAATCACTGGTGATTCTATCCTCAAAGCTGAAGTCATTCTCTTGCCCTTGGTTAAATCAAGGTCAGAAAAATTGTTGTAAGGAGCTAAGTATCTTTTTGACGGTGTGCAAACACCACAGAATTAGAAAAGCATATTAATAAACTGTACAAAATAGATCATCATTACAGTGACACTTCATAGAGAGAATTATGACAGTAATTTTCAGGCAGGCATGGAAGTTTTAGAATAATATTAACTTTTTAAAATTTATAGATTCAAATTGGACAAATTAGTGGCCTGACCTCCAATGGAAAACTGTAGCAGTGCAGTAACGACAGAAATTAATGTCAGCTGCTTTTTTCTGGAGATTAATTCTATTCATCTTTTATGAAACTAAAAATGTGTAAACAGTTTTGAGAAAATGTGATTTATGAAAGTAAAAATAGTAACTTACACTATGAAATAGACATTTACTAGACATTTACCTGAAATATGTAACTTACACTAAGATTCTTTTCTATAATTATTTTTATTTTCTCACTAGGAACCTGTATGTTTTCCACAAGCCACATACATACCCTTATAACTATCAGAAGACTGGTTTTAAGGTATATGACTGTGTTGAGTTTTTATGTACTTTTTTTAATCTTTGTTAAAGTCTTATGTAATTACATATCCTAAGTTATATTGGTAGACTGCATAGAACTGCTATTACCAAAAAGATAAAAATACATTAAAATTACTATAATTAATTGAGTTGCTGTGAAATGTCATGAAGTATCACACTGTGTTTAAGACAAGGAATGCTGTTGCACAATAATGAAAAAAATGAGTATGTAAATTATGGAAGTTGGTTGTGAGACTATATATTACAGCGAATCAGATCTCTGTTCTCTCTTTGTCTTGATTTAAATCTACCTTACAACAATTCAGAGACTAAATTAATTTTAACGATGATTCAGCTGTAGATTCTGCCCTTCAGTTCTCCATCTACCTGTCACCTAACCCCCAAATTAGGAGGCTGTATAGTGTAGCCCTCCATTATCTCTTTGCATGCTAAGTCTTTTTGCAATTTACAAGATTCTGTTCAGGATTCAGAAATACATCTTAGTTACCCTGAAATTACAGTATTTCATTAAAGCTGCTGTTAGTTCATATCATCAGAAGGTTATTCAACGTGCTTGAATATCCTGTTCCAGCTCTGGTTATGTACTGTAACTGAAGTGTAATGGTAGAGTACTGAAATGTAAACTCCAGGCATGAACTTTATGTAAAACCCTTTACTGAGTAAGTTAACTACATGGATTATGCTACATAATTATGGTATAGCTGAATTTTCACACCTCTTGTAATCACATCACAAGTAATTTTCCCAGTTGCTGGCAATATACCTTCACAAGCCATAATCAGCATCAAGTCTATGTTAGCCTGTGTGCTATTGTGCTGGAAAACTAACTTTTTGCTGAAATACATTCTATTTTTTTACATTGATAAAGGTGAGGTGTTTAAATTATTTGGTAAATTCTGTATCAGACTTATAAACACTCTTGTGTTCTGAAGACAGTAGTAGTGGCATTCCAGGATCAAATACAAAAACTGTAGTGATATAACTGGAGAATGTTGGAAGACACGCATTAAAACAGTTCTGTAGCAAAGAAACTCATTCACCTTCAGATCCCCTTCAGATCATTCTATAGTTTTCTAATATTGTCACAGGAATTATGTATTAAAGTTGAGAGTGAAAAGTGATGCTTCTGTATTTTTTTTTTTGTAGAAAAAAAAAGGTGAAGCAGAATTAGTTATGTTACAAATTAAAAGTGCTTATTCCTGTCAATCTTACTGTAACCATTTAGTATCAGACAATTAGATATATTATCATTCAAGAAATCTTTTTTGTTTATCTTTTAACTGAACATGATGGTTTACACATGTAGCTCTGGGTTTAAACAACATGCCTGAAGTTTGGAAGTAGTGACGGGTACTTACTTCCCGTAACACATCTAGGGTCACAACATGTGAAAGCTTAGTCATACTACGTGTAAGCCCAGGCACACAACATTCAATGAAAATGAAAGATGAACAAATGTCCATTTTTCTATGCAGTTTACTGCTGACCGAGTCTCCTATTATTTACTTGTGGACAGCCTGAAGCCCATTGAAATCCTGGTTAGCTTTTCTGCATTAGTACACTGGGATGATACTGGAGGTAAAGCTAACACTGAAAAGCTTGTGTTAATGTTGTGGTTTCCTATGCTTGAACATGTCTGTGCTGTTGCATTGTCTGTGGTGTATTTTGACACAGTTTGAGAGTTTAATACTAAATAGTCAAATTGATTCTGGGGAGTACAGTAATATTCAAGCAATACTGCCTTATTATTTGATGGTATTATTTGATGATATTATTGATGATGGAAGTTTTCTTGAAAGCAGTCCTCCCTATACTATTTATTATGATTTCCTGCAAGCTTTTCATTGATATGTTTCTGGTATGGATTTCCTTGTTTCTTGTGGTTTCTTTTTCTACAAATTCCATTCTTGCAAGGTATTTTATGCCTGAGCTGGTCAAAATGCAGTACAATCAGCAAGATGATAAAAGTTTATTTTTGTCTAGTAAATATTACAAATAATCCATATTCTGTACCATCTATGCAATTTAAATGACTAGCTCTTTTCTCCCAAATTATCAAACCTAAATTAAGACAGTGACTGCGAAGTTGCTACAGATACTGCACAAGTCTATCTGTCTTCATTTTACTGTTATTTCTCTCTCTGTCTGTTGGTGTTTTGATTTGGTTTGGTGTTAGGTTTGGTTTTGATTATTTTATTTTCTTAATCTAGGTTCTAAACAAGCACGTTCTGGTATTTCAAAGGGTGTCCTGATGGTTGAACGCTTCTCTTGGAAATGTGTGACTCCTGGAGAACTTCTGTTAGGGATGCACACATCTGCAACCAAAGCTACTGTGTTAAATCTTCCTGTTGGGTACGTGAGGCTTCATTTCTGTCCTAAGGCTTGAGAAGATCATTTATTTTACATAGTAATTACAGGTTTATTTCCTAAAATAGAAACTTTTGGAGTATCAGACTGATTAATAGCTAGGATTTGGTAAAAGTAAAAAATTGCTATGAATCTAAAATAATTGCCAAAACTGTTATAAATGTTTCGAATTCTCTACTCTCATTTAAGAGCTTTTAGCAAAAAAGTCACACTGAGTTGCTAAAAACCTAGAATACAAATTCCTACTTAGAAGTGTTTTCTAACTAGAATGATTTAAAGGTGTTTCCTGTAATACCAACAAAAATTAAAGAATTAGGATTTTTAGTGGAACTGTAAAAGCATGATGAAGCCAGAGGAGGTTTTATAGCTTTTCTTGAAACGGGATATATGATGTATTATAGGAGAAATTCTGAGGTTATTCATGAGATCTTGCATTTCTGTCTTCACATTCACATACTGCTTAATATGATTTATTTCTCTTTGACTGACACTCCAGTTATTCAGTGTAGATCATTGACTGATTGTTTAAATAAAGAAATAGATAAAAGACAAGAGCCTTTGATAATTTTCAGTTTCTGAAAATGCTTCTAGTGAAACAAAGAAGACAGCATCTTCAAATCTTGCCTTAAGCATGAAGTTGATGACTAATTCATTGAGACTGTCTACTTCTCAAAAAAATAATCACCAGTTTAATCTCAAAGAGATGAGACAAAACATATTTTTTAAAAAAATCAGGTAAAATTTCAAATAAGTAGGCAAAGAAAGAAAATCCAACAATAGTAGTAGCAAATTAATATTGAATCAAAGTTATTTAATAGTGCGCTCTCTGTGTTTTCATTCAGACTAAAAATGGAAAAGTTGCAATGCGTTTATAGGTTAGTTCAGCCACCACATATATTTTCTTAGTGTAGTTTCCAAAAGTTGCCTATCTCTGGCCTGTCGAGAAGCCAAAATCTTTGCTATTTCTGCACCTGCACATTTTAAAACTACCAGAGGTACAGGCAGCTCAAATAGATAAGCTTCTCACCTTTGACTCTCTCTACTCCAGCAAAGCCAGCAGGCTTTCAGGAAGATTTATTTACAGCAGGTGTGGGAGACAAATAGGCTATTGACCACTTCCCCATTTTATTCCAAATGAGAAATGGTTTGCTAAGCTAGGAAGGCACTTTCTTCCATCTCTCTATAGGTGGCCAGGAGCATTTCAAATTTTACTTGCAGGAATATACAATTGAAAAATGCAAATGTGCATGTGAGGGTAACTTTCCATTTTTGCTGTCACTGCTGAATCTTAAGTTGACACTTAGAGCTTTGCCAGGATGAACTTCTCTGGCTAAATGCCATTATGACAATAAGACCGTGAAGCTTCACCCTTTGGTACTGACAAAGCTCTTTGAGCATTTCAGTGGGACTGGAGGATATTTTTGAGTGGAGGGGAGCATGAATCCCCTGTGGTGTATAACTATAGTTAGGAATAATTTCTTTTTTGTTTAGAAGCCATTGTAGAATATAAGGTAAACAAGAGTGAGATGAGTGCATCCCGATAAGCCATACTGGGTTTCTGTTGTTTGCCACCTTAGGAGGTTACAATTGGCCAACAGTTGCTCCATAAATGGTTGCTCTGCAGCGTTCATCTGGCATGGCAATTTTTTTCTGGGTTTTTCAATGCAAACATGGCAATTATCATCTAAGTCATGCATGACCAGAATACTCAGCTCTAAGCTTTCTACAGCACATGTATTTTCAAGTGTAGCTAACTATAATCCTGACTAAAAACCCTTAAACACTTTTGGTTTGTATCCATCTGAAAGAGCAAAACTACCTGTTTTGCTGAAGAAAATACAAATAAAACCTAAAGAAGAAAATAAAAATAAAATAATAGTGACTTCTCAGCTTTCATCTACTGCTTATGCTTGGGGGTTCTTGAGAAACAAGAAGTTACAAATGCAGGATTTGAAGAGCCAGGACATCAAGGAAAGGATTTCATTTTTACCAAATGTATGAAAGGAAAAGCTTAAGAATTGCTGTGATTATTATTGTCATTATTTATTTATTTTTAAAATTAAAAAGGTGCTGTTTGGATTTATCTTTTTTTCTTGACTGTAGGCGACATGTCCTGCTCTTCACAGTAAGGTCTGCCATAGGGCACCACATTCATCTGTGTAGCATGGTGCCATGTGTCTTTGGAGAAGAGGATACTGTGATGCCAGGTCTTGAAAAGGTATGTGTAACCAGAATTAGTCAATCATTGTTTACGGTGTTTATGACTACTGGTTTTAAAGTACTGTTGGATCTTCACTTAGAGTTGTTATTATATTTGATAGTACAATATTAATTTCAATACAAAATGGATGAATGCATAAAATAAACGTGTTTTACAGCACAGCAGGCACTGAGATGGATATGGCAACAATTGTCATATAAATACATAAACAAGCATTGGGTAGTATTGTGATTTACATTGAACAGCAGCATAAAATGGAAAATTAAAAATGCTCTTGTTGAAATACATATGTCAGAAGTAGTGTATAAGCTGTCTTTTTGAAGCATGTGATAAAAGTGTCAAAAAATACATGTCCAGATGTTAATTAATATTCAAAAATATTCACCTAGTACAATAAGCTGTCACATCAGTAAAGTTTGTTGTGTCCCATGAGATCAGATATTACTCACTGTGTCCCAGAGCAGCTTTTATATCTAAAATGAACAGTTGATACAAACAACTTTTCATAGCAGAGATAAGAGGCCCAGGGGAGTAATTACTACAGCTTTTGTTCTTTGTTGCCTACAATCCAGACAGATATCACTGTCATCCATATTTTCAAGATTTCTTTGGCAAGCAGTAGGGCAAATATGTGTCATGGGCACTGAGGGGAGGGAATGTAGCTGCTAGAGCACAGTTGTGCAAAAGTGTTTTGAAAGGTGAGTATAACAGCAAATTTACCTACCAGTGTAGATTCAGGTCCTAAGAATAGGACATTGAAACAGCTTGTTCAAATTTATTACATTTATTGTAGCAAAATTGTTTAAATGTAAGAAATTGGCCCTTTAAAAATGTCTTGTAGCTGTACTATCCCTTTGTCTTCAGATTCTGGATGAAAAGCTATTTTTCATGAAAATAAAGTAAGGTTATATCCTAAGATCTTCTCTGCAGCTCTTTGTGAAGACAGCAATTTCTCTGCAGCATGTCATTTGCAGGATAGTGTCCACATTCTTGCATGGAAATCTTGATGAGAAGTAATGATGCTTTAGGCAGTGTGTATTTAGGCGTTGTTTTCAATGGGATACAAATACTCATCTGTTCTTTTGTAATAGAAGAGATGCTGACCATTTCAGCTGGCAAGAGTCTTATTATCACTGCAGTAGAAAGTCTCTATGTACATCCTATTTTTCATTAAAAGTCCTAGGACTAATTATACAGGAAAAATAAAATCTTTAACAGATATATGTTATGGTGCCTATTACAGTGTTGTAACGTTTTTACTTCAATAGCTAAAACCAGCGAGTGCTTTGCTTTTGATTACCAGACACCTAATTCATTTTACAGCATATAAAATCAATAACAATTGCTTGACTTAGGAAAAGCTTTGTATTTTATCACCAAAAAAAAAAAAAAAATGCTTGTATGCTTTCACAGCCTAGAAAGAAAACAAACCAAAATCTTAAAACAATCTTCCTAACAATGGCTGGTTTTATTCTCTCTCTCTCCAGGAGAGCTCCCGGTTTATACAACAGGCTACAGCTATTCTGAAAGCTGTTGGAAATGTGATAAATAATTTCAGCAATAAGTCTGAACTTTCTAAAGCCTTGAAGGAGTTGGAACTAACCCACTGTCCTCCTGGCCTCCACGGTACTGGAATGACTGAAGAACACTTCAAGGTGAACAAATATTTTTTATGAACACATATCTAAAGGCTACAGAAGCCTGGTAGCAGCTTAACTTCATCATTATTCTCTTTAAACCAATGGGTATGCCTTTAAAATGGACCTCCTGAGTGCTCCAAAGGTGGCATTTGTTATTAAGTATAAGCCCAAATGACATGACATGAAACTGTGTACAATAATAGTCGTCTTTTAATATGAACAGATTTGAAATATGCACACAGTAGCACATTCTAAATTTGAGACTTTGTCAGCTTCACAGTTTTTGAAACAATAATGAGAAGCAATACAAGTCAGCTTTTTAAAATCGATCATTGTTTGAATGCTTTCTCTCTTTTTACTTTTAGGTTTTCAATAGTGCATTTTGGTGTTTGATCAAGCATGTATTGGGCAAGAAGGTACCTTACAGCTACAAATTTGCCTTCAGGTCCTTCACTTTGGATTTTAATGACACTGAGGTTTCTGAGGATGACACTGTATGTTCAGGTACTGTGTTGGTATTGCTAATCACTTCAAACGTATCTGCACATTCTTATTTTAAAGGTAAACCAACTCTTTGCTAACTTTGTATTTTCTTGCTTAAGTAAGCGTAGTTCATTTCCTATGAGATGCCTAAGCTTTCTACTGCTGACAGTCTATCTGAGACTCATCTCAGAATAGAAATGATCCTTTTCTTTCTTCCAGAATACCTGTTTTGCCCATGTCATTGCTGACAGAATGATCTCTCCCTTTCCTTATTTTGTCTTCTGAGCCTCTTAATATATATTTTCTCCCCTGTCCAACTAAGAAGGGGAGTAATAGACTGACTTTGGTGGGCCTCTGGCCTCCAGCCAGGGCTAAACCACCACACTCTTATTCTTTAAGAAAGCACATATACTTGTCTTTTTAATGGGAAAGATCCTCCAAGTCTATTCTCTTCTGAAGATTACGCATCTGCGACACATCAGAGATAAAGGATCAGCCAGAAAGATGGAGTAACTCATTGTATTTTTCACAGAATTATGTCCTATGGCAAGGGTATAAGTTACAGAGGTCAGCATACTGGTATTTGTAGCACCACTTCAAGCCAACACCACCTGTCACATTTTTCAAGATGACTGTGTGTGCTAGTGATTTCTGTAGTTCCCCAAAAACTTGAATACTTGTGAACAAGAGAAAATATTTTTCAAGACTTGAATAATTAGCACAGTTGACAGGTTATAGCAAAGACTTCATATATTGCTGTATTATGACATCCACTGTAGTAGAATGGTTTTTAGGATTTCAGGGGTGAATAAAAAAAAATGTGGAATAAATGTAGAGAGGAGGAAAGTTCTGCTTTATTTGATTCCTCCAGTGTCCAATAAAACTTCTTAATTTAGTTACTTCTCCAGACTGCAATTACAGAAGATTCCTTTTGGAGAGGAAAGTGAATTGTTTCCCTTTGGCATTATTAACCTTGGGTATACATTTTGCATTCCTTAATAAAGGTTGCACTGGAATAAATGCACGCTTTTGTTCAGGTTCCAACAAAGAATTCAAAAGAAAGGGAGACAGCAGTATTCAAAAAACATAAAACAAGTGAAGTATCAAGAAAAAAAGAGGTAGATAGCAGGAAAAAACAGATGAGAAATGCATTGTAGGAAGGCCTGAAGAGGCTGACATCACTTGATTTGCCTGGCACACATTAGCACTGCTGTGTTGTCAGGTTAGTTGCTCGATCTTGTAAAGATCTGAGTTACAACCCTTTGGAACCTATAAGTCATCAGTGTAAACTACCATAAGAGATGAATGAAGTCTTTTTGTTGTCTGTGTCTGGGAGTAGGTCAGGTCAAATGACAGAATTGTAGGGGTTGGAAGGGACCTCCAGAGATCATCGGATCCAACCCCCCTGCCAAAGCAGGTTCCCTCAGACGGGTCGCACAGACAGGCGTCCAGACGGGTCTTGAATATCTCCAGAGAAGGAGACTTCACAACTCCCCTGAGCGGCCTGTCCCAGTGCTCTGTCACCCTCACTGTGAAAAATCTGAGGGTTTTAGGTTGGGTTTTTTTTGGGGGGGGGCAGGAGGGAGAGAAAAAAAGCCACTTCGCTTTTATGTTAATATATTCATTTTGTTCTATGTGCTGAATTAATCAAGATTTACTAAGGACACAAGTCTCTATTATTCTGTGATTACATTCTTCTGTTTTGTAAAGGTGGTTGTGCCATTCATATTGTTGAGTTCTAATCTGTTGTCAGTTGGACTAGTGTAACTTTTCAAAGACACGAAATATTAAAGAGACTTTGTGGGGTTTGGAAATGAGACAATAATAAGGAATGATGGTTGGGGACACAGCCCCATTTAGCAATATTCAATAAAAAGGATCAGGTTGAAATGTGTGATCTCTTGGCTGATGACAGTAATGTTTTTTCTTACATTAGCCTTGTTCCCTTTTTTCGAGCGGATCCCTCTCTTTTCTTCTCCTTTTTGTTTGTTGGTACTTCCTTTTGGAGCACCATTTCCTTGCTCTTTAACTGTCTGACTGCCCTCATTATTTATCTGTGCAGTTCCAAACTGGCCCGCTGGCACTGTCTCCTGGTAGTCCTGCTCGCACCTTCCCCCTAACCCCTGGTGCTGATGGCTCCCAGGATGCTGATTCCAGTCAAGGCTGCATTCAGAAAGCTCATTACCAGCCTGTCAGAACACACTAATTACCATTCTACTCAAAAACTCCTCGGTAACACATAGTCACAGTCAGATAAATGAACTCCCCCTTTATCACAGGTCTTATTCCATGGCTCCTCAGTGAAGGGTGAATGCAATGTTCTGAATAACATTGGTGTTTAAATTATCACTTAATAAAATGATCAGATTGCGAGAGAATAGCACTTAAAACCTTGGGAAGTTTTTAAGCTGTATTCAGAGTCGGGCTTTAATGTATCAAATCCTCTTGGTTCACGTTTTTGAATTTGGTATTTTGAAATTACATTAAGGGCCTTGATTTTAAAAGATGTGTTGCAATAGCTGTTAGTAAAGAGAAGTAAGAATTAGATGATTTGATATTCAGAATTAGTGTAACAGTTGCAAACTGACTTTGTGTGATTCAGCAGTATATTGTCTAATTTTATGATGTTAGAATAAAATATAAAAATATAATTTTTTCATAAATGGAAGTTTTATGCAGAAACCACTCTGTTTCTGGAACACAGCGCTCTTGGGGGGTGTGTGTTTGTTTCATTGCAGGTATCTATAGGACTTCCAGTTTTATTAATGGTGCTCATTTTCCTCCCCTTCTTCCAGAGACTTCTGAGAAGAATTCCGTTAGTAGTTGGCAGAACGAGACTCCCACATCTGAAGAAACAGCAGCAGCCATTAAACTTCAAACCGTCTGGAGGGGGAATTATGTAAGGAAAGTTCTGAAGAGCAGAAAGCCAGGTGTGTCCTTAAAAAATGTTTCATAATTTACCTGATTCAAATACCTACTATATAGATTTTGCTACTAATTAATATTTAGTTAAAATGAACTGAAATGCAATAGAATGTTATAATTGAGTGTCTGATTTCTTATAAAGCTAGGAAAAGTGCTCAATCTAATCAATTAATTACCATATATGATACTAAATGCAGAGGAAGGACACCCCTGCTCCACACACCATCCTTTCCCCCCTCGCCTTTGTTTTTCTGGAAAGGTAGGTAAAATCCATACAGGAACCTAAGCATCATAATGGATTATCATCATCAGACAGCATCAGAGGCTGATGTTGTGCTCGAAAGACACTGTGCTGATAGTATTGTCATTCTTGTGTATATAAATAGAGGAATCTTACAAAACAGTTGAAGACTTGTGTTATATTTCTTATTTCATCTGGAATATTTTGTCCACATTCAGTGTCCACAATCCCAGAAGAAAGATAGGTAACAACAGAGAAATTTTGGGTAGAGCTGTAAGGATCAGGATCAAAGAAAGGCCTTGTATTTGCAAGATGTTAGTTTGTAATTTAAGAAAGGGAAGATTAAGAATGGGTTTACTATAATCTGTAAATACCCATATAAGAAAAGGAATTTGATAGCAACAAGGTCTTTAGTTTGAGATTCAAAGGATTAACAAGAAGGACTTTAGCCTGAGATTCAAATATTATGAATTGAATGCAGACAACTAGTAAAAGTGGCATTTTTTTTTGAAGTAAGGTATTTATCAGAACAAACCAAGATTTGTGGTGTTCTCTTCAATATTGAAAACTTTAAAATAAAACAGATACCCATCAAATTAAAAAATTAGTCATTTATATATGATGAAATAGCAATTAGTATGTTAACAGGACTGTTAAACAAAGTAAGATCAAAGTGATTCCTTCTAGTCTGACAGTATAGGAATGCCTGAGCATCATGACAAAGGAAACTGCTCCATTGGGAGATACATATTCCCTCCTCAGCAAGTTACCTCTATTCTGCTGGAAGCTTCTTGAGTTACCATCGTCATTGAGCTTTTCACCTATATATTGACCCACACCAGCTGATGTCTTCAATCTTTTGTGCTTTCATCTCTTCACCAGTGAATATGGTGCTACCTCTCTCCTAAACTATCACTTGTAGCCCATCTTGCTTAAGGTTTCTAAGTAGTCTAGTACCCTTCTGCTTGTCTTCATGAAGTGCCATGTAAATTAGGAATTTCTGTAAGCTTTCACTAGTGTTTCTAATTCTAAGTAATCCTCAATCTCAGAACCTATTCTTTTTCAGTTTAGATTTTAGTCATATGAAGACTATGTGAATATCCCAGATCATTCATTGTCTATAATGTATTTCTTAAACGTCTGATTTCCATTACCTTTAACTCTGGTAGTTTATTTACAGCGCTTTCCTTTGGATATTACCTTTTTTTTCCCTTTCTTTCCAGAAAACTATTCTTCTCCTCCTTTCCTGCATTATACTATCTATACTATCTATAATTTTTTTTGTCATTCCAGAACAGTGTTGCTATCCAGCCCCCACTCCCCTTTTTTTTTTAGATTTCACCTTTCATTTCTGTAATTTAATTGTTTATGCAATAGAGAAGTATTTCACCTAACTTTAGTTTTGAAAAGTAAGACAACGGGTCTAAAACAGTTGCCTACTGTGTTCATCTGTATTCTGTGGACAGAAGTAGACACCTTGAGATAGCGACACTTCCTGTCATCTGAAAGGTTATCAGGTGTGGGTGGGATGAATTACACACTGGAGCTGCCCAATTCTCTTCTTTTTAGCTACACAGATATCTTAGGTACATGCCTACCCCTTCGTAGTGTCTACATCTAGAAGCTTCTGGGAGCTAAACAGTTTATTCTTCAAGGACAGAGATCATCTCATATCACTGCAACATATTGCAGTGAACCAGCTGTAAATCAGAGAAAATATTGATCGCCTCACTTGTAGGAGTGCTGAAAAGTACAAGGTGATGATGAAGGGAATTTCCTCTGTCAAAGGAGAAATTAATTTTCAACTCAGTGAGACTTCTGCAAAATTCCAAATAAAAACTAATGATACATGAGACAACTTGTGTGAGTAGCATTTTTCTCAAGTATTTGGCAGGTGTATATTTAGAACAATACAAAACTTAGATGTTATATATATTTCTAACTTATTTTATAACTTCCAGGTACAAAAGAAAATGCTCTTGTCAAAGAAGCCTTGCAAAAATTGTGGACTGAAATTGGGTTTAATTTTGAACCATGTGCTATAATGCTGTTAAGGTAATCTTTAGTTAAACTATTATATTACAGTCATAAAATTACCATAAATTGCTGGTTCACAAAATAAAGAAATATCACAGAATCACTAGGTCGGGAAAGACCTTTGAGTCCAATCGTACCCATCCTCTATTAAACCATATCCCTGAGCACCACAACTACCCATCTTTTAAATACATGCAGGGATGTTGACTCAACCCCCTCCCTGGGCAGCCTGTTCCAATGCCCGACAACCATTTCGGTGAAGAACTTTTTCCTAATGTTTAATCTGAACCCGCCCTGGCACAGCTTGAGCCCATTCCCCCTCGTCCTATCGCTTTGGTAAAACCATTACTAGTTATAAAATTACAAAACATTTTTAAAATTATGAAGCTTTATTTGAAGGGATCATAGAATAATAGAATGGCATAGGTTGAAATGGGCCCCAAGGATCATAGAGTTCCAACCCCCTGCCACAGGCAGGGCCACCAACCTCCAGGCATGATCTAGACAAGGTTGCCCAGGGACCCATCCAACCTGGCCTTGAACACCTCCAGGGATGGGGCATCCAACACCTCTGGGCAGCCTGTTCCAGCACCTCACCACTCTCTCTGTAAAGAATTTCTCTCCTTATAGCTTCAATCCTTTCCCCCTTGTCCTGCCATTGTCTACCCTTTTAAAAAGTTGATTCCCCTCCTGTTTATAAGCTCCCTTCAGGTACTGGAAGGCTGCAATGAGGTCCCCCTGCAGCCTTCTCTTCTCCAGGCTGAACAAGCCCAGCTCCCCCAGTCTCTCTTCATAGGGCAGGTGCTCCAGCCCTCTAATCATCTTTGTGGCCTCCTCAGAACCCTCTCCAAGAGTTCTACATCATTCTTGTACTGGGGGCCCCAGATCTGGACACAGTACTCCAGATGGGGCCTCACAAGGGCAGAGTAGAGAGGGACAACCACCTCCCTGTCCCTGCTGACCACCCCTCTTCTGAGGGAACCCAGGATACCACTGGCCTTCCGAGCTGCAAAAGCACACTGCTGGCTCATGTTAAGTTTCTCATTCACCAGAACCCCCAAGTCCTTCTCAGCAGGACTACTGTGAAGGAGTCATTCTTCAATTCTGTATATATGTATGGGATTCCTCCAGCCCAAGTGCAAGACCTCACACTTTTGATGAGAGGTTTTTGCGTGAAGATATACTATGCTTTATTGTCTGTACCCTACATGAGTAGAACTAGCAAATACAATCTTCAGGGTATGTGTGTTACAGATGTTTTCCTATACCTTGAGCTATAATATTAATTTTCTCCTGTATTTAAGTTTTTTTAATATCCTGTATGCTATTTCATAAGTATAAATATGATACTGATTCATTAACTAAGCAGCCAGTCAGGGGATTTTTAAAAGTTTTGATTAAAGCTGTCTCTTAAGGAATCCTGGTTGATATTAGAAAGAAGATAATTATACTATGTAACTGTACCACAGTTGATATCATCAAACAATTTGTTTGTAGCACTTGCATGAAGGAAAGATGTATTTCTAAGTATGTGCTCTCCATGGTATTTAATGATAGCTGTTGCAAAGATGGCTACTCTAATTTCAACAGCATTCCTTAAGTTGTTTGTAAGTATGATGCTTTTGGGATCACATAAGGAAAAGCCTCACGCACAAGCAGAGCAAAACCAGGGATTCATACCCCACTGCCCATGGGCAGGCAGGTGTTCAGCCATCCCCAGGAAAGCAGAGCTCCATCACGCATAACAGTTACTTGGGAAGACAAACACCATCACCCTGAACATCCCTTTTCCTTCCTTCCTTCCTCTTCCCCCAGCTTTATATGCTGAGCATGATGTCATATGGTATGGAATAACCCTTTGGTCAGTTGGGGTTAGTTGTCCTGGCTGTGTCCCCTTCCAGCTTCTTGTGCACCCCCAGCCTCCTCGCTCACGGCGTGGAATGAGAAACAGAAGAGACCTTGGCTCTCTGTAAGCACTGCTCAGCAGTAAAAAAAAAATAAAAGTCTCTATAATCAGCAATGTTTTCATCACAAATCCCAAATGTCGCCTCATACTAGCTATTGTGAACAGATTTAACTCAATCCCATTAAGTTACAGGACTTTGCAAGGGAAAGAAGATTTATAAGAAGAATTTTAAACCTTCAATTCATGCGTAACCTTATTTATAATTTAACTGGTTGTGTATTATAAAATATACCCCTACTACAAAGGATTTTAGTCCTTTTGTAATATGCAGGAGGTTCTTCTATCTCAAGTATCTCAGTTCAGCTCCTTTTTAACCATAAGCCTCACCAAAGCCAAGGAGGGCTTCACCGGAGCCAGGGACTGAGCAGTGGTGTATCTTGAGCTGCAGCAGTTGTTCATTTCCAGTTTGCAGGTACTGGGCTGACAATCCTGAGGAACAGTTATTTTGAGATCACAGCCTCATTTAGCAGGCTGTTATTTACAATCACACCTAAAATGAACAGAATTCTTCTGTTTTGAATAGTCCAGAGCCTTTTGGAAGAGTTCATTGGCTTTCTGCATGACCAATATGACAAGGCCTTTCCTGTTAATTCAGAAGCAACATAAATCTGTAATGGGATGGGATTCCAGTCATGCACAAAACACTGTTAGTCATGATAAGCATGAATTAAAGATATTTGTCCTCTTGATTAAATTTAAATATTTATCTTGTTTTTTGCTTTCCAGAGAAATGTTTAAAAGAAACTGTACATCAATTGAAAAGTTTCCTTGTTATGAAGATGAGTGGTGCAAAATCTCTTTTGCCGACTATGCTGTAACATACGCTGATCAGCCACCAAATGTGTGGTTTGTGCTTTTTAGGTGAGTTTCATACAGTCCTATATAACTCTTAGAGGGAAGAGGTGTTGATACATAATGGTTTTTCATTAACTAGCTTTAAAAAATGTAAGTTTACATGTTTACTTTGCTTAAATTCCAATGTATAGCTTTACTTCATATTACATAATTTTATTTGTGAAAATTATTTTAATATAGTTGGTTTTTTTTTTTTTTTTTTTTTTAGGGAAATATTTCTTGTTCCAGAAGATATGCTTATAGTGCCAAAGGTGTCTACCACTATCCCTTCCTGTAGGCTTCATGTTGTCGATAATGACACACTGGAGGAAATGCCACATGTCTTTTTCAAAGTGGCACCTCACGTTTATCACAAAAATAAGGTAAATGCAAAGAGTGGTTGTGAAAAGTATAGTTTTTAAAATAATAGCAATTGCATGTATTCTGTGGAGAGTTTCAGCTATTTAATAAAGTTCTGCTTAGAAATGCATGCTTTTTTATTAGCAATTTTTAACAGAGACTAGCAGTGATGTGCTTCTGTTCTAAACCTTTAATAGTGAAGATATAGCCCTAAATTTCTTTAAATTTTTTACTATTTCTAAATGGAGACAATCATCCAACTTCCCTGTGCTGGGCTACTCTGTAGCAATGTGGTTGCTGTTGATGCTGTCTGTCTGAGAGAACAACCTTCAAGAATCAGAGGCCAAACTAACAGTGCAGTTTGAATAGTCTTTTAAGTCATGCTAACAATAATTAAATTCATGTGTCTTCTGGTGCTAATGATAATTGCAACATTGATGCAACATACAGCTTTACATATGCTACCCCTCAAAGCCTGTATGTTACCTCAGAAGTGTTAGTGCAAATTACTTCTAAAAAATAACTGTATTGTGAAATAATTCACAGCTTCCCCCCCTCCTGCCTTTTCATCTTTAGACTAATGAATACAGTTTTTTCAGACTGTCTTTGCAAGTTGCATGTTCTACAATCTTGATTACTCTCTCTTCTGGACCCTTTCCAATAGCTGTTGTTTTTTTTCCTTGTTTATCATGCACAACAATGAGCACAGTAAACTTTGCACCAAGGATTAACTTGTGACCACACAAATGAGTATTGAAGAACTAGTGGTCTTGTGGGCTTTATATCTGCATATATATCCATCTGTGATGCTTGTGCTATTTTGCAACATCATCGTTGACTCGTACTTCTGCAACCTTAGGTGCTTTCCTGAAGAACTGTATCCTGCAGTTTATTATTCTTGACTAAATGTAGTGTGTTTCATCACCAATTTTGATGCTATTTTTTCAGACTATTTCTTAGTTTAAAATAATTTTGAATTCTTTTTTTCCTCCTTAACTTTGTAGTATCAGCTAAATAAATATATACATTCTCCATTCTACCATCCACATTACTGATAAAAATACTGAATGGCATCAGGTTGAGTTTAGATCTTTAAAACCCATCCTGCCTTTCCAAAAGGAGCTGTGAATTTGTGCTTTCTGGATGTGATTATCCAACATTCCCCCAGTTTCTTCATTAAGGCATCATTTCCTTAGGCTTAGAAGAATAATCAAAGAGACAGTGTCTGGTGTGTCCTTCATTCTCATAGTATACTTTCCTATAGAAGAATTCTTGATTGGTTTTGTGGGAGTTGTTTTTTGCAGTCTTTTTGCTATGTTGAGGGGGTCACAAGGAATGAATTTTGTTATTTCATGATGTCTTCAGCTGTTGGAGTTCTGCTGACTGATTATTTTCTATACGCTTTTGTCCATCTGAAAGTAAAACACTGCAGTTCTGTAGCCTTCCAGTACCTTCCCTGGCCTCTTAATTTAAAAGTTTTGTGATCGTTTTAATCTGTTATTTGCTCATCCTTCAAACAGTACAGACGTTCATCAGACCTAACCAATCCAGCACTAAATTTAACTATGTAATCTCTGATGACTTCCCATTCTGTCCTGCCTCTTAGCTTTTTGATATTACCCCTAATGTTAACAATTCTAGCCACACGCTCGCAGCTGACCTTTTAGTGAAGATGTTCACATTTTAGTCTCCTCAGTCTCATCTGCCAATAACAAGGAATTTATGCCAGGTGCAGTCTAACAGTTTCTGGTCCTTCTTTTGTAACTTGCAATTTTATCAGACAATTTTGCACTAGAACTTGCCTTATCTAGTGTTTATAGTGAGTATTAGCTGAACATGATGGGTAAGTACTAACACCACTGGAGGACTATGCTTAAAAATGAAGGGTTGCAGACAAGCTTTTCAAGCTCTCAAAACAAACTTGGGATCCTCAGAGATGGGGTGTGGATTCTACCAGACAGGAAAATTCAGTTTGGGATCCAACAGTGGCAAGTGGCAGGATGCAAAAAGAAATCTCAGTGGTGAGCACTACTTTCTGCTTTTCAGGAAAGTGATGGGTTGTGAAAAAAACAATCACAACTTCAGATATATTTCAAACCCTATCTCTGCATCTGTCCTGCTTGGCAGGATACAGATGTCTGGTTCTGCCTGGTAAGGCAGGTTTTCCAATGTTCCTGATTTTAGTAATTCTTTCTCAGATCTTCTCCCATTTAACATGTCTTTCTTGAATAAGTATGTCAAAAAATGTGCACAGCATTCCAAATAAAATCTTACCAACACTTTGTGCAGCAGAGTGTTTTTAATATTGGAAATGCTTGTTTTGCTATACACTATCCCACCTGGCGCATTCCTCAATGTTTTTTCTATGGGTGCAGCACAATAGCCTCAGAGATTCTGTCACTAAGTAATGAAAATGGCCCTATTTCTTTTATTCTATTCCTGCTCTTCCTTATTGAAGAAGTCCCCACTTAGAGCAGACTTTTTTGATATTATTCTCTAAACTCATGACTTACAATTTATAATATTAAATGTGGTTCATATCAGTAAAGAGTGATTTTGGTTTAAGAGTATTAAAACAGAATTGTGAAGGTATGCTGTGTTTTTCTACTTGTTCTTATTACATTTCTTAATCTCTGCTACTGAATTTCTCAGTAAGAATATAGTCTTATACTACACAATTTAATTTTTCTGCCTATTTGTAAATGGTTCATTAATGTTTCAGTGGACTTGCAAAAGCTATTGAAAGTCCTATTGATGTTTTGACATTAGGCAATTATTATGAAACACAGAATACAGTGGTATTATTCTAATCTGTTACCTTTCTTTTTAATAATATTTTGTAAAAAAATAGTCAATGGTGGAATACATCAAGCAAGAAATTACACAGTATGCCTGAGTTCCTAAATGTCGATCTTGTAATAGAAAAATCCTCTTTTTTGCTTTTCTTTTTTAAAATACAAACCTACCTGCTAGTTGTTCTGCTTCAACATTCTGGGTCAGCAATGTACAAGAGAGCTAAAAAGAAATCCTATCAAAAGATATTGTTATTCTGCTGCAGAACACTCTCCTGGAACACATTAAAGTTGATTTTAGGATGATTGACAATAAGCATAAAATCTAGCAATAATGTCTGTCATCTTTCTGCAGACAGAAAGTAGTTGCTTGTTTTCCATTATTTGCATTTTTTTTTTTTGCATTAAATTTTCTTCTGTGGTATTGTTTTTCTGCTGCTAGATACAGTCAGTTTTAGTGTTTGGTTTTTTGACTTCAGCTGTTTGTTATTCAGAAGCCTTTTGAACAAATCGTAGAAAAGGATAAAGAGAAGCACTCCTCAAGCTTCAGCTGACCATCACAGAAGAGTTTAAGAAATCATCACTAGAACTTATTTAACCTAGAAAATAGAAGTCTGTTTCAGCAAGGATGCTGATCGGTTATTTGTCTTCACTATTCATAGAAGGACATAATGTAATCACCTTACTTTAACAAAAAGTTAATTTAGGTGCAGTATTAAAACCAGAGCCTTTCTGATTCTAGCGGTAGTGAATTGTAACAAGGTATCTAAGGAGGAAATGAAACCTCTCAAAGTTTTTTAAGAAAGGGCACAAACCTGATGGGGTTGTTTAGATCTATTTCCTTATTTCTCAGTAGTGACTGATGATTACTCAGTGTTCCTAGCAGCTGCAAATTGCAGTTATTGTGCTTTCTAATTGCTTATAGTATTCAGAAGGTGCCCACTCAAACAGGGTTTTTTAATCGTAAGTCTAAATTTTCAGTATTTTTATAGTGAACATTAAGATTGTGTAGCATCCTTATAAATAGGTATACTACCAAAAATGTTTCTCTCATGAGCACAGGATGCTGTCAGAGAGCACTTGAATATCTGGATAATTCCCTCTTGGTTTCCAAGTGTACTTGGTGAGAACAGGGAAGGACTTCACCTAAATGCTTAAACAGATATTAAATAAGTGAGCTCTCTGAATCATAGCTTTGAATGGTTGCCATTACTTTGTAGCAATTAAAGGGTATAAAGTGCCTTACAGTGACTATTACACAGACTGGATCTCTGAATCATTTCTTTTGCCTTCATTCTAAATATTCACTAGGCCGGAAGTCCCAATCCTATTTATTATAAGAATTTTTCCACAAAGTTTTTTTACTGGCAAATACTGATTTATTTTAAATGAAATTTAGCATAAGAGTCTTATTATACCTGCCCCTAAAAATACCTCACAGCTTTGAAGTTTGAAGAGATTGAATTTGACTTCCTGTGTAACATTTTGCTACATATAAATTCCTGTAAGAGATGCCTGTTAAGTTAGACGACAATAGAGCTGCAAGATTCTTACTTAGGAGGGACATCTTATTATAGTGGTAGGTGTAATATGGACAAAAAGTGTGTTGCATGGAGTGCTAGAATGCATTGTGAGTAGTGTTACTGCCAAGTAAAACTGACTTGTTTGCTCCTTTCAGAAAGGATACACGTTTATGGCTGAAGCACATTCTGGTGACCTACCTGTGGCAGCTGGAAGATGGAGGCTCCGGCTCATTGGTTCTCACAGTCCACTCCCATTTCTCTCTCGTGACGCTGTAAATAATGTCTATTCTACTAAAGAAATTAAAGAGTATTACATACCCAATGAAAAGCAAGAAATCTTCAGGTAAGTACTGAGGGAAGAATGTTTAAATTCTGCTATTTATATGGACCATCCCTGTCAGAATTGTATGTTCTTTTTCTTAGAAGGGGAGGTTATTAAGGCAAATACCTGAATTTTATGGGCTGTCACTGTGGAATATCAACTTCAACAAATTTGTGAAAGCATTATTCTCTGAAATATTTGCACTACTTAATGAAAAACTCATATGAAGTACACAGACTATAACTTGAAAATCACAGTAAAAGTATTTTGTACTTCTGTAAGCTCTGTCTCGAAATCTTACCCATATGTCAATTGCTGAAATTCCATAATATTTTGAGAAAATAAATATGCAATGAAATCAAGATTTTGCAGGTAGGGAGGAGAATTAAAGTTTGGCTTATTTGTGTATTTATTTTTAGCTATTCAGATAGCTTTAAATAATACAGAAATACATTTTATTTTCTGATATGTCAGACCAATCTTGCACTGTTGACAGAACAATTTATGTGCTTTTTTAGCAGAACATATTTAATAAAAATATTATTATTTCATTTTTATTAATACTTTTTAAATTTATTAAAGTTTATTCCAGTTGAGCTTTAGTTCAGAACCAATGCTGACTAAATCACTGTACTTAAGATTTTAGACAAAGTACTACACACTGCACTAAAACAAGCCCCATGCTTAGAGCTGATTAAATGTATATATATTTTGAAGGTTAATTCTAGGTCATTTTGACTTGATTCCATACCTTTTTTTTTCAAATCAATGCATTATTCTTGGGATAGAGCTCTATTCAAGAGAAGTAATCCACTTCAATATAACTGAAGAAAGCATGTAATGGAAGTATGAAAAATGCACTGAAATTCTGTAAAATCTCTCCTCCTTGGTGAGGTTTTTTTTTTAGCTTGTTTGCTTTCTTAGCCTTGGATGTTGCCAGTCCATTAAAAATTGTATTTTAAAATATTTATACATTTTTGGCTCAAAATATGCTGAATTCAGGGTGACAGAGGCTTTGTGTATTGCTTGTTTGCTTTCTTAATGAGTTTAGTCTAACAATTTGAATTTATAGACAAAAAGCAATTGATACAGAAAGTTATGGATAACAACAAATATATTATTTAAATTTATTCCTAACACTCTAATATTACAATCTTAATTCCACAGTCCTTTAAGTTGACCAGAGTAGCAGCTGCTGTCAAATAAGATAGCTTTACCCTTTTGAAAACAAACCTTTCACTGAGCTTTTCTACAGAAAGCTTAGTCCACCAGATTGCAGGAAAACAGCTGACTACAAACTCAATTTTCCTTCCTGGTCAGCACAACGTTTAGGTACTTTTCCTAAAAAAGAATGATCTGGTTTTATTGCTATAGCTGGTTTTATTGCCATAATTTTTTTCTTCCTCTTTAGGTATTCAGTAAAAGTCACAGCATCACATATTGCTACACTGCAGGTACAGACCTCTAAATCAGATGTGTTCATTAAACTGCAAGTCCTAGATAATGAGGAAGAAATTGTGAGTGTCACTGGAAAGGGCCATGCAGTCATCCCTGCCTTTAACTTCTTGAGTAAAGAAACGCTTTTGAGCTCCCACTGTAAGTATTGTGTAATGTATTTGTTAATTTTATTGACTGAGGGATATATATTCTTACAGTAACTTCAGGAAATCACAGAAAATGTTATTTTGATTTTGAAGGGCTGTTTAATTTTACTGTTCAGAAATAACAAACATTGTTGGATGAGGTACATAAATCTTAGGCCTATTGTCAGCAATTGTCCCTGTAGTGCCCAGGTATTTTTAAACAAAAATGAAGTATCATCTCCCTGCTCCCGCTATGCTTCTTATCTGTAACAGATATTAGATGCTACTGCTGTGCCATCTTAACTTTCTTCATAATCCTCATTTGTTTCCCTTCTCTTCTTAATCAAGTTCTTTCCTTTTTTAATCTTTCTGGGATTGTATACTGTTTTTCATTTTCACTGTATCTATGAGTCTAATTTTTAAAATTATATTCTTCATAAACATTGCAGATTTGCTCAAATACAGCAGTTGTTTATAAGCAAACAAGTCAGCTAGTGCACTTTCCATGGACACATCTATAGATCAATGTTGTAAGATATTAAAGTCTTCAGTCTTTTTATGAAGACTTTAGAACAGTAAATCTTCTGTAAATCAATCAGTTTCTGCCTGTTTGAGCATATTCAGAACCCGAGGCAAAGAAATTGTTCAAATACTGGATTATTGCTTCACTAAAGCCCAAAATAGCATCATATTTCATGTGCTCACCTCCGCTATTTTGAACTCTGTAGTTTTCTAGCAGGATCCTTTAGAAAGATGTTTTCTCTAAATTTCCAATGCTGTGTGGGAAAAAAACCTAATTTAATCATGTTTATGAAACATCTTGATTCCTGTCTCAACTGCACCTTGTTATTACCAGAGATCTAAAATTATATGCTATGGAGTGTAATTCATCAGATGACAGTGTTGTGGTTTTAAGGGAAGTCATGGGGAAGCTGTCATGATTCTGTCTGAGTTACTAAGATAATCAATAGCTATTTATAGTTACAGGTTTTGGAATGTGGGAATAGATTAGTAAACTTAATAGTAGACTGGAGGAAATATAAGCGAGAAAGCTATAAAATATCTTAGATTAGAGTCAGTATCACAATACTTGAAATAAATTGCCATGTTACCCTCAGTAAAGTGAAGGAGAGACTTTCAGGAAACCATCTTGTTGGCAAAGATCATAGTCTGAGGACTGAAATAAGTTAAAAGGCACAATCAGGTGAAAGAGAAGAGAAATGCTGGAGGACAGGGCAGAAAAACTAAGAGGGACAGTGGGTCTTTGCTACACTGGCAGGGGACATAGGTGAGTAGAACTTTACAAAATAGCCTCAGCAAGCAGACACAGAAATTAGGTTTCTATGTCTCATTCTTAAGTGCAGTGATATAAATAATTTCTGATAATTGAAAATTATTTTAATCCATTGTGATTCATTTAATGAAATACATTATATTAATGTGATTGAAAACGGGAAGGTTGTCATGTCAGGTTCCTATTCAGCAGTGAAGCCTATAAAAAAGTGTTTTGATATTAGAGTGTATTCGAAGGTAAATTAATATTCTGATGCCATTTAAGTGTGTGTGAGTGCACAAAGAGCTGTCATTTGGCAGGAACGACTGTGAAGCTGTTAACTGTTTGATGAGGTTTTTTTACTGCTAGTGTTATTTTCACAGTACTAGACCAAGTAGCCTTAATGTTGAAGCTCTTTTTTTCCTATATATATGCATCCTGTATATCAGAAAGAAGACGTTTTGTGCAAGGGTTCCAAATCTTCCAGAGCATCCAAACTAAACAAAAGGATTTGGAAATGTGCTCTGTATAACCAATACAACAGTGTTATTTTCCCAGACCTGCTCCATGCCTGTAGGTGCAATTTATAGTACCATAGAAGCATGTTTCTTTCCTATTGTCAAAAGCATTAGGAAAGGAGGGCCTGTACAAAAACAATACAGGAACCTCCATAAATAGTGATGCCAAGTTCAGGTGGACGTTTGTACCGCTGATACTCAGTACAAGAACATTCATATTGTCAGTATCTAGTTGTTCTCTAAAAAAGTATTTTCACAGAATAGGAAGTCAGAAACTACTGCTGTACCATCAGCATCAAACTTCTTAGTTAAAAAAGAATCTTCAAGTTTGATATGTATCTGGTATCGAGCATTCTGACTCTCATAGAACTGATCACTGCTGCCAGAGGTACTGTTAAAGGACTCTGTTGTGAAAACATCACCAATAACATGTTATCCCCCTTTCCAACTCACACCTGTTAATTCATCTCCAGTCACAGCTGGTTTATTTCAGAGGAATTAGAACTGAAATTTCAGAGGTATTAGAACTGAACTCAGGTTTCTGCTTTCTGGATTAATAGTCTTTATAGCTCAAAACCTAAATTGAACCAATTGATTTTGAATATATTTACCTCTTCTCAGATGTAGGAATGACTGGAACCTCAAACATGTACTTGCCAAGGAAAACGTTACATAGACACATTGCAAGCAAAGCTTTTTGTTGATACAAACACAGCAGCCCTGTAAGAACAGATGGGCAAATGAATGCTAACAGTCCTTTTATTATACATAATAGCAGTCTGATACAATCCAGTGTCAAAGTATCAATATCTCCTTCAGATATTGTTTGAGTCTGGAACCAGGGTGGGCAGGAGCTCCTTCTAGTCAAGAGCTTTGCTTAGGAAAACCAATACTGAATAGTTATGTATGTAGTAAGAAAAATAATCTGGTGTCACAGTACCACCTGGTGACAGTTCCTAGAACTATTGTTTTGGATGTGTATGCATTGTGAGGTTTTGTGTAATCTTTCCAGCAAGGAAAGCTTCGTGAGTCTTAAGGAGGATTCCACCATTCTGAGCCCAGTTATCTTAATGGCAGGCTCATCCTTTGCGAAAACCATCACATATTTTTTGCGATATTTAAGTTCTTTGGGTTTAGGAGAGAGAAGGAGGATAGTGAGGTGTTCATGAAAGCTAATCATCACCTAAGGAACACAACCTCCCTTGATAGGCAGAGGTAGGCTCCTTCAAAGGGCAGTGCACAGCTCCTAAAAGCCCAGACACCAGACCTCCTGGAGAGGAGCTCACCCCTCCATCCGTACAAGAGGGAGTACACTTAGTTAACCTCACTGCTTGAAAACTACATTTCTGTAAATTATCTGTACTGTCCCTGGAAAGCTCAGCAGGCTCTGTTTGAGTGAGAAACTGTTCCACAGGCACAGGCTTGCTTAGGTATATCTTGTACAAACCCGAAAAATGGGTTAGAAGCAGCAAAGTATTGTTGTCCTTCAACTCTCTCTCACAGGCCTCCGTCCCACAGAGGCACTAAAGATGCTGAATGTCATGCAGAAGAGCAACTCATAGCTTATAATTAGGAATTTGATACATCTTGAAGAAAACATCTTGTAGGTCTTGTTTTCATTTCCTGACTTCTACTGATTTTCTTAGGGAAAAGGAAGCACTGCAACAGGGGATGATGCCCTGGCATTTCACTTCCACAAGAAACAATGTTTCCTGAGACCCTTTTGAGTTTCTGGTAACAAACTTAACCTTTTGTTTGCCATTTTATACACTGATACACCTCCAGTAAATTTTGCTGAATCTGGCCTAATGGTTCTGTCAGCTTCTGTGAACTTCCCTGGATGTCTTCTCAACACACATGAAGCTCTGTACATTTTTCTTTTTAAGTGTTGCAATGATAAAGTATCATCCTTTGCTTCCTCAGTAAACCATGGGAAGAGTAAAGCATTCTGTTCCCAGTGAAGTGGGGGGAGGGAAATCTCTTTCCCAGCTGATGGTCTGGCTATTGTTAGTGTAGCCCAGGTGAAGCTGCTTCCCCAATGGTCGTGTGTTTCGGCCCTTATGCAATTTGCTGTGAGATGTTCCCTTTTAGAATTGTCTTTGCTTTCTCTTTCGATATTCAGGCAAGATAATATCATAAATTTCAGAGGTATTAGAACTGAACTCAGGTTTCTGCTTTCTGGATTAATACTTCTGTTACAGCTCTACTTTAGCACATTTCTGGTTTCACATTTTTTCCACATCAATACCTTCCTTAGGAGAGAATGATGTTTATATGCTCCATGAACTGTAGCAACAGCTACATAGACAGATTTTCAAATTTCTCATTATTTACTTTGAAGAGATTTGTGGTTTGTGTGCAGAATGAAATTGGGATAGTATTTAGAATAAGCATAGTGAGCAGAGAAAATTGATTATGGCAATTCTTTCTTACAGTTTCTGGAGGCATCTGTTTACTTCATACCAATAATTCATAGAATTTCTGGAAATTAACACTGACATTTTTTATCATTTTACAGCAAGCAAATCACAGATTATTCAAAGTAGTACAAAGAAGGAATTAAAAACTGGAGGATCCAAAAAAAAGGGTCATGTTTCATCTTCAAAGGACACCAAAGCCTCTTCCAAGCCAGGACTTATACAAGAAGGTCCACTTATGCCAGAAGATGAATCTTCCCTCTTGGAAATTTTTCAAAATAATGTTGGAAGTCCACAACAAGTAAGAGATTCCAAATCATTGGGATTTAAAAAAAAAATAAATCCTAACTAAACCTAGAAAATGAAAGGATATTGATAATTCTTTTGGTACATGTGGAGATCTGATATCCTTAGACAAGAACCAGAAATCCGAAGTTAAGATTTTTGGTAGCTTGTCAATGAGGTTATGGAGAAAGGATAATGTATGTATATGAATAACCAAATAACAAGGTGTCATTTCTTGTTTTCAACTCAAGATGATATATTCAATCTTTCAATGTTCTTCATTTGCCAAATCCCACTCAAGTACAGTGTAAGTTCTGTTCACTCAGAACTGGCTTTAAAATTTGTAGAACAAGTTGTAAAGAAAATAATTTCTGGTTCAGTGTAATGCAATGTTTAAAATAACCCATGGACCATGTCACCTCTGCCTCAAATTAAGACATTATTGAGTGCTTGTATTAGGGTTCAAAGCCCCATAGTAGATCTTAAAATCAAAGACCAAAGTCTTTCTGGTAGCGTGTGGCATACATAGAAAAGTCACATGGAAGTCCTAATGGAATGTAGCTCCTTATTGTACAGCCCAGTTTAGTTTCACTCGATAAACACATGAGTAATTGTTTAATTTCACAGGAATGAAAATAAAATCTGTGGAATTAACACTTAATTTTTTAAGCTTCTTGTGAATATTGTAATGTGCAAACTTGTAAATTAATTATGTGTCTTAGTTGCTGAGTTCAGTAGCTGGCAGCTTACTCGCAAGACTTTTGAATGCTTGCTTTAATTGTTATGTCTTCAGCATGGTAACATACTGCATTTTCTTTCACAGTCTCACAAGTATGTCATACAAGCACTGGTGCTATATAATAGCTGGCCACTTACTGAGAGTCAGGCTCTGTTTGTTCAGGCACTGAAAGAAATGGAGACAAACGAAATCAAAGGTTGGTTCGATCTAAGTATGCATTTAGTCAAATGCTTTGTGTTACTGATTTAAAAAAAAAAAAAGTTATATTACTACAAGCCGAGATCATATGGCTCTTATTCACTGCTTGAGTGAAATAATTGAACAACAAAGCTCTTTGTTCTGTGGCTCAGGGAAATACGGAATGATTGTGTGATTCTGTGCCTTCCGTTCACAAATCACAAAGAAAGCAGAGAATACTCTGCAAAGCTCACCTGAGCTTGCTAGGGCTGAACTTCAGTGTAATATAAAAGCACATCTGAACATAAAAGTTTCTCTTGAAACTGGAGACGTGTGCCTGCTGATAATTTAAGAATGTGCACTGGCAGGAAGGAAAAAGAGGCCTGGTTTGGCATGGGTATTACTTCCGTACTGCTAGGAGAAGGATTTAGGCAGGAGGCAAGACTAGGAAATGTCCCAAGGATAGACTGTGCATTCAAACCAGGAGGGGGACAGAGAAATTACAGAAACTTCTTTCACAGATTCTCTTAGCATTTCTTCTTAAAAGTAGTTAGAATACTTGTAATTATCTTCTAAATTAGACATATGTATCATATTTACTTCTCCTTTTACCATCAAATCTGATACAGGATTGTTTAGATCTTAACTATGTTAGAGGAAGATTTTATCCTGCTGGATCCAACAGCCCAGGAGAGTTGAGGCTGCTGCCACTCCATGTCCCAGGTCCAACCAGTAGCAAGGCTGAAGATGTAGTCCCAACTGACACACATTCTCCTGTGCTCTCATCACAAACCTAAAATTCCACCCCACTTCTACCACTCAGTAAATTTCCTGCACAGTTACTGTTAAAATTCTCTCAGTTTTAAATTATGAGATAGGACTTTTTTTTTCCATTATCCTTCTATATATACATAGACTTCTAATGCCCTTAACTTAACTTAGGAAGATTTGATCTTTATTTATTAGTGGCATTTCTTGTTTCTTACTCTGGTTACATATTTCTTTTTAATGCCTGGCCATTACATTTCAAAATTTGTTACCCTGGACTGAAGTTAGATTCAGCAGCAGTAATTGCTGACACATATTATTTCCTTGTTCATATCTGAGTGCAACATTTAGATTTTTGCAGGCTTTTTTCAGCTAGCACTATAGACCTTTGCTAAGATAAGCCTTGTTGGTTTACTCTAGCCCCTAGTCAGTTTCAGCAACGTTCAGTAACCTGACACAGTGTGGTGTAGCCTTACAGGCCCTGCAAAGACAGCCTGTTGCACCTGCTTTTAGCTTTTCGTATTCTTCATAAAATCACCTTCCTAGATGCCTCCAGGTATTTTCCTCATTCTCCTTTTAACGGCAGAGTGCTTCTTTCAACAGACATCCTATTACATTGTCTTATCCTTCCAAGCTGACTACGTAGGAACAGCCGGCACTTAACACACCAGTGGTGTTACTGGTGCGTGTCCTTACACAGAGCTGTCACCACGGTCTGTAAATCTGCAGGTCAAAGGAGGTCACTGGCTCTCTACATTTCCTCACTAGTTCTCAGCTGTTATTACTGAAGCTTGTCGACAGTGTGAGCAGTCTTGTGGTTAGCTCAAGGCAGCAGTATTCCAGTTCAGAGCTTCCCTCTCCTCCATGTTAACGGATGCTGTGGCTCATTGCCCATCAACCAGTCTCCAGCCACAGTCGGTGATGATAAGTACTTTTCTCTTAGGATTCTTTCTTAAGTGATTTCTGTCTTCTCATGAGTGCTGCCTTTCATAGTAACCCCCAATCCATTTCAGTTCATACAGCTGGGTGTTTCTGTTCATACAAGGATACCAACAGATTGCCCAGGCCACCGACAGTTCAAAACCAAAACATATTATAAAGTTTAAACACCAACACTTACTGTATTTACAACCTAGCATTTATTTTATGTACAACTATTAACAGCTATGTTTATCTGGAGTGGTTACTTAGATGTAAGTATTTTGGAAAAAACATCTAATCTTTGAACCCTTTTCTGATTGTGAGCTAGTGTTAAAGCAATTTGAAAACTAAGCTTTACCATTTAAAGCTGCCAGCACCAGTTGTCAGATAATAGCAGTGCTGGTGTGCTACCAAAAAGGCATCTTCTCACCAGGGGATTTTTGGGAAAGCTGCAGTGAGCCAGGTGGAAAATTCCTGCAGCAAATTTTCATAATTGCATGTCACTTTTTCATGTAAGACAACAGTGCCATCTGGAGTTAGTTTTATACTAAAGCTAATTTATCGTGGCAAAAACATTTCATGTTTTGTATCAGCATTTACTAAAGCCTTTTAAACTAGCTTCCCTTTAAAGGAAGACCCATAGTAACATACTATCAACATTCACCATTACTATAAGTATTTATTGAGAACAGTTTTTAAGGAAGTAAGCTCTCCAACATATAGATATTCTGTGATAACTTTGTGTTAATGTTTGGGTTTGTTTGTTTTTATTTTCAAAATCCTTAATGCTGTGGTTTAGCAGTATTTGTAGAGAATTGTGTTGCCAAAAGATATTCATTACTAATATTTAGTCATATTTTATTATATATGAAATATCATTAAATGTTTTATTAAAGAGGACGTTGCACAAACACAACATTAAAAAGACATTAACCAGAAAACCCCAATTACACAGAAATTAGAAAGTGATGGATTATTTATAGAGTCTTCATTCTTTTCTCTCTTTTGTTTTCTTTTTTCTTTCCATTGGGAACTGTTAGTGGTGCAAGACTTCAGTGGAAAAACTGTAAAAAGTATTAAGGTCAGGATCATAACTCTTGTGTAAAAGGGAAAAAATAGCAGGCAATTTTGCAACAGCTAGTGCCATTTTCAGTTGCTTGACCATACAAACAGAATGATTTTAAGAATTTTTTTGTATATATGATTTTAAGCTATTGCCTTTCTGGGTTCTGTGGTTTTACTTTTCTTGTAGTGAGATCAGAAGTTTTGTTGTGCAACTGTCACAACCTAGAGTTGAAGCAGCATTGTGCGCTAAATGCTGCCTGCAGCATGTATTTCATACCTTGCCTTAAGTTAACTCAAGAGTATTACCTGTTGATGAGAGAAGGCTGTCATCATCATCTGTCATCTGTGAGAGCAGGTGGAGATGAGGTCCCAAACCCAGGTGGTAGAGGTAGGTTTGAAAAAGCAGGAGAGGAAATGACCTTTGGAATATTTCTTTTTTTTTTTTTCCTGAGCTGGAAAAGTTTCTCCCACGGGTTTTTCTGTTCCCACAGGAGAACTTGCTGGCTCGTGCCAAGGGCAGAATTTCACAAAATGTTTCACAGGATGTTCAGTTCTCAGTCTCTTAGTCTCTTTCTCACCTTGCCTGTCTGTAGTGATTAATCACTTGCCTGGTGTTCAGTGAAAAAATAGGTCACTGAGGATCATAGAATTGTAGGGCTTGGAAGGGACCTCGAGAGATCATCAGGTCCAACCCCTCTGCCAAAGCAGGTTCCTTAGGACAGATTGCACAGAGAGGCATCCTGACAGGTCTTTAATATCTCCAGATAAGGAGACTCCACAACGCCCCTGGGCAGCCTGTCCCAGTGCCCTGTCACCCTCACTGTGTAAAAGTTCTTCTGCATATTGGTGCAGAACTTCCTGTGCTCTAACTTGTGGCTATTGCCCCTTGTCCTGTCTCCACAGGATACATCATGATGCTAGATTTAATGACCCTTGTGTTGTCTTTCAAGTCCATCTGTCCAAGGCAATGTGTGGCTGATTTGTATTTTAATATACTACTCCCTTGCTGCTGTGGCTTGAAACATGCACGTAGTGTGGCTGACACTGCTGGACATAGTTTAAGGGAACAAGCATGTTTTTATTGCAAAAGACAGCAATGTTCAAGCCATGCTCTAACCCCACACTACTACTGCAACCACACTGGTGGTTTCTTCAATCCCAGTGAAGTTTTACTGCAACTGTTTTACTGCCTGGATGAACCCAACTTTGAAAATATTTTTGTTGCTACCTGTTGTGAGTCCTTCTGAGGGTCCAGTCAGAGACCCAAAAAAGCAACATCTGAACTTCTTGGTCATTTCCTAACCAAATCTGCAAGTCTCATGGGGTGAGTAACAGCCACTTCTGCCAGCTAATGCGTAACCCCACTAAATGCTTAGAGCCAGTTTCAGATAGTGGCAGCATGCTATCATCTCAAAGAAAGCTTCAAAAGACTCCTCTGTAGTTTTACTTATGAATAAGATACACTCTCTGTGATTTGAGTTTCATAAGTCGGGAGTAGCTTACCTAAAAAGGAGAAGTGTTGTATCTCAGTCTGAAGTTAGGAGTTCAGTTCCTATCCTGAGTAGATAGGAACTACTCAGATCTCCCGAGAGTCAGAGTGAGCTGCACACTGTATTGCCAGACTGCAGCCGGTGCCTCCTCCAGGAATACCCGGAGGATGATCCCAAAGCCAGGGAGCCTGGCACTCTGCTGAGGGAAGGAGCACTGTGGGAACCTGGACAGGGCACTGTTGTCTTTGCTAAGAGCTCAGCTGAGTCCTGTCCTAAGCCTCCATGTCAGCAGTTAAAGCAGGATGCCCTATTTTATCCCTGTTGTCTCATAAGTTTGATATTTAGTAACTTCTCAGTGTATACAATAAATCCAGAGCACAAGACTGTTAAAAATCAGAGCTGTAAAATATTTATAGAAGCCAGACAAAGCTTGTGGCATCCCATGACATAGAAAGTCTTTGTTATCATTTAGCTAATGACACTGAAAGTCTCTTGAGTGTTTGTATAAACAATAATTAATTTATCTTTAAAAATTAATGATTCACTGAATAATGCAGATACACCAGCCTGATTTATGGCGCTAATATGTTATGGTAATGTGAAATTAAATGGAAAGCCATTTATGTAATGATATTATAACTTCAAGTAATGTCACCACTGTTTATTTTATATTTGCATTTCCTCTGGAGTTGTTTTAGTATCTTCAATATTTGAGGAGATCAGTTTATTTTTTGCTTTCATTCTTTAATGTATGCTTTGGTAGCACTGAATCGATTTAAGCCTAGCACTTCGGTTCAACTGTACATTATTTAAGTAGCATGAGGAAATGAGAATAATACAACTTATACATAAACATATGCATAATGTATGATGTGATAGACATATATATTTGCATGCATAGCTATATGGCTATTATAAATGTTTCTAGATATTTAATATTTACAGTTTTATGTAACCATGTAAGCTCAGCCATGGCATTGCAGGTCTGATCCAAAGCTTATTAAAGCCAGTGGATATCAAATCATGCAGCACAGTGATTTCTCCTCTGTGAAAGAGATTAGAAAAGCATAGCATTAAGTGAAAGGTACCTTGTTATTATTGCTAGCTTGTAAAACAGTCACTCCTTTCCTTTTTTTTCTAAAAGAAATCCCCTGGTTTATTGTATTGACTAAATCTAGGTTTTCAGCATTTATTTTGATGTTTCAGGCAGTATGAAGGCAGAGGGAAATGGAGCGTTCCAACTCAGACATCATTCTCATAACGTTTGTTCATTCCAAGTTGTTTCAGTTGATGTGTTCCTTAGGTTAGGAAAGCTATGTGCTATTATGGGATTGATTTCTTTATCTATTTAAATGCGAATATGACATGTGAGTTAGTAGCTACCACTAATTAAAACAATGTAGAAGTAGTGTCAATTCTCAGTATCTTTAATTCAAACATATGACATACATACAGCACACACATGCACTGGTAAAATAATTAACCCAACATGTTCTTAGATAGTTCTGAGAATAAGAAATTTAAAATGATCAAATACGCATCAAATCTCAGAGACATGTCTTTGCCTTAACTTCCTTGTGTTTTTAGTGGGGTGCATCTTCTCTTCTGCTTTTCCCACCCTCAGGCTCACAATGATATGAGACAGTGAGAACATTTGACGTTACATACTTTGAGCTTCTCACCTGCATGGTGCAGAACACAGACAGCAACTGTATGAGAGTATATAAGAGCATTAAGAGTCAGACTGTGATTCTCTACGTTGCAGTCTTCAGACTGACCCATATGCAAAGCAGCAGTGTGGTGATCAATGTGCAGGAACCATGGCAAACTCACAGTTAAGCCCTGGGCAAAGTGCTATTTAGGACATATTGGCTATCACATGTTGACCTTTTAATTCTGCTTTGAAAAGTTGTTTTGCGCCCAAGTTCGTTCTTGGTCCAACAAGAAATGTTAGTGAGGTATTTCAAAGTGTCAACTAATTAACTGACTTTTCTTTGTCTTTATGCATGGCTGGCTGTTCTGTGCTGTTATTCCACCCTGGATATTAAATGGGGAAATATATTTATTGATGTCAATGGTATCCTCTAATTCGTCGTGCATCATAACTACATCTGAATATTACACTGGGAAAAACATGAAGAGCATGGCTTTTCCCTGATGCCTAATCATGTTGAAGGACAAAAGTCTGCAAACATTCCTAAAGCGACCAGAAAAACAAAAGATAAAGCATCTGAGAAGACAGAAAAAGAGAAGTCAAATAAAGAAAGAGGATCACACTTATCTCTTGCATCTCACCCCGAATCTCAGGTGAGACCAAATCCAAGAAACTGGATTTGTTGCATGTGCCATCACTGTACTCAGTATAAGGCTATTTTCAGGTCTGCAGGTGTTGAAATGCTTCTAGTGTCTCCCTTGTGTTTCTTTATGACCACCTTTGCCACCTTTTAGCTTTACATCTGAGAGAGATTGAATATAGCATGTAACAGGCATGCATCCTGCATTGAGAAATATAATGTACTCGTTTCTTTGTTTATCTATACAGCAACTACTGATTGTTCCTTTTGTTGCTCTAGTTTCTGTCTTTGCTGAAAGTTTACTAAATTCCATCAATTCACCATATTCACGTCCCATTAATCACTCATTGTAGTGGCTTTCATGGGTTCTCAGGGTGATGAAATAGGTCTTTTCCCCATAGTCTGTTCCTGCTTCATATGTCACGATAGTCATTAGTTTGTGGACATACAGAAAAATTGGTGCCTACGTGCAAATTCTTCTCATCTGTGGTGGAATAATCTGAGTGTTTTGTGGTTGACCAAAAGTCTACTGCCAGCCTGTATGCCTTAAAAGGAATAATTGACTTTGTGGATTGCAAACAGATTAATGTAAGGCCAAGAAGAAACTGACAGCTCCTCCTTTATTGCTTTTGCTGGGGATTTTGCTGCCTCATGGCAGGTAGTTCAAGGGGAGGGCATCACCACAGAGTTTTTAATGAAAAACTGTCTGCTGAATTGTTGACTAAACCTACTGCACAGCAAGCTTTCCTATGATTCACATCCACCCCTAATTATATGCAGTTCCAGAATAGTGCCTTACTGCTTCTTTCAGAGCAGTCAAGTGGCTGCAGTTAGGATTGTTGGCCACAGAAATACAATGCAGCTTAAGCCTGAGTCAGATTTCTGCCTTTGGCCCCAATGATGGGGTACACTAGGGGTGTTGGGATGTTATCTTTTGGGAGTCCTTCAGTCTGCCACTAGAATACATGCATGTTTCAAGATGGAACTGCTTGCAGATAAAGAAGATGTCTACCTTTAGTCCCAAACAAAGGCTGAACTCCTATCTCTACTCGTAACTCTTGGGCTTAAAGCTTCTGCAGGTGGTATGGTTTCCAGAAATATATGCAGCACAATATCTCATTCATTAGTCAGACAGCAGAACAGCCTCCTAAACTTGAGGCACTACTTGTACCCTGCAGTTCTGGAGATGCCATGCATTAAGGCAATTTAGAGAATTTGGGAAGTTATTGGAAAGAATCAGATGCCTCATAAAACAGAGCAGGATGTATTTCTGCACAGAAAGCCTAATTAAGTATAATAAGACTTCTAGGAAAAAAGCTCCAGGATGGAAGGGAAGGAAAGGGAAAAAGCTTGACAGGAAGATAAGGCAATAATCACTACAAAATACTCTTGTTCAGACAGACTCGAGTAGAACTGGGGGTGTGGGGCACGTCGTATGGGAGTGGGGGGAAGCCCATGAACAAAACACCTTGAAGAGCTTCTGGGCATTCCAAAGTAGTTTTCCTTTCCTTTGGCAGCTGCTGCGTGGTAATGCATGTCAAAGTCTATCAAGGTGTAATGTATATCAGTCAGGAAAATTACCAGGATCCTTCATCCCAAGTAGCAGTGGTAGGTCTATACTGGTGAATACATCACGTTTACGACACCTCATTTCCAGCAAGCTGCTGCAAACAAACCGTACTGGACGCTACGCTTGGTCAGTGAGCAGCGAGAGGCAGACGTTCTGGAGGTGAAGAAAGACACCCAGCGAGCAGATGAGATCAGAGCCATGAAACAAGCATGGGAGTCTGCAGAGCCGGGAAGGGCTATCAAGGTAATCGCAGAGTGATCTCTGCAGTCATGTTTCTTCACAAGTTCCGGGAGATGCTGTGATGGTACAGCGCTTGCCACAATGGAGACCTGGGTTTGTATGTCTGCCCTCTTCACCACTTTGTGGAAAACAGGAAATTTTGTACACATTAAAGAATCAAAGTGGTTGTGTGTATAAATTCTGGGCAGGAATCCAGATCATCTCCTTTAGATTTTTATAGATCACTGAGACTTTAGATTCAACTCTACAAAAAGGAGAAAAGTATCTCTTCAGAAAGCTCACCACCTCTACACAATTGTACAGCTTCTACTTGTGACAAGTGTAATGTTTAGCATGAACAGACTCTATTGGGAAATATACTGTTATAAACATGCCAGAAAGATTTCTCTTGATCAGAACTGGCACCTGGCCATATCATCACACAAATTATCCCCTGCAGCCAGAATTTTCATGTTCAGTGCGGCTTGTGGGTTACCCATGAGCCTGTACATGTTGCTGTGTATGAATTCACTGCTTTAGAGAAGCAACGAATCCTGATGTCAGCTGCAGCTGGGCTCTTTTGACATGATGTATGCTTAAGATGAAAAAAATAATACAAGCTCTTTCAAGCAAAGCAAAAAGTTACACTGCTGATTCAGATTTGGAAGCACCGTTGCCAAAAAAGGGAAAAGAAAAGAACAAAATGCAGTCTTCGAACTTCCTGAGTCATCCTCTGTCACCACCACTGGCCACTGAGGGACACCTGTCCAGAAACCCCAGCTCAGAAGCATTTTGCCATTTTTATATTACTTTTCAGAAATGAACCTCAGACGTGGGTCTTCCCAGTTACCCTTCCAGATTTTCTCAGTTCTGTTCCTTGTATCCAAAGTCCAAAATTTTTTTCTGACACTACTCTATTAAGGAGAGATGCATTACTTTGCAGCTTTGATTGGCTGTGCTGAGACTGAAAAGGCAAGTACAACGTCCTAAAGATTAGCTGGAAATTAATCCCCTTTGATGCGTAAAGAGTCTCTTCAGAATACTGGTTCTATCACAATTCATTTTTTTTGTTCAGAAAATAACTGAATTACAGGTAAAGGGTTCCGTTTCCAAACCCCGTTAGGTCTGTGACATTTTTCTAAAACAGCCATTGTTAAGAAAATTGCAGCAACTACACGTAGCACACTAAAAAAGGTCTACTTGGGGGTCCAATATCCAGACTGAGTGGATTCCCTTCTTTCTTCCTGAACTCCCAGCCCGAAGGTCTGGCTGTTGCAGGGGTCACATGCCCTGTGAATGGGAATTAGGTGTTTGACTCTAGACTGACTGTGGCTTTTCCATCCATTCTGACAATCTGAGCCCTTAAGAGAAATTCCAGGGAGCCCAAGGCACCTTCTGAAAAGACAGGCAGAAGTCACTATTGCCTGTTTTTTGGCATCAGAGGTCACTGAGTCTGAAAGGGCTTGCACCCATAGCTCCCATGACTTAGGAGGACAACTAAATCACCAGGGTATTGCAGGTCCTAGGAGGAAGATAGATTTCCCCAAGGACGTGCAGTAGCTGTATGTATTCTCACAATGCATTTGGCTATCAGAGCTCAGCCCATGCTTTTCCAGCTTTTTTTTGTTTGGGTTTTTTTTAATTCCAAAGATCATTTTAAACTGCCCAGAGATCAGTGATTTTTCCAGTTTTTCATTGCATGATGATCTTTAGCTAAGTATTCAACATCTCAGGACTGATCCAATGGGAACCTGAGCATCTTCTCCACCCCAGCCCCAGGCAGAGTTGCATACTACACTCTGGCACAAGGTTTGTTATCAACAGCATCATATTCTCATATGGGCTATTTACTGCATATGGGCTTTATGCATTGAGTGGAGTGAAACCACTCAAAGTGTGCTGCCTATTCTTCATTTTACTGAACTGCCACCTCACAAAGGGTTACTCAGGGGTTCTTCATATACTCAAGACACACTCAATATAAATTAAAGACGAACTTTAAGTACTAATTTGTTTCTCCTCTACACAACACATTTAAACTAAACAAAGGTTTCAAAGTACTACTGGAAAAATTGGATGTGTAATGTCAACAGGCTATTATTTCAGAAAATCTCTTGGACAGGTGACTTGAATGACTCTGACATGAAATGTGGGTCCCTTACATTTTTTGTATTCCCCCCTGCAAATGATTTGCTAGTGACATGCCTGTTGTTAGAGGTGATGTTTTCATAGATCAAACCAGTGAAATATGCTCACCAGTAATATCTGGTGTCATATCTCACATGCACTGGATTTCAACTTTCTCTCTTACCAGCTGCTCATTGACTTTTACTTTTGAAAATTCTTTGGGATTTCAAGTATGCAGTAGAAGTTTTTCTTATCTGAATGAAAACTTTGAACTCTAGGCTTTTCAGGAACGCATACGGTTTATTAATAAGTGTGCTGCGAGAGATTCAGAGGAGCACACAGCTGAGACTGAGCCTGACAGTTTAACACCTAATTCAGGAGAAAAAGGTAAGGGTATAAATTTCTGCCAAGAATGTCTTGGTTCTTGATGTGTTTATCTCATTAGAAAAGATTTCTACATTAAATACTGATAGTAAATGGATAGAACAGCCCTGATAAAGGTGTCCAAATACACAATGGCACGCTTAGTCTCTATCTTCTCTATCCCTTCTTTGTTTTCAGTGCAGCATTGCTCCATTTTCGGACACAGATGAAGCTTCATTGCTCTTGGAGGTTGCCAAGTTGCCATTAAGCACACTTTAGATGGTCCTTCTGTACTACAATTCTACCCCTAAATTAACTTGAAATTTTTGGATGTTCAGTGGAAAATACCTACTCCCTCCATTCCGAGTTGGGTCATTGGTATAGAAACATTTAGCTGTGACAGGGGAGGTTTAGGTTGGATGTTAGGAAGAGGTTCTTTACTGAGGCAGTGGTTGAGCACTGGAACAGACTCACCAGGGAAGTGGTCACAGCACCGAGCTTGGCTGAGTTCAAGAAGCATCTGGATGACGCACTCAGTTACTTGTTCTGACCTGGCTGTCCCTGTGTGGAGCCAGAAGTTGGACTTGATGATCCTTATGGGTCCCTTCCAACTCAGGAGATCCTATGATTAAAACCTGTTTAGCAGCTGAAACAGCATGTCAGTAAGGCACTACTATTTCTCATGTGCATTTCTGATGTGTAAGTGTTCATGGAAACTCTTAATCGACGGTGCTCTGGAAGTGAGGTGTCAAAAAGTGCATATTGAGCAGCAGCAGCTTACTGGCAGCTTTCATAAGTGTTGTCTAGCTTTATTTAGTGGTTACAATGTCTATGGTTTCTTCATTTGTTTTCCCTGGCAACTGCTAGACTCTGACAAAAATTGATGCATCCTGCAAAGCTGTTTGTTGTTTCTTTTCTTCTTCTTTTCCTCTGAGAATGATGCTGAGATAAGTCTATCACAAAAAGTGTAATACCCAACCTGATTGTGACAGTAGCTGGTCATGGCTCATATGTATGGAGCTAGAACTTGTGACTAGTATGTAACTTAAGACAAGTACTTATCCAGTCAGATAAGTAATCCTCCTGGAAGTGTTTCAGAACTTAAAACTTCTCCACGTTATGCCATAAACAAACATGGCTTTAGTTACTTCTTGAATTCCAAAAGAAAATGAAAATACTATTTCTTTTAAGTTATTAGATAAGAACTTAAAAATCAATGGTTGTCTACCAAGAGCTTTGTTGTAAACTTAGCATTTGAAGTCTAATACAAAGCCTCTTTAAGTACAGAAGTGATATACCAATGACTTTAATTTGTTACTGTTTGGTTCTGCAGAGTACAATAACAGGCAATAATGTGCTTGAACACTTCTGTAATGTCTGTTATCTTAACAAGCTTTTATTACATTCTGGAGAATGCTCTTCTGATGGGCAGTATCTAAGGCACTTCCAAAGTCCATGCCACTCTTCTAAACCAACAGAGAAGGCTGGTATGTTTGCCTATGTTTGGACAGTAAAAATATTGACTATTTTTCTAATGCTCAGAAACTTCTTTCCTACTTTTGTTAAGAAAATCCCAGCAATATTATTTAAATGTTCCAGTTGATGACTACTATAAGTAGGGCAATAAGGGAATTTTTATGGAATCAAACTACTGCACTCATTGTTAAATCTCACCAAATTTCCCAGGCATTTTCAGCACAGACAAACTGCCGGAAAGAAGCGTTGGAATAATCACGATGCAACAGAGTGGCATGCTTAGCATCAGATATGTCACTGTGTTGTGAGAATGCTGCATTAAAGCATAAACTGGTTACTATGAATGTCATTAAAAATGTTCTAAGACTTCAGAATGACAATTTGAATTTGTTGTGGGATATTTTTCTTTAGACTGTTCTTTCCCAAACTAGAACTACAGCCAGGACTGAACAATCAGATGTGTTTTGGGGTTTTTTTTAAATAGAAAATATGACTCCTTGCTGATTGGAAGTTGTTCTTTAAGCACTTTAAATTGAATGTTCTTGCTTAGATGTACTAACTTCTTGAGTACTGTGGATTTAGCTAAAATACATATATTAATTTCACTCTGCCATATGTGGGGATTTTGCAGCATCTTTGATTCCATCGTGAATGTTGGAAATAAAAAAGAAGAAATATAACATCATCTCCAGCTCGTCTTTTCATTTAATAATGTATTTTGCTGAGCCAAAGAGGAAAAAAGTACATAAGAATTTAGATGAAGCCTCCTAGCATAACTGAATAACCACTTTAATCTGTTCTGTTGTAGATTATTTTACAGCAGAAACGACAGAAGCAGCTACTGACTCAAGCTTACAAATGCAGCAAAAAAAATGGGAGCCTATAGACCTTAGTCCTTACATGAGGTAAACTGTAGTAAGAACAATTAAGTCCCACTGAATCAGCAAAATGAAAGACTAAGGATTTTCATAAGTAGGAATTAACAAATGCAATATATTTTCATGCGCTTGTATCCTCTCTATAATTGGATGTAATGTAACTGATGTGAATTTAGACTTTGTCCTTCACACGTCATTGAGGCAAACCACAATGCTGTCACACACTTGTTTAAGTTTCTGTGAAAATCCTGGCCCATGTTCTATACATCCTCCATGCTGGGTACACAAAATCACGTAGTGGTCAGTGCAGAAGGGTAGGTGGCATTCAGGTAGTTTTCAGCTTTCATTTTCCTGGCATGGAAGCATTTTAAAATCTGTGATTTCCTACATCCGCTTACGTCCTTCCTTTAGGATAATACATTTCAAAGGTTCCGAATGACAGCACTGCAGGTAGTGAGAATGTGGCACAGAATTTTGAAGAAAATGCCTTTTCAGGTGAAGATGTTTTTTTCAGTGGTCATCTTGACAGAAGTGCATGTGAAGTGTCTCAGGATATGATGCTAGATTCAAGCATATTTAATAAATACAATGTGCTCGGTAGTTAACAACTTAATTATATCCTTTATTCAAAAGAATTATACTCTTTCCTACATGTGTTGATGTAAGTCTATCTAGCTAATAGATGGACATCTGCATATTTCCTGTGCTACAGCTACAGCCCAGCTCACGTTAAAGTCCGTTTGTGTTCATCTTGGCATTTATGCAGCTCATTGGCTTCCAAAAGCCCTTAGAATGTGCTGAAGAAATCCTCAAATTTAATTTTAAATTGAAAGGGAACCTGGTATTACATTGAAGTGAATAACATTGGAACAGTAGAAAAGATGGCAGAATATCTTCCACAGGCCTGAGTCTTGTAAGCATTTTATTTGTCTTCAATTCCTTGACTTTTATGCAAGTCATTTAAAGCAAATTATAAAAATATATTATCCACTTATCTGCCAGTATGCCAATGGGGAAAAAAATTACATCTTTCTCAGTGCTGAATTACAGTCTCAAAAACTTCTGGAAATATGAAATTTCTTGTAAAGTAAAAATAAATTTTATATGTAAGAGTTTTTCTTATGCTGAAGGAGGTGCATGATTCTACAAGTTTTTTAAAATACACACATAACTATAAGAAGACCTGGCCTCAGGAATGTACAATGAGAATTGGTGTTGTATGTAAGCAGAGAAGTGACTCCTTAACTGTATCTTACCATACGACGGTGACATTGCAGTATATAAGCCAAATATATGTATATATATGTTAAACAAAATATACACCACCCAAAACTGTATTTGAAATGAGACAAATATCTTTTTTTTTTTCCTTCAGAAAAACAACATCTGAGTCTGTGCTAAGAAGTGAGTCTGACATTCAACAACAAAAGATACATAAAGTGGAAAAAATCAAACATTTTAGGGAACTTCGAGAGCTGGTTTTGAAACAAAGAGAACAAGAAAAAAATGCCAGAGCTTTACTGAAGCAGAATATTCTTGAAATGTATGAGAATCTCCAGGTAGGTTTTCAAGATTACTCTCCAGTAACTTTTACTGTGATATTAACCACTAGTTATGAATATCTTCGTCAGCTGTTCCCCAGACTTTGTATTCAGTATTAATCATTAGAAACAGTGAACAAGCTTGAAATTCCCCTTGGGCAAGAGTTAAAACTAAAGGTTCTAGGGAAGAAGTAGTGCTACACCACACCCCTAATACGATATGCTTAGAACCTTCTTTGCACAGCTCTTTGAAAAAGTGCTACTTTAAGAATATCATCATAAAAGGACAGTTATAAGTAAGTTGAGCATTTTACATATATGATGCATATTGGAGAAAGCATTTCTGGTTTGGCTATTTTAATGTTTTATTTAAAAATTATTTTATAGAGTTGTATGGGGATTTTTGGAAATTAATAAACAACAAGATAATTTATATAGGAGGATGCATTGGTCCTACCGTGTCCTACAGTGAAGTTAAAGCACACAGTTTTCCTGGAATATGCACAATGGCAACAAACAAAAAAATGGTATTATTAATCCTCCTGTAACACACATACAAATATGTGCTACATTTAGTAGCATTAATGTAGGATCTATTGTTGGAATTAACTCAACTAATGCATTGCACATTAAATTGGTACAAACATCTTAAACTGGCTTAACCATGAGTGTTAACAGGTCCAAAGTACTGTGTAGCATAGTGGTGATAGAATAATCATTTGCAATCAGCTGGTGACTGTTCAGAGCTCTTAAAACTGGGTAAGAGACAGTACAAATAATTTTACATCAAACCAATGTATTTACAGAAGTCTCTTGAAAACATCTTAACAAGTTCCCAGACAGCCTGATTTGTATCTCTTAACCACAAGTCTGCAAGGAGCTGTAATCTGCTATCAGTGACTGAATGTTCCTAATAAGAATGCATATCCAGGTTTTCAGACATTGCTGTGATTTTTTTCAATGTCTAACATATCATATGTTGGAAGGACAATGTTTTATTAAGACCAGTAAGGAGTTGAGTAGTTCCTCAACTCTTTCTGTAACGTGTATGCATTAAAGATGTGTCACAGTACTAATTGAAATGAGAGCTACTTGTGAATATGCATACTGTGCTGATTAGCACTCTTACAGTTTTACACAGAGAACTACATAAAGGTATCTAGGTATCTCCATCTTCCAGGATAGGAATGTAAAGGAAGAAGTTTGCACAAATGCCCAAGTCCAATTTGCCCGAAGTCTCACTGAAAGTCAATGTGATTTAGGCTCCTTTAATCTTTTAAAAGGCTAATAGACCTCCTAAGCCATTTTGGAACTGCTGGAAACTAGGTCTTAAGGGACTTGTTTAAGTCAGCAAAGCCAGGCAGTAACTGAAGAGGGAATACACCCAGATGGGTAACTAACTAGTCTGTTGCCCTAACCTCCTTTCACACAATGACTTTATTATACCAGCATTCAAAAAGGGGTTTCAAACACTTTCTCCTCCTCTTCATGGTGAAAAGAATGACTTATAGCTGTGTCACTGTGACAAAGGAATAAAACTACCTGTACAAAGAAAAAGAGGGATGTCTTCCCTGTACTGACTGAGTCACTAAGTAAAACAACAGGAAGGTTGTGGTTGCTTGTGATGAAATCAAAATTCATGTGCTGAGGGGGGGTATTGCTGTTTGTTTTTGGCTAGGCATCCTTGGATGAAACACGAGGCAGAGTTGACAGCATTCGGGAAGCCTACAGAAGTAAGCTGCTTGAAGCTGAGCTCAAAAAGCAAGAAGAGCTGGCAGCTATTGAAGCAGTCCTGCAAGCACAGCAAGATAAGAAAAGCCAAAATACACCCCCAAAAAAGCACGTAAAAGAGTTGGGGAAAAAAAAGTAATGGTGAGCACCAGTGAGTTGTGCTTAACAGTTTGGGAAACAAAGCTGGAATGCAAAGATGAGAAAGAATGTTTGTTATTTTCCAGTACTTTTGTCAACTATATCACATTTTATCTGTTTGCCTGTTGCTACTGAAAAAATGATCTTGTATTCTTCTTATTAACAAAGTGTTTGATATTTTGCTCCTCATAAAGGTACTTACTACTATTAAAGATGGTATGTTTTACTGGAATAAAATTTTGCAACAAGAATTCATACTAAGTTCAGATTCTTCTCTCAAAATCACCGTGTCTTTCATCTTTATTTTCCAATCAAAACAAAACAATCAAGAATGAACCAGAGCTGAAACAGAGACTGTAACCTATCACTTCTTAAGTCATTTAGCTTGGAAGAAACGTGACTTCCTTAAGTGGAGAATGATTTGTGGAGTTCATAGTAATTAAAGAGTGACATACCACACGTTTCATGCGCAGGCATTGGAAGGCTTCCCAAAGCCCGTTCAGTAGACACTCACAAGCTTCCTGTGTACTGTAGTAGTTTTCCCTTTCATCTTTCTGCCATGTGTTTTTGAATCTCACAGTATCTCTCTGTACTGGCACACTCATGGCACAATCTTCCAAGGCTTGTTGAATGCTCCGTAAAACATTATTACTTTCTCTGTTTACCTTTCCTAAGCTATGTTTTGCACACAGTGGCTTTGCTCAGAGTGATTACAATAGACCCTCAGTTCAGCTGAAATTTGAAACCAGTAAGTGCATGAAGTGGCAATCCCAGGCTTTCTACTTGTAGAGTGTATCCTCTAAGCTCTCACTTCCATTTGCATAGAATTCCTTTTTTTTTTTTTGTCATCAAATGCAAAAAGTTATGTTCATACTCACTGGCTAACACTCTGTAGTCAGAGACAGTGGTCGGAACTCTTGCTATGCTGAAAATCTCTCTAGACCAGACAGAGCTGTTTTAAATGGCTTAAAGAACCTTCTCTGTATGTAGTTGCAAGCAGAAGCTTGAAGAGCTGTGCTGCCTACATAGAGTACATGTGCAGTATGTCCAGGATGTCCAACAGCATTTCATTATCTCAGCAACATGAGAAACCATGAGACTCCCCAGTTTAATGTGAATCACAAGAAATGCTGTCCTTTGCAGTCTGGGCACTGGTAGTGGCTAGCAATTCCCTTGGAAACTAGCCTTTCTTCTGCATCTTAATGACATAGCAGAGGTTCAGCTTCTGCAGGTTTTGCTCACCTCTGTTCTATCAGGACCTCGCTGTCTGGCTTGAACTTGACTCACTCCTCTATCAGTTATGTGATGCCTGTTCTTTGTACATCATCACACCTACACACCTGCTGTGATGCCTCTGCCTCCGTTCGGCCTCCCATACAACATAAACTAAACTAACTGGCTTGAGTTTTCGTGTTGGGAAAGGAGGAATTGAAACCAGAGTCCTAAAACAGCACTGGTGAGTTTTATTTCAAAGATCAGGACCTAAATTTTGCTTTGACCCGTCCAGGCTGCAAACAAAAATCCTGTCAGTCTTGTGCTATAATTGCTCTTTGTCCTCTCTATTTTGGAATATGGGCTATACTGCTTCATAATATTCCATCTTGTTTCCATGGCAATAGCACGTGTTGGTTTTCTTATGTGAATCTCTAATGAGCTTCTGTAGAGGAAGATCAAGCTGAAGTTCTGTTCTTGATGTCACTGCAAGAGCTATAATGGCATTCTGTTGTAAAAATCAATCCAATTCCAAAAGCCAGCATAATCGACATCTAAATGTCAAAAATTCAGCTAATAACCTGTATGATCACAACCCATCCCCACATGCAGCTATAAACTGACTTAAACTCAGACACAGCATACTCAGATCTACATTATGAAATCTAGTTTTGATGTTATGCTTGCTACTAAGTTCCATCATTTCCTCATTTTAAAGAGTGACGTGGCATCATCCAAATCTGCTGAGTGGTTTGTGAATGTCTATTGGCTCATTTATCATTTCAACCACACAGATACGATGAGGGAGAGAATTGCTGTCACAGGCCTTAATTGCATTTACTTTCAAGTACGTGGTGTTTTAAGAGAAGCACAGCAGCAGTTTTTGTAAACCCCTGTGCATATTCCAGAAGAACAAAATATCCCCTTATAATGGAGCCTGGAAGGGAAAAGGCCTCGTTTGGATTGTGCCAAGGAATTTAGATATATCAGGCCCCAGGAACAGAAGACTGATAACATTTCATATGCAGCAGTTTTACATCAATGCAACAGCTTGTTTTTTGTGGTACGTTGTATTACAGGATAAGCTAGTGGGGAAAGATGTACAAAACCCTAACCAAAATGTGAGTGTATTTCATTTCAAACCAGCTATTTGCAGTAAGTTAAGGAGCTGCCACGTTTAGCACCTTAGCATAAGAATAAAAGTGAAGCTATATGCTGCAGTTTAATTGGTAACATTCTTGCCTCCAGTTTGTAGACTGAGTTGCCCACTAGTCAAATTGTGTGTTCACATGGATAAAGCACTTTTATTCTTTTGCCTTTTAGGAGTAAGACAGCTTCTAAGCACTGTAATTTTATTACATTTAATCAGCATCTATGTCAAAGGAATTTTCTGCCTGTATGCAGTGCAAGAAACTGCTCAAATTCTGGTTTTATAGATTGTACATTTCAGAAATGTGCCATATTACATTGAGCATTCATGTTTGCTTAAGGTATCCTGTAACAAAGGTCTCTCTGGAATTTGGAAAGTTATCATTCTGCTCATATTCAGCTTGGCCATTCAGGGCCAGACTCAGTAGAGAGGTAAGGATGAGCCTCAAACTCTGTGTGCTTTCTTATTCTTCGGCAAAGGACTGAAACATGGGTTTCAGCCCTTTACTGAACAGAACAGATCGGGAAAGGTTTTCTGAATCATGACACAATTGCTCTGTCTTTTCAGATGACAATTGTTTTGGAGGTGCAGAAGGGGAACAGCTGCATCAAAGCATACTTTACCAGGTATCAAGTCACAGAAGAGAGGATTGGGATTTGTGGGAGGGGTAGCAGGGATTGAACAGTTGTTTTCTAACATGTCTTATAGAAAGTTGTCCCTGAGAAAGTTTGCCTGTTTTTTCACTTATGCAGCCCTAATTGTTCTTCATGGAAGGACCCTCTTTATGAACAGCGCAGATAACAATGCTGATTTCTAAACGTTGCAGTTTAGGTTTCTCATGACTTGGAGAGTTGTGTATTTTCCCCCTGAAATGCCAAGTCTTACTCCTGAGGAAGAGTACGGCAATAGCCCTCTCTGCACATAGATGAAGAGGATGGGGTACTCACAGCAACAGCTCAGAAATCCTGATCTGTCACTGGCAGGAAATAGTGTGCTGCTTATGGAGACAGCGTCCATACTCTGGTAGGATTTTCTTTTCATGCTTGTGTGATTCTCCCACACCTTAAGTAACACCAACTCCTGAGCCAGATACAGAGCTAATTCCAATCTCTGTGTTCAAAATGCAGTAGCAGAGTCTTTTAGTATCAGGTCACCGCTGAGGACTTGCACAAGGGGAAGCAGTTCCAGGAATCGACAGTGATGAGTGACAAGTGAGAGACAAGCCTGGCTTGCCTCCTGTGGACCAGCTACGCAGTCTGAGAGACCTGATGAGCTCACAGCTTAGGGCAATTCTGGAAATACTTTCCAGTTATACTTTGTGCTTGGCTGAAACTTTGATTAAAGATTCACAGATTCTTTAGAGCAGTGGGACATCTTTCAGAGCATCTTTAAGCTCGAGCTGCTTTTTTGTAGTGCTAAAACAAAGAAGAATTTGTTTACTGATTCCTGGTATTAATTTCTCTTTTATATGAAGTATAGCCAGTTATACAAAGGAAAATGTCACCTCTCAGCAGAAGTTTTGAAAAGCCTTGATGGAAACTGCAAATGCCACAGGAGAATGAAAACTTTTCCACATGTTAGACTGCGCTGTGAATAATACCCTAAGAATTCCTTAGAGTCTGCTTGCTTTACTTCTACACAGTGGTGCAGGTACCTGAGAAAGAAGTTAAGTCTTTGACTGGATAATTCAGTTTAATGGGATTAACTCTGTAAAGAGTTAATCACCTCTCTAATGATTCTTTGTAGGTGTGTTCTGCTAAGCTTTAGCAGTTTTCACTCCTTGATCCTTTTGACCAGCTCTTATGAACTAGAAAGGATCTTTTTCATTAAAATACGTATCTAAAGTTACTTTTTAACACAAGTAACTTCATTAATCTTCAAATTACTTGTCCCATCTGCTTTCCTTTAATTTGGCTGGCATTTACACAATGAGTTACAGACCAAAAACCAGACCGAGCCCGTTCCAGGATGCCTCGCTCGCTGCTGAGACAAGCAACGTGCTGTGCAGTCAGGCTCAGTTCTGAGCTGCCAGTCTGCTCGCCCTGGCAATGTGCAGTTTGCCAGCTATGTGAGGTCTCATTTTAATTCAAGGAAGAGACACAGCATTTATGCACATGCACAACATTTCCCTTCCAAAAGGCAAGAAAAATGTCTACATATTTTGTCTGGCAGAAAACATAAGAGAACAGCTTTGCATAATCACTCAGCAGTTTGCAGAATGAGAGAAATCTCACTTTCAGAGCCCTTTTCCTCTCTCACTCATTTTGTGAATCAGCCCTAATAGATTCACAGTCCAGGTAATGTTTCAGTGATTTAAATATCTTTGTTACTTACAGAAAGACAAGATGCTGTTGTCCTTCATCTCAAAGGAGGACAAAGACAGGAAAGAAGTAGAAAGTCTGGGAAGGTGTCCTAGTTCCGGCTAAGACAGAGTTAACTGTCCCAAGGAGTCAGCACAGGTGAGCTGAGCTGGTCAAGGTTATTTCCACACCACCTGATGTCATGCCCTCATAAAAGGGGGTCAGGCTAGGTCTGGAATGGTTGGAGTATTTAGTTGGTAAGTGCTTTGTGTTATCAGTGTGGGTGTGTTGTGGTTTCCACTCCCCCTGTGCTGTCCTAGTAAGTTGTCCTTATCCCCCTCCTCCCTTGGGTGCTTTTGTCCATGTCTCCTCCCTGTCCTGCTGGGGGATGGAGGGGGGAGTGAGGGTACCTGGTGCTCAGTAGCTGCCTGGGGCTGAACTATGATATGAGAGGAAACAGTCTGTGTTGTATGAAGTGAGACAATACCACAAAAGAAAGTCAGGGTGGAGATGTTACTAACTAAAACATGATGAAAGAGATGGGGGGGGAGGGATGTTGGTCAGGTAGGACTTGGGCCCTTTGACTTCTGAGGCATAAAAATGTGGTTAGGGACAGCAGTTCAGGGACTGGCAGGTTAATCTGAGAATGAGATAATGTACGGACCAGGTGTAGCCAGAACATACCAGCTTGGGTCAGGTCTGGATACATGCTCCTCCCTGAAACCTGGGCTCCTCTGCCCAGCACCAGGACTTCTCCTTGAGGGCAAGCACTGAATTCTTGGTCTTTTGGGGACATAGGAGAAGTGTTTGCCTTGCACTTGGTAGCCCAGTGGTGCAGCATAATCCTTTGAAAGCAATAGCCAGGCTTTGCTATCTTCAACCTGAGAAACCTGAGGTGGACTCCATGGGTCTGTTGCCCATGGGTATCACAGACATCTTTCCCAACTGCACTTGAGTTGGGGCCACTGTGTGATGGTCACAAGACTAAGTATAGAGCACAGCAAGAGGGAGTCTGACTGCAGGTCTAAGCCAACACATTGCAAAGCTGGAACATATGAGAAGGAAGGATACAGCAGCTGCCATGGTCAAGGATGCTGGTAAGGTTTAACTTGCTAGTAAGTCATACAAATGAAATGCCTTGCTAAAAAGAGATCACTGTTTTGTGACCTGGGATGTCCTCAATTTAACTGTCATCCCATGGCCAGACATTCTACAGATGGCAAAACCCAGAAGACATCAGCTACAGTCAGGGTACAGAGGCGATCAATCAGCTGTTGCATGGCCAGGAGCAACCAGAACTACTTCAGACATACAGAATGTGCCTTAAGGGACACAAAGGAGCAGTCAGAAATATGTCTTCTCTTTATCCTGTTGACACCTGTCTTCCCCATCATCATCAAAAGCATTAGGAAAAGCAAGGGAATGCTTTTCTGTTGTTCCAGAGCAAAAGGTGGGTTTCCCAAATGCACGTTTCTAGGACTTGCTTAAGTGGCTTTCACCTAAACTGTTCTGTTTTAACAGTTTCAAATACTTCATTGGCATCTTTGCTTTTTTGAGTGTTTTCTGGTTGTTTTCTTCCCTCCCATGTATATTGCTGGTGTAACATGTCACAGCTGCAACAATGCTGCAGATGGAAACTGTTTTGGTAATTGATGTTCTGAAATGCCACTTATGCATAGACTGAGATATTCAAGCACTGTTTAGGGTGTTTTTCTGTGTAGATCTTTATCTACTTTATCTTAAAGAAAAGAAAAAGATTGTGGAAAGTTAGCTAAGATGAGAAGAATGCACTTCCCTGTCATACCATTTACAAATTGGATGCGCAGTAAAGCAAGTGAATATTGAGGTGTCATTCTATTTCTAGTCCTCTCATTGACCTGAGCTGGAGGTCTGTTATTTTCTCCCATGCATCTATCAGCACATGGGTGCTTAGTCTATCATCTGTATAATTCAACACACAGAGCACTGGTACAACAGTGCCATGTGCAGGGCAGAACAATCACAAATCAGGTGTGAGACATTTTGTATGATAATGAGTGGAATTCAGCTGGAGGTTTGCTAGAGACTGGGGCTTTACCAGTGGGATGCACAAGGTAGGACACTGTGAGATATCACCCTTGGCAGTCCAGCTAAGTATAGAATCACAGAATCGTATAATGCTTTGGGTTGGAAGGGACCTCAAAGATCATCTGGTTCCAAAACCCCTGCCACTAGACCAGGTTGCCAAAGCCTCATCCAACCTGACCTTGAACACTTCCAGGGATGAGGCTTCTACAACCTCTCTGGGCAACCTGTGCCAGTGCCTCCCCACCCTCACGGTAAAGAATTTCTTCCTAACATCTAATCTAAACCTCTTTCAGCTAGAAGCCATTGCCCCTTGTCCTATCACTACACTCCCTGGTGAACAGTCCTTCTGCTTTTCTGTAGGACCCCTTTAAGTATTGATAGGCTATAATTAGGTCTTGCCTGCGCCTTCTCTTCTCTGGGCTGAACAAGCCTGATTATCTCAGCCTGTCTTCATAGGAGAGGTGTTCCAGACCCTGACTATCTTCATGGCCCTCCTCTGAACTCACTCGAACAGAATCATAGAATCATAGAATGGTCTGGGTTGGAAGGGACCCCAAGGATCATAGAGCTCCAACCCCCCTGCCACAGGCAGGGACACCAACCTCCAGGCCTGGATCTACACAAGGCTGCCCAGGGCCCCATCCATCCTGGCCTTGAACACCTCCAGGGACGGGGAATCCACTACCTCTCTGGGCAGCCTCCTGGGACAGCTCCATGTCTGTCTTGTACTGGGAACCCCAGAGCTGGATGCAGTACTCCAGGCAGAGTCTCATGAGAGCAGAGGGGCAGAATCACCTCCCTCAACCTGCTGGCCACCCTGTTCTTGATGCAGCCCAGGACACTGTTGGCCTTCTGAGCTGCTAGCACGCGCGGCCAGCTTGTGTCGAGCTTATTATTGATCAGCACCCCCAAGTCCTTCTCCTCAGGGCTGCCCTCAATCCACTTTCTGCCCAGCCTGTAGCTGTGCTTGGGATTGCACCGACTCACATGCAGGACCTTGCTCTCTTACTACAGGGCCCAAAGTCTGCATCCTTATTCCATGCTTTTTTATGGGTTCTGCTGGTTTCATTGCCACCCTGGTAGCGGTGTGGCTAGATGTAACGCGGCTAAGCTGGAAAAGACCTTACATAGAAACCTACAGAAAGGTGGTCCCACAGTCACTTATTTATTGAAGATAGTGCAATGCATAACTCTGGCCAACTAAATCTGGAGGCTGAGTCATTCAGCCACTTTTAAAAATTCATAATGATGATTGTTGCCTGGAGGAATTTCTAAAATGAGACGTGAATTGTGTCAATGCCAACAGGTAATATACGCTGTGAATAAGGTAATTAAGAGAGTGTTTAGCTTACTAAATGGCTTGTCATTTTTTGTGTAGTCCTGATGCTGCAGTTTCTTCATGTAAAAATTGAAAATTATTTCTTTATTAAGACAAAATATGACATCTTTACAGTCATTCTGAGGAGCCTGACACCTTCTACCCATATCAGGTGTTTCCTACTCTCATAAAAATACACACCGGAGCGCAGGCTCTGTCCTGCTTTGCCAAAAGGAGATCGTTATTCTCCTTCTCAGAGCTGCTGCAATATCAGTGTCCGAGCTTAGATGCCAGCACAAGCCCAAGGCTCCCCCAGATCCCTGGCCTGACGCTCTAGTCTCCACCGAATTACGCAGACCCCTCACCCCTAAGTACCTCTCTTCCTTGCAGAACACAGCTCGCTGAGGCTCCGGGCCGAGCGGCGAGGACCGGCAGCAGTGGGCAAAGAGCGCACTGCGCCCTCGGCCGAGAGCAAAGGCCAAGCTCAGAGCCCGGCAGCGGAGCGGTAAGGCAGGGCCTGACCCGGCCGCGCCGCCCGTGAAATCTTGGCGGCGCCTGCGGGATCCGCTCGCTAGAGGGGGGTGTTTCCGTGCCCGACGCTGCCCGAGCGGCCGGCACCCCCTTCCCTGCTCGGGCTTGGCACTTTGGCAGCGCGGGTAACGGTGCTGCCCCTCACAGCTCCCCACCCACACCCCCATTCGCTCACAGGTCGGCCCCACGCCTTCCTTCCCCACGCGCTGCTGTGGGGACAGGGGAGCCCGCGGGAGTTTCTGCTCAGAGCCGTGGCCTGGCCGGGCTCCACCAAACTGGGTCTCTGAGCAGTTCACGGTCACAAAAGCCACGTGCTGAATTTCTGGCTGAGCTGGGCTTATTTCCGAGAGGCTTCAGGCAAGAGGAGCTGTCTTTTCAGTCTTTCATTTACCCCTCAGCGAAACATGTACTCAGCTTTGAGTAGCGCTATAAATAAAGTAAAAAATAATAACTGAAAGGCACTGGTCTGCAAAATAACAAAAGCTTAGTGCTTTCAGCTAGGCCCTTCGAAGCTGTGCCCTGTCTTGCCCTGTTCTGCTTTAGAGGGAGAAAGAACCTGTGTGGACTGAAGGACTTTGTGTGGCTCTCAATCCCCTCTGCGCAGCCAGAGACTGTATGTAAATGCCCCGCCATAAATCTCAGCTAACCAGTGGGTGAATCCTCACTGCTGCGGCCCCCCGTGAGTGCAGACACTGCCCGTGTCTAGCTTTAGTTGCTCAAGCCTTTGAGTCCTAGAAGACCTCTACTTTGTGTTTCCAGTGCTCATCCTCAGGCCAGGCGACTGCTCAGCTGACCTTTCTCCTCCGGCAAGGTTGACGCGCACAGTATTGATCTCGCTGCAGCTGAGAGGCGCAGCTGAAATACCCATAGTCACTTACCTTGCACAGTGTAGTACAGAGAACCTCCAAAAAGTACAAGTGCTTGTTCAGGAGGCTGGCAGAATAAATCATTAAAAATACCCACTGTCCATTGTGCCTTTTGACATTCATTGTGCTGTAGCCGTGACTTGGTTTATTGACTCATTATTCAGATATAATGCACTGGGGAGTCGGTAACTTGCAAAGGGAAGTATCTGCTGTCCCATAAATTGTCTCTCTAATTTTGTAACACATTACAGTTTAAAGGCAGGTCATAATGTTCCCAATCAGTTACCAAAAGGTAGGTCTCTCACTAAAAATTACTTGATTTTGTGAGGAGCTGAGGAACTTGCTTCAAATTGGGGCACTGAAAATCAGGCCAGTTTGAATTAACTGCTGGTGGAGTCTGGTGCTGAAAGCATGGGCTGCAATCTCTGAGTACAAGGCTTGCCTTTTACAACAGATCCAGAGGATGAACAAGCATCAAATTATTCCAGGCAACTCCAGGGTATTGTCTAGTGGCACTGACCCTACCTGCACCTGTGAGGAGCATGACCTGAAGGCCCTGGCCTTGAATGAAGGGACAGTGCAAGTGCCATTTCCACTAGAGGTACATCTGCTTGAACCTAGACAGGTTCTTCAGCTGGGACACCAGATCCACACTCTGCATGCTGTACAACAGGAAAACAGGGGTTTGGGATAAGTGAGGGTCTGTTTTCTCCCCTTCAAGTTCTCTTGCACAGACTAGCTGTGCAGCTAACTGTACAAGCAAGTTGTATCATACCGGGAGCTGCTTAGGTTTCTGAACAGCTGGTGGACCTTTTCCTTCCATATGTTGCATATGATGCATATTAGTATGCTTTTTTCTTTTTTTTTTTTTTTACAAACAATTTTTGACTTGTTGCATTGAGAGCTGCAGCAAACCACTTACATTTGTTTTAAGTTTTGCTTATGACTTATTTTTCAAATGTGAGCATGTACCAAAGGTCTGCAGGAGTCCATCACTTTTCAGGGACAGGGAGACTGCGAGAACCTTCTGATGGGGAACAGTCCGTGCAGCCTTCTGCCTACAATAAACTTTTTTTTTTCCGGGTATGTGGGCAAAAAGACAGAATATCACAGAGATTAAAAAACAGATTGAAGCTCTCATTGTGTTTAAACTGCAGTATATATTAGGATATGGCATTTGTCTAATGATGAGTCTTATGGGTGAGGTGTTAAAAGAGAATTAGTCTAGGCAATTTAGCCACCAGACAGCTATTGATATCAACAGAAGCAATCTGATTGACTTTGAAAGTCTCCAATTACAGTCCTTGCTATAATTATGATTATGCTTCTCTGTAGAGCACTACTGAGTCTCCACTTTTGACTCATCTGGATTCCCACTGAAGTCAGCAGGAGCTGTGCTTGCGGCAGGGCTCTCATAGGCAGTACTGTTTGTCCAAAAGTAAACAAGCTGTTCCTGTAAATTGGCTCCCTAGTATGGGCTGGTTTCCCCTTTGTATGGTAATAGCTCTAATCAGATGTACAGCTTTTGCTTTGCTCTGCCACAGGAACAAAGTAGGGTTTGAAGGGCCAGTGGTCTGGAGTATTTTCAGACTTGGCCAACACTCTAGAAGTCTTACATAGACTTTTCAGGCTGGCAGATTTAGGGACTAGCTTAAATCTCTTGAGTCTCCATCTAGTAGTTCACTACCAAGAATACCCTGCTTGCTTGTAAATCTTGTCCTCATTAGTTTTTGGACACACAAGTAAAATATCTTCAATTGATTTCATCATCATGATTAAAAGGAGGTAAGTAGATTTACTGCAAGATAAGTAAATACTCAGGTTTATGGTGGAAAGCTTACATGGGAAAAATCTATCTTCAGCTCCTTACCTACTGCATTATATACTCAGGAAAATTCTGCGTATTGATTGTGGGTGAAGTTGTTAATTGCCTGGCCAGCAAGGAAAAGTGTTTGGGAAACAGCTTTCCATTTTTGTAGAAAAAGAGAAAACAAAGACCATAAGCTGGGAAAAACCCAAAATAGCAGAATTCATGAGACTCTCATTATTCACGTTAAGATGCGCAAAGCGAGAGGACAATGTTCATGCTAGTAAGTTTCTGCAAAGGTCAGCTTGCTGACAAATTGCCCCCATTATCTCTGTAGTCATTTGCTAAGCTGTAAAAAGCATAAATCTCTCTTCTTGCAAGCAGATCTGTGGCAGTACAATCCCATGGGATTCTTCATGGCCCTGTGAAGTCGATCAGAGGAGGGGGTTGAGGCTGCCATCTCAGGCTATGCTTGAATGTTGTTGTGTTCTCTGTTTTCTGGGAGAATTGGGGTCTTCACCCCTTCAGTATTTGTCTGGGCATCAGTGAGCACATACATCCACAATCAGAAGTATATGGATGTTTAGTGGAGAGTTTTTAGAAACATAATTACAACTGCCCTTGAACATCATGTTCTGCACTTTCCTCTGCCCTTTGTAGTGCTCTGCTACAATGGCTGTTTTAACCTAAACTCATACTACTGTATTAATCTCAAGCTTTTTTTACAGACTCCTCTTTCCACACTTTGCAGTATCAAATACTGACAGTCAAACACTGAAGCCAAACAGAGAGTATTGTTCTCAAAGGTTTTCCATTACAGTGGTGGCTACAGCATGTTTTTCCATGGTTTTGGAGCACTTGCATATGGTTTCTGTCTCCTGAGTGTGCTGGGTGGCAAGAAGCTGTCCTAGTTTTGCAGAGAGTTATTTGAGTATTGGCAGTAATAACCCATTAACATTGTGGCCTTTTGAAAGCCGCGTTAGGTGAGAGGCACAGCATGGCCATGGCTTCATAGTGAGTCCGGGGTCCTGCAGGATTTGCGCCCTGGGCCTACCATACGTTTCATAACCAAATCAAAGCCCTCTCATTAGTCTGTAGTCACATTGCACAACTCAGTAGGAGACAGCCTCTTGCTGAGCCCACATTGCCTTCCATCTGCTGGGAGGGAAATCAAAATTTGAAGTCAGCTCATCCTTTCCTCCTCACGTTACTTATGTAGAACAAGAAGTGAGGCTTTCTAACGTGCAGCCTCTTGCGTTAACTAGGCCACGGCTGTGTCTGAGGGGTGCTCAGGGAGCTCCCACCTGGAGAGGAGACGCCAGGTTAATCCCAGATCTCAACGTTGCTGCTACCTGCAGCCAGCGGCAGGGGCTCAGGATCCCTTTCAAGAGACACGAGTGTCATCTAGTGGTGAAACAAACCCACTCGCTCACACCCTAAGGCCCACCATCTGCCCACTGGTTTCCATACAGAGCGCTGGGCGACGCATTTTATTTCTGCTGCACCTGAACAACATAACACAGACTGTACGTAGTAGTGCTTCTTTCAGCTTTTGTCCCCGCCGGGCTGATTTTACACAGGCTTACGGGGAATAATACAAGCCAACCACAGTTAAGCAAGCAGCAGATGCTAATGGCGCTCTGCCTGAGGTTTTTCTGCCCCTGAGATGTCATGTAGAAAAGGTATGTCTGCCTGGATACAATGACCACCAGCATCAGCCTTGCTCCTCAGGAGCTGAGTGAGAATTTTGCAGGATAAAGGGCCATTTAAAGCTTTATGTACTCGTTATATTGTGTAATGTGTCCATTGCAGGATTGGACATACAGTATCTGTGCATTTTAGAGTAGATTTGTCTCCCAAACTCTTTTGGTTTGCTTCACACACAAATCCAGATTCATTAGTGAAGTAGAACATAAACATATTAATTGGGCAAATACAGAAGAGGAAACACCATCTCCCCAGAAGCATCAGTGGCAGAGGAACACATGGGGAAAGGTAGCTGAGCTGCTAATGAGGCAGCATGGGGAAATACTCCAGAGTGGGGTTGTGTATTATAGAATGATTTTCCTGATTTGACTTTCTGGCAGTTTATCACAGTGATTGCAATTCAACAAGTGCAGCTCAAGGTGTTTTGCTGATCTTCTGAGGAAAAAAACAGAATTTGACTTCCTGCAAGGCACCTAGAAATCATCATGTCTTGCACAGTTGGGATTCATGTGAGTGTACTCAGTGCACGTTGTCAAGGTGCAGAACTGGAAACTCACTCTTTTTTAGGACAAAGGTAAACTTCCCATATTTTCAGTTGATGCCAAGGACTGAGGTTTAAGGAAAATCCCAAGTGCTAAAATTGGAGGAGTTGCATAGGACCTGGTGAATGGAGGAAGGACTTGACCTTATAGCCTTGCTCCTACTGTGTGCAGTGTAACACAGAGAAGCCACAGCATCTTCCACCCTTCCCTCCTGCTGGGACAAGGTCTGCGTGAGATGCCAGTGGAGAAAAGACTCAGACTCATGCTACCCTTTAACTCCACTGTTTCTCTAAGGAGGAATCATACCCCAAAATGGAAAGTGCCTGATGGCCCTTTGGAACTTGCAGGGGAAGAAACATGGCTGGTCTCTCCAGCCCCTGGGACCGTGGTGTTCCACACATGTCTTGCCACCAGTTCAGTGCCAGAGAGGCAGTCCTGTGTTTATGAGGTGGCACATGTCTAATTCTGCCCTTGAAGCTGTGAGCAAACGATGCTATAGCAGCACAGAGCTGAGCACAGAGCAAAGGGTGATGTATTTCCATTCCCAGGGCAGAAGTTCTTCTTGCCCACCCTTTCACCCCTTCTTTAAATTGCCTCCAGCCTGTCTCCTGGCTCTGTACTGTGATGCTGGATCCTTTCCTGTTAACTAGATATCCCTGCATGGTTCCGCAAGTGTCAGCAGCTGACCTGCTGCTGGCTCACCCTGTGAGGTATGGCAGTGCTAATGCTGCTGCCGGGAGACGGTGCATGAACCTGAGAGCCTGGGCTCCCCTGTCATCATCCTCCTCCTCCTGAACTCTGCCCCTCTCTCTGTGTGCTGTGCAAAGATGAACACGGCTCATCCTAGGTTTGCTTTATTCACCGATGCGTCCTCTATCGTGACAGCAATGCAGGGCACACCAGTTTGCAGCAAGGCTTTTGGATGAGCAGAATGAGGCTGTGCTCCTGCCTGCTGGCTGGTTTGCTGTGGTCACAGGGACCATGCTGCAGAAATGAGAGAATCCAGTCCCTCTTCCAGGGAGAGAAACTAAGGGCATGCCTCATCATCCTTCAAATGTTGCTTCACCTCCCACAGCTTCGCAGCCTTTTCTGCTGGAGCAGGCCTCGGGTGGTCACACCACACACGTTTCTTTATCCTAGAGGTACGTGCAAAGGGAAAAAAAAAACCCCAAACCCAGTAATAAACAACCAAATATAAACCACAGTAAGTCCCTGTGTAAAGCTGCCAGCTGTCTGAGTACCAGTGTGCTGGGCAGGGCCAGGGGCAGCCACGTAGTCAGTCAGGGGCTCCGCGGCCGGAGCCACACAGGGAAGGGTGGTCTAGAGCCACCGGCTCCTGCTGTTTGCCAGCCCGCCACCCTCCCTCTCGCCTCCCCTGTAAAAGCTGACCCTGCGGGCTCTCACTAGCTCTCTCGCTTGTCAGCTGCCTGCGTCAGCAGTAATACAGGGAGCTCAGCTGCTCATCACCCCAGCTGATAACGTCTCAGGAGGAATTAGGCAACGCATGCTGGTAAGAGGGAGAGAGAGAGAGGGTTTGAGGGAGAGTAATCACAGGCACAGTGATGGGAAATAAATGAGATCAGGAAAGAAAACAAAGCTTGAACGGAGTATTCTCAGGCTAGGAGGGAGTGTATTTTTAGAAGGATGGGGCTGTTTCAATCCCAGCCGTGGGGAGACATGGGATCAGCAGCAGGTCTCCCCAGGATTTCAGCAGGGTTTGGCTCAAGGCTACAGTGAGCACATTGCCACAAGGCAACTGGAGTTCAGCTCTGATGCAGAAAAGCTGAACGGGTGGGCTGGGAGGCTGGGTTGTCCCCACATCCACACATGAGATGTGGCAAGAGGCAGGGGAAGGCTTGCAGATGCTGTCAGGTCCGCATGGGCGCTGCGCAGGCTTTCCCTCTTCTGAGCAGAAGCAGTGCTTCAGTGTTTTACCCACGTTTGTGACATTACTCTGTTCTCCTTCTTCCAGTCATTCCCCAGCAGGATGTGTCTCTTTCCACTGATGCTCAGTAAACATTAGGAAAATGCTGTGGCAAGGTCAAGGATGTTTTGCAAAATTGTTTATCTATGTAGCCTAAGTGGACCTGGTGACAGAACAGACTATGCTCTGAATTTGTGGAAGAAGGTGAAGTAAATTATCCCCATCAGTTATGTTGTTGGTACATGGGAGCAAAATCAGGATGATTGTCATTCACTGACCTCCAGATATGTGGCATCCAGAGTCACAGTGCCTGGGCTGTCCTGTGGTTTGCATCGTGGAGCAGCTAGACTCTTCCAAACACCACAAAGTGACCCTTGCAGGAAAGTTGGGTGTCCAGCATGCCAGTGCTGGTCTGATCACAGGGATGCCAGACAGAAGTGTCAGCTTAGGAAGCTGCCTTTCATGGAAGTGGGGAAGGGAACAAGTATGACAGTGCAGAATGAACTTTTTTGGGCTTTAAGACTGTTGTGTCATGTCTACACATCTAGAAGCAAACACTGTAATAATTTATGAATGTGTTTTGCTTTTTTGGCCATACATTTTCCATAACTCCAATTTTTTTGTAAAGTTCAGCAGTAAATGTTTATTTAACAATCCCAACCAATTATTTTCCCATGGCCCTTTTTTTTCTCTTTTTCTTCTTGTTAGCTGGCCACCAGCAGAAGCGGCTTCATTAGGGTGCTGTGGAAAACAAAAGCCTTAGCTAAGATTTTCAGAGTGACTGGAGGAGAATTAAGGGAAAGGTGTCCCTCCTCTGCTTATCAGGCCCTGAAAGGTAAGCCCAAAAAGGGGACATCTTGGTGATTGGATTCTTGGCCAGTGGCTACATTTGAATATTCAACTGCTGTGATGGCAAAGCCTGCCTTGAAATGAATTACTTTGCCTGACAAGGTGCCGCCAAGTTAAATTGCATTTTATATTCTTGCACAGAAATTATTGCATGCCGTGTTTTTCCTTTCGGAGGGTGCCGGGAGTAGTCAGGCATCCTTTGCTAACAAGCCCGAGAGGCAAAGCTGAGCTTACAAATTAAAAAACATCTGAAGGACAGATAATTTTGTCAGAAAGCACTTCATGCCCTCTAAGGGAAGATCATAAGCTATCACCTGTTGGCTAGCTCATAAATTATCAAGCCAGAGAGTCCGGTTGTTTGTCCATTTATAAGAATATTTAAAATAAAATGAATCCCTGTGGTTTGCACATTGTTACTTAGTGCTCTGTAAATGAAGATGCACTGCAAAGCCTTTCACCAGGCAGTGTAGCTCTTGAGTCTCAAGCAGGGTTTGAGGAATGAAAACATTGGTGAGAGAAATGGAAAGAAATTTGTGTTGGTCAGAGACTTGCACTAACACCAGCCTCAGTGCCCAGTTTTGGTCTGCAGCTAGTTGATGTTTCTGCTACCTCTGGGGCCTGGGAGCAGAGGACCACCACCCAGGCACCAGGATAGCCATCTTCCCTGAACAGGAAGAGTCTCTCATTGTACAGGGAGGTCTACAAATAGTCACGTCAGCTCGACATGTGATAAACTCTGGCTTTCTTGTCCTTATTTCACTTTGAGTTTTCTTTGGGAAATTCAAGAGCTGGTCCCACCCCCCTCCATAATCTTCCACATTGTGAGAAGTGTTATGAAACACATCTCATCACTACCTAGGCTTGCCTCATTCCCCCCTTCTGCCCAAGTGGAGACCTTCTTGTTGCACAGTGCATACATGCCTGGCACAGCTTTTGATGCAATTGGAGAGCAGCTTCCTGCTCTGCAGACATTCCCTGCAAGAGCTACAGACACTCTTTTTTCCTTCAAGCTGATCTTTTTCCGCAATAGGGCTTTCCTAGCTGCAGCTGCAGTAACATGGGGCACTTAATGCCCCATGTATCAACCTAACTAATTCCCTTTGGGTTCAGCAATGTGTGTGAGCTCCTAGAGAAGCTGCAACCAGCAGCTCACAGGTGGAACAGGCTTTGATGTGTCATGCATGGCATGATCCCAAGACTCAGAGAGCCAGACAAGGCTTTGTGGTGACTTTATACCCCCTCCATATGCACCTAGGGTCCATTTGGCTCAGAAGACACTCTTATCAAAACATGTCTTTAATTCCCTGCTCTGCCTCATTGTCCCAAACACTGCATCCCTGCTCTGACCCACGTGTTGTGTACAGCCAGGAGGGGGGAAAACCTCTCTGGGCCCTCTGTTCTAACACAAGATCAGAAAAAGCTCAATCCATGAACAAATTGGGGCCTTCCATGAAAGCCAGGCCTTTGTGGAAGAAAGCTGAAGTGAGAAAGCAAGCAGTGACTGGTGAAGGGACCACACAAAAAGAAACTTTACCACCGGCTGACAGCAAATACAAAGTGGACCTCAGAGGCTTCTGCCTGGATATCAAGGTATATTTTGGGATGAAAAAAAGACAGCTTGAGGTTAGCCACTGTGATTAAAGGAATTTAGAGGAGAGTTAAACCATGAGAGGCTGTTGGTGAAGGCAGAAGATGGCTGGGTACATCCTGCTATGTCACGGGGCCAAGATGTCTGACAGCAGTGGGGTAGCAGGGCAGTGGCTTCTGCATACAGGGAACAGGTCAGGCAGAGCTGCATTTGGACTTTCCATCCCAGTGGACAGGAATAGCTAATAGTCCTGTCTCTCTCATAGGAAAAATATCCTGTTTGAAATGTTTAAATATCACAAGGTACCTATCTGTCTGTTGCACTGCAGTTTGCTGCCAGTGGCACATCATGGGAACCAGTGCTTACCCCTCTAATTGGTATCCATTTATAGTCTAGCAGATGAGTTAATGAATTGTCCACCATACTCACTTCTGAGTAAAAGCTTTTTATTCTCACTTTATAATTCCAACCAGAGACCAGGAAGACCTCTGACATGACTGGGACCAGTCTGTGTGCATGTGTAACATACATATATATATATATATCTCACACACATATATATCACACATATATATACATGTCTACATCTTATATATCTACACAGGGTTCAAGACTAAGTGGGGAGAAGTGTTATCTGAATTTTTTAGGTGGGGTGCTGAAGGAACAGGAGGTGACACGAATTCCAGATCATACCCAACATCTATGATGGATCTGGAACCTCAGCCTAAACCTCCAGGGTTAACAAGAAAGCCATCCCTTCTTCCTGGAATGGAGAGAAGGAAGTTAATACACAGGGGTAGATAGGATTGTACTTTCTGTAGAGTACTTGTAGCACTAAAATAAACTTAATTCCCTGCCAGAGACAGTCTCCTTGTTTTTTCTTCATTTTGTGTTCAGCAGTCTAAAGCAGGAGCTGTGACACTTATTTTTGATTTTTTTTTTCAATGTCTTCATTTTTTTTTTGCAGCAAAACCTACAATAAATTAGACTCAGGAGCTCCATGAAGTTTGCAAAACCCAAGCCCTACTCAGCTCCAGGCATTTATACATGACGCATACACTCATCAGTGCTCACTGCTGTTGTTTCTCTGCCAATCACCTTACCCAATGTGAAGATGTGTCACAACACTGAGCAAACATGGAAACAGCCACTTTAATCAACCATATTTTCCCCATCTGGTAACTTTCCTTTAACATGGTAGTCCAGCTTTCACACAGATTTTATAGAGAGAAAGTTTACAAGCAATAAAAATTAACAGCCAGTATATATGCAACAAACAAATCAACAAAACCCCCCTATAGTGTGTGCCTGAGTGGATCTAATTCAAACTGTGACTAAACTGTGGTTGCATTTCCAGGAGATATTTTGCCTGAGGATGTGCAGTATGCAAAGTGTGTGTGATTCATCTCAGCCAGAACCAGACCAGGGCTGACAGGAAGAAGTTCAGAGGACAAGCACAGAAAACCCCTCGTAACAGGAGAGGAAAGCCGTGCAGAGATGCTCCACACGTGCTGTGGTACCTGTTGCCCTCAGAGCAGCGACTGGGCAGGGGAATGAGGGCCTGACCCTCGCTCATGCCTATGAAGAACTCAACTGGCTTCTTTACCTATCCCTCCCTGAAATGAAAAAACCCAAACCCAACAAATACAACACAAAGCAATGCAGTTAAATGCTGATGGAGTTCATGTCTCCAAGCACTCTCTGTACTCTGCCTCAGATTGCACCACAGTTGGAGCTCCTCCATGCAGACTTGAAGGACATTTCTGTGAGCGCTTCTTTCCTAGAACAGGCAGTGTCTGGGAAACCAAGGAGCAGGTGCCCTGCTGGAAGTAATCCCCTCAGTTGTCTGGTTCTCGTGTTGTTAATGCAAGGGCATCATTTTCCACTGGCATAGATTAGGAGTATTAATGGCAACAGAACAATGAATATCTGTGCAACCAGAAGCTGACATCATGTATTTTTCATGCCACCAAAGAGCTTGTTTCCAAATTATAAAATACTTGTGTGGTGAATGGAATCAGGCTGTGATAATTTGTATGCATGAGCAATATTTTAAGGTCCAGTCATTGTTGTGTCTTGTTCAAATACTGTGAGGATGGATGTTGGGTGAATGGAGAAGCACACATTCTGCTTCAGAGAGGCTTCTCTTCCCATCCTTCAGTGTGACTGATTAAACTGCCTGTCCTCCAGTTATTCGCTTTCAGTAAGACTGCTGGGATGGAAAAGATAAACCCAACACAGCCCAGCATCTGAGGACACAGCGTTTTCAGAGTTGGCTGGGAGTGGCTGTCTCTTTTCCTTACAGAACAAAGATGATGTGACAGCTCTGCTTGTCTCTTTTTTTCCTCCAGTCTTCTCCTTTCCTTCCCCTTGCCCTTCCACTTATTTTCCATCAGCTGCATCACCTCAGTCATATTTGTCAAAGGAACTGAGAGATAATATCTCAGAAGTATTCAGTTCCCACAGCTTTTCCCAAAAGCAGAGGCAGAGACCCTACTAGTGCCTGCACCGAGGGAGGGAGAGAAAGAGAAAGGGAGAGAGAGAGAAAGGGAGGGAGGGAGATGTGGCTTTGGCCATTGCCGTGCAGCCTTCAGGCAGTCGCTTGCTGGCCAGTTATGGCATGTACTGCTCCCAGGTGCTTCGGGTGTTTGCTGCTTTTGGGCCAATTATTTCTGCTCTGTGTCCAGTTGAGAGGCCAAACACAGGTGAGGCAGTGGGATGGGTTCAGGCCAGGTGGGGCAGCAGGATGGAGGAAGGGTGCAGAGGGGTGAAAGGGTTGCTGGGTGTAGGAGATAGATAGAAATCTGCAGCAGGGGTGGAAGTGGAGCTGGGGACTTGCTGCAGGCTAAGGACATTGCAGTGTGTGTGAGTGTGGGGCCCCTTGAGTTTGTGATGAGGAGCAGAGGGAATGCAGAGAACTGAAGTCTGCCTATAATACTAACTCATCTTGTCTGTTTTCTGTACAGAACTCGGAGTGAATTCAACACAGTGAGTCAAATGAGATGTTTCATGATTTATGTTTCCCATAACAAATTGTTTCTGAGGAATGCAATGGAAATTTTAAGAGAAACAAGGGAGAAGAGTGAAGAGATTTGAGTCTCAAAACCAAGGAAGGATACATATGTACTTTCAAAATGTTCCTTATTTCCAATTCTTTGTTCAACTGCTTAACCATTTGCTGTGATAAAATACACTTGACTAATTGGCATAATTTACTTTGTTTATAACAATGAAAAGTGATCTCATACTCAGTTAAGAGATGCTTCCTGCTCTGTGGTGATTCCATGATAAAGTGGACTTGCAGTAGCTACCATCCAGCTCATGGCTTGGGCTTAGTGAGAACAGGAGAGCAGTGTTTCCTCCTATCTGCTTGGGCAGTTGTGAAAGCTGGTGCTATCTGATGCCGTTAGCAGAGAGGAACATCTCATGGGCAGATGCAAACAACTATCTCCAAGTGTGAAACAAGTGGGAAAATATAGAGGACCCTGGGAAATATTTATGGTCCATGATGGAAATACTAGGAAGATGTAGAAAGCCAGAGCAATCAGGTGTTATGTGACACTGTCTGTGGGAACCTAGGCTTTCCCAGTTCCATACTGATGGAAATACTCGTTCTTGCAAAGTTTGCTGGCATGGTGACTGCTCTACTTAGTTGTATAACACCCAGAGGGTCTTTGTTTCCCTGAAAGGACTAGGGGAAGACAGTAGGAAACAACTAAAATAAATTCTTAAGTGAGGAATCTTCCTGGTAGGTGCTTGTATTTTTTGCTCAGTGTGTTGAAATATACAATGCTGTTAAATGCAGAAATAAACTGCATTGACAAATGTGAGTCAATCCCATCATCTCTATTGTTCTCTGAAGACCAGTATGTGATGTACATGTCATCCAGTATGAATTTCATCAATACAAATTGAATTGCTAACTTATTATCATCTGAGACTTTTCTTCATCATGAAATGTTTCAGCATTAATCTTTGCACCCCAACGCTCCACAGCTAAGACGCTTGATGAGGGATGCTCTTTAAACAGCTCCTCGGCTGAAAATGTCCAGTGGCTATCTCATTCAGCTCCAGCTGCACACTCAAAATGCCAGGACATTTCAGAATGACTTTCTTCTGTCTTCCTTTTGTTGTTCTTAGTTTAGGTGCTGCTGAAGCAGTTGTGTGATGTCTGGATAGAGGAAACCGCAGCATTTTTGCAGAGCAGGCAAGCACCAGGAAATTGTCTGATATTCTGTCTTGGCATTAAGTCCCAAACTCTCCCGTTCACTTTGCTGATATCTTTTTTTTTTCTTTTTTTTTTTTTAAACAATCTCACAAACAGCAGGCTTCCTGAGAACTGATAAAGATTTTTTTGCTCTTTTGACTGCGGTAGTGCTATATTGTTCCCTCTCAGCTTATCAGCCCAAATTCGCTCGCCTTCATTAACTGCTAACCTTTCCAGAGATAACAAGGGGAGACAATAGTTTTTCTTTTCTTGATGAAAAAGATTTGCCAGCTCTACCAAGGCATTGACTTTCTCACTCTTTAAACCCTTCCTCTTTTCTCTTTTTTCATCTGCAGATTGCTGGTATGTTGGAGAGGGGCTGACATTTTGGGCTGACGAGTACCTCACCCAGCATGAAGACATCCTGTTATCAATTCACACAGGGCCTCAGCATATTCTAGAGATTAATCAAGTGAATACGAATAGTGAGGGTGATTATCACATAAATAGCCAGCTCTCCAGTAAATAACTAAACCATTTATCCTGAGATCTGTTAATTAGCTTTATCAAGAGTGGAAGGTGAATAAACACCTAAGTAAAATAATAATTTTTTGCTCACAATAATACCAATTCTCTATGAAATTCCTACCTACACTTTTGACAGTGAAGAAAAGACTGAAGAAAATAAAAACTGGAGTTTTCTGTTTCTCCCTTGACTTTGTCCCGGTGTCTGACCTATGAGCAGACACACAACAGCTGATAGGAATTCAAAGCTGCCTGTTTGCAAAGTCCTCTTCTGTCAGATGTCGTTTCAAGCCCATCTAGGTCACAAAACTCCTGAGTCACCCTATATCTGGGTGTCTGAAATCGTCTGTCTGCAGTACTGAACCAAGGTGGAGGATAGGGGATGATCTTGCAGATACTCTGACTCAGATTTGGAGCTTGCCCAACTACCTGCATCAGGCAGAAGAGTTCTTTAACCTAGTTTTCTGTGGAGGTGAGGCCTGGATGCCTGCAGGTTGGCTGGTGATTCTGACCATTCTCATTGGCCAAATTTGCTAAATTTGCTGGAAACAACAAAGTCAGAAAAAATTATAGTTTCTCAATGCTTTAAAAGGTTGTCAGCCAGGAAAAGAGGTATTTGTATTGCTACTGAATGTACAGCCTACTGGCGAGGGAAGACAGGTCTGGTTTTCTTTTGTATTAGTTCATTTTACTGGTAAGCCAGTTAATTTAGGAAGATAACAAGTCACAGTAACGTTTCATCTCCAGCCCTAATGCATGCAAAATACATGTCCTTCACAGGGTTGTTGCTCCGAAGCATGGCCTGAAAATGGGGTGCCTGCAGAGGTTTCTCTGCAAGAAGGTTGTCAGCACAGCTGCCAGTTGTTCCCCTTGGATCCAGGTGGCCCCAGGCCTGTTGTCTGCCCCATGAAGTGCAGCAGTATGGCCTTGGCCTTTGCTTAACACTCCTGTTACCTGAGCCCTTATCATGACAGAGTCCTCAACTCTCTACTTTTTCAGGAGCTGCTCCAAAATTTCATTGAGAGCCAGCTGCGTGTGCAAGTCTTCCTGTGGTTTCAGAAACGGCAGCAGTGGAGCAACATTTAATTTGCCACTTCTACTTCTTAACCTCAGAGGGAAAAGGTGGTAACTGTTAATTGCATCACAGCATGCATGTGCTGGAGAGCACAACAGTTTGCTCTGACTCTTGGTGCCCAGGGGCCAGCCAACCTAACCAAGCGCCACGTGTACAGACCCAAGCCCAAACTGCACTGCAGAATGTCTGTGATTATTGTTCCTGTGGATTTGGATGCACGAAACTGTTAACCATCCCTCAGAGCTCCTGACACTAATGCACACGGATATAAAAGGTTGTGGGAATGCTGACGCCTTCACTGGTGAGGGCAATTACACACTGAAGACCTATATGTGGCAATTCTTTCAAAAAGAGCCTGAAGCTGTCCAGATCAGGCATGTTGCAAGAAATAGGTTGCAAAATCTGATTTTGAGGCCTCATTCTTTTATTTTGAAGTTGCCAGACCTCAGGCGTTTTGTTTGGGAGTTTGGTCATTTTTTGTTTATCTGCAGCTGGTTGCAGGGTGCACAATGGAGTGTGCACTGGTCTACAGGGGAAGGATTTTGTGTGAAAGGCTACAGGGGTAAGGCTCTGGGGTCAATCCTGCAAGGTTACAAATTTTCACTGTTGCTTCTGCCTAAGGCTTGACTGTGTTCCTCTCTCCCCTTCCTTCCTCCTTTCCCCTCCTTGCTCGTCCTTTGCTAAGTCCAAAGCTGTCCCTGTGAGAGGTAAGAGCTGTAAAGGTCTGTGCTGCTTTATAGCAGCTTGCAGGGTAGCTGTGATGAAGGAAATACAATGAAGGTTGGACATATTCTAATTAACCTCTGGAAAATTGCCATCAGGAATGCAGAGTATTCCCCTGGAAAATATGCTTTTAAGTGGTGATTGCATGTTTGTCCATGAAGCTTTTATCAGACCGCCTAACAGCTTTGGGGAAAGCTTGTGAGGAGTGTTCTTGAATAGCCTTCCATCAGAGAAGGAGGGGTGGGAAGCCAGCCTGGATGCTGAGAGGCAGTCTGTTGGATTTAGGAAATACAGTGAACGGCCATACAGGAGAGCAAAAGAAATGGAAAAAAACAACAGGACTCTCTGCTTAGTGTCTGAAAGGCTTAGGGGTGCCTCAGCCAGCAGAACCCAGCAATTGTGAACTGATGAGTCCTTAATCATCTCACACCAGTGAAAGCTTTTCCACACCAGAGCAAATATCAAATCAAATTGCCATGCATCATGGCAGAATCTGGTAAATTATTTAGGCCAAGCTACAAAATGAAGACCCAAGCCGGACTGGCAACAGGCAATAATAAGGTGCAACCCTGCAGCTTTACTGCTGTTCATGATTTTTTTGTTCATAAATTCAAAACTGTTTCTGTGTGGTCTAGAGAAGTCCTTTTCTAATAGCACTGCAGGGTGGCAGGGGACATTTTACCTGGCTGTCTTGCCTGCCTTAGGACTTGAGATGCTTGTATTTAAAATGAGTCTCCTCCTTCCCCCTCGCCCCTTTCCAAACCTAGAGTTAATTTGTTCCCACACCTCAGTTTGTGTGAACAGATGCCTCCATCTCTGAGCTCACAATTGCTGGCTGGGAAGTGATTCAGCTACTAAACAGTTATAAGTGAGCAGGGGAATAATCACTGGGTATTGCTGACATCTGAAGAAATAATCTTGTGTTCATGACTTTGATAGCAAATGAAAAGGGACAAAAATAGAGGCCCAAGCTGCCTCAGAGTGAGGATGCATCTGAAGTCATCTGCAGCAAGGAGCCAGTAAGCACAGTAGCTCCTCACTGCAGATGTCTTCAGATGTGGCTCTGCTCTGAGGGTGAGCCATTATGCAGGCAGCAATGGACCTAAGCGACTGAATGTCCCCACGTGGACAATATTGCTGACTTCCAGTGCAGGAAGAGCACTGAAAAAACAGGGTTGGTTTGGTAGCTATGAACACTGTCTCCATGTCTTCCCACTACATTCTCCTACCTCACCCTGCAGTTCCCAGTTGGAAGGTCTGAGTTATAAAGGAGCAGTGCCAGCTCCATGGATGGCTGCTACTATGGCAAATGGAAGAAGCCACACGGGACACGGCTGGATGTACCTGGGGGAGGTGTTGCAAAGCACCAAGTGCTGAGCTCTGCTACAGAAGATGACATGAAGAAATAAGAACCAACAACAAAACTCGTGGGTTGTAATGAGCCAACGGAGGGCTGAAAACATTTCTGACTCACTTTATGTTTTTTTAAAAATCTCCAGAATAAGCAGTTATTTTTGATAGTCTTGAACAGCGTTTGTGCATGCAGTAAATACATTGGAGCCAGTTTTAAGCGTTGAGTATTTCCCAGCTTGGGTAGTTTCTTAGATAAAGTGAGTGCAATAGCTTTTCACAATTTATTAATCTTTGTCAGTGCAGTCTCTTCTTTTTGATTAAATTGTGTTCAATTTTATAAATAGAAATTTGGGGATTAAAATCACACACAGGTATTAGAGGAGGAGAATGTCAGTTTGCTGATTCTTTCCGCGTTGTGTAATCTGAAGTGCAAAAGGATGAACTCAGTGAACAGCCAAAAATAAACCAAAAACTTGTGCCAGAACAATAGCACCTCTGCAGCATACTGACAGCCGCCTTGTCTTTTGTATTCTCTCCACTGCAATATTCTGTTAAAAAACCTGGACAATGCCAGTTAATAGTGCAGGGGCACAACTCGGCATCTGTGGCCCTTTCAGGCTGATAAATCTAAATTGCAGTCAGTCATCAAAATGAAAATCATAGTCACAGTCTGTAAATCTAGCTCCAAATTCTTTTATCTCTGTCATGGGCAAAACCATGATCCAGCATCAAAGTACTAATGTGTGATGGGAACCCCACGTCTGAAGATCTTCAGACCCCCAGGCCTTAGCTTTTCTATATTCTGCTTGCAAGGTGACCACAACTGTGGAAGAAAATCCCAAGGTCAGCTCCTGGGTACAGGTTAGACTTCCCAGGTGAGGATGTATTATATGTTGACTTGTCTTTGCCTGTCTTGAAGATCAAAAGCCACCATACAGGATTTTTGTTAGGGAATAGATATTTGGAGTGATCAGTTCACTGAGCTCTTTTTTGCCTCTACAGGGAGGACTGGATTGGCACAGAAATTAGAGAAGTCGTTCTGCTATGCAGGTTCCACAGAAAAAAATCCCTCTGTGTACAGACAGTACTGAATATTGCCACTCATTGCAGACAGGTATCTGCACAAGGGCCTGTTTTGTATTACAGTAGTAGAACTCGTAGTACTGTGACTACACTGGTTTCACTCCTCATGCAAAGCAGCCAGTAGCAGTGCTGTCATCAGATTAGCAGGAGGTCCACAGGGAGTTCCAGTTCTGGTTAAAAAAGGATTATTAGTTTCCAAGCGATAATGATCATGATAAAATCCCAACTATAATTCATTCAAAAAAGAGGAACTCTGAATAAGTAAAAAATTAGTATTGCCAGTACCTAAAACAATTGTGCTGGCTCATTAGTTTCTCATTAAACTAAATTGGTATGCAGTGATGTCCTGCAAGCCAGCTTTAAACAGGGTGAATTGACAGCAGAGAGTATTGTTAAGGAAAGAGACATGACCACATCTTACCACTATGAGCAGGTAGATGGGCTGCTATAAATGTTAGAATAGAACAGAGGTTTTGAAGAGTAAAGGATTCAAATGCTTTGGTTCAGGAGCTGCTGAGGATGGCTGTGTCATGTTTAAGATAGGTAGAATTGAAGCTGCTTCGTATAAGAGCATCTCTAAGAGGAACAGGTTTTTGGTGAGGGATTAAAAGAGGCAAGTTCAGTTAACAAGTGTTTAACTTTCTCATACTATTAAAATATATAAAAATATGAATTAGGGACATCAATTGCATCATTACAGAAAGAAAGATGTTGAGATGGACTCCTCATAAAAACAGAAATCTAGAAAGGCAATTAAAAACAAACTGGGGAACATGCATCCCTGTTGGTATGGGTATTCTGGTTGGATGACACTTGTGATGATGGTGAGAAAAGAAAAATGGAGGTATAATTAAACACCACACCTGGAAAGGATTATCTGGACAGCTGGACACCAACAGACTAATCTGCAGAAGATGGATTTGTTTTACCTGCACAAGATATTGGTGAACTTCAAAGCTGTCAGCCTGCACATTTACCTGGCAGAGAGCTATAGTGCAATTACGACAAAAGGGGTAGGATCGATTTTCAAATCAATGTAGATGTCCACATGTAAACTGGGTCTCTAAATTCCAAATATAGTCAATGGAAAGTTGATAAATTCAGGCAATGGAGCCTCAAGAAACATGCAGTTGTCTGTTCTAAGACAAGCTGAAATATCCTTCTGGACTCTTCATGGAACTGTGCCAAAGTATCTTAACCTGGAGCTAAATCAAATCCAAAATTGTCAAAATAAAGAGAAAAGTGGTAAGAGAGAAGAAAAGGGGGAGACAAGAAAGCAAGGAAAGTAAAAAGAGAGCGAAGAGGAGCTCCTAATTTTTGTAATGGCTGAGAAAATCCATTGGAGAGAATCCAAAACAATCAACTGTACTTTGTGAATCTGGAGGTATGGTTGTGGAACTCTGCACTCCTGTGGAACAGATGCTACGGGGTCCCCTGCCAGGCAATGTCCCATCCCTTCTTCTTAAGGTAGGGCAGGAGACAGGTGTCTGCTCCATGCCGCTGACATAGTCCTTGGAAACCTCTGTGGGCACCTGGCCAGCCTCTGAGGCACACACTGAACCTTACATGTACAAATATAGGTGGAAAAGCTACTTCACACTTGGCTCGCATGTACTGCTACATGGTCCCAGGGTCACTACTGAATAATACAGAGCAGAATAATGTATATATGTCTCGTGAATAAGTCTGGGCTGGATTTTATCTAACTCCTGGTACACAGCACTTCCTGCATCCCTGGGAGGAACTAAACAACCATTCTCCTAGATTTCTCATGGACCAGCTGAGGTCACCTGCCACAGTTCCAAGAATGACCAGTATCTATCATGTGGTTGTGTGGGCAGAACTGAATACTGCCTACTATGTCATGCTGAACAGATCTCATTACCCAGTAAGCCTGGGTACAAGCTCCAGATATATAGCTCTGGGTTTTTTCCCAACCCTCTAAGTGATTTCATGGGCTGGCAGACCAGCCTGGATCTTTGAAGTGCCAGTGCAGAAGATGTCCTGAGCAGCATGTTTGCCATAGGCGACATCATCATTAAATCTGCAGGTTCCTCCAGGCTGGGAAGGACTGTGGGTATGATGAACAGGATTATAAATCAAAAATAATTTGAAAAATGTGATTAATTGAAGACCCTCTTCACAACAGCATGAGACATGGTAGACACAAGGTAAGGTGGGCTGAGGAAGAAACACAGGAATGCATGTGAACTTCATGAGTAGCAGGGATGAATCCTGCTAGTAATTGCAGAGGGAAACAAGCTGGTCAGGAGGAAACCTCACACTGAAAAGAAAATTCCATATTTCATACTGGGGTGTACTTACTGGAGCACAAACTGGAAGACGTATGAAGGAACCCTTGGCTGGATTGCCAGTGGATATTTGCCAAGGATTTACTCAAGTGGGCCTCAACCCCCCCAGTTTGAAAGAGCAAGCCAGATGAAGAGGAAAACTGATAAACAGATATGAATTCTGTGCACAGCAAATAATACTGAAAAGGGAGAAAGTGAAGCCAGAGATGGAGTTATTTCCTCAATTACCATCAAACTGATGATGACAGCTCAATCTACCTCCCAAGTTCCTTTTCCAGTCTGGAAGGAAAAGCAGACTGCCTCCTTTCACATTAGCAGATGGAAATAGCAATATACACATACGAACATTGGCCCGGTGTCAGTTCTGCCCTACACCTGCTGGAAGGAGTTGTGGAATGCTCATTGATGCGAGGGGAACAGACCCAGAAGAACAGGTCACCACGTAAACCCTTCCCAATATATTTGGAAGCTAGGGTGCATGACTACATAGTCAAAGGCTTTCTTCAATGGGATTATTAATTTCAGGCTTCTCTTATTTAATTATTTCATATAAACTTTCTAACAGCATCTCAGTCAGGGCTCCAAAAACCTCTGCCAAAGCCTTCAGTGAAATCCCTCCTTGGCAGCCACAGCTCTCAGAAATTTGCTTGCTATTTACCTTCCCACATTCAGCCATAGCCACCGCCGTGGTGCTTGTCAGCTCAGAATTTGACTGTATCACACAAAGCCGAACATTGTACAAGCACCAAACCTACCCCTAATCTTTAAAGCAGACTTTGTATGCAGTTTCTTCCCTTTATTTCCTGCACTTTTTTGACTCAGCCTTTTCATTTACATATGCTTAGCTCATCCAAGCTTTGTCATATTAACACAGAAGAAAGATTGGACAAGTAAATGTGCCTTGCTTGCATTTTCTGCCAGCCTGGGTCTCGCAACCGTGGTATGATGATATGATAATGTTTTAGAATTGGTGATAGCATTATATAGTGATGCCAGCCCTACAGCAAAGGTCTCCGCAGCGTGTAAGCTGTAGATGCTACACAGCCGTCTGGGGTGGCAGGAAAGGAATATATGAAGAAGGAGCAAATCACATCTTCTGTTTGCAGCCAGCCCACATCAGCCTAGTGATAGCGGGCTAAAAGGCAAATTCCTTCAGACTGCTAGGAAATATGCGATAAAGCATCGTTTGCATAAGAATTTGGATTGACTCAGCAGGTCTTGAAGTCACACTGCTTCCCCACAACAGGATCTTTTTTTATTTTTAACCTTCTGTTTTCCTTAGGGGTGCATTTATAAATATCTTTTGCCTGCAACTAATTGTGGCAAAGTGAATGGTAGAGAAAAAGCTTTTTCCTGGCAAGAAGAAGGATGATAGAAGTATGGGATTAATCTTCTTTATTTAGAAAGGAATGGTCCAACAAGCACATTTTGGTTGAAAAATAACCGATCACTAGCTTAAAAATCATGATAAAACCAGCTAATCTGCCTGAACATGAAGGCGGCTGCTACCAAGACTTTGGAGGCTGGCACCCAAAGTGGATCTCATCAGCATTGGTCTCTGTTGTACTGGATCCCTTGGGGCCAATAATTGGGTTTTAGCCTCCTGACACTGTCAGGCTCATTGTACATAACAATGAGGATTTTTCTTTTTCTTTTTCTTTTTAATTTTCTGTGAAGTGACAGCTTCTCTTTCAAACAGCTGAGCTCAGACATTGCTGCTTCGAGTTTCTCTGCAAACCCCAAGGGTACTGCTTCCATCCGAACAGGTAGGGAGTCCATTCATCAGGCCCAGAAAATCACTTAGAGAAGTTGCAAACTGGGGAGAGCTATGCAAAGCTTCCCAGTGCTTTCTGTAATAATGTAAAGTAATTCAAATATCCTACAGACGTCAGAGCAATATTTAATAAAAAACTTCGCTGTCTCTCAGGTCCGTAGGAAACCAGCTGAGGATTTCTTGACTTCAGAAGTTATACTGAAAATTATTTTTACCCCAGAACCCTATAAGATGACTTTAAAAAATCCCTAACAGCAGCTGTTTTCTGTGAAAAGATATTGGATTTTGGAAAAATTTATTGCTTAATTATCTATTATGGAACCCTCCCAATATGGTTATAGCAGGAGTCAGCAGATGGCACTGTTACTCATAGTGATAAAACAACTTTTTACAGCTGTGCAAAAGCTTGCTACATCTTTGAATAAATCCTGCATTGCTGCTCATTTCCTAGTGAAACGTCCTTGGCCAAGAGCTAGGTACTGGCTGCCCACCTCACCTATCAAAGCAAAGCAAATACCTGAGACAGATCTGGCCTTAGAGAACCATTCATATTCCTGAGGAAGGGGCCTGTCTGTATACACTGTCTGAGTACCTCTGTTGACCAAAAGGAGGATAAAAAAATAATAATAAAAAAAGAGAACTTTTAAATGAGTAGCCGTGCTTTTTGTCAGTGACTTCTCAGCTGGGGAGTTGATACTTTCAAGGATGTACAAGGGCTGTACAGAGTCCATCTCAGAGCCCCCAAGCACTGATGGAGGGGCTAGATGGGCACTACAAGACCAAGTGTCTGCAAAGCAAGGCTGTGCTTCAGTTCCGGTGGAAAAAAATCCCAATAAATCTTTTTAAAAATACATGGTCATTGGGTCAGAAAAACAGAGTAAAGAGGGTAATTGAGGTAAAGCTGAGGCATTTTAGGAGACTGGAAGGACTTAGAAGCAAGACAAAACTCACTGGCAGGAAAACAATGGAAGCACTTGAGAAATCAAGGTAGAAACACTTACGTAGTGTTGCAGGGGCAGCAAGACTGGAGAGAAATTTAAAGGGCTGTGAAAGGTACAGCAGGCGGGCAGGGAAGTGTACCCAGAGCAGGCTGGCAAGGGAAGGCCATGGGCCACTCAGCACTCGTTGCTTGCTCTCCAGGGAGAACTTCTCAGAAGATTGCTGGCCCAGTCTGAAGCGTTTACCTCATTGGTGAAATGGACTGAAAGAAGCAGTGTGTAACCTGCAGTAATTTTCTCAATAATTGCATCTGTCTTCTGTAAGGTTGTTTTTTCTCCTAAGAGTCTTGTAAAACTGCTGCTAAAAAATTCCACTTGTCAATGTTTTGCTGGTGTTTCTGCCTTCTGTTATTAAAATTGTGACATCAGTCACTTCAGTCTGTCTTAATGATGAGTAGGTACAAAGATGCAGACACACAGACACTTTTTTTGTGTCAGAATGACTGTTCCTAAGGTGAAAAGAATTTTACTATTTGACCGAGGTTGCATAAATCATCAGTAATGTCTATACCTGGTGAGGACAAAAACTGGTTTCTAGGAATTTTCTTTAGAATGTTCCTATCTGGTTTCAGTTCTCTTTGGTACCTGCAAATCCATAGAGATCTGGGCCCCACCAGTGGCAATTTGGTATTCACCCAGGGTTGAGGTGTGATGGACACCCTCAGCTCCTCACACCTGTGAGCCACAGCTGAGCCTGGTGGAAGAGAGCTGAGAGTGGGTGGAGAGTTAGTAGGGCTCATTCTTCTCTCATTTAAAAATGTCTGTCTTGCTCTGTTTCTGTTTCTGTCAGTTAATGTCAGCATCCTCTGTACAAGATATAGAGTCTCCATGCCCTGTGGAAATTTGGAGAGTGCCTTCTTGCATTGGAGTGTTCACTAAGTGCTCACAACTGGGTAAGTTTATAGGCAATTAAGAAATGCAGAGCTCTAAAAATAGCAGTCTATTTATAGTCTGTTTATAATCTATTGTGTTGCTACCATAGTGGTCATGGTTTGCAAGATATGCTGTATGGTTTTTTGTGTTTTAAAAAAAAAAAGGATAAAAGTAAATAAGGGCTGCTGTAATGATTGAGTTGATTAATATTATGCTCTAGGCTCTTGGTTTTCTTAGATGCTGCAGTCAAATTGTTCATCAGCTATAGAACTTACTAAATCAAAAGAACTGAAAAAGACCTTTAAAACTGCAGGAGCAGCACGGGCTATATCCTTGACCTGCTAGCAAAAAAAATATCTGTTACTTGCCTCTCGCGTGTCCCAGATTTGCCTGGGCTACTCAGTATTAGTTCTGTCATTCATTAGGGCAGGGTGGACAATAAGGGAAACTGGTAACGTGGACTGATCAGCAGTACACAAAAGGGAAGGAAAATACAAGCATATAACAGACTTCTAGTTTTTAATTATGTGTTTCTCTACCAAAACTAGTATTTTCTTACATTAACTTCTCTGTGAAGTTTTGTTTAATTGCTATCTGAAGTAATAAGTAAAATCTATGTCCAAAGCATTAAGGATTCGGAATTGGATACTAGAGAAATCCCTGTTTACAGACTACTAAATTGTATGAGGACCACTGCTGTACAATGTGCTGAGCATATGTTCAACAAGACCTGCAAGGTTGAAGACCTGCTAAAATAATTTGGAAACAAGTCACTTGCATGGCTTCCTTCATATGCCTTTAGGCAATTACATCTTTAAACTCTCACTATCCCCATCTTCTCTTTCAATGAACAAAATGCTGCAAGAAATCCTTTTGAAATCCTTTTCAGTTCATGACTAGTTCTGGGTTTGTATTCTTACCTAATTTTGGTAGATACAGTATTGTTTGTGGAAAGAAATGAATCCTTCCTGTACATAAAGGAGGAGGCTGGGATCTGGAGGGGTGGGAGGAAAATACAGGTTTTTACAGTGAAGTACTGTTATAGATAATGATTATTCTTTATTCATTTGGATAATGGTAATAATGTCTAAAGCTTTCAGTCTATGTTTTGGAACAGATTGAAAAGCCGTCTAGCAGCCATTTGATATCACTGGAGTGTGATGAATTTGGAGACGGTGGGGTGTGTACCGCTCTTCTTGTTATACTTGAGTTTTGGACTAGGTTGATTCAGCCTTGTAAAGGCTTCATTTGTAGCACCCAACCCAATTAGTTATTTGGTCTTTTGTCACAGTTACCAGTTTATGGAGCAATAGCTCAGGGGAGACCGCATGCAGGCTGAGAGGGAGGACTGCATTACTCATTTCTAGATGGCTATTTGCTGGGCAATAAAGAGTTGGGGCAAGTTGTCAGCAAGGTTTTATCTGGATGTGTATTGGGTATCTCTGGCTTAATGTGAATGGTTCATGGTCAAAGTCAACTTGCAGCTTAAATGTGAGTCCTTAAATGCTCTTGCTTTCTCTTCCCTCCCCACATTTAAAGAGGGTGGGACAGAATAAGTGTTAAAAAGGTTGTAAGAGCTCAAGACAAAGGTTTTGTATGTAAGGGGGTACACATGAGAATACAGTTCCTCAGTTGCAAGGGTTGAGCCTCATGGGTCTTCAGAGACTAATTTCATCGAAGCTGTGCTGGCAGAGACATCTGTTAAGCACTGGTAGACCTTTTACAGGCATGACATGGGATTTACCTCCTTCTGTCAAAATCTCTGGTAGAGATTTCAAAGATGTCATTATTTGGAACTGGATAAAGTAGAGGGCCGTTTTATCTAAGGAGGTAGCTCAGGAAGAACCTTTCTGGATGATATCCGAGGTCTTTCAGAGGGGTATTCTGTTCATTTTGGATAAGGGCGCAGGCCTTCACTCCTGTTTCTGTTCTTTGGTGATTCAGCTCCTTCTCTTCCCAGGGAAGGTTTGTTCACAGACATTCTGTTTGGCACAGCCTTGTATCGTCAGATTTTTTGCAAACCTCAGCCTAAGGGCATGTGATCCTGAATCACTTCTTTTCTACTGAAATAACCTATGATTGTTTTTAGACCAAGAGCCTTGGCTCATGGTGTTTTTTACAGGGGAGGCAAGCAGCAGAGGTCCCTGGCAGTGTGTTGCTGCAGTGCTTGGTTGGTCTGTCTGTGTATAACTTCAAAACTGCTGATTCATTTCCAGGCTTTGAGATTAGTGACCCCAAACATGGCCCTTTTCTAACCCGAGGAACATTTTTTATGGTATGTAGACAAATGACATGTTAATGTAAATCATCAGGCTTAAGATGGAGTTAATCTGATATGCCGTATGAAAGGCAAAACAAGCAAATTCCTTCAAGGCTGTTTCCACAGATCCAGACGTTAGCTCCAGTCAGAGCCTCTTTCTGTAGCTGCCAAGATGTAAGCAATGGTCAGAAAATGTGCTTCAGCCTGGGGAGCGTGACAGCTAACAAGAGCAATGTCTGACCTGTTCCTCCACTGTCTAAACCAGCACACAAAGGTAGCTACGCGAGAGCACTTCCCAGCCGCTCTCCTTCTCCATTAACGCTTTTGAGTCGGGGCATATGCAGGTTTCAGTGAGGCAGAAACATTCCTGCTTTTCCTTTTCCACTTCTTTTTCCCTGCTCTGGGGCCACTTGCTGAAGGGAAGGGGGGAGAGGGAGTGTGTGGAAGTTAAAGATGTGAGTCCTACAGGGAAAGTTCACGATAGGTCACACAGTTGTGTATCCTGACTGAAGAGGGCTGGATGTGTTGCTTGTGAAACAGTCTCTCATCGCTGTGCTTCATTGTGCTCTGTTACCGCACTTGTACAGGAGGTGATGGTACAGAAGCAGTGCTTCTGAAATCAGATTGAAAAGCAGGTGTGAGGTGCAGTGAATGCACAGATTGGGCATGTCAGCTCAGAGGTACAGATGTCTGAGCTAGTGTGTGTGCACATGCGTGTGGGTTGTGTGCATGACAACAGAATAAAAGGAATCCTTAGGAGATGCATCCCTTTTGTTTTGGTTTGAGTGTCACTTCAATCTAGGAAAAAATGTATAGTGACTTGGCTGGTTCCCTCAGGATATGAAGTGTGTGTGAGTTGCAACTCTGCCTTTAGGTGTTTCCAATTACAGCAAGTGCAGATTTTGCAGAATCACCTCTTGGCTGCTTCCAGGTAAACTTCTAGATGGATGTGCCAGCCACTTGCTCTAAACAAACTTAGTATCTGATGGAGCTATATTTTGCAGCAGAGGGGAAAAAAGTAATTAACATATAGTAGAGTGCTTGTCTTCTAACTGTTAAACATGTATATTAGCTATCAGTGAAGCAAATACTTGCAGTTAAACCAGCTAAATGTGATAAATCTGTCTTTGGAAAATAATTGATTAAGCTCATTTAGATTTAAGTAAGCTAAGACTGGACCCTGGCTACAGATCTCAAAACCCATTTCCCTATGCTTTCAGGTCGTTATAACTTAATATTCCAGGATGTATGTGATTTACCAGGCAAGAAAACCTATACCTGGTATTGAGATTGCTATCTAAGCTTGTAATGTAGGGCACAGTTCATGCTCCTCTGAAAACAAAGTGAACATAAGAATTTCTTTGTTACTCTTCCACAAACTTCCATGTTTAAAATGATGGAAAAGTAGACAGGAAAGGCAGACAGGATGAAACTTTGAACTTAGTGTTTTGGAGAGAGTATCCCTGCCGGATGACTCAGAATTCAAGCTGCTGCTCACTTTGCAATGCCAAGTGGAAGTCAAGTACGGACTTCAGTGACATGAAAGAGAAGGTTGGATTGAACTGAAATACATTGGCCAGAAAGTGAGGTGGGCCTGTTTAGTTGTATACCACCATCCCATAATCTTTTTGGGTTTTCCTCCAAGAGATGCATTCTCTTTTAAAAAAAAAAAAAAGATGAAGTAGGAAAAGGAAGTGACATGCAGGGTCACTGCCTACAATTTTTAATAATTAAAAATAGTTTGGTTGTTCTATTGGCCTTTTTCCATAGCCTGCAGTGAACCTAGCTAGAGCATTAAATATTTATCTGTGAACTTAGATGCCCTGAACCAAAAGAGATCTTTTGACGTTATTTCTTATGAAGTTCTTGTGAATTAACTAGGGAAATGTGTTTTTAGGAAACTGGGTTGGGTGAAAAATCGATTATCTCCAGATAAGCTGCTCTCTGGATGTGGTTATCAATGTTTCAGCTTCAAAGTAGGAGAGGTCAAGTGGTTGGGTTTTTTGTTGTTTTGTTTTTACATAACATGAAGGAATAATCTGATTGTGTCCCCTCATAAATAGAGCAAAACCTCTGAATTCATTGAGCATGTTTGCTTTAATTGCAACAACAGAGGTATAGAACAGGTGCCAAGAAAAAAAAACAACCCACAAATGAAACAACTATCTAAAAGTGAAGATAATGAGATATTGTCTTAGACTTGGGAATCTATGGACACATTTAAGAACAGCTTGGACAAACATCAATCAGAAATAACAGGAGTGAAGTGGGACTTGGGCACATGCTATGTGACTTCCTGAAGTCCTGTCTAAGCATCTTGGATAGTGCTGTAGCTTGTGTATAAAGCTTACATTTGAAAAGCATTGCATATGTATTGTCACAGAAAGGTTAACTTCCCAGTGACTGAACCAGAAGTGAGGTCTTTTTCTCCTAAGAAATTGGAAAATGCTAAATGGATAATGATGTACTGAGTAATTCTTTCCACTGCACCATCAAATTACATACTTGCATCTGTCAGCCATATGCCATTCCTGTCTTTCCTGTCTTGATTTCATTAATAGTACTGGGCCAAACCAGGCAGAATTCCTGTTTGTGTAGGCAGGTGACCTCTCATTAATATCTGCTCGCTTTCTGATTTAGCAAGTATAACCCCAATAGTATGACATTTTGAAACCACATACTTCAGTAATGCATGCAACTTAGAGTTAGCTCCTAGGCAGTAGAAATAAAAATGCACTCTTTGTTTTCAGTCTGCTCCTTCTTGCACCTTACAGAAACCCCATTTATGCTGTGGTGCTCCTGGGTTGCTTGTTCTGTGCCTCATCCTGCTCAGCAGGACTGCAGATTCTAGGAGGAGCTGTGGTGATGCTGACAATGATCTCTGCTGACATGAATATGAACTCTGTGCTTTGTCTGAAAATAATTATTCTAGTGAATTGATCCTCTGCTGAAGTGATGGCTTGACCTCCCCACACTGAGTTATTTCCTTAGAAAATTCCGTGGGATGCGTGCAGGAGGCTGTTTTTGTAAGGCTGGATGACAGTTCAGAGATACGGGAGGTAATTGTTCTCCGCCAAAAAAGAAAATCTCAGTGGGACAGATATGCTAATAGGCGACCTTTGCTGCTTTAATGAAAAGACACCTAAATGTGTGCTGCTGTGCCCAGAAAGCTTTTGGAAGATCACGCCCAGGCTTTCTAATACAGCTAAGCAACTGTATTGCAGTTTTGGGGCAGGGGGTGAGGGTTGTTTTCTTTGAAGTGGTGAATAATTATCACAGCCCGTTTTTTCGCCTCGCTAAGAAGGCACTGCAATGGGGTGAATTCTTAAACTTCCTCCCAAATGTTTCTCAAGCTTGTCTCTGTGCCCGTGAAAATGATCTGGAAACCCTCAGGCTTGCTAAAGAAAACCCTGGTGATTCAGGTGCAGTGATTTACCCCATTGGTGCCACACTGCTGCGAGCCAGCAGGAGCAGGCAGGCCACAAATAGGTTTCTGGCTTTTAAACATTTGGCAAGTGCTGCAGAGAGGTAACAAGGGCAGGAATTTTGACATGTACAAGAAGCAAAGTGGTGCACTGCTGCAAAAATTATGGTGCAATGAGGAAGATCTTTATATTTATGGTATTACTGAGCGGGCTAAGTCATGCTACCCCAAGACACATCCTCCACAGGCAGAAGAGGGTTTGTATCTGGCTGAACCTCATTCATCACAGAGAATGCCAAGTCAATGGCTCTTTTCCATGATTATGTTTAAATTATTTTACTTACTGAAGGGGCTGCTTTTTCCAAAATTATGGTTTCCCTGAGCTGTCTTAATGTTCAGCATAGTTCTGTGGTTTTATAGTCTCTTCACATTAACTTTACTGTAAAGTTAATACGGTAGAATGACTTCATGCCAGAATCTCTCAATATATTTTATTAAGAAAAAAAAATCAAAACCACAAACCAAAATATTTTTCTCTCTAAAGAAAAGGGAATGCTCTATCATTTCGAGACTCATCCAGCTGATATGGAGGTGAGTTGTTTTTCTTTAGGTGTATTTTTAGAACAGACCTAGTCTTCACTTGTACTTCAAGCAATTTTTCTATCCTTTTTTAGTCCTCAGTTCCACCACCGACAATGTCTTTTCCTGGCATCAAGTCTCTGGTTAACAGATATTCGGAACCCTTTCCCAGAGCCCTTTCCTATCTAAATCTTTGTTTATGTACAGACTGCTTCTTATCTGGGAGCATTTAAGCTCTTTGAGAGGGAATGGTATTATCTTTTCCATGTAGATCTTTTATTAGTATTTATTCATCTTTATCCACAGCTCCTCTTCTAAGGAAATGTTGACTTGAAATTTCAGTTCGTTGCGGGAATCTATGTAGAAAAACTTAACAACAAATGCCACTTCCCTTGAAATTAAATCACCCAACTGTTGTTTACTTTGCAAAAAATAAAACTTCCGATGGTAAATATACAGGTTCTTACACTTGCAGCTAAGCTAACAGCTTTGAAAGTCTGATGTAACATGGTCGATTCTATTTGAATAGGTTCAGTTTCAACATTTCTATTTAATGTAACCAAACTGACAGAAAAATGATTAATCTGATCACTGAGAAGGTAAAACATAATAGTTTTTTTTCTTGATTTGGGTTGTTGGGTTTTTTCTTACCCCTTAAACTGATGGGCTAAAACCTGAATCTATAAAGATCCCACTTCCATTAAAGAACAGGAGATGCAGGACAGTGTGAAGACTACCCTGAGATTAGCCAGGCTGCCTCTGGGGTAGGAAGAGGTGGGGCTGAAGTGGATTTCTCAGTTCTCAAGACGGGGACATAAAACATTCATTCAAGGTGTATGCTTCTATGCATGCAAAGCAGTATCTCTGTCAGCAAGAGATTGTCCTTGGGTTCCCTGCCCACAAGGTTAGGAAGAGGCTTTGAGTGGCTGTCTTGCCATGAGTCCCAGAAGTCTGTTTTAGATATGGACTACCAGCTGCCTTCAAGTCTTAGTGATTTTCTGTGCTGGAGATTTGCAGATTTGCCAGAGCAAATTGCTCATGGTAGTGGAGGAAGAAACTGGAATGAGGTCTTGCCTACAGATGGGAGTATATTGTTTTATGTTTATTTGCATATGTGGGAAATAGGATAAATCACTTCTACTCGGGCTAGTGCAACTCCTACAAGTGCCTGGAGCCTTAAATTTTCAAAGTGAATGAAGGATTGATGCTATTTTGGAGCTACTTCAAAAGGTATGGGTTTTCTGTATGACTTGGCTTGAATATTTGTATTCAAATTGTAAATTGGCTTCAGTCATGTACAAGTAAATACCAGACTACATCACGTAAGAACTACAAAAAGCTCAACATCATGGTCTCATATGCTTATAAACGCAGTTGTATTAATTGGTTGGGGTTTCCAAAGTGCACGGAACATGTGAGCTGGAAGGAAGGCTCAACTGGACTCATACTGAGTTAATGTCCAAGAGGGTCTAATAGGCACTGAGAAAAATATGGCTGAAAGGAGCAAGGCTTCTAGCATCCTCTAATGAGATGACAGAAAGTTGTAGGGTCCTTGCACAGAATTGGACTGGCTTTTTTTTAAATTAGCAATAATTAATTTTTATTGGGAAGACATTTGTCATAGTTTATTTCTGGAGTCAAAATGGATTTCTTTACTTCAGCTGTTTAATGTAGTGGTGTGTGATGCTTTTCCTTAAGTTTACATGAGTAGTTTGGACTGAACCCATCTTGTCACCCTTTGATCTTTAAGAAAGTTCTTACATTATGGCTTTATTACAAAATAAGTAATGGAAATGTTAAATAGCATAAAAATTTGTTTCAATCACAGTCAAAAATTCAATAAGATCAAATCTGTCACCAAAACCACTAGAACTTGTAAATCAGAGACCAAAACACCTTCCATCATCCACAGCTCCTCACTGTCTTTGGAGGAATCACTCATTTCTTCATAAATGGGATTTCTAGAAGGTTGTGCAAGGTGGCCGGGATACTCAACAGCCCCTTTACATGAACACATTATGTAATGCTTATCTGTAACAAGACTGATGATCTCTTTTTACTGCATATCAGTGACATTCACAGGCACGTAGTTATCTCCTGGGTGACAGCTGTAAACTCAGTCTTCCTCTGGCCACGTGAGCATTTTGGGCACATAGCACATGTGTTACGCAGCACATAGTCTCAAGTAAGCCTTTGGCCTCTTTGGGAGGTGACAGAAGAAAGCAAGCCAGGAGTATACTCAGCTGAAAAGGTGAGAAGGCTGCACACCATCTGTAGGTCAATGTAGAGTTCTGCTTGCATACTAACTTCAAATATAAGAGAAAGCTGGAAATCAAAAGCATGGTTCATGAAATGTCGATCCTAAAAACATGCTTTCCTAGGACTTTTTGTCTACAAATGCTGGAATAGTCCTTGAAGTTTGCTAGTTTTTCTAGCCTTTGTACAGAGAACACCATGAAACAAAATTGGCTGTGTTTCATATATCCATAGCTTCTCCTGCAGGAGAATATCTATGAGTATATAGCTTTATATATGAGGAGGATGCAGATAATGTTGCAATGCCAAAAAGAGGGACATTTCAGGGCTTCAAGCAGAACAATGTGCAAGTGAAGGGCTCCTGCCATTAGACCAACTGAGGGGAAGACCAAAGAGCTTAAGTAACAGGGCTTGCCAGAATACTAAAGGCAGTAAAGCAAGAGAAAAATAGAAAATGCCACAGTAGTGTGGAATTTGAGGACAGATTTATGGCAATGAAAGAAAAAAAGGTGTTCTTTAACTTTCCTTCCTGTCCTCTTCCCCCTGTACCCTGCCCCACTCTTTTCTCTGGTGGAAAAGTCCCATCTTCTCCCTTGACCACAGAATATGTCCATATGCAAACTGACCTGGCAAATGACCCTGTAGTTCAGGTTTAAAAGTGTGCCTGTGTTTTTGGTATTGTGTTATTTGATAGGGCTGTGCTAACAACAGTACAGACCATGACATTTCCATTCCCTGCAACAATCTAAAGTGTTAATTAATAAGGACAGACAGCAGCAGTATTCTTTGAGACTTTTCTGGGTGTTCCTGGGGAGCTGCAGTGAAATGGCAGAAGTTCCTCTGATATTTAGCTACTGAATATCTGATAGTTAATTGCCAAGAGGAAAGCACAGTGAAACAGTTATCTCTGATTTCAAGAGAAACCTCTCCTTTTAAAATCTCGTCATCTGTTATTTGCATGTGTTTGTAGAGATGCTGTTTGGATCCTTGATACCTCCTTTGGAAAAGATGTTGGTTATGATAAACAGTGTTCGTATTTATCTTGTAGTCCAGATAAACTTGTTCTGGGTCTGTAGTTTGAAAGTATCTGAATTAATCTAGAAGTGAGGTGCTATGCACCTTCAACTTAATGTGACAGGAGAAAAGAGAAATCTGGGTAGCTATCCTATCTACTACAGTAGCCACAAATGAAGGTGTATGGAAAAGTGAAAACAGTGCAGACATTGGTAACCCCTATATTCTCCCAGCTACAACTATTACCATCTTGGGGAATGTTTCATAATGAACCTTATCCTTTTGTTTGCTTTGACCCTGTCTCCAAATAGCTTTCTTTAAGGCCTCATTTATTTTACTGGCAAAGAGGGCAAGTAATTGATCCCTCTGTAACCTATTCATGTGCTTCATAATTTTGTAGACCTCTACCATATCCTCTTTTGTCTGTCATTGTGACTGAACAGTCCAATCCTGTATCTGTATTTTTTGTTCTTTGTTGCTTCATACCTCTGAATCTGTTTCAAACTCCCAGTAGAGATGAGGAGACTGCACTTATCACTCATGATCCAAATGGACCGTGGGATAAAGATGATCTTGTTTTGCTCTCTGTTTATCATCTAATAGTGTCTAAACTTCAAGTTTTTAAACATCAAAAAGTGTTGAGATGGTGTTTTCGTGGATCTTCCTATTACATTTATATAGCTAGTTATTATGTTCCTATTTCTGCTATAGCCTCAAGATACCCCTTGTCAGTGGTAATGGTCAGCTCAAGTAAGGGCCGTCATTTATATGTGAAATTGGGACTGTGCTTTTTTTCCCTGTGCATCCTTTATTACCACCTACACAGAATTTCCCCTTTATTGTCCATTCAGCTCTCTGGGCCTGCTGGTTTTCTTTTGGCCCTCATCCTTAACATTTATAAAATAAGAACATTTTCTCACTGCATTGTTCAGCCTCTCTTAGATTCTTTGTCAGGTTAAGAACCAGAATGAGTCTAGGTAGGACCAATCAGCAAGAAATGACCATTTATTTTCAACCTCTGATGCCAATTTTTTCAGCCAATTATTAGTCTATGCCACCACCTTCCTCTTATGTTGTATTTGCTTGTTTCTACTACTTTAATAAAATATCCTTTTGGAAATCTAAGCAGATGTCATCAGCTTTTCTGTAATTCATGGAGTTTATTTCCCTCTTCAATGTACAGTTTTGCAAGATATAACTTGTCTTCAAAACCATTTTGACTCCTCCGGTGGATTATTCAGATGCCTATTAATTCTAGTTTGTGTCTTGTTTTTCCTTAAATTGAAGTTGCCATTTCCCCACTTGCAAACACTAGGTCAAGAGGCCTGAGGTTCTCTTGAAACTTTTGATTAAAAGTTGATGTCACATTTGTTGTGTTCCTCAGGTACTGATACAGTGAGAGACTGCATACTATCCTTGGTAATCCAGTTATTTCATACTTGAGTTCCTTTAGAGCTCCTGGGTGAATACCATCTGGTCTTGGCAATTTGTAAAGTTCATTTTGTCAGTTTGTTCCATAACTTATTCTATAGTCGCTTCAATTTCAGACAGCTCCTCTGAGTTGCTCATTAGAAAAAAAAAAAAAAAGAAAGAAAAAAAAACCCAAAAGCCACAACCAAAACTCCCACCTTTTTTAAAATTTTGATACAGGAATCTTCCCAGTTTCTCCCAGAATGAACACCAGTGCAAGAAATAACTTCCATTCTCTCATAAGTTTCTGTCCTTACAGTATGATCAATGGACTCTTTGTAATCTCTGACAGGTTTTCCACTCATCATACTTAAGAGGAGATTTATTACTAATACCTTTTATCAGTTGTCCCCTCAAAGTATTTTTGTCTGCTTCACTGTGTATTTGGGTTTTAATCTGCAGGAGTTCATGATCCTTTTAATTCAACTCATTTGGACACACCTCTTCAGCTCTGAGGGCTGCCTCTGCTAATGTACCATATGAACTCCTTTTGCTCCCTGGCTCAAGAATTTCTCAGTAGCTGGTGTTTATTGGTCCCATGCTTTCAATATGGTGGCTTTACACAGCTTTCAGTGTATGGATGTGATTATTGTAGCTATGCCTTGCCTTTTAAAAAATGTTTATTCAATTTTACAGAGTACTGATTTTTTTTTGCAAGTAATTTTTCTGCTGTGGGGAAGAAGAGTTTCGATTTCTTTTCAGCTCTGAGTGATCAGGTCAGGGATTCCTTGCTTTTATTTTTTACCTTAAAACATGTTCTGGATATCAGCAATAATTATGTACTAATTTAGGTCCTTTGTGCACTCACTGAACACTGAAACATGCCCTGCCCCCATATACACACGCACGTGCACATATATTTTACATTTACATAAAATATACATACATATGAAGAAAAGGGAATTTGTGTTGTGTTCTGAATCAATGGAATGATTTGGAATGAACTGGCTCATTTTGGACCATTTTTATGACTTTATATAAAAAACAATTTCCTGATGAGCTTGTTCCATAACCTTTTGATGTTTTTCTATAAGTCTCTCTTATTGGATGGCAGCGACTGCAACAAACAGTTCAGATAGCTCATAGTTGCTAAGCACCAAGCAGGCCTTCAGTAAAAAGGAAAAGATAAGTGTGAGAATTTAAAAATACACAAGAAATTATTTCCATCTCAAACTGCATTATTTACTTTGAAGGTTTTTTTACTTTTATCATTGTAAACCAGACAGTTAGGGAGAGAGGTGGTCTACCCTGAGCTTTGCTTCCTCTGGTTGTATATAGCATGTCTTGGAGCATATGTTTAAGGGCATCTTAACATAAAGCTAAGGCTACTCAGCGAGGTTTCCTGCTTTCAGTGAGGCTTCTTGCTTATAAATTACCAACTTTATCAGTTACTAAGAAACACAGGAAATATTATCTGTTGGTAGCAGTGCTCTGCATGTGGGCATCCTGGAATACTGACGTCTATTTGAACCAGAATGATCTTGTGCAGTTACATCTTTAACGCCGATTAAAACACCAGAAGAGTGGCAGCAGAGTTTTAAATGTAGTTATCAAGAGTCATTTAAAAGCCCCCATTGTATATTTGCCTTCCTAACACTATGAGTCCAGCTGACTTAAGGGCACGTTCTCATGTGCTGCACACATACCCTTGTCTTCCTGTGAAAGATGAGAAAAGTGCCTAGTAACGAGATGAGTAAAGGAAGACATGCTGTTATCTTCCCAGCAATGACAGGTTTTACATCTAATGCTTTGATCCTACTGGCCCATTAGCAGTGAGCTCTGTGCCCTGTCTGCACACTAAAAGTGGTCAGAATGCGTCACAGACCAAGTCCAAAAAGGTTCATTTGCCAAGAACGCTTCTTTTTTTTTTTTGTTCAGATTCTGTTGAAATGCTCCATCTCAGGAAGGTCAAAACACAATTCAGTTGCGATAAGGTTGAGGCATTTTAGTTCAATTTTATGCAGTGAGCTCTTCTCTTACGCTGAAATAAGATTTCTAACGTTGAGTATTTGAACCAGCTTTTAATGCTGTGTTGTGCCGTGACCAGAATAGCAGGCAGGGTGTCGTGCAGAGGACACCCACTGCGGGCACCCCTCCGAGAGCAGTGCCAAACCAAAGCGAATATGCCTGAGTCCCTCCAGCTACTGCTGTCATCTGAGAAGAGGGAATATGATTGTTTCTTCTAAATAAGTCTTGACATAATATGACCAGCATGTCTATGTGCGTACACTATATTATATAATACAGCATGTAGGCATTCATAGAAAACTTTGCAATCACTGCCGTATTCTCAATTTCTTTTCCTTGACCAGATGTTAATTTACAAGAATTTCTTGATCTCTCAGTGGTGGCAGAATCATAACTTACCATTTCTCCTCTGCTCTAATTCTAATACCAGCATAACTGCTGTTGCAAGCAATTGTTTATTTTTCAGAGAGATTGTTTAATTTTGTGTTATGCCATAATGGCTTGCAGCTGTTGATAGACCAGTGGAAAACTGTGATGGTATTTTCAGCCACTTGAATATGACTTTTAGTGAAGTTTAAATATGCCTGCTTGTTTATGTGATGTACTGTGTATGGTGAAATAGAATTTATTTTGCCTGAATTTTGTGCTCTGAAACTAGTCTAGGCAAGTTGTTTTGGATATCTCTGGTTGATGTGCTTCCATTGCTCAGTTCCTCCCGTGCATTCAGGGTGCATCTATTTGGATGTGACAGATTGCCCTGTGGAGCACGCATTTGTTCTTGGCTATGTGTCCAGCTCATGAATGGCTTGAAGTTGGGTGCATAAAATCAGGGTGTAGGTGAAAGATTAGGACTCTGGCAATCCTCTGGTAGGATTAGTTTATGCAAGTAGGTTCAGGAGACCTCTGCTTCTTTATTTTGCTAGCTAAGCCATCCTGTTTGTTAGGGCATGGGTTAGTGCTATGCCATCTCTTTACTTTTGATCTGTGCAAAAACAGAGTTATACACTTCTCTCAATGTATAATCCTCAATAGGCTCCTTGCAAGCTGCATCTTATTGCATCAGATTTACCAACAGGCAAACAGTATTTTCTGATTATAGAATGTCCACCCATGTTAATATGCCTGGCTTCTCTAAATTGATGTATGACTGCACCATTTTTCACTTTATAAAATGCTAAACTGCTTCCAGAGGAAGGTTCTGATGCCCAAGTGAATGGCTTTTCTCAGGTAGAAACCTAAGGTTTGAGTGTATACTGTCATGGTTCTGGCCAGGCCAGAGTCAACCTCCCCAAACAGCCAGCCCAGGTGAGCTGAGTCAGCCCAGGCTGTTTTCCACACCACCTGACATCACTTCCCCATAAAAAGGGCTGGTTGGGGAAGGGTAGGGGCTTGTTGCCTCAAGGACAGTCTAAGTGTGGCTGGGATGTTAGATCAGTCTGTTGGTTCTTGCCATGGGGCAGCACTCTGTAATCATCAGGTCAATGAGGTTCTCTGTGTTAGCACTGGGTGTGAGTGTAATCGGCCATTATTGTTCTACATTCACAGTGATTTTAGTCAGTAAGCTGTCTTTATCCCAACCCACAGAGGCTCTGTCTGTCTCTCCTGTGGGAGTGAGTGAGCAAGCAGCATGTGGTGCTCAGCCACTGCCTGGGGCTGAACTGCCACAATACTTACTGGGATTACTACAAAAAAATTCTCTCCCTTACAAAGCAAAGGGACTGCAAGTGTTCAGAGACTGTGATGGAAAATCATGGGGGGGCATCCCATCTCCTGGAAAGAGTCCAAAGAAGGGCCATGAAGATGATTAGGGGCCTGGAACATCTCCCATATGAGGATAGGCTGAGTAAGTTGGGACTCTTCAGTCTTGAGAAGAGGACACCCACTAAGGGGGGACCTAATTAAAGTCTATAATCATCTTAAGCTGGGGATGCAGGGGGAATCAGCCAACCCCTTTTCAGTGGTCTGTGGGGATAGGACAAGGGGCAATAGCTGCAAGTTGGAGCACAGGAAGTTCCGCACCAACATGCGGAAGGACTTTTTCACAGTGAGGGTGACAGAGCCCTGGGACAGGCTGCCCAGGGAGGTGGTGGAGTCTCCATCTCTGGAGATATTCAAGACCCTTCTGGACACCTATCTGAGTGATATGTCCTAGGGAGCTGCTTTGGCAGGTAGGTTGGACCCGATGATCTCTTGAGGTCCCTTCCAACCCCTACAATTCTATGATTCTATGATCCCAAACCTAAAACAATATCTCGATGTGGACTGGTGAGTTAAATGTGTAGCTGGAGGCTGCCTCTTTGGAGAAGAGGTGAAAGTCATTTCATATCATCTTGGAGACACTCTGGAGGGAAAACCAAAATGCACCTGAGGGAGTCATACTCCCATCTTGATTGTCTCTGCTAGTTAAGCTTCCAGTACAAACAAGTTTTGGTATTGCATGACACTGCAATGTAAGCATTTGGTTGGTTCTTTCTATGGTTATGTTGGTTCTTCCTATGGTTACACCACTATTTAGTGGTGAAGTTAGCATTTTGAGTGTCATTAAACTGCAGCCAATAAGGCTGGGAAGGGAGGCAACAGAATATATCCAACTGTCTTGTCACACCTGGCTATGCAGAAAGGTGAAAAGATTTTCACCCTCTTTCCAGCAGGGACTGCTCAAAGTGGTTCCTGCTTCCTCTTTGACGTGGTGCTGCCACATCCTTTAGGAAGGACTGATAATACCTGAAAGATGAAGGAAGTCTTCCTTCTCCACCAGTGAAAATCTGGTTGCCTCTAGTGCCTGCCAGCTCCAGGGATTAGCAATTGCTGTGGCCTGACGTGGCATCAAAGTGTGGAGTTGCTAGCAGAAAATGCTTTTTTTTAAAAAAAAAATCCTTTATTTCAGTAATCCCAGCTATAGAACAAATGATTGTTTCCAAGCAGTTCTGTTGAATAGGGACTGGTATGACCAACTGCACTGCCAATGAGTTAAAAACAGTAAAGCCAAGGCTGTGGTGTCTGTAGTGTCCTCCTGTGTGCAGCCATCTCAATGTTGAGGCGTGTTAACTGGTGAGAGACCTCAAATGGAGAAAGACAACTGTAAAATGGTGCGAGTTCAATTACTGTGCAGCAGATGATATCATTTCGTACGCAAAAACTGTCTGTGAGGCATGTCTAGCTAGTAGGATTATTATTTTTTTAACCAAGTCTCTCTTAATTACAAGGAAGAAATTGCTGAGAAATTATTTCTATTGAGTTTCTGAAAGAGGCATTTTCAGTTGCAAGTGGTAATTATGAAACATAATTCTGCTTAATTTAATTTACATGTAAATTAAATTGTATTTCAGTTGCAACTCAAGTCACTCTTCCAAGATTATTACTAAGTGGGAAGAATGAGTCAGACCTGAAAAGAGAGTAGACTTTATGAACTGACAATAAAATTCTAAATTATATTTCAAAATTCCAATTTTAACTAAATAATTGGTGTCACAAGTGCAAGACGGTTGAGAAGACAGAAAAAGATTTGTAATAAAGACCTTTAATTTTCCATGCACTGCTTGATATATTTGATACGAATAAAATCTGGCTTATTTAGTCACTTTTTGCAAGTTAATTCCTGTCATATTCAGAGGGTCTCGCTTGAAAAAGGTGAACGAGATTTGGCTGGTCTGAGTCCAGATACAGTATACAGCTAATTAAGTCCACAGAACACCCACCCACAAAATAACCTTTACATCAGCATGTAAAAGCACATTATCTTTAATATGCATACTGGAGATGCAGTCTGAGAGTAACCAGGGGGGAAGGAAAATATGCTTTTAGAGTTTGAGGCTCCTTCTGAACACTCTATTGAAACAACAAGCAGCCCGTCTTCTGGATTTAGAGTATAATGGGAATGTTTCCAGCCTAAGTGTAAGGGAAACATATCCCCATCAGCCAGGTACTTTTTTTTTTTCTGCCAGATGTCTTTTAAATTGGCAACTAAAATAGCATCTTTGCTCCTTCTGCCTGCACTTGCCTACTGAAGCAGCCTGGCACATGGGTTTGTTTCCTGTGGATGCCTCCATGAGGGGATCGCTTGCCCCAGAGTTAATGTATGACATTGCTGCACTGAGAGTGGGTCTGATCACTCTGGCAATGCGTTCATCGCTGGTGTGCTCCATCGCAGTGCTGTAGTACTGCCTGGCAAAGTGAGGCATCACAGTGTAGCCTGAGGCACAGACCAGGGTGCAGCTTCAGCCTGGCCTCTGAGAACAGCCCCAGAAGTGCTTGCTCAAAGGCAATGTTACTAAGCTGTACAGAGTATTCATTTGCACCCTGTTTGCTTACTAGAACTTTCCTTGAAAGACTTTACCTTATTGGAAGCCATAGCACTTGCATTCATGCTTGACCAGCTTAGAGTCCTTATTAAATAATATCTGCTTCTGGTTCTGGAAAACCCTGACAGAGCTGCTCTGGGACAAAGGCAAGAAGACCTGAAAGCCACTGAAAGTAACTCTGAGGAGAGAGGCACAAGTGTCCTGGCTGTTACTGGCTGCAGTCATAATCTGGTGAAGTGCACAACATTGATTTCAAACAACAGGCTTTATATTACCCAATGCAACAGTCTTCTCTCTGAATTTGTTTTGTGACCAAAAACATTCACGAGTTGCCACAGCTGAGGTCTGGTAGCCAGTTTGCAGGGGGTGAGGACCCAAAGCAGAAAGAAGTGGTTTAAAGAAGTTTATGGGGAAAAAAATTAAGTTGATGAACAAGTCTGTGTTTTCAGTAGTGTTTTGAGGTTTCCTTATTTCTCTTATTTACACAATACAAGAATGTGGTCATATTATTGTCCTTGCTTCTGAGGGAAGAGGGATTTTTTTTTTGTGGCATATTAAACTCCTAAAGTTTTTGTGTATTGGTGCAATACAAATATGGCATATATAACTAAGGTGCTGTGTAAGAATAATAACTGAACCTTCTTGAGTCTGGCTTCTGGACAACAGCTAATGTAAGCATCCTGTTATGTTACCTATTGAGGTTACTAAATTATGTACCATTTTTAAAAAAGCTTCAAGTACTTCCTTCAAAGTAATTAAAAATGGAAATACATAATCATGTTCTCAATTGAAAAAAAAAAAGTAAAAAATGTGGAGGAATTAAACATTTTAATGTGGAACTCTACAAAGCTGCTTCTATGGCTCAACTGACTTGTTTTTTCCCCCGGATAGCTCAATATGTAGAGTGTCAGACTTCTAGCTGGCAAGCATTTGCTTCTAATCAGTTAATGAGAGGCAATGTTCAGCTCCTCTCATATTTGAGCCATTTAGATCCTGTGTTCTCATATTAACAATGTTTTTTCCTAATTGGAAGCAATCTGGGAGCTTGCTGAGGTTAACATTAGGACCGTGAGTCCCCAAGTTGACTTGTTTTTACATGCAGGGATACTGTGCTGCCATCCAGAGAGACCTGGACATGCTGGAGACCTGTGCAGTAAGAAACCAGATGAGTTTTAATAAAAGCAAATGTAGAGTCTTGCACCTGGGAAGGAATAATTGCATCAGTACAGGCTGGGGGATGACCTGCTGGAAAGGAGCTCTGCAGAGAAGGACCTGGGGGTCCTGGTTGATGACAGGTTGGCCATGAGCCAGCAGTGTGCCCTGGTGGCTAAGAGAGCCAATGGGATCCTGGGGTGCATCAAGAGGAGTGTGGCCAGCAGGTCAAAAGAGGTGATCCTCCCCCTCTACTCTGCCCTGGTCAGGCCCCACCTGGAGTATTGTGTCCAGTTCTGGGCTCCCTGGTATAAAAAAGACAGGGATCTCCTGGAGAGAGTCCAGAGAAGGGCTATGAATCTGATTAAGGGCCTGGAGCATCTCCCCTATGAGGAAAGGCTGAGTGAACTGGGGCTGTTCAGCCTTGAGAAAAGAAGATTAAGAGGGGTTCTTATTAATGTTTATAAATACCTCAAGTGTGAGACACAAGAGGAAATAGCCAGCCTTTTTTCAGTTGTCTATAGAGACAGGACAAGGGGCAATGGCTGCAAGTTGGAGCACAGGAAGTTCCTCACCAATATGCAGAAGAATTTTTTCAAAGTAAGGGTGACAGAGCACCCAGGCAGGCTACCCAGAGTTCTGGTTGTGGAGTCTCCATCTCTGGAGATATTCAAGACCTGTCAGGATGCCTGTCTGTGTGATCTCTCCTAAGGAACCTGCTGTGGCTGGGAGGTTGGACTCGATCTCTTGATGCCCTTTAAAACCCCTATGATTCTGTGATTCTGTGACTGTTTACATATCTCATAAATTAGCCCCAGCATCAAGAAATAGGATAACAATGTAGGAATCACTTTTAAACAGGTATGTCAAGACTAAGGCAAACTATAATCTAAAAGAATATGTATACATATCTGTGTGTATATGCACACGCGTGGGCAGACATCTTGTGCAGAGTTTTCTGCTGAACTTGCTGTTCATTCCTCCTGTGCCAGTAGTCAGAAGACCACTTAGAATTCCCAGAGGTTCCTGCCAGGACTTGTTCCAAGTGGTCATGCTTCAGCCTGGTCGGGCTTCTGGCACTTATAGTCAATGGGGAAGATTCTGTTAGACTTGGAAATACCTTAAACAGTGCCACACAAAGCCAAAGCACTTTCACTTTTGGAGCTAAGGTTCCACACAACTTCAGACTCTGTATTCACCAGCACAACAAAGATGAGTGTTTTTTTCCCTGCTAGCTGTCTGTCTGAGTCAGATTTCCGCTCATCCTTCTCTTATTGTGTTGTGTCTTTAACTGTTATTATATACAAAATGCTTTATGATAAATTTATTCATTCAGAAGCTGGTTGAAGTTGTGGGTTGACCTTATCTTGGCAAGTTAAGGTCCAGAGGCAGATAGCTGGTGAAATCCTGCTCCACATGTACATACTGATTGTTTAGTTATTGACACTGAGAGATGAGACAACATTTTCCTCTACCAAATTTTCCCAAAGGAAGGGCTCTCTTTGTAAGGGACAGGGTGTGCAAGTATATTAAGATGTGCTGTCTGCTGACAATAAGCAATATAAATAGCCCAACAGCCACTACTAACAATTCTACTACTAAACCTGCTCAAACCATATTTAGGGAGAAAGGAGGTCAAGAGGGGCTGCAGGGGGGGTAGGGGTGTTTTGGGGGTTCCAGACAACAATTTCATAGAACAAATCTAGTTGGTGTGTACAGACTTACTGGTCTTCATTTTGCACTAGTTCCACCTTTTTAAGGCTGTTGCAGATGGAATGAATGCATGTATGGCTTCGGTAGTCCTATATGGTACATTGAACTGAAGCAGTGATGAATGATCCACAGCTTGTTTGCAGACTGGCATTAAATACACAATGTTTCTGTCTTCCTGTGCTTACCAGAATTTTTTAGGTTTGGTCCTTCAGTCCAAAAAGTGCAATTTCTTTAAATTCTTTCTAGTCCAGTGTACAACCGAAACAGATGCTTAATTGCCCTCCATAGTGCCTACTGAAAGAAAAAATGTTTTTGTAGGATAGAGCTGATCCTGGATGCCCTCTTCTCCCAGAAGGAACGCAGCTCCTGGCATCAGGCACATGGAGAAAATGTCTGCAACAGTGCCTTTCTGCACAAGCATGTCTTGCTTCCTCCTTTGGAAGTTCAAAAACACAGCCAGGCCACTTGATTTGCAGCCCTTACAGTGTTACTTCCTTCCTGATGAACTTCGTGACACAGCTATTTGCTTTCCTTTTGTCCAATAATAATTCAGGAAAATAGCGTGTTTCTAAAAGCTAATGTTGTTCCAATTGGATAAACTGCAATCTGTTTACTGTACTTTGGAGATGCTTGTGTAAACAACTCCTTTTGCAGTCATTAACCAAGTATGTGAAGTGTCCTTTGTTCATCTCACCACTTCACAGAGAAGATGGTGAGATATAAAATCTTTCATAAACATTTTTCTTCTTAAGTAGCCTGTTGTCCTCCTGTCCTTCTTTATAAATAGAAGGAAAATATGCTCAGATAATGATGCTAAACATACTCAAAGTCTGTTTAGCTTTTAAATGTGTGTGTGTAACCAACACGGGCAATACTAGATGAATAGCACCATGATATCGTGTTTATTGTTAAACTCCTCTGCTATTTATGAAGTTCTTTGTGATCTGTGTGTGGAAACTATGTTCTTTTTAAGACTATATGCATCAGTATTGATACACAGCCAGCTAAGTGACTTGCCATACATTTAAATAACTCTTAGTATGCAATAAAGCTGACATTCTTCAGCAGCAGAGAAACTTTTGGACTACTCCTAGGGCATGTTCTTGTTATAATACTACTCCTGATGGGGTGAGTTTCACAGCAGAATTTCAAACCTGCTTAGCTAAACACGGTTGTCATCTCACCTGCCACTTACTACTACTAAGGTGTGCTGGTAGTAAACTCTCCAAGTAAGGCCTGGATAGTGGTGTTAGTTACACAAGCCTAAATGGCTGGTATAACTTCAGAGCAGCTGTATATTCAGGACTTACAGGTTCCCCTTCATGATCTTTTTCTGATTCTGAAAAGTGTGTTGCCTTGGAAGGGCTGGGTGTTAACGTGTGCTAGGTATATACACTTTTTTTTAGGGTTTATGGTGATATTTATGTTACAGTTCTCACTGTAGTGAGACACCCAGAAATGAACAGTGTGTGAACATGCAAGGTCTTGCTACCCTTGTACACTGCTTCTGTCTCAATTTTTTTATGGTTTCTACTTAAAATATATAAAAAAAGACAAGAAGGGCAGAAGACTTGCATTCTGTTTAAAGACTTGATACCCATTTTTCTGTGTAAAATATAGTCATGTAGTACTAAGTGACTTTTCTATGTATTAGCAAACAAAATGCAAATGTGTTAGGGCTCTGCATCTGCTCAGCAACAACAGTTGGGCGGGGCAGGGGGTGAGGAGGTAGAAACCTATTTTTAAAAATAACTGTTTGATGCGTGAAGTCACCCAAAAAGAGTTTGGATATTACTACTGTGTTACAGCAACAGTAAAGATGTTGGAGACTCTTGCAAGAAAAGCCTTCTTACCTGTTGTGTATAATATAAGGTCTGTCTTGTGCATTAGGACTATTGAAAAGCATAGTTCTAGTTGCACTAGAGAATTGTTTAGCCCCCCCTACAAAGAGTGTGGAGGAGAAGAAAAGACTGTTGTCACACTCTGCTTAGAAAAGAAGTTGGAACTAATGTATATTAATGCTGAAGAATCCAGCTAATAGGCATGGCAAATTCATTTCCTACAAACAACTGCATAAAGGACTGTTCTAAAATGAAACCGATATACAATCCTTAACAAATACGGAGGTGGATAGGAACAGGCAGTCAACTGAGAACACAGCAAGTTGCTAATGATATCCTTCAAATGAATGATTCGTACGCCAAGCCTTTTGCTATAATCTCCCTCATACAGTGCAGGTCTCTGAGGGGAAAGAACAGAAACAAATTGTGTTTCACATCACTTGGCATCTTGGTATAATCAAAACCTCAGATCCAGGTGAGTGCGCTATTGAATTGTAAAGTATTTTTGTCCCTTTCCTAAAAACATCTATTCACATGTATCAACTTTGCAGTCCTTGTTCTGCTGCTTGAGCTCTGCTGCCAAGCCACAGGAAAACTCAAAAGCTCAGTTCAAACCTAATGTGATTGTAAATGGCGGTGATACCAGGTTTTCTGTGACACTTGCAACAATAGGATTATAAAGACGGTCTGAATTTGTATGTGCTGCGGAGAGGTGAAACTTTTCCAGTACTGAAGTACCAAATGAGGCATGGGGTCAGATTTGGTCAACGTCGTGATGTTGTGTAGACAGGAAGATAGATGCTAACTGGGATTTTCAGAAGCATCTGAAAAAACTGCTTTCCTAAAATCAGTGTTTACTCAGGTTGACTGTGCTGTTTCACTCTGCATGTGTGTTGATGATCATTTCTGTGTCCCTATGAAAGCAATGCATCTTTCTCAGCCCTCGGTGAAAAGGAGCTCTTTCGCTATGATTTAGTTTTCAACATGCTCCAGGAAATTTAAGCACAAATTTAATTTGCCTTTAATTCTAGTTGTTAACCTCATTCTGATCAGCAGTTTGTGAGCTGGCACAGTTCAGTTTTGTTCTGCTTTATCTTGTACAACACGTAGTTGCACAGCTTGTACTACCTTGTGCAGCAGCATGCTAACCCATGGAGCTGAAACACTTGGTTCTGAGACCCAGCCCTGACATGAGTTGCTCTGTTCAATTACAATTTAGTAAAGTGTGTCTGACAAATGTATCTCTTCAACATGTTTGCCTTGCAGAGGGTTAGAAGCAGAAACTGTCCACTGTTCCTTCTTCATTTTGTTGATGTTCAACCCTTGTGTTTTCCCCTACTGCAGTTTTTCACTGGCTGTTTTTCTCCCAATGACCAGGTGAAATGACTGGTAATTCTTTCATAATTGCAATTATAGCACAAATACTTTGCAAAGTCTTGGGATTTGCAGAAACTTAATTTTTTTTCTAGGTGTCTTCCCCACCCCCCCCACCCCCCCCCCAAGCTTGTGAGTTATGGTGTTCACAGTGTAAGTGAATAATCAAGAAGTGGCACCACAACTGGGGTGTGGGGAGGACAATATCTTTGCAACTTGACTATATTTTCTGTCTCTCTTCAAATTGTCACAATGCATTCAAAATAATACAGTCATATTCAGATCACAAGTGGTTCAGACCCTAGATAAACATAATCTGTCACAGGACCACCACTAAATAACTGAAGTCCTGTATGAGCACAGCTTTTTACCAGTCTCTATGCTGCTTCTCTACCCTTGAGAGCCTCAGTGCAGGTGACTTGGGCTCCAGAGCCTTTCTGCTCCTGGAACCAAGCACTGCAACCAAGCCTGAAGAGAAAAAACTCCCTCATTGAAAACTGAAGTGTTACCGAGCACCTTCAACTATTTAAGCCCTTTAAAGAATGCTTTAGGTTCTTGGTATCTTGCTGCAAGGTTGGCTCTCTCCATTTTTAACAGTCAGAAATAAACCTATTTTTCCCCCTATGAGACACCTAAGGAAAGTTGCCCTTCCTGCCTTGCAGCCTCATAGAGAGGGTTGGGCTCTGAAGCTTCTGACTTTTCTCACCCAAGGTGCAATCCCAGAATTAGCTGGGGTACTTGCCAGTGAGCGTAACAAAGCTCACAAAGGAGATGCAACCTCCTTTGGGACCAACAACCACTGCTTCTTCTGCAGGCCCTGCAAAGTTCAGCAGTCAGTTGGACTTTTAGATACAGGAGGGGAAATTGAATTTTGCTACCCTAAAGAATCAGGCTACTGCTGCTCTAGGAAGAGGATGAAGAATCAGGGGCTTAGAGAGGAGCAGGGCTGAGTTGGAAGGTGGCTGTGGGAGATGCTGAGAGATGTAGTCCTATCGCTCCTTCAAGGCTAAGTGAGAAAGAGATGTGAGAAGAGGAAAGTTTACTGCTGCTACAGGCCCCAGAAATACAAGTCCTGAACCCTTCCTTAGCAGCAGAGGTGAAAATGGCCCCACCACCCAGGGCTATGGGAATGGCATGGTAGGCTGCTTTGCTGCTGCAGCAGTCTCTTATCTGGAGACCTGTGCTTTTCTTAGGTGCATAGCTGTGATGTCTCATTGCCCACAAAGCCATTTTGCAGCAGATAAAGGAGCAGAGTTCTGCAGCCATGCCTGGACAGCCTGCTACCTGCTCAGATCTGCTGAATTTGGAAATCTGAACAGGAGCTTTGGGGAAATTACACAACAGATACATGGATTGGTAATTAAACACTGTGGTCATTCTCTACCCCCTTTCTTTTAAAGAATGCTTATTATGAAGCAGATTAATTTTTACGTTGATGGATCATAATCACTAGACTCTGTCCCATAGCAGCTGTACCATGTTTTGAAACCTACAGTAATTCATGGGACATTCATCATAGGGTGCCCCTGGGGCAGACAGAACTGGGGATCTTTTGATCCTCTGCTGCAGTGGAAGTATTTCATAGGAAAGGTGTGTTTGTTTGCCAAAGCTGCTGCTTCCTGTCTTCTCCTAAACTTGGAGTGTAGCCATGCTAGAGGCCAGATGTCTGAGTCTGCAGGCGTACTTTCAATTTCAACAGCAGTCAGTTTCCCAGCTCCATTAATGATTCAGGTTTTTCCTTCTGTTAAGAAATCAAGAGCTTTTCCTCCCTAATCTTTAAAAGATATTTTAGTCACTGTTATCCATTTTTACATATTCTGCTAGGTGGCAATACAGTCTCTGGTTGCTTTCTGAAGGTTTTTTTATTCTGTAGTTTTCACTTTGAGCACCCTTTTAATAATGTATTAAGCAATGTGATCATTCCTGAGTGTCTGGGTTTTTTTCACCCCCTCCCTTGAGACAGAAATCTGTGTTAAGTGTAATTGGGAAGGACGGGTCCTGCTCTGGTCTGCAAGTGCAGGAAAAAGTTCTCTTGCCTTTTAGGGAAGTATTTTAGATTTAGTTGAACTAATACTTGCACTACCATGTGATTATGCTACAGAAGTAGTAGTTCAAGAGATGTACCTTCCATTGAACTTGGAAGCAGCACTGTTCATTGGTTTTATTTGGAAGTTCATTTTGGAGTAGATATATTGCCCAGTTTCAGACTGGCCCATCATAAAGCTTAACTTGACAGCCTTATAAAGTAGAGTGTGAAGTGCTGTGACATCCCCTATCTTTCAGTATAAAATCTTGCATTGCAGCTTGCCTTTCTTGGACATTCTGTGCTTTTATTTAAGCTGAGTTTAAGCAGGACAAATGAAAAAACAAGAAGCTCAAGAAGAATTAGTTCCAAATTAGTATAAGGAGTATAAAATGTTTGGATGTGATTTCATCGCAGGATCACATTCAGCTGACCTAACATGGAGTAGTATATTGGTACTTCTTTCTCATTAGCATCTTGTTCCCAGGAATCTGAATTTTTTTCTTTTTAAATAGTCTCTAACATGGTCACTGAGAAATCTCTAAAAGCCGAGTGTTATCAGTGCATTAGTGGCACTGGGGTGCCGTGTCTGCTTGCGTTTTCAGGAACCTGAGAGAATATCTTTGCAAGGTATGAGCTGCTTCGTTCATCACTGCACCCTGCCAGTGTTCTGCAGACTTGGAATATGCTCCTTCTCCCGGTGTATGGAAAAGACCTGGTGGGAAAAACTCCGTTGTCCTATTGCAAAGATGACTTGACTGTGGCAGTCTTACAGAAATGCTTCTCCTGATCATCAGAGAGGATGGTGACTATCCCACACTTTGGAAACAGCTGGGTCTTTCTCCTCTCCCATCGTTTCTAGTTGATATGCATCCCTCAAAGCAGCAGTTTTTGCTGTCTGTCCTGAAGTGAATAAGCTTTCTGTGCGGAATGACATTCACTTGTACAATTTCTATTGCTCCAGTCTGCAAGTTCATCCATTTCTGATACAATTGTCTAACCCTATCACATCTCTGTAATATGCCTCCCAACTTCACAGGGTCAGCAAACTTCATGGGCATGCTCCAAATAGTAAGAACATTATGTAAGATGAAGCCAGAAGACCAACTGCTGAAGAACTGGCTGCCTTGCTTCCTTATAACTGGAAACTCCCTTCCAACTCACCCTGTTTAGCCTGTAGTTTGCAGCTTACAATTCTCATAGGTGTATCCTATCTTCTCTAGTTTAATTCATAACTTCCTGTGTGGTAGCAATTTAAATAATTTTATGATGTTCAGATTGGTAAAATCAGCCATTTTTTTCCCTGTCTGAATACTAATTATCTCTCCAGTTAAATCAGTCTAGTATGATCTGGCACTGGCAAAATCACATTGTGTCTTGTTCCATTTTCTATTTCCTTCCATGTCTGGAAAAATTCTTTTCTTTAAAATTGCTATTACCAAAACTTAAGCCAAAGCCAAACAAATGACCCCATTTCTGCCAACATAATTTACCAAGCCTTTATTAGATGAAGGTATTGTGTTTGCTGTTCTTGAGTCAGGTAACGCTACTGATCCCCACCTCCCACGTAAACCTGGTAGATCTTTCTTTGCTTTCTCCAAAACTCTGCAGCAAATCATCCTGTGCCTTACCATGAGGGTGTTAAGGTGCTGAAACAGGCTGCCTGGAGAGGTTGTGGAACCCCCATCCCATGTAAGTGTTCAAGGCCAGGTTGAATGAGGCTTTGGCAACCTGGTCTAGTGAAGTGCCTATGGCAGGGGGGTTGGAACTAGATTCATCTTTGAGGTCCCAAACCTTTCTATGATTCTATGATTTACTTCATATGTATCAGTGTTTTCCTTGTACCTATCTTTTGGGTGGTACATTTCTATAGTGTTTCATTCTTGCTTTTTCTTAATGCAAATCTGAGCCAAAATCTTAGTGCTTTGGGACTATGGTTGAAAAGCCTAAATACCCCTCTGTGGCTGCTGGATGGGCCCTTGGAAAGGCTGAGGAAAGCAACTTCAGCTGGTAGACACTGAGACAGCAGCAGGGAGGACTCTCTGCTGGTGATTTAAATAGCAAATCTTGGGGGAGATTCCCAGAGGAAGTTGAATTCAGTGAAAGCCTTTACAGGCTTCTTGACTCCAAGTGAATGAAAGTACAGAACCTGAAACCTGGCATCAGCTGCTGCTTTTACCCAGATTTAGAGAAGTATCGGTAGCAAACATTGCTTAGGTTGGTAGGCGGCAAGAGCCCATGTGCTGACCTTTCCCAGCTGTAAAAACAGGAAGGACAGACAGTGAAAAAGGAAAGACTCCTCTTGTTTCAAAGAGGAAAAACACTTCAAGACAGATGCTGTCTCAGTTGGGACTGTGCCATTGTGTCTTTGTGCCAGTCTCAATGAGAGACAGTAGGTGCGTCTGTGTCACTAAAAATAAGCCTGCAGTTCACTCTTTCCACAATTGCATAAGCAGAAGCTGGAATCTGTTCCAGCATATAACCAGTGGAGACTGTATCTTTTCTAGTGCTCTGAAGTCCCACTCATGCAGGCAGAGTTCTGCGCAGAAGTCTGCAGTCCTTCATGGTGAAAAGCCATATGTGAGTATGACAGAGTACTCGGAGAAGCTCTAAAGCCTACTTCAGATTGAATAATCTGAAATAAATTGAGCTTTTGGCCTACCTGTGATCCTACTTAAAAGGGAGAAAAAAAAAAAAAGTAGTAGTTGTTGGAGCTTGCTTTATTTGCCCAGTGTTTTAGGGGGGAAGGATGTGGGGAGGGGACAGTCTTGCATCATACACAGGGGAAAATTTTGCTCATTTCTCACCAAAACAGGCACTGGCAGTTTGTGTTTATTTCCATGGTACTAAGAGACCTGCAGGCTCCTGCTGCAAACCTCTATTCTACAGAAGCAAAAAGCTTCAGTGACGTAGCATGATATGATACACCAGATAAGCACAGATTGTGCTGTTGGTCTCCTGTGCACCTTGCCTGAGGAAATCGTGTTGGGATTGTTTGACAGCCTAATTGCAATACAGCGGTGTAGCCTGGGACAGGCAGTGAAGACTGACTGCCCCAGGAAGTGAATTAAGAAACAGATTGGAAAAAAACTTCAGCAACAAGACCAGGAAGTTGGCCAGAGTGGTGGAGGGTAGTACCTTCTATGAAAAATGCTTTATAAGACTACAGTTCTGAATACGCTCTTGGAAGCTTTGATTTTACTTTAATAAAAGTAGCCCACTTCCATCTTATTTTTGCCTTAGCCCATATCCAGAATATGAAAGGAAGAACGTGCATTCTTCCATGGGCAGACATCAGAGTAACAGCAATTCAGTATTTTCAGTACATGCAGAGAGTCTCAGCCAACACCTTCAAAATAAATTATTCTAATTGCTCCAAAAAGCAGTTTGGCAGCCTTTGAGGCCTGCAGAACACAAAATTACTTAGTGTTGAGTTAAAAATCAAGACTTAGAATAGATGCAGAATAACAAAAGTCTAGCAAAGTGACCTTTTTGTCAGCAGTTATGAGAGCTTACTCTGCTTGGCTGAGCAGGCTGGACAGTCAAAGTACCCTTTCACTGTAGAAAATTGAAATGAAAAATTTAATGGAAGTGGCAAAAAGCTGCATTCCCGCATGGAGCAGGTACATAGGAACAAATTTACAAAGGGAGTGATCAGTGATATAAAATTGCTAGGAGCTTTCTGAATTTGGAGGAAAAATGTTCAGTAACCTTGAAATTACTTGAAATTTCTAGGCCAAATTCAACTCTGATGGTACAGAGAAAAAAATTTTTGCTATTCTTCTGTAGGGGTTTAACACATCAGTATTTAATAAGCCAAGGAATCTCTTGCTGTGAGCCATCAGATCTGTTATTTATGACACTGAAAGTGAAATAATCCACAAGAAGTAATGCTTTAGCTATAAATGCAAGATTTGTGCCACAGCAATTATACAGACACAAGTACAGAGCAGGAGAGGTGAGCAGGATGCGTGCTGACAGTCTGACTTGTCCGGAGGAAAATGTGCACCGATAAGACACTACTTCACTGCTAGTTTTAAATCATAATATCGCAGCATTCAAAATCTCAGACAACTTGACTTTCCCCTGTCCAATATGTTTTTCTTACTATTTCTTGTCCTCATGTTCTGTGTAATGTAGTTGATTCTTTCTGAGGCCTATAGGTAGAGAAGTGCAACCTTATTAAGCTGTCATCGGTGTTTCTCTTGAATGGTGATCAAGTAAGATAGAAACACTTTGTTGGAGATGTATGGAAAATGGGTTTTCCAATGCATGATGAAATGGGTACTCGGTTTATCCTAATCCCCAGTACCTAAGAATGCATCCTGCTGACATCGGGTCTCTCTTGCCTGCTACAAGAAGCAGTAGCTCTAGTAGAAACGTTGCTATCTCAGCTTTCAAGAAACACTGAGCATTTTAATCTGTATTTTGTTTTTGTGGCTCAGTATGAAAATTCAAAGCTTACATCAGAACTCAACCATGGTCTCCAATTCTTCTCAGTCATAAACCACAGCCACTCCTTGTAGCATATTGCAGATGATTTGGTCAAGGTTCATTGAAACTTAGCCCAGTCTTATCAAGCTGTGGCTACTGTGAATCATAGCTGAGCTGTGGAGCTGTGCTGGGACTGTCAAGCAGAGTCAGGGGAGCTTTGGCGGTGAGGTGTTTTATCTGAGTGTTACTGAGCATGTGCTGCAATTAACTCTAAAAGTTTATTACAAAATGTTCTTTCCAAATAGGCTAGATGGAACTGCTTCTAGAGCTACTGTGAGCGTGATCAGGTGAAATATCTGCTAAGATTTGTCCCGAGAAGTCCCTTTGTGGGGCAGGTGTGGAGCAGGGCTTGCAAGCCCTCAGTGAGCACAGATGGCAGCCTGGTGTCACAGCAATAGTTGGAAAAGGATGTCTATGCAGGTGCTTCGTACTTAAATGCAGATTTTTGCTGCTGTGGAAACATAAACCATCTGGCTTGACATTCACAGGGGAATTATGACTGAACCCATTTCCTTGACTTTCGGTGACCCAGACAACACGCGCAAAGTGGGTGAGTGTGCACAGGGGCAATATAATGCTCTGTGTGTAGAGGTGTAGGGGAGGTGTTCTCTGACTATGCAAATCAGTTGATGAACACATGAGGAGGAAGGTAATATTTGTTATTCACAGTTGCACATGTTACCTATGAGGCTAGGCGTTTTCAAAGCAGCATGTCGTTTTTCACTGCCTGGGAGTTGCTCAGTGTCGATGAGATGTCTATAGCCCTGGCATTAAAATGCCATCTCTCTTGTCTCCAACGATTTGCAACTGCAAAAAGCGCATTGGCCCTGCTGCTGTGCTGTTTTATAAAAACCTGGCACTGGGGCTGCATTATAACACATTTTCATAAAGATTACCTTTCATGCAATAAAGTATTCCCCTTGAAAATATTAGGATTTCAAAAGAGTTTAGAAACCCTTACTTTTTTAATTCATTCAGTGCAAAATGGAAGTATAGCTTTTTTGGTAAAGCCAGATAATAATTGACCTATATTTCACATACCTTTGACAAAGGCAATGCACTCTTGACGCTGATAAGAGCTTGTACTGGAACCAGGCTTAAACTCTTTGTGGTGGTTCTCTCTGCATAGGTTTTGAAGATAAGATAACACTGATAACTGCTGTACATTGAAACAGTTAGTGATGATCTGTAGTTTTAGAGAGGAAGAACAAATCCTGTTCTTTATTACTGACAAATTATGGGATGCTGTCCTAGTTAACCTTCACAAGTAAACAGAACAGACCACTGCCTTCATCTTTCTTTAACCAAGATGCAATCTACCTAAAATGACAAGGAAGCCATAAGGTTTCTGAAGTCTTTTGCAGCAAGAGGAGAGAGAGAAAATCATTCCCAATGAATTATAGAAAGTTGAATAATTTACTTGCATGGCCTGCTGGGCTCATACATTAACTCAACTTAAGACTGCACAAATGCTTTGGTAATTGCAGTTAATGAAAGAAGACAATTAGATCTCCCTTTGTTTATAGCAGGAGTTAAAAATTAACATAACTTTAAAAGATCTTGGAGAAGTGTACAAATACTTGCAAGCTTCCTTCAAACATAGATAAGTTTGGGCTCAGGCTTTTCATTCTTGCCTTGCACCTTTGTACTTCTGGTTCAGGCTAACTTGGATTTTATTTTATTTTTTCAAAAATGCCCTTGGTTTTAGATGGCCCCTGTTATCTTGGGATAGGTGAATTGCGTATATAATTAAAACATAATAGAGTAAGGAAGATCCTCTGCATCAAGAATGAAGTCTTCAGTCTCTAGGTGGTGTGTCTGGCTGAAGAAAGGATTCAAATATGTGTGAGGATGGGCACTCTCACAAGGTTGGTGCTTCCAAACGGCCTTGGAAAAAGAAAAGCTATAGAATCATGTTCACCTAGCAGCAGTATAGGTTAGGAAACAGGCTCCTGATACAGCTTGTTGGGAGAAAGACTAAATCGCACCTCTGTTGTATTGCTGGTGAGTTCCCAATCTCAAGGTGGCATGGTCTGTATATGGAGTATGAGCTGGTATGTGTGTAAATTAGGTATGGCAGTGAAGTCTCTAAAGTCGCATTAATTAAATCAGGGCTTCTACAGCTTTAAAAGCAGCTATAGGTGGCAACTGGAGAAATGTCAACAGTAAGGAATAATAGATACAGCGTGTCTGATTGAGTCACATCCTACATTTTGGGTTTTTTCTATCTAGTATCATTGCACTATGCTGTGAATTTGAACTTGTGCTGTAAAAAGAGAAATACCTTGAGGGCTATGGTTGTTGTTATAGAAAACTTTGCTTTTGTCTTTTTCTATTAGCTGTGCCCTCAAAGGTTTTATGGAAACTGTAACTCTTGCAAGTCAAACGTTTTCCCAATTTCATTAAAATGCTGTCATTCAACAAACTCAGGTTTTGTTTGGTTTTGTTCAGATTTTTCTGCCCAGTTTTAGTAACTAAGTAGAATTTAGACATGTTTAGGTAGCAAAGAATTTTGTTTCAGCTTTTTAATTCATTGAGATTTCTTTTCTGAAGCTCTCTTTCCCCTTTTCCACCTCAGCCTCCATGGACTGCTGAAATCATATATTCTCTTTAGTCATTTAAGGGAGACAAACATTTCATAGAATAAGGAATGAAATCAGAGCCAATCTGATGATGCTACATGAAGGGAGCAGCCAGTTTTCTAAGGTGAAGGTAGTGCTGTGATTAGCAGCCCGCAGGTTATCAGACTCCTCTGTCCTTTGCCAGTTCTGGAGTCCTGAATTTCTCACATGCAAATGGTGCCTCTTCTAAATGGCCATGTTATTTCCTTTAGTGATAAAAAAAAAAAATCCAAACCCAACAACAAACCACTCCATGCTTTCTGTGTTGGGGTTTCTTTTTTTGATTAAAATTAAATGAAATGTTCCCAAGCTGGAAGAGAGAATAGGTTGCATGAAAACAGGAGGAGGCTGCAGAGAGCTGTTCTTAATGTACCAGGCTTTATTGCAAATTTGTTGTTTTGATTTGTTTAATTAAAAAATTAATTCTTTCTCTGCCTACAAAGTACTGTAGTCTAAGAATAAAACAAGGATCCATGAATTAAATAACGCAACAAATCAGGGTGAGAAGTTGGTCAAGAAGAGAAACTTGACCTAATTATCAGTTGTGAGTGTATCTAAATACAGTGTGTGGGTAAAACCTGCTGGCAACTTGGGGCTGGGTTGCAAATATTCCAAGAGTTTGCTTTGCCAGCCCGTGTCTCTTCATTAGGCACTTCTTGCTTAAAAATGGAGCAATTCCTATTCATCAAAGAGAATACTGTTATATTCTGTGCTTAGGAATACATATTATTTTTGATATCATGATGAGGTTTCTTTGTGAATACTTCAAATCATAATTCCTTTTTTCTTTTAAAAATGTATGCTGTGGAGCTTGGTTGATTACCAGGGAAAAACTTTCAGGTTATTTTCCATTTCAAACAAAAGGGAAAACATTTTATATTCAGAATTGTCTGTAATTGACTGCTTGCTAGCAAACTTTCTGAGTGCATCCACAGACATTCAGTATGGTGACATAAAAAGAAAAGGAAGCTGGGAACCTAAAGCAGATTGAGAGATGCAGGAATGTATGTTTGAACACTTGAAAAATACCTTTTTTTTTTTTTTTGGAACAGGTAATCAAGGCCTGGAATGAGTATCCAGTACTGAAAGCATGATCAAAACTGATCCAGAGTTACTGAAAAAATCATTAAACTGTGGCCCTTACTCATAGAGGTAATCAGTCCAAGTAGCATGTAACAGGTAGCAGATCACAAACACGTTATCTGGTGAAAAGACTGGATTTCCTGACAAGGATTTTCTCACCCTTGAAAAAAGTATATGCTATAAGAAAACAAACAATCAATCAAACAAACAAAAAACCACAAAAAAAACCCCAAACCGACAAACCAACAAAACACCTTTTTTCCACAAAATTCCTAGTATGTTTTTTTGAATTGTTTCTCACAGACCAGTAGCATTCCAGCTCTGACTCCCTTTCAGTTCCATTTTAATGCTTGAAAGAATAATAGTCTTTAATCTCTTAGAAGGACATCCTTCCCACATAACAAGAACATCTGAAAAAAACTTGGAAAAGAAGTTATCTTCAGCTTCTTCTGGGTACCGCAATGTTTTAGCAGGTCCTTCATGGCAGTTGACTTTTTCCTTGAGGAAGGACCACCAGCTGTGTCTCAGAGTTTCTAGCTCTCCATTCTGCACCTGACACAAATATAAATGGGAAAAAGAACATTTCTTAACAGTACTTAAAAAGAAATAATCCTCTCCAATCCCATGGTGAGCTCTAGTTTTCATAAGATTAATTCATTTCGTATTGACTTTACTTCATCCCTGTGCTTCTGTGAGAAAATTCCACTCAGTTTTGGGTTGGCTTGTTTTTTAAGTGCTCTCTACAACAAAAACATGACTTAATCAGATAGGAGATTCTCCTTAAAGAGGCAACACATTTTCCTTTTTACTGGCACCTGGGGATTTGTGTGTACCTCAGGATGTAGAGGTGAACTATCCCTTCAGTCTCCAAGGCAGGTAGTAGCCACCACAGAGTTGCTGTGGGCAAGCAGGCTGCTGATGGGAGTAAATGACACCTTGGTTTCTTTGACACTGCAAATTGTATAGCAGGAAAAACTGTTTGTATGGGTAAGGATAGTTCAGGTTTCTCCTCTGGTCCCTAAACTCTTATGAGGCCATTTCTAGCATGTCTGTGTACAGGTGCCAGCAGTAGCATTGTACTGAGTCAGCAGGATGAGAACCTCCTCTGGCAAGTGATGCCAACAGTATTTGTCCAGGGAATGGTGCTTGTGGTGCTGGCACTGCCATACATCCTAGTGCTGGCCTACAAGCCCCTGCTGGGCCAGGTTCATGAGTTCTGGCTTTTTTAATGCCCTGATGTTGTGGGCCCTTTGCCTGGAACCTGCAGGAGGGCTGGTGAGCGGCAAATACCCGGTAAAGGCATTCTGATGTTTGTCTCATGTTAACATAGGAAGAGTATTTCTGCTGTGTCATGTTCATAGGTCACGCCCTACCTCCAGAAAACTGCTGAGAGGAGGGATCATGAATTTTTTTGGGGGAAGAGGAGAGAAATAATGAGATCTGAATCAGGGATAAATCTCTGGAGAGTTACATGCTTCCTGTAAGTCATCTTCTTCAGGTATTGCTCTATTCTGGCTTATTTTTGGTGTGATCCAGCTTCAAAAGTTTCCAATGACTTTTTAAATTCTCCTGCAACAATTGTTTCTACTATTTCTGGACCACTGGGTTCCTAGCCTCTGCTCTGCTGAGTTGACTCAGCAGAAATGAGTGCTTCTGAGGGCAGTACCTGGCAGAATGCTGCCCCAGTAGCAGCGGTGCCTGAGAACTGGTTTATGGCAGTCAGCAGGGGATGTCATGCCTTCCAGGTCCTGCTGCTCCTCCACATGTACAGGTAGCACGGCTGAAGGGAAACCTGCTTAAGGTCTTAATGCACAGGCAGCACAGGATGCCAAATTAACAAGTCTGGGTGACATCAGTGTTGATAAAGCATCTATGAAAGGAATATAGCTTAAAGAGTTGCTGATCCCATAAGGAAAAACTGTCAAAAAGTCTTATTTGTGTAATTCTGTGAAACCAAGCACACAGTGTGTTTTCTTCCATTTGACATTTCTTATAGCAGACGCTTTGTCTCTGTAGCTGAAACTGGGTTTTGGTGTTATATTGCTGTAATATTTCAAATATTGAGTACCAGTGTCTAGCGAGGCTACAGTTTATTCACATAGAAGGCAGGAGAGAAGGGAGTCATACCATGGAAAAGCCAGCTGGCTGCTCGCTGATGTGAGCATCACACAACAGCTTTACTAGGAGTTAAGGAACTACGTTGCACAACCATATCTGTGTAGAGCAGGCTGAGGAAACCATTTTGGTGGAAGCACAATTCATCATCTTATGGTTTGTATTTTCTCCAGCTGTTAGTTCTACAAAAATCTTCGTTTACCCTGTGATGTCAGAGCTGTGTCTTCAGCACTGAATCGAACAGCAAGGTGCTGACACTGACAATGGTATGGTGCCAGTTGGGCTTGGGGACCTGTACTTGTACTGTTCCTGTGTCCTATTTACAGCCACAGCATTCCCACTGTGCTACAGGCAGTATGGGAAGGCAGGTCCTGAACCAAATTGCTTAAAATCATTACAAACATAGACTTGACAAACAACAAAATGCTTTATACTTAAACCCGTAGGACCTGAAATTTAAACTTGAATCAGACCTGAAAGTGGCAGCTCGCAGCACATGACATGGGCTGTAAGCCCAGCCAGCAGCCTGCTGAGCTGGTGTGCTGCCTGGAGGGGAGACTGCTGGTGCTCATGTCATGTCTCATCCAAGCCAAACAGGCTACGGACTTCAGAATGGGAGGAGCAAGTCAGACCACAGCACTTTACACCTATTTGAGCTGTTGAAGTCTTACTAGAGACTTCCTATAGAGTACCAAAAGCAGTTTAGCTCCCAGGCCACAGGCTTGCAGACAGCCACCTATGTGGCTTGCCTGGTAGAAGGGCTGTTGACTGCATGCCTGATATCCCTATCCTGATATTCTGTGGTAAAGCAGGAAGCTGTTTCAATGAAAGAGCTTAAAGAAAATAGTTGATATAAGCAAGCAAAAAGAAGTGTGTAAACAAAGTGCAGCCCACTAAAAACAGTGTCTCCATGACAGTTAAAAAGGAGATTTTTTTTTTTTGCCTCTAGGGCTGCAGGGGAGCCTGCTGCTTCTGCACCATAGGTACACATGAGAAAGGGCTAGCAAGTGGTAAGAAGAAACTGTTCTTACTGCCAAGGAGAGGTGCCAACCTGCATAGGAACAAGGCCTGTGCCTTACAGCTCTGCCTGCTTCCAGCTCTGGTTTTCTGTTCCTTCAGAAGGATGGCTGAGCCCCCCAGCATAGTGCCCACAGCCCACCTGGAGTACTGCATCCAGCTCTGGAGTCCTCAACACAAGAACGTGGACCTCTTGGAGTGGGTCCAGAGGAGGGCCACGAGGATGGTCAGAGGGCTGGAGCACCTCTCCTATGAAGACTGGCTGAGAGAGTTGTGGTTGTTCAGCCTGGATAAGAGGAGGCTCTGGGGAGGCCTTATAGTGGCCTTCCAGTACATGAAGGGGCCTACAAGAAAGCTGGGGAGGGGCTGTTTGTTGGGGAGCGTAGTGATAGGACATGGGGCAATGATTTTAAACTAGAGCAGAGAAGGTTTAGATCAGACATCAGTTAAAGGTATCCCTGCTTACTGCAGGGGGCTTGGACTAGATAACTTTTAAAGGTGCCTTCCAACCTAACATATCTTATGATTCTGTAGGGCAGCCCCTGTAGCCTATGTATCTACAGTTGCCCTGCAGCAAGCGTGGTCTGTGTGTGTGGTGGGGCGGAAGACTTTATCCCAAGTAAAGCAGGGTTAGCTACATGCAGACTTGGATGGAATTATACAGTAATTGCTTCAGAGAGTTGTCACCCTGGGCTGGTCCAAATGCTGTGTTACAGACAACATTTATACTCTTTTGCCTCCTGCAGGGAGGGTTTTTTTTTTTCAGAATTCCTGTGTTCAGTTCAAATGTGTTTTGAAAGTTTGGATCTTTAGTCATAACTGGGCCTAAAGTAACCTAACAAGTGCTCAGTCTCAAATGGAAAGGCTAGAAACAGGTTCATAGGGAAAAAGCATATCTCAAGCCTACCTTTTATCTTGTATCTGTTTTCTTTCTCTCTACTACTGCTTTGTTATTGGAGCCGAAACAGTTGAATTCACTTTTATACTCTGCTTTTCTTTTTGTGCTCTGGTGGTTACAGCGAAGCCAGGGCTCCCCAAAATCAGAGAAACAAAAGCAGTTTTACAAAAGACCTAGCTAAGGCTTAAAATTTAGTGTTTACCACTTCAGGTAATTGCAGAAATTTGCAGTTTAATTTAGACAGAGACATGATGGCACAACTGCAGCTACAGAGTGCCTCTTAAAGGCGTGCTTTTAAGGTAACAGCTGGTTGGTTTTTTTTTTTCCTCCTCCACAAAGAGAGGCCACACACAGAACACAAAAAAGATTGGCATCTTTGTTCCTTACCATTTTTCACTAGGTGTTCGATGCTTTTAAAAGGTCATGGTAGGGTATTGCTTGTTAGATGTACCGGTCACTGCAAACTTTTTAAACTAGCTTACATTCTCTGCATGCTTTTAAAATTTCTGCTCAAGTGCTTTTGATGTTTTGCAATATTTCACGGACTACACATACCTGAGAAGGTTAGAAAATTGCCATACTTTACTGGCTGATACCTTCTTTCTGCTTTGGAAGGTATGATTTAAGACCCAAAGGATGGTGAAAGGTTTTCATTTGGAAAATACTTGTATAGAAAACAAGTCACAGAGGCGACACTGAATAGACAGGATTAAAGGGCATGCTGGATTGCTCAGAAATGCTACTTGAAAGATAGTGGTAACGGGCTAATTAAGAGTAGCAAAGCATTAAAGGATGACGTCATCTAAAGCTTAGAAAAATAATTCTGGACAAAAAAAGGTGTGTGAGAGAAAATGCCCAGTCCTTGCTCTTTGGTAACAAAATCAGCTTTTGACATTATTCTTTCTCTTCTGCCACATGCATGTGCAAAAAGGCAACTCCTAAACCAAAAAGCTTTCCCAGCTTCCCACCCTGGAACATCACTCCTGGTTATCCTTCCTTGAAGGAGTAATGTAGTCCAGGCTAATAATTATCCTCCATATCCAATTCCCACTCCTTTCCTACCTGCTCTGTCTCCTGGTGTGTGCACCTACAGGGTCCCTAACTCTCACTTAAGTGCATTAACCTTGAATTCTGTTGAAAATTATAGCTCTTGCCGAAAAGCAGAGGAAAATGGGACTTCAGTGTTTGTTTTCAAAAGGGCTGTAACTTGTACATAAACAGCCTTCAGAGTGCTGGCTGGTACTTGAGCTGATGGGGTTTTTAATGAACTGATAATGGTTGATTCTTTGCATATGAAGAGTCAGTGTTCTTTCTGTGGCCAAAGAAAAACAAAGTTGTTTTAACCACTGTGTATTCAAAAGAGAAAAGGACAGATTATGGATCATTTCATTGTCTTTCCCAGGTTTTCTATTTTATCTCGCTTTCTCCCTGGGTGACCCCAGTTAGTCCAGCTCCTTTCTATTCAAAATTGAATTATTTCCTTTGCTTATGGCTTGCACTTTCCAGCATCCCTACGATTTCTTTGGTAAAATTTTCATTAGGAGTCCAGCTCCAAAATCAAGCTTTGTTAGAAATAAAGAATCTTTACTTGATATCTTCTTTCCTTGAGAAAAGCACCTATGAAAAATTCTAGCAATAACTTCAGACCTTTAATATTTCTGCTCTTTTTGTCTGGGTCAAAAACATTGTAAAGAAAAATTGCCACTTGAAATGTAAATCCATGAACATTTATCTTATATGTTAGAAGAGCTCAAAGAAACAGAGAAAATAGATCTCTTTTTTGAAAGGAAAAAAAAATTAGGAAATTCCTCCTAAAATAAGTACCACTGTGCAAAATATTATTTTTTTTTTTTACAACTAAAACCAGAGGAATTTCAATTGTCTCTGTAAATTCAAATTTAAAAGTAGATAATTTCTCACAAAGGTGATATTTTGTATGGTTGAATAGCTGGCAATGTCACAGAGCCTGTTCCTTTGACACTTCAGACCTGGGGAACTTCTTACAAAAAAAGCAGACCCTTGTGTTCTGCTTGCAGTGAGTGGCTGTAAATGACTGACAGGTGCTCAGCAATAGCAAAAATGCAGGTCTTCCTTCCCTAGTTTGATTTCAGACAGCCTGGATGCTGGTAAAGACAGGTGTGTTTGTGAAACAAGAGTACATTCCTCGGTAGTGTGGCCAAAGGACACATGAACTTACTGCGTAACACCCCTGTTGTGTCCATGTCAAATGGGATACTTTCCCCATGAATGCTTTGGTTTAGCTGTGCTTGATAGCAGAGGATGAATACCCCAACCTTTCTAGGAATCAGTATACTCTGAATTTCTTTTCTAGTCAGGCTTATGATTTGGTATAAACTTCAGTCTGGTCTTGGTGGGAGTGTGGGGGGTGGGCAAAGAGAAAGAATAACTTCCTCAAATACCAAAAAGCCACTAACTGTGCACTTCTTATTAAAAAGGTGGAGAAAACTGCTTGCTAGCTAGCTAGCTAGCTATTTCATGGCTCATTTTGTCATGTTGCCAAAGCAGAGGAAAGGGCAAGATTCCTGGCTTGCGTTTGAAGTTATGTTGGAGTACCTCAGTGCTGCTGCAGCCAGCTAATCTCACCACGTCTCGCTGGTTTGCGTGGCAGGGGCATGAGCCCTAGCGCTCAGTGTTGTGACTCCTTTGTGGGAGAGCTGTTTGCATTCCTTTCTAGCTCTAAGTCAGTTACCTAGATGTAGTTAAGAGATAAAAATACTTTATAATGACCAGGAAACCCAGGTGCCTCCCATAAGGCACTCAATATAGCTCTCCCTGAATGCAGTTGCATTGCATGCACGGTGTAAGGCTCTCCTATAATCCATTCAGGACAAGGTTTTGCAGTGTGTTTGTTCATGTTGATCTGCCTCTGCAGGGCTCTGCACCAGGTTTCAGCTTTGTGAGGTTCAAGAGGAAGTTCAGATGAGTTTATGGTTCAGGTGCACTGTGAGAAAGGAAGTCAGGTTTTGAACGTGAGAGTAGTCCAGCCAGCTATGGAAGTGCTGGCCGCTTAGCTGTTAGTGCTTGTCACTCCCATATGCTCAGAGTTGCAGCCAAATACTGAGAAGACAAAAAAGGCTATTTGCAATGTGCCATACACATATAGGCCCGGGTGCAGGTTGGGTTCTTATTAAACCTAATCCATTTACCTAAGGCTGTTAGGCATGCAGCATGGTAGCAGGAGTTGGAGAACAAAGGAAAAAGAAAACCCCACCATGTTCCTCAAGCCTTGACTCTTTTCCTCGTGTTTTCCATTCATCCAGGCTTCACAATAGGACTTAAGGGGTGACATCACTCTGCTAGATAAATTAATTTAGATTCTCACCAGAAAGCTGGCAGTCAGTGCCAAGGAAGAGAAAGGACCGCATGAGGAGTGGGAAGGCCACCATCTGCACAGTGAGGTGGCTGGTGCCAACTGGGCCCAGGGCTAAAGGATGGAGAAGAGGAGTGGATGGCCACTGTTCTGCATGTGTGGATTTTGTTGTTTTCCTAGCTACAGATGGGACACTTCCAAAATTTGGAAGTTGCTGAGGCTGCTAGGAAAGAAGAAAGATAGTAGAGTCTGGTGCTGGAAGCATGTGGCTGGAATTTGGGGTACAATTTGTAGTGTCTAAACATACGTGATGTGGTGAATTACATCAGTCCTGTCCTGACTGTTCATTTCAGAGAGTTGGAGGGTTTAATGTTACAAAAAGATCAAAGAAACAGTTTCTTCCTCATGCTTAACTTTCATCAATTTGTTATCTGTCACTTTTATCAAAGCAATATTTTCCTAGTCTGGAGGGTTCAAGACTATGATGATGCCTAGAAAATATCAGGATCTTTTCTCTGTATAACCCCATTCAGTCACTAGGAATCTGGTATCAGCTGGAGACTGCTACCGTTGCATCTTCAGTTGAGACACAGGCTGTTGCAGAGATGAAGACTGTGTTCTCCCACAGAGTATTTACTTTTAGCTTCTTTTGTTGTTCCTTTTTATGCAAAATAAGTATTTTGGAATGTAAATACAAGATTAGGTCTTGTATATGGAAAATGTGATTAGTGAGTGTGTGCCTACCAGCATGCATATTATTTTCGTTAATCAACGGTGACAGTCATTTTGTTTTCATGGGTTTTGGCACTCTGTTTGCTCTATTCTCAGAGACTCAGTATCTAAGGAATTTGCTGGAAAACAAAATTTTGCAAGAAGACACTGGAAAAACACATTCTTTCAACCAGCTAAATGCTGTCATTGAGAGTTATTCTCACATTATATGCAAACCGTGTATGAAAGCACAACACAACCCCCCCCCTTCCCTCATGGGGCTGTATTGCACATATTTCAAGATGAGGATTTTTTTAACATGCTCTTTAGCTCCCTAAAGTAGGTTTCTGACTTTTATCAAAGAAACATTTGTATGTCCTCTAAATAAAACACAAACCAAAAAAAAAATTGAGATTTTTAACAAGATCAGGTGTTATTACCTAACCTATCACCACTTCTAAACTAAGGCTGCCTTCTTGCTAAGGGGATATCTCTGAGTTTATGGCTACGTCATTTGGCTATTTGCCTAAATAAACATACGTATAACTGATGTGTCAATGGTAGATTTCTTCTTGATGAAAACCAGTGTTTGACAGTATTGCCTTAGCATCTCTTCTTGCTAATGTTAATCACAGAGAAATGAGATCTGTCTTTTCTAGCTGTAGCCATCAAAAAGTTATTCCAGGTCATTCACCTGGGCTCTTACCATAAACCATGCAGGCAATTCTTAAGAACAATTTGTTCAGCCTTTCTCTCTTCCCATCAGCTAATGAGATATGTAAATGGTAGTGGCTGATATCTAGTTTTAACACGGCTAATCGCGGGTTAGGTGTACTTCCTTAGGGTGAATAACCCAGCTCTTTCCTACAGTAGCTATTTATGTAGCCTTTAATTCGGTTCCCTGCCCAGCTGGGACAGTTGAAAAGTCACAAAGGACTAAAGCTGCAAAAGGAATAATTTTCTGGGTTTCCATGATTGTGTTTCACAATTTGAACTCACAGCCTTGAATCTGGTGCTTAAACAGTAACAACCTTGGATTCCTTCTCCTCCATGGGAAAGGTGTCACTTTAGTGGGATCTTTCCAATAGCTTGAGCATTGAATTTGTGAATGGGAAATGCTTCAGATACAAGTTTGCATCTACATTCTTACCTTTTTTCTTAATCACATACAGCTTTCCTTGATGTAGACTCCAGATATTACTTAGACTATTTAGCCTAGTGGACCAGTGTACCAAATTAATTCCCAGAGCTGGGAGCCTACAAGACTCAGGAGGCATAATTCTTTTTTATTTAAAACATCCATCCCTGAGATTCCTACTAATGAGAACTAACCTCAGCTGGGCATGTATTTGTTGGCAAATAATGGATGAATGAAAAATATTAATGGGTTTTAGGGGACAGGGCTCAAGATTGTGCCTTGAGGCTCTGAAAGGTTTGACATGATCTTGCTACCCATGTGATTTCACATGTGTATAATGGAAGGCTATGTTCAAGAGTACTGTATCAGATGGTGCTTCAGAGGTTTTATGTATCCCAAGGCTAGAGGCAGAAAATTCAATATGTATTAACTCATAAAGAAGATACTTCCTACTATTAGAAGGAGTGAGTATGCACGTGTTTGTGTGGTGAAGAAGGGATACTCAATGTCACTCTTGTCTTTCTCTGCAGTTTTGAATGATTACAGCTTCCAGAACTGTTTTGACTGGGAATCAAACCTGCTTATGTGTATACGTTTTCGAAAGAGCTTGCTGAGGGTGGCTCCTCGGTCTGGTTCATTATGTCCAAGAAACATTTTTTGGAATTAAATAAATTTTCTGAACCTGTGAGATGGAGATAAGCAGTAGAACTTCAAGGGGCTTATCAGTGGAGATGTAAAATATCCATTTCTTTAACTGTCTTATAGAACTGAACAGAAAACGTGAGGAGCACCACCAGGACTCTAGGTTCCAAGCTGTCACTTTTTGTGGACTAGCTCCTTCAACTCTCTAATAACATCTAAGTACTAGGAGAATAAATTCTTAAAGTCATGAGTTTAAGATGCTATGGCAGTCAGAGCCCCATAAGCACTCAAGAAATATAAAAAAAGGAAGCCTCGAGCCCTCACTTCAGCCACTCTCAGAACTGCTTTATGGTATTAGGTATATCATTTATGACAGTTTTCAAATGACTGTTCTGCTATAAGGGTAGAATATTAATTCTAAATCCAAAGTGTGTTTTGGCATCATACACACATATTGGGGCCTTCTTGCACTTTAGATGAAGAACAATAAAAGTAAGATGAGACAATATAACAAAAAGAATAAAGAAATCAATTTCTTATTATTTGTCCCTTGAAGTATTACTCTGTTCAAGTTCAGTCCTCATTCTACTTGTAATACACTTACAAAGTTTGAGAGAGGAATACTACCCTGTTACATTTTATAGCATCCCGAGAGTAGCGGTCAATCTGTTTTCTTACTGTAAGCATATTCATGCTGTAGTATTCCACCAAGACTCCACGCCACAGGAACATTTATTTCATTATGGGTCATATGATCCAGTCTCTCTCCACTTATATTTTCTGATTTTGTACCTGATGTCAGTGGCTACTGCCAGAGTCAGTTTTCTCAGTGGCCTTGCTTTAAAATGTGTGTATTTTCATGGTTCAGGGATTGAAGCTGTGCCCTTCCTAGTTGCTTTCCAGGTGTTCTTCAACCTCTTAAGATCATAGGAGAGAGTCTTTTAGGAGATGAAACGGTAACCAACTTTATTTGGAAAATACACAATATGGTCACATACACAAAAGTGTGCAAAACCCATTGCATCAGCAGAGTGGCCCACAGTCCCAGTCTCAATAACTGCTTAGTTTATTGGAGGTCAAAGCTCTACCAGTAAAATATTCCTTATGCATCTGCAGCTTCCCTCATGAAACGGGTTAGACTTGGTTAGGTTGGCTGGCTGCTCTGTGTGCTCCTACCCCCTCCGATGCAATACAGCCCAGGTGCCGAGAGTCCACTCAGCCCTGCCACAACCACCTTGCTCTTCTCGAATAAGGCTGACCCTGCCCACTTTCTCTGCTCTTGCCAAGACTACTAGTACAGGGAAACAAAACAATAATCTCAAACCTGAGGCCCTGTTACTGAGTGGAATTTTTCTACAACAGGAGCCTAAGTTTGTCTGACCTTTAGCATAAAAAGCATTGTTGCTGCAAAGCAATTCCAGTGAGCATTTCTTGCCAGCACCACATACAAAACAGTGCAGGTTGTTTTTTTTTTTTTTTTTAATGAGTTTACAGCAAGTGCTCTGGGCATGTAGATAAAGGCTGCATCTCTCTGGGTAGCTGCCCTTAGCCTCTGTCTTCTTAATTTTTTCCTGCCACTGATGATTTTCCCTCATGTTTCCTCTGCAGATACAGAGAGAACAATTCCAAACCCAGTAGTATGCCAAATGTTCAGCTGCAAGTACCACAGTATCCACAGAGATTCTGTCCTTCCTCCTTGTAGCCACGACCAAATTCACCTTCGGTATGTGTAATTTTATTATGGTCAGTGCAGTTCCACAAGAAGTTACTTGCAAGTAATTCCCAGTGGACAGCCCAGCAAAAGCTGTTCAGGTTGACGCCGATTCCCTGAGCTGTCCCTGGTATTTTTAGGAGAGAGGTTGGAAAAAGGAGTTTTGATTTTTCAGAATGATGTTTCCAGTGAGTATGTCCCTTCTGAGTAGAAAATAAAATAAATTTTAAATGTGCAAAAAGTGACATAAAACTGTATGCAATCTCTTTTATTGGACTAACTAAAAATAAGAGGCTAGCTTCCATTACTGTTGGGAAGCTGTAAAAGACTGGGGATGTGATTTAGTTGATAATGTTATTGAGCTTCTCTGACAAAGGTACACCCATCAATAACTTCTGTTATTATATTTTTATGTCCTCTAAAAATAGCTGCTTATTTGCTTTACATCTTTTTCTTCTCAGAAACAGTTTTTGGGACAGCTCCCTTTAAAGAATAATTAATTTTAGCTTATAAATTACCAGGAGTCCTTGAAGTTTCCCTGAATAAGTTTGAACGGATCATAAGTCATTTTTTCTGCATTTCCCTTCTCACACTTGTATTGCATTGCCTATGGAGAAGGAGGAAAAACAGCCAATGTGGAGCTGAGCTGCAGTAAGGGAACCTGGGGCTGGCCCATGGGCCAGGAGGTAGCATACCTGGGCGCTACTGTGCAGGAACAGCCAGTTAGCACCTGGTGGCTCCAAGACCTTTACTAGGGCCTATGGAGATGATTTAGGACCTTTATGACACTCTCTGACAAAGAGAAAGAGATTGCTGCTGAACTCATAATACAGGTGGCAACACACAGGCAGGCATAAAGAAAAACCAAACACAGCCTCAACTCATTTCAAAGAGCAACACCAGCCCCCAACAGGAATGCTCTGGGGATTAATATCTGCTAGTGGTTAATGAGCCAAAGCACAATGTGGGCCATTAACTCCTCCCAGCTGGTTATCAGTTCCCCAGGAAATGTCCTGCACCTCAATCATTATTGTTCAATTACACCCACATCGCTGGGTCCTGTAGCCCTGTTGTGACATCATGTTTCCAACAGCTGTGTTTGGCCAGCCACAAACTAAAATGCTGCATCCCAATTTGAATGTCAGTGGAGGTAGAAGGACATGAGTGCTGGTTGATAAGCAACTGTAGTCAGGCCTGCATCTCCCTGGCTTTTGAGCAGAGTGTACTGGCAGTGGATTCAAGTGGAGAGAAAAGGCAACAGTTGTGCTGGCGGTCCTTGGCTTAGCTGTGGGCAATGATGGAGCCCACGGAAACCAGGAGCATTCTCTAGGCATCTATCCTGCAGAACACGACAGCTTGGGTCAGTGTTTCCTGTGCAGAGGTGTTTGGAAACCTGGCTGGCTGCCCTGCATGGGCAAACCTCATTTCTCATTGCGTTTTGTAAAGCCGCCTCTTTCATCTTCCCGTGAATAGACACTGTGGAAATGTCTGTGTCAATCTGCTATCAACATGTTTGCTATTGATACTATGAAGCCTTTTCCATAAAGTTAAGTGTCTGGATCGCTTTAATGTCAGAATACTATCTGTCTGCATTACGTGTATATATCAGCTCGTTTAGTATTTAAATGCACAGTAAATCAAAGCTGAGATGTAAAAGTTGAGATGAGCTGTTTTCATAGCATAGAATTGAAAAGGGAAGACTCATTTTTCAAATGGGAAGAGTCCAAATGAATCAGCGCTGTCATCTTTCTGTGAAATGTGTCAATTTTAATAGAACTGTCTCTTTAATGGAAACATTATTTTGTCAGGAATTTTCCAACCAGTCATATACCCGGCAGCAACTAGTGAAAATGCCAGGACTGACTTCAAAGGCTGCCCTGCTAGCCCCAGGCAGTCTGGCCAGTGAGCCAGCCAAGCCCCTTTGCCTGAGAGGAGCTGCTACCCCTTCTGTGTGAGGGTGTGGGCAGGTCCCCTGCCAGCTCCAGCGGTGGGGCCTGCTCGCACTGCACAGCTGCTTGCAGAGTCCTCTGTTGTCCTCCTCCCCTGCCACCTTGCACCTAAGCATTGCTTCCTGTAGTGTAAGGTACCTGGCTGACAATAAGCCTTTGTCAGGAAGAATGGCAAACTGACATCCAAGGGGCTCACTTCCCACCCAGCTTCTCCAGCCCTAAGGGGAGACAACTTCAAGGTCCTCAGAGTATTTTTTACTTATTTGCACTTTATGGTGAAGGTGACTTTGCAATATTTTGCTTTATTCAGTGTATTAAGTGGAGGCAGTCAAGATAAAAAAACCCCAAAGGAACATTTAAATACCCTGGAGGAAAAAAACTAATGTTTCAAGGAGTCACAAGCTTGTGGCACATTAAAATCAGAGGGAAATAGGCAGCCTCTTTTCAGTTTTCTGTGGGGACAGGACAAGGGGCAGTGGCCTCAAGTTGGAGCACAGGAAGTTCTGCACCAATATGTGGAAGAACTTTTTCACAGTGAGGGTGACAGAGCACTGGGACAGTCTTCTGGTTGTGGAGTCTCCTTCTCTGGAGATATTCAAGACCTGTCTGGATACCTACCTGTGTGATATGTCCTAGGGAACCTGCTTTGGCAGGGGGGTTGGACTCTATAATCTCTGGAGGTCCCTTCCAACCCCTGTGAAGCTTGCAAAGCAGATGGCTATTTGTTGGCTTTAAGGAACAAACTTAAAAAGCAATAATCTGAATAACACCATGAAATTTTAAATTAATTTTATGTCAACTGACAACTACATATGCAGGCACAGCAAATAATCACAAACAAAAATCTCAAAGTGCCATTTGTTTTCATGTGGATAAAGTTTGAATGTCCATGAGGCCACCCACAAACACCAGAAAGGTTTGATAACAGTTGCTGCTTGTAAATCAAGGTACAGCATCTGCTATTAAATTCTCTCTTACCTCTGACTAAATTCTCACCGGGTATCTGTCCTGCAAGAAGTCTGTTGTATAGGACCTACTTTTTAAAATGTAAGTTAAGCAAGGTTTCTTTTCCTGGGTATAGCATTATAACTTTTTTTTGTAAAGCTGGAATTGCGACTTGCAAGCTCTACAAGCAAGGTAGTATGAGTGTGAAATAATAATAAAAAAGATTTAATTTAAAGGCAATATATTAAGAATAACATCTGTGGAGTGAATTTCCAGACACAGTCTCAAAATAGACTTGATCTTCTGTTCTCATTCATTGCATCATGAGAGGCTGTTGCCACAGCAGAATGCAAGTACAGTAGCTAGTCTGTTTCTCTGTACTGAACCTGATAAATCTCAAGTCCACTTGTACTCCTAATCCTGTATTCAGCTCAGAAAATAACCCTCAAGAACAAAGGAAGCTAGTTAAAAGGCATGAGGAGTAGTGATGCTGAGTGTGAGCCCTGCCACGCCACAGAGGTGCGTGGTTATCACCCTCGTTGAGTGGTGTTGGGGCCTTGCTGCAGGCACTCTCAGGCAGGCATACCTTGGTGGCAATGGTGATGCCATCGGTGTCTGCACAATACCTGCCAGGGAGAGGTCAAGTTGGGATGGTATTCGTGCATTTTTTTCTTTAAATATGTCAGAGGCCAAATACCTCTACCTTCTCATTAGAAGATGATGTTCCTGCTGGTTCCTTTTGCTACCTCTTTCCAGGGTTTGCCCTGAACTGACCTTGTGGGTTTGTTTCCCCGCTCTTCTCCTTCAGGCTGAGCTGGATTGCTTGAAAGGTAGTGGTGCTACCAGGATGGAGTGGATTTGAGGGCAAGCCTTACCCCTGCAGTACTTACCTAGCAGATCTTTGTGCTCTGTATTATGTTGATATTCTGTTAGCAATTTACTTTCTGTAGCTATCTCAAATGTGGTTTATATGAGCTGCAGTTGTATTTTCAACAGGAGGAGCTAGGGAAACTCCGTTACTTTCTGAATGGCAGGTGCTTTGCAATCTGCTCTTCAATAAAAAAAAAACTCAAAAAACTGTCCAGCACTATAGACCGTAAGTGGTGGCTCCTTTGGTGGTCACTCTGGGAAAGCTCTCTCTTACGTCACTGTCATCAGCATCGTCTCCTGTAAAAGACAATGAGAACCTTCTGCTATCCTTGTGTATGTAACTCATAAATTGTGCTCCACAGCTATGCTTTACAGGCTCCAGCAGCAAGGTTCTCAAAACGAACTCCCCATAAATGCTAATGGCGGTCATGTGGATAAGTCATTATTTGCTGCACATTGGACCCTGAAGGACAATTTCTTAGACTTTAAAACTTCAGTGAGATGGGGAAGGAGGAATTTCAAGACCCTCTTCAGTGCCTTCTGGTCAGTTTTGTTACCTTCATTTTATTTCTTGCCACCAATCCTTAAGTAGAATTTATGGCTGCCTGTTATGCACTCACTTTTCTCATAGGGACGCAGATGTATCCATGCAGAATGATTACTATTATACAGCCAGAGGAAATAAATGGTCTGGGAAAAAAGAACTCCAGGAAAAAAAGGAGGGTAAAAATCTCTTGGAAAAATATCAAGCTTCTCCTGTCTGCTGTAGAAAAGGCTCAAAATGGACAGAGTAACTTCTTAGCTTTGCATATGCTATGGCAGCAGCTTTGCGGTTGGTCTTGTCAAGTCCAAGGTTATGCTGAGTAAGAACACAGCTTCACAGAAAGAATCCAAAACTTACGGAGCAGAAGTTACACATGTCAGCATGTGGCAGAAAATAATCTTCCATTTACTTGTAAGGATCACATCTTCTCATGCAATGAGAAGTAATAGCTCCTGGAAGTGCCATGGATGGAGTGAGGCATCAACACATACATGCTGTCCTGGTAACATCTCTGACAAAACTGCCAAAATGATAGTTATACTTCACATTCTTGTGGCTCCTTAACGTGCCATTTCACTGGTGGTGTCTTGTTGCGGGAGCATGTTGTTATGTTGGATTGATTTTGTGTATCAGGAGTGCAGTACTATCTGTGATACATCCCTTCAGCTACCACTTCTTACTCAGGTCAGAGGGCTGGTTTCAGTTTTGAGGTGCCCCACGTGCAGTGCTACTCCGATAAGTACATGTTTGAAAGCCAGAATGTCACCATCTAACCTGGCGAGCCAAGGAAGTGTTGCTCGCAGGATGCAGTGGCCTCAATGTACTTTCTGTAAAGAGATTATGTAGCGTGTACAGTGCCATCTGTGAAGAAAAACTTGTGTAGACCAGCAAAGAAACACAGAAATGGAGAGGACCCAACTCTTGAATCGACCAAGGTGATGAATAATTTAATTCAAATTGGCTGAGCAAGACTTTGAAAATGTTCACAACTTCAGCCATCAAAATGAAAGATAACACAGTAATTACTCAAGAAAATAATCATAGCCAAACTGTCTTACTCAACAGAAAAGTAGCTCTTATGTAATCTCTGTTAACTTTTGGCATTGTTTTATTCTGAGAGATTGACTTTGGGGTGACACTGGCCATGTTACCTACTTATAACCTACTTAAAATTCAGCATCCATTTACTTAGATTCTTCTTAGAAATAAAATATTTTTTTTTGTCTATTCTTGCTTAACATGGGAATTAAGGGAGAAAAGACAAAAAAAATTCATATAGAATTAATTTATAATAGATATGTCAGTATATGTATTTACTTGGTCATACTCGGGACTAGAATTAGAAATACCAGAACAATCATTAAAAAGATGTTTGGCACTCAGATCCTGTTTCAGTTGGAGTTGAGCACTGAAGTACAAGGGGACAGTTTGAAAATTGCAGCTTTGCCATGTTACTAATGACAAGGGATGCAAAAATGTAATGAAGAAGATAGGGGATGTACTGTAAAGGATACCCACTGTACCTTTCACTTCCCGCTGTGAAACACCTAGACTCCTCAGAAGAAGGGTTTCTACGAAATCTTGCAAAGATTTGTTCATATGAAAATTTCAACTACTATTTTTTATTTTTAATGCCCCAAGAGCTTATAGAGCTGAAACACCCACACGTGGTGGTACTCAAAGTGCGGGAACTGGAACCTTTTGGAATTTTTTTCACACTTCTTTCACGGAGGGTTGCGAAGTGAAAGGTTGACATATGGGTCACTTTTGCTGACACACTTGCTAGATTGCAAGCGGCTGCCAGACAATTTGTTTCAAGGACATAGAAATCATTGAGTTACAGAAAGAGAGCTGCACACATCTTAGCTGGAAGCTCCTCTGCAGAAATACACATCTAAGTTAGAGCAGTGTCTTTCACTAATTAGAGAATATACAGAACAAAGCTTGTAGGTGTTGTAGAAGAATTAATTTTCTAACTGTAAGATGTTTTGATTCTTTTCCTCTTTCCTAACATGATAGTTGGACAAAATGTGAAGTGCGTAAGAAATTCACAATTTCTTCTGAAGAAACAAACTTTCTACAGAAAACCTAAAGCTACTCTTTACACATACAAAACTTCTTCTGAAAGATATCATGCTGCTTTAACTGCCTGCTCAGATAGTGGAATTACTGTGGCATTTGAAGTCCTTTATGGCAGAAGTCTCCATGTAAGGTTTGCACCTTCTCTGGTGTGTGTGTGTTTGCATCAGAGTCTGTTTACGGTCCCAAAAGCAATGGGTACTATTTGTATATAGTTCTTGCTAAATGATTCTTCCTCATTAGCATTTCCCGCCCCTCTCCCCACCCCCCCACCCCCCCCCCCCAAAAAAAAAGCTCTTGCTAGCATTCTCATTTGTAAAACCGATGCAACAATGGAAAGTGACCTGAGTTGAAGCTGTGATTCATGGCTAAGAGTTACGCTTCAACTGATGATCCTTATTACCACAGAGGAAGCAACTTACTTTCAACTTGAGCTCAGGTTTGCTGGAATGTAGTCAAAAGGAAGTCAGTGAGAGACAGTGAAGACAAAACTTTCACTAGCAAGTGTTAAAAATTAACAAAACCTTCCCAAAAATATAGGGCGTGTAAATACAACTTCTGAGCAGATTTTTTTCCTCCCAGGGTGTGTGGGCTCCAAGAGGAAAAACTTATTAATGATGGATTAATCTTTTCCTGCTGCTTATTCCTCATATGCACCTCAGTTGGTAACACTGCAGTGATTTTCTGGAGGTTGTGATGGTTCCATGGAGAGTAATGACTGCAGTTGACAAATTAGGCGCAGAACAGGCTAACTACAGTGATATTCTTGTTTATATCACTTCAACTCACTCGCAGCATTGAAACTGGGCACATAGCTAGTTTGGGTAATTTCTTCTGCTTACCTTGGTTAACTTAAATTGCTCCTTATTTCATCATGTCTTAATGTTGGCTTAATATGCTGAGTCTCTTTGTGGAAATCCTGCCACCACAGGCACAAAGCAGAGCGCTCAATCTTTCCCTGACAAATCCATTCTTTTTCTTTTGCAGAAGCCACTCGATATTCCTGGCCAGTTTGCTCTTTACAGTAGTTCTCTCCTTGAGCCTAAAACTGCATCAGAGCAAAAGTTTTCCTCTTATTCTGTCCATAACCTTTGAAAAATTGGCTACTTTCTTCTCCGCTCTTGCAGATAAATTTCTTATTCCCCGTCTCTGACCACAAGGCTGCTGCAACAATCTTTTTCCTGCCTTGTCAGTACTGTCTTGAGGAGGGTGGAGAGGTTGCATTCACTGGTAGAATGAACTATTCATCTAAAAAAAAAATAAAATTATCACAACGCTACTTGTCACTTCAGCTATGATCCAGTACAAAACCTTTCTCTCTCTTTCTCTGCTGTGAAATAGCCGTCTAGACTATTGAACTATCCCCTCCTTTCTGCTGCTGACCCACCTCAGCTTTGACAATAATACCTGCTGTCTTGTGGTTTCCTCTCACGTAAGAAGAGGCCTCCAAAAATTCCCCACTCCCCCTCTTCAAAACCATCGCTTGTCTCAACCTTGACAAAAAGCATAGGCTTGTTAAAATTCAGGCAGCAGACAAGCTGGGGTTACTTTCTTTCAGACTAAGTAGTATTGAGCCATCCTTACCTCTCAGTTCCACCTCCTGGTTTGAGGGGTGTTTTTTGGTTACTTACATTACACTTTGTTTTTAAACTCACATGTAAGGTATGTGCTCTGCCTTGCAGGATGAGGCCCACATGCTGGGCTACTTTCTGACAGCTGCCTCAATACAATAACAGAAATAATATGTTGCTATCTAAGTTATGGAGAGTGAGACCTGCACTTGTAGGCTTGTCAGTCTAATTGGCACCTTCAACAGCCACCATAATTTGCATTAAAATAGCTGACACAGAACAAATGCCTGTGTTATATTAAAACATCTAACACAGACTTGAAGGCTCAGCCCTGATGGAGAGAATCAGAGGAAATCTATCGATGAAGCAATACTTCATGGTGTTTGACATGTGTAGCATTGGATGGTGTGAGCACTGTGTGCGCTTGGGATGAGGTGGGAGGTTGGGGCTTGTGTAGATACACTTGAGACAGCAGCTCTGCATTTAGGAGAGTTTCTAAGAAAGGGGAAAAGGAAAGCAAATGAACAAACTTTGCATGAGAGGTGGGTGACTAAAAAACCTCTTTCATAAGTGAAAAGGCAGCCTTTATTCCACAGCCTAGCGAAGCCTGTAAGATCAGCTGGAAAAGCACCAGTCTCTCCACAACAGTGTGCCCTGAGATGGCCCAGTAATTCCTGGGGTGGGGGAACTGCCCCTCAGCAAGCATGGCTTGCCCCTGAGAACACCAACAAGCCATGGCTCAGGTCCCTAAGTAGCCACCCCTTCTCCTATCCTTGGGTTCTCACATGTGATGCAGCAGGCCTGCCTGTGAAGCTGCATTTGGGTGTCTGAGATGCCGCATTTTGTGATGCGGGTGCAGCTTGCCCCATGTACCGCTGACAGGGGATGCTGGTGCACCACCCTTTGAGCAGAGGCAGGCTGGACAGACTAAAACAAGACATGTAATGATTCTGAACTGGCTGCTTTTCACATCCCCGTGAAGTATTGATACCTTTGGAAATAAATTTTTTAAATAAGCTTTTTATGGCAACGAGTGAGCGCAGAGCCAGGTGCAAGCTTGATGTTCAAAAGCCATTTTACAAAGGGGAAGAATGTGCATAGTTATACAAGAAATTTTTCCTATTAAAAGAAAGCCCATAACTAAAGAGGTGATACCATGAAAATGAACTCTATAACGTGGTGCTATAAACCCAATATACTACCAGCATTTGTACGTTACTTGGCATCGATGTGTTGGGTTTTTCTGACGGTGTGAAGGAAATATTTATGTCCTACTAATCCAGTGTTATCACCTTCCACCACCACCATTTCAAGTCAAATGAAATAGCATAAACAATTCTGTCTCTACAGGCTAATCTGCATTGTCCTCCTCATGCCGCTTTGCTGGTATTTAAAGTTCTGTCTACAAATATGCTGATTCAGCTTGACCTTCATCTCTCACACTTAACACCCCCTCTCAACCAACTTTACAGCTACCTTGCCAGAACTCTTCAGTTCAGACACAGTCTGAGTCCCTGCTCCTCTGCCAAACACTGGCGTTTGTGTGCGTCAGTCCAGATTTTCCATTCCTCTGCCCTGGCATAATTTAGTTATGCTTAATTGAGTTACCCCTGACATCCTCCAGTGGCAGAGAAGACACCTGGCTGACTGTCTTTGTTTCATCAACTGTAATTCTCAGTTACAGTTTTCTTAAAACTATCATCTCTAATTCGTTGCCTGTTTCAGAGCAGGGGTGGACAAAGTTCAATTTGAGTGGTGAGTCGCACATAAATAGCTTATTAGACCAGTCCCTGGGGGAGCACCAGCCCCAGTCGAGCTGGAAGCTGCTCAAATCCCCAAGAGACCCTCAGCACTGAATGGCGTCCAGTTAAAATAGACAAGAAGGATGGCTGGAAGGAAAGTGTTATCATAACAAAGGTGTGGAGCTGAGGAAACACTGATTTGCCAGGCTTATATAGAATAAAAATGAACAGATACCATTATGGTTTGACTCAGTCCTCTTCCCATCCACAAGCACATTTAAAAAACATATTTCTTTTCTGTTCTTTCAATTTTTTTTTCTTTTATTTTTTTTTCCAGGTACACAAGGCTAAGTGGCCAGCTCATTATCCAGTTCAAGACTCGCTGTTCTACATCTCACACATGTTGAGGCTGACTTTTATTTCCAGGAAATACAGTGCGGCAGAAATAGGGTCCATAAGGAACATTTTGCAGAATTTCTCAGGCTTTTCTGGACACTTCAGGTAGCATTTTATGACTTCGTATTTTTCTGAGGATGAAATCAGTGCCACCAGAGAAACAGCATGGGAAAGACAGAAGTGGTTAGTCTTTTGCTTCTTAAAGATTACAGAAAAAAATTATTGAACAGATGTAGCAAATAATGGATTCGTGTATGTGCTTGCCCTGAGAAATGACTTTTTTTATGAAGACAGTATAGAAAATGAGCCGTGTCAGAAGAAAAACTTTTCATCCTGGTAACTCCTGTTTGGAAGACTCCATTAATTCTTTGTGATGCAGCTCACTATCTCAGAAAATCATTTTGTGTGTATGTGCCTACTTAAAGATTAGCTAAGATTCTTACATCTCAGTGCAAGCAAGTAGAAAAGTACTTTGCACTTCATTTCATTGCAATTATTCATTGTGCTTTATCAGTGTGTTCTCTTCATTTAATTAGTATTTTACAGTAAAAGCTTTGAGTGTGTTATGCTTCTTGAAAGGAAAGCTTAAACTGCTTACTATTCTACAATAAGCAGGTGTCAAACAGAGGTAGCAATAAAAGCACATAGCCTTTTCCTAAGCAGCTGGATGCGATACCAGGATCAGAGACTCAGGTGAAATAAATTTGTTACTTTAAACGAGAGTGGAAAAAAAAAATCTTTCAAAGGGTCAGTTTTAAATTTGTTGGATTATATGTCTAAACAACCGTAGCAGCATTGTAAACCAAAGTGATTATACCAGAATATCTTAAGCCTGAATTTCACTGGTGTGTTCTGGAAACATGGCAAAAAATAAAGCTGATGGGGAAATACCCCTGGAAAAAGCAAATGCCAATTTTCTTACATCCATGAAACTTTATTCTAGGGCATGCTGTGATCCCTTTCCCCCCTGTGCTGCCAGTCTATGTGTGTATCTTTACTGGCCTGAAAGGTCACACAAAATTGTCTAAAAACAGTCATAATTTTAGAGCTAACAATGGAGGCAGAGAACTTGAAGCATCTGGAGTGCACTCTACCCTTCCAGTCTTAAACTACAGCTAAAAATTTTCTAACTTTTCCCTTCATTTGTGTTTTTCTAGTCTCTTACAACATCTTGCTATTTTGCAAGTCAAGAAACAAAAGAACAGTTTGCAGTTTTGGGGCTATATTTTCTTAAGTATCATATTTCAGAGCCCTTGTTAAGTTTAGAGTAATGCATAATCGAAGCTGAAAATTATCTTCCTCCTCTAAATTTGTCTCTGTGGACTTCTAGACCTCAGCGTTCCTTGCCAAGTTTTAGTTAATAAAACATGAAAAGGATTTCTTTTTCTTGACTATGAAAATAAGTCTTTTTTGTTGCTCCATTTGCAAAATGTTTTGGAAAACAAAACCTGTTTTCTGAAGTGAAAGGCTAGATTCAAATGCCGATACACTTAATAAATCATCACTCTTGAAAACTGGTACTATTTTATGGCCTTTCTATAAACAAAAAAATCGTGTCATGCTGGCAAATGCTGCCCAAGGAGTCGTATTTTTCCCTTTGATTTTTGGGGGGTTTTTGATAGCGTCTCTCAATGTCTAAGAGGAAATACTATATATTTCATTTAAAATATAATTTTATGCAGAACACTGTATATGAAGTATTTTGATTGGTGGTTGTTGGTCCTTTGAACAAATGTGCCTTCAAAGATTTACAAAACAAAACCCTGTGTTTTTATCTCTGTGAGCCCCTTTCTTTGTCTTATATAAAAAATAAGGAAGCAGGGAGAATCAGAAAACCTATTCTGTTATTAGAGTTGTCTAATTTCACAAGTATGAAAATGGGACCATTTCCAATAGACGTCTGCTTTTTTTTTGATCAAAAACTTTCCTGGTCTTTTTTTTGTATCCGCTCAGTTGCCAGCACCTGTCATTCATTGACCCATGAATTAGCACAAACAGGAAAAAATCAAGGTAGGCTTTTGTTATAAATCTGGCCTCGTGAACAAACATAACCCGCTAACTCTGAAGGCCTAGTGAGGGAACTGCAGCTTTTGTGGTAGTACAGATGTAGTCTAGATGGTGGGAATCAGCAACAAGTGTTTGCTTGTGTACTTTGTCTCTGACACTATTAAAAATTCAAATATATTTTTTAAATGTATAGGTTTATATATTTATGTTCTTGTGTATTTTCTGATAGCATTAGTGGTTATTCATAAGAGCTGTTTAACATAAAACTGTAACAGTATAATAATGTATGATATCACTATAATTAAAGTGACATCTCTGATGCAAAGATCTATCTAACATCAGCTATAAGGCGGTGTCCCCCCACCCCTGGGCTTTCATTCTCTATTTTACTGCCCACGCTGCTTGATTTCTTTTGGTTGGACTGCTGATGTCTGTCATGTTTCACGTGATCTCTGATCAGCTGTAATTCCAGCCTTTGTTTCAAGCACACCATCTCTGTGTTTCTGCCACCCTCCATACTCTCAAAGAAAGGTCCATGACTACTCCCAGAGCTACCTCATCATTTTTCTTCCCTATCTTTCTTACAGCTTCCCTTTGTTCTGATGCCTGTAAACTTGGGACAACAGCAGGCTCAGAGCACATGTTGATCAATAAATACTATTTCTTTACTCTCGTATTAGTCTTATCACTAACCCTAAGCTCTCTCAGAAGCAGAGGGTGCCTTGTGATCCCTATTTCCACAGTGCCAAGGACAATGGTTCTTTGTCCATGAAATAGGCCTCTAAATGCTATGATATTCTCACATGTATCCCATGTGAGTAGGTCTCTCCCCATGAAACAGATAGATAAACAGAAGCTTGGATTAGGAAGTAATGTGTTGTAGGGCATTTTCATGCTAAAACTCGAAGGAAGCAGCATGACTGATTTTTGTGCTGGGATTTCCCATTGTACATTTCTATTTTATATGCCCAAGGAAACCCTCCTCCATATCAGACTTCAGTTTGTCATCTTCTATAAAAACTGCTGACTGCTTCAGGGGAACATTAGAAAAACTCTGTAGAGGAAAATTATGCAAAAAAAAATTATAGGAAGTTTGTTTGATCCTATTGGTTTATCACTAGTTTATATGCTGAAGCATGAAGGTCCAAAATTACTCATTTTCTCAAAGGAATAGCAATCCTTCCTGTAAATTATTGTATGTATGCCTATAATTCTGGCTCTGGAGGTTTTAGAGGGAAGGATAACTAAAAGAAAAAATAACAACAAACCAACCAGAAATGTACTCTTTATACACGTCATCATTTTCTCCTATCTCCTCTCATTAGGAAAAAGCTAAGACCAGAAGTAGTCACTGATTTCAGAACAGAGATTAGGAAAAAAGATGGACATGAATTAACCAACAAGACAACAGGAGTAATGGCAAAAAGACAGTGATATTTAACCTGGATAAACTCAGTAAGTTAAAGATAAAAATGTACTCGTGACATGAATAGTCATTGCTAGCTCCTGCAGAAAAGAATGAAAGTACCCAAGGCAGTGATGGCTTAGACACTCCTGTAGAAATGAAGATTTAACTTTTTTTACTGTAAATGAATTGAATGCTACAGGGAAAAGCATGGTGAAAGGGTCTGAGATTGTATAGCACTAAGAAGAGATAGCTATGTGACTCTAGCACCAGGAAGCAAATAGAGAAACTTGTAGGTCTAAGGGATGACACATGCAAAATGTCAGCATATGTGAAGGCATTCTTAAAAGAAAAGGGTGTAAGAAAATTACAAAAGACAGGTTTGCTGTGAAAACAATACTCTAAGTCAAGGAATTTAAAGGCATGATTACTAGAAGAATATGTTGTCTCTTAATCCACTCACTGTAGTGTCAATTAATGGAAACTAGAGGGATATAAAACATTAAGTGAAATTTTACTCCCTTTTAGAAAGCGGTTGAGCATGAAGAAATGTCTTTGCATGGAACACTGAAAACAAAGCAGAAGCAAATAATTGCAAAGACTGAATTCTATAAGAATACTTTCCTTAACAATACTTTTAGAATTGCTGAGTGTGCTTGAACCTTCTCATGTCAAAGATCTCATTCATGCTAATTTTGTTTTACATTTTCCTAATGTGAAATTTCTAACCTTGAATGTATATAACCTAGGCATGAATGATGTCATTGGAAGGGTAGCACCATTAAGATAAGAATTGCTTAAGGACTTCTCAAACTAGAGGTCTTACTTTTGACCATGCTGCACAATCTGATAACCTGCTGTGAAGAAGTGGTAATAAAACCCCTTCATACTGAAATGAATTAACGTGGCCGGTGTTATTTATTTTCTGGATAATTGCAACAGCAGCACATTTTGCTTTTGAGATTCCTGATACTGTAAGATGACATTCAGAAGAACAGTATCTGAAGACTCTAGGCTTCCTGCCTGCTTACTCACCGCAGCAAACTGGCACTGAACTCACCTCAGAAAAATGCAGTGTCCCTGTTCAGGGAAATACAAGCCTTCAGACATGCTGTTTCTTGCATTTTTTCATATTATGTAATAGCCACAATTACGAAAAGATCTTTTTGAGCTCTCATTTAAAGAAACATGAGCTGAACAGAGACTATCTGAATCCTGAAACCATTGTTGCTGGAGAGAAGATGGGCTCTGACTTGAATGAATCTGATTATTTTATATTAATGTGTCATACCAGGGTAGTTTGTGAATCGGTAATGGGGTTAGGTCTCTGGATCTTCTGAGAATCTTACAGATACAGAAGGAAGGGATGCACCAAGGATGACCCAAATGCCAGCAACTTGCTCTATTTCATGCACATTGAAATACACCTAGACGTTGTCACTACCTGTTGGCAAAAATGTCACCATTTGAGTCCCATTTTGGGGGTTGTCATCACCTTCCACCAGCAGTGGGAGGCCTCACCATGTATTTGTGTTGGACAACTGATTGAAGGAAATGATGTGAGCAAGGAATAAATCATTGTGTGATCAAGGTGTTCCCTAAAAATGAAACATCCTAGTCAAATAATTCCTGAATAAATACTGAAAGACACTGTGTTAATAAGGGAAACAATACAATTTGTACTCCTGGCCCGCTGTCTTTGAAGAGAACTTAATAATCAAATATCCAAATGCTGTTCCATTAAGATAAATGCATGTTTACACTGGGTTTAGCTTGACAAATTTGATTTGATAATTTACATTAATGTCGTAGCTTATTGACAGCTTAGCTAATGCCTCTTGCATCTTCTGAGCAATTGTTTGACAACATTGCTTTATGACTTTCCTGAGCTGTCAAACACACTGAATCCACATCTCCACATGAGCATGCATGAATGGTTCAGTAGCTTCTGTGCACATGAAAGCCAGAACGATGAAACACAGAAAAACAGTTAAAGGCATAGAAAACCAAACCAAATTACTCTGCATAGTTTGCACTCTGTTGACTCTGGTAATTTTAATTGTTTTCAATCACAAACAAGACAAAGGTCAACATGAATGTCAATCATACTGTGTCATGTGGTTCCTGCAGACTTACAAACAGGTTTGTCAGCATTTCTGGCATACAGCAGCTGCATAATGGTACCAAATGTTTTATGTCTAAAGCTCATTAGTTTTTTCCTTGCTTTACAAAAATAGAAATCTGCGCACGCTTTGAAACAGGGAGCTCTGAACTCAAACTGTACATCACCCTCAGTTATCTTGTCTTGAAATGCCTGCCTCAGGTAAGGCCATTAACATATTTATACTGATCCATTTTCCTTATAAAACGAGGAAGTAGGTTAGTTACAAAGGAAAAGGATCTATTCCTCATGGCGAGAGACAGTCTGATGGTTTATTTGTAAATATAATGTAGCAATAGGGAGTGAGGGAAGATACACAAAAGTGCCTGCCCTGGGCACAAAGGTTTCTTATGCTTACTATACCATTGCCTTCATTTTCAAATGTGCTCTGCCCCCGCTTACCAAATGGAGGATTTTCTTTTCCTAAACTCAATCTATAATAAAGGATCAAATGCGATAGAGATCAGGTATGCTGGCTAAAATTAAATTGTTATTAGTAGTTGTTTAGAAAAATAATCTCCCTGTTTCTTTAACTTTCTGTATTTGCTCATTACAGAAACAATTGGTTGTTGTTGGCATATACCAGGGCATGTCACACCTCACAATTTATGACCACTAGATTATTTTTTTTCCCCTTGTGACATTGATTGTACACAGTGCAGCCAGAATGACTAAAAGCTAATGTATGCTCTTGTAAAATGTTTAATTTGGGTTAAAACTATATCTTAGGCCTGATTTGTTAAAAATCTATATGCATGAATAGATCAATGATACAGGATCCTAAATGATAAAACACTGGAAACTCTGGCAAGAGGCCAAGGGAGTGTTCCATTTCTGGGTTTCTCATGAGAGAAGCAGAATGGCTGGGAGGCAGAGCAATGCAATAATTAAATGGGCATTGCTGAGCAAGAATGGGCACAGTCGAGCTGGCCACTGGATGTCCTTATTCGTAGGTTTTCTAAGCTGCTGAAGTAACTTGCAAATAAAAAGACTAGCAAACTACAAGCCAGTGGTGACCCACTTCCGGCTAGCAGAAAGGAAAGAGAATTCTTGATGTGACTATAGCTGTGCAGACTTGCACAGCTGGGTTAATTGGAGAAGATTGTTTCTCTTCCCCCCCCCCCACCAACCCCAAAATACCAAGAGTAATGGCAAAAGGCATCAGGAGCCAGATTTTGCCAAGACACCTTCTCTTCAGCACTGTGATTTTCAAGATGCAAAACTAAAGAATAACAATTTATGTCCTTATCTCCTTTGACATCAGGAGGAAATATATTAATTTGCCTGGGTAGACTTTTGCAATAGATTGATTTGACATAATTTCTATGCTGCCTCTGTGAAAATTTCCCCCAGGGTGCAGGGTAGGAAGTGGTTGCTATATACACCATTACATTTTCTGTGTGTGATATCTGTGCAGTGTCCATTACCTCCACCTCAGAACCTCATAAACTTTAACACAATTACTCTCTAGCTATGCTATGAGGGCATGTAATGCTGCTACTCTTATTTATTAGCCAAGAAACTGATGCATTGGAAGGCTAAGATCCACATATTTAGATACTTAATTCCAACTAATTCCATCTGAAAAAAGTTAAATCAATAGGATACAAATATCTTCACACCTCCAAAGATTTTGTTAAACCAGTTTGTCTAAGGGTACTACAGGGGTTTATGGGATCAGAGGAACTGGACCTGATTGTGTGCAGCCTTTCTCCCTAGTTGCTTGTTTCAAGTATCTATGTATTAAACTCCTTACAGATTAATATGTATTTAGTGTCGGGAGATGAGTTTATTTATAGACTGTAAAGTCAGTACACCACCTAGCCTGAGAGAATTTATTAAAAGCTATTATTAACCTGAAGTGTAACTGCATCCTTATCATTTGTTTCTGAGCATATGTCTTATCATGTGCTCATGTTACTTTACCTCTCTCCATTTCAAATCCTATGAACTGGAATGAAATGAGCTCATGTTTGAATGAGTCTTTAGTCCAGAAGCGGAGAAACTTCTTTTTTTTCTTTTTCTTTTTTTTTTTTTTTTTCTTTTTTGGGCATATGCAATGTTAATGTACTTGGCCTTAGGGCACCAGGAACTCTACAAAGGTTTATTCACATTTGACTGCTGTGTGAGAAGTTCATGTAGATGAATGGGAACTTTTCACAGGAAACTGTAGTAGATTCTGGCTACTACATTTTTGTTTCAGCTTCTGAGTTGCCTCTGATGTAGGTCATATAATTTTGCTTTTAGTTTTGCTCATGAGACTCTTCGAGGAGAAGTATTTTGTTATTACTGTGATTGTTTTTCACTTGGACTGCTCATGACCTTATCCATATGCCTCAAAATTCATTAGTAGTGTTCAGTGAACCTTTACTAGCTAGAAGTTGGAATGTCATCTTCTCTTTTATGTATTCCATGTAGTCCTGGGCACACCTGAATGGCTTTCTTCTGCTCTGCTAGATATTTTAATATGTACTTTATTATAAGAAAAATTGGCTACTAGGACAACATCAACTTTCAGTGCAAGGAAAGGCTACTTTTGTACTGGAGAGCAGCAAGCATTTTCTTTCCTCATCCATAAATTTTCAGATGAGTTCAGTTTGCAGCATGTTGCTCTAGACTACGCTGAATTCAGCCCCGAGGCCTTTGCCAGATCATCGTAAAGATAGAAGCCATCTGTAAAATCTGGACCTCTGAACAAACTTCCTCAAGTCTGGAGCCATTCAGATCTGAGGCTTTGATTTGCATGACACACTTCTGAATATTGACATTTGGCTGTATCAAAAAACACAAGTTAAGCCAGCCCAGAGCTTTCCTCTCCACCTGTTTGTACAAAGCTGCCAAGCAGAAAAAATAAATGCTTATATTACTAAATGGGAAAGCTTGTTAAAACTCCTGAGCTGTTGATTTCTGCAATTATCTTTTGTTTACTTGTTCTTATTTAAATGCTCTTATCAAAGCTGGCTATCTGTTCAGGGGTGTTGAGAGCTGTGAATCCCACCATGTCTGGGTTCTCTTCTGAGATACAGAGTCACAGAATGGCAGAGGAGGCTGGAAGGCACCTCTGGAGATCAGTTAGTCTTGTCTCCGCAGCTCTGTAGTGGGGTCATGTCTAGCTTTCAGAAACTCCTTTCAGTGCAGTTAGGGGGTTCCTGTACAGTGCTGTCACGTGGACCAAAAGCCTGGGGACATGGCTTGCTTACCGTCACTGCACAGCCCTTGAAGACTTGTTCAGAACTAGTTCTGCTACGCCTGAGATGGTGGGGCAGGCTGAGCCTTTCTTGTGTTTCTCATTTCAGGCCAGAACATCTATTTTGCACTCTACCAAAAGAACGGCACACAGGAACGTAATGTGGCAGCAATTGGAAATATAAGGAAGGAGAAAGAGGGTAGTGACTCTAGCTTTGAACAGAAGAAACCAATTACAGTTGGCAGATGGAGAAACATCTCTGTCCATCTCTCTTTCTTTTGCTGGAACAGCTCAGGGTGACACTGACCTCCCCCTCATTCTCCCCTGTCACTGCCCTGAAAACAAATCTAACAGCTGACAGGCAAGTAGGTGACTGAAGTGATCAAACACCTCCCAGTATGTGCCAAGCAGTAGGCACAGCTGCATGTTTGTCGCTAGACTGCTTCCTCTGCAGAGAAAATCAAGTGGCATTTGTTCAGTTCTGACTGGGCTGATGTTTCATATCTTGTTTTTGACTCTTTTTGATCTTCAATCTGTCGACTGCATTTTTCCTTCAAAATAATGAGCAACCCTGCTGAGGAGCCACAAAACATGTGAGAGCTGGGGGAGACAAGAGCATGGCCCAAGGTGCATTGTAATGGTGATTTAGTGGGTCCTTCAGGAACCTGTACTTTAAGAGGTTGGGGGATCTCTTACTGTGTAAATTCTTATTTCCCTTGGAGAAACTGCACTGTATAACATTAGGAGAGTTATGAGAGCTTACTGCTATGCCTGCTCAATCATTACTTTGCAGATGTTTATGCACCAAGTATCAAATCATAGCATAAATCATGGGCTTTGTGACTGAGAAGCAGAATTTGGCACAGTTTATCATCTGAAAAACCCTTTCCTGAAAGGCAAAACGCAAATCTTTGCCACTGCTGAAAGGGGATGGTTTTGTTTCCTCTGGCCCCTGTATTTGTTTAAAATACTGCTTCTATGAAACTATTCCCATTCAAATGCCTTTTCTCCCTCCTTAGAAGTTAAGCTACACACTGCCAATAACACATTACCACTTGTCTCAAAATTGTTAAATTCAGTTCTCAAGATTAGGTGGCATAAGGCCAGTATAAAACCATTCCTGCAGTGGATCACTCTTTGGCTTAAAAAGTAGCAGATCCTGCTTTAAAAAAAAATAATTAAGGATCATAAGGAGCAGTGTAACATTTGGAAGCAGGAGAGCCTGTGAAGAGGCGGCACTGCCCTCTGTATGACATTCATGTAGCACAGTGGAAATGTGTCATATTCTGAAACTAGTTTTCTGCTAGGGATTAGGGAGAGGAAAAATGGGTGGAGAATCTGGAAGGAATCAGATTATATTTCTGTGATGAGAAGGGAATCCTGGAAATCATAATTTTTTCAGTGTCTGATAGGAAGAACCTGTAGGGGCAAAGGTGAGGACAAAGCCCTTGCAAGGAAGGGAGGGAAAAGTTTTCTTAACTTGAAGCAAAAAATGTAGCCCATAAACAAAACTAGCTATTTCTGATATGCCTCCATCCTTCTCATCAGTGCCACCAGTATCCTGAAAGCAGTTTAGTCCTGCCTTTTTCATCAGAATTACACAAATCCTGGGTCCAAGCAGAATCTGGCTCTTTTCCACTACAAGAACCTGATAGGTATTTTATTCTTTTCTTTCCAACCACTTTCCAGATCTAGATTTAATTTCAGAGCTATTTATCTATGCAGGCTTAGCTCCCTGTCTTCTGTCTATAGCTCCCTGTCTTCTGTCTATAAATCAACATTGATCTCCATCTTCTTATTCTTTTAATTAATGCTTATTCACTGAGCAGTGTACTGAGAGGAGTTTTACAAAAGACCGGGGGCAGTAATGGGAAGGATTGGAAGCAAATGGGAGGGTACTGCCTTCTTTTTCCTTTGTTGCATTTCATACGTCTCATGTCTGCTATATAAGACAGTGGTGTGCTGAAGCCAATCTTAGGAAAAAGGAAAGAGTCAGAAATAGACAAATACTACCCCTGAGTAGTTGAATGGCCAGAGCATACACAGAAAATACACTCATTTGTCCAGGATAGCTTAGCTAAAGGCAGTTTCCAGCAGTCCCTTTCCTTCTGGATGCACAGCTTTGATGCTGCCTGCAAGGAGTGCCTGGAGTAAAAGTTGCTTATGTCGAGTTAGAAGAGAAAGGAATTAAAAGAAGAGGAGGGAGGGGAGCGAGCTCAAGCTCATCTCCACTCTGTAGCTGCCTCAGTCTCTGCTCTCAGCCCACAGTCACCACCGGTTCTTGATTTTGCAAACCAGCAAACTCCTCTGTGGTGGCTTCTACCTTCCTGCCTTCACCCTAAATCCCAAACGCTGTCGGTGCACCCTGGCCCCCACCCCAGAGACTACTGAGGGCCACAGCCAATGCCCCGTCCTTGGCCTGGTGCTGCAGAACACTGAGCATGGATGAGAAATCTGGCTTGTGTTCTGACAACAAATGTTGAAATGGCTGAGAAAGACACTGTCTCGGCTTAATAAGTTCCATTATAAGAAGACTCATGCTTATGAAGCACGAACTCTGAATGAGTCTAACCAGCAGGAAAATACCTTTCTCAGGGCAGTGTCTCAGAAGGCCTGGCGGGCCAGCTGCTAAAGCTCACTTTGAGGTAAAAAGAAGGTTTCCTGCTGAGGATCACTAATAAATGCTGAGCTGTGAAGGGAATTTGGCTGAGGCTGATGTGTGGAGCAGCAGTGCATTGGGAAATGAATGTTACCCTCTGGCAAAGGAGGGGTGCGGATCTGGCAGCCAAAAAGGGGCTCCAGGCTGAGGCCCAGGAGCTCTGGGCTTCTCACCAGGCTTTGGGGAGGTTATTGACTGTTTCAGCACATCAAGAGGGAAGTCATTTTACAGAAACTGTGAGTTCATGCCAAAACCCAAGGTGCAGTAAAGCACAAAGGGCAGAGGTCAGTGGAACACAGCTCCCCCCAGCACGTGGGCAGCAGCCTGCATTTTAATACTGTCACATGCAAAGTTATTCAGCCAGAAACAAAAAATGAAAGCCATGATTACAGGAAGGAGGTCCCAGGACATGCTGACTCTGAAAAAGACTCAGGGCACTGATGAACTGGACGTGAGGACTCAGCGTGCCTGTATGGCCACTCTAATTCTGGGGAGAATAAAAGGGGAACATTGAGTAATAAGTGCTATGGACATTATGGTTCCACTGTAGTCATCGTTTGCACAGCCGCTACTAGAATATTGAGTCCAGATTTGGTGTTATAGAGCAAAAGCTGCACAGATAAATTGGAGAGAGATCAGAGCAATGAGGATCATGCAGAAACAATTCCTGGAGAGGAAGAGTGAAGGAACTCAATATATTTAGCTTGCAGAGATAAACAGTGACTTGGTAGCAGTCTGCAAGTGTGAGAGTAAAGAACAGAAATGTGGTAATAAGGTCTCTGAAGTCTATCAGACGAATTGATAACAAAATCCTGAGCAGGTGATGATTTCAAATAGGTTCCTGAACCTTCAAGATCAAAGTTTAAATATCAGTAGAAAAGATAATTAACTTTTAAAACAAAATTTTATATTTTGTAATGGTTCTCCTATCAGTAGAAAATTTTGAGTCATTGTCAGACACCTTTCTAGTAATGGCTTCAGTCAAAGCAGAAATTAATTCAGTCTGTAGCTTCTGTTATAGCAGAGGTCATGATGGAACCTTGTTCAATTTTAACACCAGGATTAATGGACATGTATTCATCCCATAGTCCCAGGAATATGCTTTTTAAAGTCTGCACTTGAAATATCAAGATCCCCACCCATTATACACTAAAACTCTCCTGACAACTCAGGGAGAAGTCCTCTGGAGGAGTTTGAGATGTATTATCAGGTGACTTTAGGAAGGATAAAACATTACTCAGAAACCCAAATTTTCCTCAAAACCTCCGGAGGAGAAAAGACGGTGAGAGCTATTTAAGGCTGTTCTGCTGCCACATGTCACACGTTGTGATGCACTCTGTCAGTGTGGTTACACAACACCACCACCTCCTCAGACAGAGCTGCTTTTCCATGCAGGGCCTGCATCCCTCGGCCACCCTCCCAGTGCCCCACCATGCCAAACGCAACGAAATAAAATTGCTGGTATCTATCAAACCCATCAATTCTGAAACAAGGATGCTTTTCTACCTAGGGACTTTGTGCTTTTCTCACTATGATCAAAATGCATTTGCTATTTTATTTTTATTAATTATTTACTGACGTTTTATTTGGTGTTCTGTGGAAGTATTGAAGAACACTGGCATTGCATGTGAGCGAATTAGTCCAGAGGTCTCTCCACCTCCTGGCAGCAGCGTATGAAGCTGTACAGTAAAGGTAGATAAGCTGCATGGTTAGTTTTGCCTACAGCCTTTCTGCAACCTCATGCCCATAAGCAGGCTGGATGAATCACTGGGCCTGCTCACACAGTAGGAACGCTGAAGGGCCCTGAAATACTGTTTTGCAATAGTGCAATATTGAAAAAAATTATTATTAAAATTTAAATTACAAGCATGACAGCCAGCAGAAACTAGATAGAAACATGAAGGCATTTTGCCTGATTTTTGACAGAATTAAGAGAACTAAGGTTAATATATGTACCACTGTAGTTATCATTTCTTTTAAAAAATATTTCCAGGCTTTAGAGATAACCATGTGTTTACATAATAAACTACTGGCATGAAATATATATAAAGATATATAGATGACAAATAAGACTATCTCAAAATGAAAGTTGCCCAATACTTCCCAGAACAGGGCTGGGCCTTGAAGTATTTATGGATATGCCAAATTTTTTCCTTAAAACTATAATATTATAATGTGGGTGTCTACTTCTGAATGAAAGTTTAGTGGGAGGGGGAAAAAAAAAAAAAAGATCAGCTATTTCTGACCTTGAGACTAAATGAAAATATTCTGCTCTACCATTCTCAAAGTACACTTTCAACTATTTAGTTAAGCAACGTGGACACCGCTGTGTTTCTTTGACAAGGGAGCCAACTCAGGAGCAATGGAGCTGTCCCTTGGGAAAGCTCTGCTCAAATGAAGTCTTTAAAAATGTGCATGTTCAAAGGAAAAGTTCTTTGAGGATTCGAGCTCAACACACCCAGCATTCTGTCACACTGGGAATAATCCAGTTCAGGGCTCTTGGGTGAAGGGAAAGGTCTGCACTTGCTCTTTGTCATGCGTGACTCTGGCCTGAGCCATGGGAATACAGGAGCTGTGGGAATACAAGGGACTGAAGGCAACTCTCTCTGCTTTCATGCCCAGGAAGTACAGAGAAAAAATATGTGACTCGAACCCAGTGAGAAGAATGACCCAAGGGAGGGTAAATGCAAGATAAGGCTAAGCTTATAGGTGACTGGACCAAAGACATTCACAGATTCACAGAAGTGAAGGCTTGGAAGGGACATCCAGAGATCATCAAGTCCAATCCCTCTGGACAGGTCGCACAGGTTGAGGATGAGCATGACATCTTGGGTTGAGGATGACATAAACTGAAAGGACTAATGTTTCAGAAGTGACATCAGTGATAATGCTGAGTTTGCAAATGCAGTAAATTTGAATTTGAAAATTTTATTAATAACAGAAGAGTCAAGAACTCTGAAAAAAAATCTTTATTTTTTTTTATTTAGACTTAAATTTTTTGCCTGCACAAACCAAAGGGAGAAGCAAACTCCACTATTATTTTGATAATCCCAAGCCATGAATGTCTCCCAAGGCAAGGCACATTCTCTTCTTAAACAGCTTCACATAAAAATATCTCTTCCTTCTCCTTTACAAATACAAATACAGCAAGCTTTTCCAGAACCAAAGATCAAATGTGATACTCAGATCTGTGCCCTCTGGGATTAGTCATATTTTCAGAAGCTGCTAAGCGCTTTCCACCCTTCTAAGTTGGCAGGAGCCCAAAGCACACAGGAACCTGAAGGAAGTTCCCAGTTTAAAACTGCCCAGTGCTGCTTTGGTTAGACTGTCCAAGTGCAATATACTAATACTTTGCTTCAAATACAGTTTTGTACTCTTAACTTCACAGAATCACAGAATAGTTGAGGTTGGAAGGGACCTCTGGAGGTCACCTGGTCCAACCCCCCTGTGCTCAAGCAGGGTCACCTAGACCAGGTTGCCCAGGACTGCCTTCAGACAGCTTTGGAATATCAAAGGATGGAGACTCCACAACCCCACTGTGAAACTTGTGCCAGTGTTCAGTCACCCTCACAGTAAAAGTCTTTCCTGAGGGAACCTCCTTTGTTTCAATTTATGCCCATTGTTTTTGGTCATGTCACTGGGCACCACTGAAAAGAGCCTGGCTCTAACACCTTCTCCCTTGAGGTATCTATATATGTTGCTGAGACCCTTCTGAGCCTTTCCTTATATGTGAGATGCTTCAGTCTTTTCATTGTTTTTGTGTTCCTCCATTGTATTCTCTCTAATATGAACCTCTTGTACTGCGGAGCTCAGAACTGGACACAGTGCTCCAGGTGTGGCCTCACGCTGTGCTGAGCAGATGGGAAGGATCATTCCCCTCAACCTGCTGAAAATACATTGTCTATGGAGGATACCATTACACTTCTTTGGTGCAAGGGCCCATTGCTGGCTCATGTTCAACCTAGTGTCCATCAGAACCATCAGGTCATTTTCTGCCCAATTGCTTTCCAGCTGATCTGCCACCATATATTTGTGTATGGGGTTGTTCCTCCCCAGGTGCAGGTGCAAACACTTTTCCATGTTGAACTTCATGAGGTTCTTCTTGGCCCATTTCTCCAGTCTGTCAAGGTTCCTCTGGATTGAAGGACAATCCTGTGGCATATCAGCCACTCCACCCAGCTTTATGCCATCAAAAAATTTGCTGACAGTTTACTCTGCCCCATCATACAGATCAGTGATGAAGATGAAAAACATGATTGGACCCAATATTGACCCCTGCGGTACACCACTAGCTACTTGATTTCAATTAGAATTTTCACTGCTGATCACCACCCTCTAGGTCTCAACCATTCAGCCAATTTTCAACCCACTTCATTGTCATTCATCCAGCCCATACATCAACAGCTTGTCTATGAGGATTTTATGGAACAGTGGCAAAGGTCTTACTGAAGTGTAGGCAGTCTCCACTGCTCTACCTCATCTACCAGGCCTGCCACTTCATCACAGAAGTTTATCACATTGGTAAAGCCATGCTGACTTCTCCTGATGATTTTCTTGGTTTTAATGTGCCCAGAAAAGGTTTCCAGTATTAGCGGCTCATCTTCTGAGGGATTGAAGTGAGTCTAACTGGCCTGTAGTTTGCTGGATCCTCCTTCTCTCCCTTCTTGAAGATGGGAGTGATGGTGGGTTTATTCCAGTCTTCAGAAGCGTCTCCCAGTTACCGTAATTGATTAAAGATTATCAAGAGTTGCCTTGCATTTGCATCTGCCAGCTCCCTCAGCATTCATGGGTGTTCCACCTAAACACAAGGAGGAACTTTACTGTGAGGGTGGCAGAGCACTGGAACAAACTGGCCAGAGAGGTTGTGGAGTCTCCTTCTCTGGAGACTTTAAAAACCCACCTGGATGTTTTCCTGTGCAATCTGCTCTAAGTCCCTTCCAACCCCTAGCATTCTGTGATTTTGCGATCACATCTGTCCCCCTGGATGTCTGTGTATCCAATTTGCTTAAGTATTCCCTGACCTGATGCTCTTCTGGCAAGGGTACCTGTTCCTTGCATCAGCCTTTCATTCCCCTTGGTCTCTGGGACCTGGGATTCCTGAAGGCCCGTCTTACTAGTAAAGGCTGAGACAAAGGTGGCATTTAGTACCTCAGCCTTTTCCATGTCTTGCATAACCAGTCTTCCATCTCATTGAGTAATGGGCATTAAATGATATTTTCCGGTCAGACCAATAATTTCATACTTTTTGGTGGCTAAACACACCCTTTACATATTACCAGCAGATAAATGGCAGACCGGGTTAATAGCTAAAGTCTTAGTGTTTGTGTTCAGTAGCTAAGTTTGGGTTTGGAGATCCAAGGCATTTGCTACTTAAAAATTCTGTCTCTGTCTCCTGAAGGCCTTACATCAATCTGCAGACCAAAGTATTTGGAGATACATGTGTCTGACATATAAAATACATTCTGACATACTCTGAACATGATTCAATTCAGTAACTAATTCAGGTTCAGTTCAGTTGAACAAGATTTGAACCAAGCAAGATTTCAAAAATATTCCCTGTGTGTGTGTCTGACCAGCTCCAATATTGCTTGCTTTCCCAGAACAAATTTTCCTTTGCTTTTCTCTAAAATAGTGATTTTATTGATTTAGGGATTTGTTGAGCTAGCCCTGTACAAGATACTAGATTGAGCAAGCAGGCTGGGATCTCTGGGACCCTGGAACCAGTGCAACTAAAGGTCTAGCTAAGGAAGGAAAAGAAATGAAGAGTGAGATTCTTGGGAGAGCATGTATCAGTGACATACTCCTACTAAAAATTTGCTTTTCTTGGTCCATTTTGTTAAGCTTCAAGTCCTGAAGTCAGTTGAAGGAATTTGAGTAGGAGGGGAAAGAAGTGGGCTGTGCCTACATGTGGATAATTATATTAAACTAAAAGTGTATACCTCCCTGGTCTGGTCCTCTGCTCAAGGTTTTTTCTTGGTGGGTTGCATGGAAATGCATTTCTGCTGCAAAGTTAGCTGTACTCAGGACCAAAAACAGTACTGAGGGGGTAAACTAGAGCCCAAGAAGATACCACAGTATTGGCCTTAAGAATATAACAGCTGGGAATTCTGGGGCCCTGGGGGGAAATACAAAAATATAAACTAAACAAATGAAACATCTAACCAGTTGATGTTTAAGAACTGATTTTTAAATTGCCTGTTGTAGCAGTACAAGCCAGCAAGGGGATATTCTTCTACGTTTAGATAGTTGCTAAGTCTTTGAGGCAGTCCTTCTGTTAACTGATGTAAAAAGAGCCAAAAGAGCATGCCTGCATTTCTACACTGTCAGCGTAAGGTGCAAGTTCTCCATCTAGATTAGTGGCACAGGGGCCTAGGGAGGTGATGGACACCCTTTCTCTTCCTGGGCAGCAATTAAGGAAAAGGAAGATCGGGGAAGACTGGGATCTTGCACTTTATTTTATATTGATGAAATATAAGAAGGGAGAAAGTAAAAGTTTGTGTCAGTGTGAGGGTAAGCATAAGGGTGGAGAGGAACACTAAAAGCAGCAGCACATTCTGTCTGAACTGCTCAGTAGGGGGGAAGGCAGACTTCATACCCTCCCTTATCATCACAAAGACAGAACATTACTGCAAGTAGCTTAAGTGTAACTTATCCAGGAAACACATTTGGTTCTCTTCTGGGTATATGACATAGCCTCAGTGTCAGGTACTGCCAACTACCAGAACACAGCATGGATCTCTGCAGATACTACTACACAAACATACAAAATTCCATATTATTCAACCTGACAGTACAGGCACACGCATACACAATAAAAAAATAAACACCATCCTCCAGCCCCTCCATTTTAAAAGGAAACAATCTAGCAAAACTCACCAGATTTGTGGCTACATAGAAAGCTATAGAATGGCTACTACATAGCAAGGTCCTGCTATGCTCACACCAGGTTTGCACTAAATGAAGTTCTGTTCAATTCTGTAAGTCAAGGAAAAGACAAGTTAAATTCTCTTATTGCTGACTGCCAATCTTCCTCTTCCCCCCCTATAGTTAACAGTTTTCATTGAGGGTTCAAGCTGTGTTAAGCTACTGAAGTGTAGTCATCTTTGTTAGCAGGTAATCTCCTAAACCTGTGTAAGCAGGAGGGCACCATGCCCTGTTCTAGAAGGCCACCCACCCAGACACAGCTCCTGCATTGTTTCTCTTGTGGAGCAATGTTTCTCTCCATGTGGGAAGCTGAAGGCAGGCTGGCCGTTCAGGTAAGTGGTTTTTAATGTTGTGAGTATAGAGAATGCAGATGATAAGAGAAGGTAACCAGTAAATTAGTTTTTGTGGGTTTTTTCCCCTATTTTCCCACCAGTTAATAAGCAAGGTAAGGAATTGCTAACAGTAATCCAAAAAACTATCTAAGTATATTCTTGCCTTTAGCTATAGGACCATCTACTATAAAAGAACAGCTTGCAATCTTAAGAAAGTACTTCAGAGTTTGCTGGATCAAGGCCTGTGTTAATCATCAGCTATGAAACCATGGGAGTGGTTTATTTGGAAGCTAGGTCTTCACAGAGTTTAGCTCTTCCTGACCTTATTTTTTCTACTGTGCTTCTTGCTGTACCTGTTTAATAATGTGACGTGTATTAAATCTGCATAATTACCTATAGTGAGATTTGTTTATCAAGCTATCAAGCTTTACAGATTCAAAGATTTTCCTACTTGGTAGGCAAGTCTCTTCTGCTTTTGATCAAAAGTATCTAAAGTTATAATGACTTATAAGATTTCCCTCTGAAGTAATAGGGACAGGGGCTTTATCAGAGTGCTCGAGAGTAGTATTTGTTATATGGTGTTAATTCTCCAACTTTTTTGGGACCTGCTTGTTTTCTACCACTGGAAAAAAAATAACTTAAAATCTGCAGCACAGCTGGGTAGGGCTCTTCCTTCAAATTGAAATGATTTGCCCTCAGAGAATTTATGTAAATCTTTGGAAATTAATTTTAAAAGCCCTACTCAGGAGAATCCATGCTGTTCTTGTAGAACACACAATTATATTTCAAAAAAACAAAGCCCAAACACTTCTAAAACAACATAAAACAATGCAAATTAAATTGAAGCTGTTTATTGCTTTATATAGTCAAAATTCTTGGCTTGTGCAAGGTGTTACAACTTCCAAGTCTTCAGAATGTTCCAGTTATCCTAGCCAGACAACTGTTTTCAAAATCTGAATGTCTTGAGCCATAAGTTTCTCTATTTTTAATTTTTGAATAAGTAGTTAACTAGCATGTTTCAATCCCCCAGTCTAGATGATTGTTGGAAAACCTGTAGAAGGGAGCTGCCAATTGCTGTGCTAGGTTAGTCAACATTAAATTAATGTGATGTTTCATGACACATTGGGTAGAGTATCCATAAAGCCAATGAAGCAGGTCTTCAGTTTTATATAGGAGCAGCAGAAACCCGTTATGGAAATAATGCTGTTCAAAAAATACAAATATCTGCACCATTCACTTGCTGCCAACGAATCATTTTGAAAGGTCACAAGCCTTATACGCAGTATGAACGTGCTCCTCAGCTTCGTTTCTCTTGTGATTTTTTTTTTTTTCTATTTACTATCCCCAGATCTTCTTTTCTAAATGGATCTCCCTGGGGTTCCTTTCACCCTCTAGTGATCTATATATTTTCCTAGAGATCTATACTTCTTTACTCCTTTCCTCGGTGTTAGAACATCTTATATATACCAAAGGCAGGGAAATCTTTATTCTGCCCAAGAATAATTGCTGTTCCTATGCACATTTACCCATAATTACTAGTATCCTATTTAACTGAATATGAACTCATTTCTTACAGAACCCGATTTCATCCCTTTTATTTTTAACTTTTCTTTCTCCCCTAAAAGGTTAGACTGGTATTTCTTTCTAATTAGTCAAATTTCTGTAGTGACCACCTAGAACATGTGAACAGAACAAGCATACTCTTAGCAGAAAAGAACTTTTTGAATTTCTCTGTAGTCTGCTTCAAGAGACCAGATCTTTATTTGAGCAGCATCTTTATAAATCTTCTCAGAGCGAAATTATCCAAACTGCCTTTTGAGTACCCGTTTTCCAGGGATCAAAGGTCATGTCTTCCTGGGATTCCAAGATTGTAAAGTCATTAGGGACCCTTCCTCAGTTTAATGCTCCTTGTATTTTTTATGTATGTTCAGAGTACACAATAAAAAGATGTTATGGTTGATGAGATGTTTGTTAAAATCTCCATAATTAATTCCTCATAATTTTAGGGGAGAAAATTTTTTTTTTGCTCTGATTTTTCTCTGCTCAAAAGGGGAATGCCTTGTAAAATTCAGTAAAATTCCAATTGGACTTTCCTGAGGGAGCTCAGAGTATGAAAAATTATTTTCATTCATGAAGTGCTTAATGGGCTTCTTTTGCAATCAACCAAATCCAAAACGGTCTTACCTATTAAAAAAAAAAATCTAAACTGAACCAGTCCTCATAAATAACTGGGTTAACTTCTTTTACAAATGCCAAACTGTAAACAGGAGTATCACTTCTTTTAAAAAAAAAATAAAGTTGGCACTCTGTAAACACGTGAGTAATATGGTAATGGAAACATTGGATACCAACAATGAGAATCCATTTCAATAGATCTAGCACTCTACTCAATGAAGTAATTATTCCTTTGATGTGTTGTGTACTGTATACATCCAAACACAAATCCTTGGCACATTTCACTGGGAAGCACAATCAATGAATCATCATTTGTAAAACTGCAATGCCTCTCATCAGCAATGTCAAACCTGTCTTACAAGAATAAGCAGCGGCTCAAGCCAGCCATAGGGATGCAGTAAGGGAAACAAATGGGATTTAGGTGTCCTCTCATCAGAAATCAGAAAGGCTTTTGTACAATGCTTGTTTTCCAATGCCATGGAAAGAATCTTTGAAGAGTGTAGGTAGTGTAACACTACACATAACTTCTAAACTGTGTTCCAGACCTGATGGTTAGACATCATCACAACATACAAGCAGGAGTAACAATGTCACCAGTTAGCTAATGTAAATTAGCTAATTCCTAATTTTGATGGGACTAGCAAATTTATGTTAAAATCTGTTTTAATTATAGTTTCAACCAGCTGTGTGTGGAGCAGGATGAATGAGAAGAATGGAGAAATGGCTGTGTCTCTGTGCCTACTCTTGTCTTTAGGGGCTATATATTCAGAAGAGGGATTTCCATTAGTGCCAACTGGTATATGAATCCAGAAAAACAATTGATTCGGAAACTTGTAATTTCCTGTTATTCTCAGTGACTCCCTCTTGAGTTTGTAATAAACTTACCTCCTTATTTATTGTTCCTATCTTTATTTTACAGTCAGTGTCTAATATATTGGCCCAGGAGCTAATGCAATTATTATTATACAGGACATGTAAGTAAACTCATGATTGTAAATCAGCTCCTGCTCTGGATTCAAATAGAGAAACAGAATGGGAATAGTTTTCTCAACAACGATAGAATAATATACATCTAAGATCAAAGACCTTTTGTATGCCTTTTCAAGGGAAGGACCAATTTCTACCGTTTGTCCTCAGAAAGTGACAAACCTAGTAAAAGTCTAGGCAGCATTGTGGGGCTTGGCCCCTGAGCCGTTCTCTGGCCTCTCTTGGCCTTTGGGCACTGCGTTTGCAGGGAATGAGGTAGCTGACAGACTCCTCCTTACTCCAGATCTTTCACGGTAATTTGCAGCTCACCATGGCATACAGGTCCCTGTGTCACCTTTGTTCTTGTAGCAGCACAGGACTAATGCCTTTATTCATAATGAGAACCCCACAGAGATGCAGGCATGAAGGGTAAAGGTTCCTGTGACAGTCAGTGGCATTTTGCATGGACAGGAGAGAATATTTTAAATGAAATATTGAGACCTAGTGGCTTAAGACCTGTAAGGGTTTGTGTGTTGCTTTTGGGATTTTGGGGTTTTTTATGGTTTGGGGTAGTTTGTAGTTTCCTTTCCATCAATGCATGAAGCGTGAACTTTACCAGGTTTGTATTGATGCAGGTTTATTTGGAGCATCTTCTATTTCCAGGATGAACCAATTAAATATAAACAGAATGTATTTCAGTAATCTGTCCATTCCTGTTTGTATAGTATTTTGGCTGATGTCACAACAATAACAAAGCCTGAAATAAAAATGAGCAAATTAAAAATTCATAAAGCAGCTGTGCACTTCTAAAGTATATAAGGGGAATTTGGGAATTTCAGTGCCTGCACACATCCAGTTGTGATGTGGGACCTAATTTAATTTCACACCTGTAAATCCAGTGGTGTTAGTGACCCTCCAGCCATATTTGCTTTAAATGATGGGCCTGTTTTGCATGAAGTTGGGAGGATTCCTCTTTCAGGAGTTTATATAGTATATGGAGGAATTAAAATAACAATGGTCCCATATAGAGGCTTTTTGTGGTCATATAGAACTGCAACCTGGAGTGTGAGGCCTGAAAATCTTAGCCATTTGCTGTGTCTGCATGCTTTGAAACTGGTTAATCCATAACCTTTTGGACTTCTGAAGGATGTATGGTGATGAATGGTGTGTACATCTTAAGACTAAGTTGATTACACTAGACATGAATCAGTCATTTTCAAGCATGTCCATAAGCATAAAGTGGATGCTTTCACTTGCTGTGATTATGAACATTAAGAAATTGGAATAAGCAGCCTAAGATCTTGAAATAAGAATGCAATACATAACAGATTGTCCTGAGATGACCTATTACATTTTGTTATAGCCTCACATGTGATATTTGTTTCAAGGAAACATCTATAAACAAACAAAAATTTGCCTTAATTATTTTTATTTTATTTTTATTCTGTGTGCATGTGTGGCTATCCCTGACTCTCTCTGGTATAATTTTGAAAGTTTCTGACACCCTTCCCAGTTGTGCTTCTACTTCCAGAAGCGTTGTGCTTTAAATAAAAGAATAAAACCCTTATGCACTGAGCAGCTAAGCAATTAAAGGCCTTGTGGATAGAAGCCAATACTTTTGTTTTCTTCCTGCAGTTATAGATGAGGGAGTTGGAAGGTGTTCTTGTGTGTGAGCTACAGTACTGAACATTAAGTAGCTGTATCTAAAAATATAGGTAGAAGAAGCAAAGGTCTTTCAGACAAATTATTAATAGTTTATTTTGATTTAAATGTAGGAAGTAATCCCACCATCTGTCACACAAAAATTCCTTTACTGAAGTAACAGAAACCGTGACTCAGAGAAGCAAAATAACTCCATTATTATTAGACAGTCATTTCTATTTAAAAGTAAATAAGAAATAAATAACAGTGCCACTATGTAACGTGCTTGGGTCTGCAAAGAAGAGAAATAGTTCTCTTGCAACGAGTCAGTACATTATTATGGAAATAAATGTTAGGAGAGTAAGAAAAGAATAAAATTTAACTGGTATTTTTTATCACAGTAAATGGTTACATCTGTACAAAACCTAGAAACTTCTCAAAGTTCTGCCATGAGACTCCTTTTGCATCAGCAAATTTTCAACAATACACTATTAATCCATGAAAATCTTTGTACATTTAAAATGAAACTAATCTTAAAATTATTTAAAATGGAATGGAAGACTATATAGAAGATATACTGACTTCATCCTATATTTGTGTCCATCCCACCTGTAGAATTTTTTTTGTGCAAAATGCAGCAAAAGGAGTTACTCCCTGTAGTCTTACAGAGGCCAGAAGCTAAGGAGGCAGAAAGGACCAAAAATAAAAGCTTTGAGCTTCATGCTGGACAGGAATTGATTGGAGTCAGGTTTGTTTATTAAATTTCTGTTAATTAGTCTCTGAATCTTTTTTAAATATTTACAAGTTCTCAGGATTACTTCAGAGAGCTGTTGGTAAGTTTTGTGTTCTTTCATTGCTAATATCAACAGCTATCTCCAATCAAAGCCTCTACAATACTTTGTTGGCATTTGCTATATTCTTCCATGTACAAAACCTTGCTAATGAATTTTATTTGAGGGTGCAGCCTAACGTCAATACATAACACAGTACAGCAATTTACCTCCTCAGCAATGGCTGTTTCTCCTTAATATGCTTTTACTGTGCTCTTCTATTTGCTTTTCATATTTATGTTCTATATACATCTTAACCATTTTGCAGAATGCTAGCACTGCCTAAAGCTTCTTAGCTAAACAAATTAGTGACTTCAGTTCATAGCAACTGAAGTCAGCACTGATTGCAGCCTTATGTTTTCGTATTGTTAGCACAACTCTACTTTGCAGATGAGTCATTAAAATTCCGGGTATCAAAGCTGTGCTCTGTTTTGATCAACTCTACTTTCTTTTGAATAAAATTCATTTATTTATGCCAAGCTACACGTTATAGCAAAATTTTCCCTGTGTCCTTTGTTGCAAGGCAAACACCTCAATAAATTTAGTAGATGTAAAGGTGATATGATCTACATCTAATTTTAAATGCTTGTGCATAACCTCTAGTTACCTGAGTCTGGAATAATTTTACTGGGACCCTTCATAATTGCCTACTCTAGTGGTTTTTGTACCTCAGCTGACAGACAGAAGTTTATGTCCAATAGTCCTCAGATCTGCTCCAGTATTGCCAATCCCCTGTTCCTAATAGTAGGCAGCATTACTGGAAGATCTAGCTGTGTACACTTCTAGTAAACAGAAATAATTGACTGCAGATAATACTACTGCTTCTTGGACTCTTGGAGCATTATAAGCGATACAGAAATCCCATTCCGTTTTGAGGGTGATATTTTATCTCTTAGTTCAGACTTTTGCAAAAAAAACCAAAACCCAACCCCCCAAACCTTCTCTCTTTTTATTTTTGGTCAAGATACAAAATGATTGCACTTGAATTTGTTTTATTTCAATGAACATTTTCAGTGAAGGGCAAATAATTTTTGTTAAAAGCCATTTCCCATTTTGCAGAGGGTTTTTTTGTCAGCTCCAGCTGCAAATGCAGAGAGATGCTCCCTCAGCCCCTGGCTCTTTAGCATATTAGCCATAAAAGCATCAAAACATGCTATGTTAGTGGAAAAAAAAATAATGCTTTGACCAAGTGCAGAATCCTGTTTTCAAAAGCCTATAACTCAAGCAAATCAAAACAATTTTTCACTCAATTTCAGCTTTTAACATCTCTCCATTATCGTTATACAGATGTTCAAAATAACACCAGTGCCTTTTTTCTGTGATGAGAAATATCTGTCTTTTTTCCCACGTTCACACTCTGAAATGAATTTCTGATCAAACATTTTAAAAATTCTTTTTGGATAGAAACCAAGCAAGAAATACTCCTGCCAAAAGTCGTTGGGTTTTTTTTTTCCTTTCTTTTCTGAGTTTGGGAATAACTGAAGAAAAGGGAAATCATTATTCTGCCTCAACCAAGGCTTTAGTTGGCAATATAATCAAGTAACAGGTTGCTATAATAAAGTGTGATTACTTGTGGTATGTGCTCACTGGATAAAGGAGTAGAATTAAATGTAAAGCCTTATCAAAGTATAATTGTAACCCAGTCTTAAAAGTTATTAAATTCCTCATCAAGGGAGGGTTACCCACACTGCAGACATCTGCACAAAACATTCTCCAAGTTGTAGTACCTGCCTATTCAATGCTTATCTGCAGACACTGAGCTGAAATGCACAAAAGAATAAAAATTCTCCTTTAGTTCTTGTGAAAAGTTTAATAAGGCAAAATTAGTTTGATATGTACACATATTTGGTCATTATATTCCCTTTTGAGGTTAAAGAGAAGGTGAAAGTTGAGAGATGATTGCTGAGAAACATACTTACTATAGCGCTGCTAATTAGGAGCTATTGTGCTGGTCTTTTTTCATGTCATATACATAAATTGCCAGAAAAAAAAGGTCTGCATTAAAGTCCAGCAATTTAAAAAAGAAACAAGATTTAAAAACTTTACATTGGCTTCCATCCAGAAAGGACAAACACACTTCTCAACAGACCTACACAGTAGTGTTGCTGACCACACGTACCCTTAGTTGGCCCTCTCTTGTTCTGAACTTTATACCAAAGTAAGGTTGATGTTCAAAATTGTGAGATAACTCCAAAGTTAAAAAATCCCAAGCAATACAAACAAACCCCCCCCCACCCTTAGTAGGTAATGCTTGTGTGTTTTTTGATGATGATAAAGGATTGTGAACGCTTCCAGCTCCACTCGTACTATGATGCCAGGTAGCAGGGACTGTATCAAGTCCAAACGGTGACTAATGGACTATTTCTGCTCCAAGTCCAGACTAGGTTAAGTTTGGTACGTTGTGAGCTTGCTAACACCAGTGCTGAATTTAGCTTCTTGTGGCGTCATAACCTATGACTGGTTTCACCAGCTTTACTTTGAGTCTTCCCTACTCGCTGTGCATATTCCCATAGAGAAGAACTTTCTTTGAATCAGTTAAGGCTGAGTAACTATGACATCCGTGCACAGAAAAATGCTTGAAAGCAAGAAAATGTCAGATTACGGAACTCCTCTTAAAGGCACCTCAGTGCCCACACAACACATTTCCACTGACATGAGTAGACTTCACACCTCCCCACAGAACTTCCTTCTGCCTCCCAAATATAAGGGATCCCATCCAGCTCATTAATTTCACACTATAGAACCCCCACGCTATAAGCCTAACTCAACACTGATTATTTCATAAAGTTAGTAAGGTCAAGATGATGTGTATGTGTGAGATTTTGAAATAAAGAGGAGATGGGGGTGTGTGAATTTTATTTATGCTTCAGATTTGTAGTTCAGAACTGTCCAACTGACAGCAATTTTTATATATACATAATACATATTTTTTTAAAATAGAATAACATGCAGGATCTATTTCTAATCCTATATTTCAGACTACCAGCTTGGAGAAAATGTTCTGCATTCATATAACAGGTGAGGTAGCAGAGCAGTTGGTCCAAAGATTGAATGAGGATAATAGTAACTGAGAAGAGTTATTAGGACAGAATACGAATTGAAGCGCCCTGGATAAACACATGGGCAATTTTTAAAATGGGATAAAGATACTACTTTGTTTCCACTAAGATCCTTTTGAAAATATCTGCTGCCAAATGAGGGAAAAAAAACCCCAACATAATTTTCTAGGAAGCAGATTCCTGTGTCTTCCATTCACTACCCTGCAGGGCTACTACCTCTTCTTACTGCTGTCACCTGATGTCTCTATATGAAGCAACCCCAAATACACGCTTTGTAACAGCACTTGCTTACGTATATTCTCCCTAGAACAGGTAGCTCGCATTAATGTCGAATGAAAATGTAAAGTTAATGAGAAATAAAGTAAGCAGTAATGAAATTTTAATCACACATCCACCTGAATATTGCTACTGCTTAATAGGCAAATGGCTTCCTTAAACTCAGATTAACAAAGCTCTTTAGGATCTCCTGGATACAGAGAGGCACCGGGGAAATCTGCAGGTTTACATAATCACTCAGGCACTTTTGTAAACCCCCCTCATCTGCATGGCTAAATAGCTTTGAAATTCTGGTTTCATTTCATCCTTTTTCTGTGTTGGAATGTCATCTTTGCTCCTCCAGCCTTTATCAACAGGTCCCGGTTAGGACTGTCTTTTAAGGGAATGTTTTTGCTCGCCTGCTCTGCCACTATCAGTTTGGAGAGTAGGTACTGCATTGCTCTGAAGCATACCCAATTTTGACACCAGCTGCCACTTGTTAGAATGGAGGTATTCTGGTCCTATCCCTGCCGAGTCAGATGCATCTGAAAAGATGGGAGAGTTGTGAAAGCATGATCCGGAAGGCATCTATCGCAGCTCCACGCTGCCTGAGTAATCCTTAGTAGTAGGAAAGGTTTGTACTCCTGATAAAATGCATTTTCATTTCTTCTCTTGTGATTGGAATGATGCAAATGGAGCCCAAAACGGATTTGAGCCTGAGTTCACAAGGGCTTTTAAATCTTTTGATTAATGCCAGGAACATTTGCAGGCGATTGAGAGGCCATGGTAGCAGAGATGTAGGGGATGGTACAATAATTATTAGATATGAGGAAAAGGAATAAACATTACATAGCATAGTGAGGGAACAATAAAAATTACCAATGTATCTTTCCCATTACTGGAAACTGCTCAGACTGTTTAAATGCTTAGTTTCAAGAAATCAAATTCTCATCAGTTCTGTGGATGGAACTGCATGTATTCCCATTAGATTTAGACCTAACAAGAGAAAATGTGCAGTCAGACACTAGATTAGGACCAAGCCCTGTCTCAGAAACTCATGAGGAAAATAGCATGTCACTTCTATCCTAGTTAGTTCTACAGCGAGGCACTCTTGAGGCAATTCTCCCAGACATCAGGAAATAAAAAACATGTTAGGGACAGTCTCAAGCAAGGTTTATGAAAATCTGAGGTAATTGTGAATAACAACAATTAAGACAGAGCATCTCTTCAAAAAGTGAACAATATTTTTGTTTCAAAAACTTTCACACTTTAATCCTTTCTTTTGGGCTAGCAGTATGTCCCCCTTCTGCAGGAGATGCTGTAAGTCATTCCCTGTTGTTTGCCGTATGTTCAGACAGTGCCACGCTGTAAACAGCAGCTTCCACTGTGACCCGAGTGTGTGTTTCCTTTTCAGCTCCTGAAATCTTCAAACACATTTCCTGTCTGAAATCTTGAAATGTATTTTAAAATATCCAACTTTAATATAAGAGGTCATAAGTCTCTACAATTTAGACAGGAAATTATTCTTCTTGAGAAATCACGCTAACCATACTGCTTCTTTTCCCCAGACTGGCCATGGAAATGGTCTGTATACAGTGAGGTTTTCTATTCTGAAAATGCCCATCTCTTTAGGTGTCTGTACAGAGTCTGTAGAGGGTCCTTCAGTCGCCACTTTGTGGAACCCAGAGCACAACTGATCTCTTAGACTGGAAATGCTTAACATGGTGTCAAGGCCAGGTTGGATGGGGCCCTGGGCAACCTTGTGTAGATCCAAGCCTGGAAGTTGGTGGCCCTGCCTGTGGCAGGGGAATTGGAGCTCTATGATCCTTGGGATCCCTTTCAACCCATGTCATTCTATGATTCTATGAACAGTAATAAGCAGGACCGTTTTTATAAGCAGAACTGAAAAGAACCTCTGCAACTCAATCTATAGATGGATGGTGGGCAATGGGCTTGGACATGGCATGAAATAAAGTTACTTGAGAGCAAACCAGTGAAGTGATGAGTGCTTGGGCTATTGGCAGCTTCCAGAAGTACCTAATCCTGATTTTTGCCACATATGCGAGGGGAGGGTTGAAGTTACTTCTATACATCCAGTACAGTCACTTGTGCTATGGGGAAATTAATTATACTTGAATGTACTCTTGAATTTTAGGAATATTTTATTCATGCTAATGAACAAAAAAAGGTATGCATTTACTTTACTATATGTCTTGCCTGCCCCCCCTCCCCCCCAAGATGGCATTAAAATGCTTTTTTAGAGTCCTGTGAATTTCTGGACAGAGCAACACATCCATCAGGATGTGTTCCCTTATTTTTTGAGTTGTTAAAACTGCTTTTCTCCTATCTCTTAGAAGTTACATCCTGACCATTGTGCAGCTCAAGTAGTTCTCTTTCTATAGTTTTATGTGCATTAACATAAATTTATTCACTAACACCTACATGCTACACTCTAATTCTGTGGTTGTGAAAGGCATTAAACCCCAAAACATACATAGCCAGATAGAGAACTGGAAATTACAATAGTGGAAAAGGACACTGTGTGTTTTATTCTGTGATCTGCTTTCTTGTAGAGGCAGGGTCCTTCTGTGTGTACCTCTGATGTGGTGGAAGCACAATAATGGCCCTTACCAGCACTATGGAGCAGACTACTTTTCCAAGGGGGAAACCAGAGGCCTTCCTGAACCACTCCCAGTGCCTACACAGCTGACACAGGCGTTCCCATGACAGGCTTTCCCACATCTGTCTTAAGCCTGTAGCAGAAAACAATGACAGAGCAGACAGAAACCTTATGTTCACTGGATTGGGTTCAGACATTGGTCCCTACTTGGATCATCCTCTAACAATATTTTTTTAAAAATAGAAGTACTTTGGTTATGTATTTTTCTTACTAGACTTGATCTGATATTTTTCAGCTTATGGAAATATTTCTGAAGGTTAATCCCCAATAACTAAGGGGATTAACATTGATGTTAATCTGAGAAAGTCGTGTGCAACATCCATGCTACTCTTGATACTGTTTTTTAAGCTTTGACAAATATGGTGAGTAAAGCCTGTTTGTTTGCTACAGGTACAACTGGGCTGTTTTTAAGGAGTGCCTGTTTAAATACGTATACCACACCCTCCATATCAAGGGGAAGGCCTTGCTCAACTGTGTTGGTTAATCCTTCTAAAGTTTTAATGATAATACTACTTGTTACAAAGTACTCAAGGTTTTCTGGCTTGCTCAGAACAATCTATTGGTGTCATAGTACCTATAATATATACCAGGCTATTCCATCACCATGTATGCACCCATTAACATCAATATAGTCATCTCTCTATGAGATGTTTCATTTTCAGTGGTGTCAGCTCTGAAACTCCCACCTAGATAAAAATTGCTCCCATAGCTGCTGAGACTTTTGCTAAAATAAATGTACCAAAAATGGACAGATAGTCATTCCTACCACAGAATTAGTGTGGAGAGTGCCAAGGTATATTTTTAAGATTTACAATACGGTATTAGAGTGCTTAAATCTTAATATTCTACTGGTGGTGTTTGCTGATAGTTCTTGCATACTGCCTATCATCTTTATAGCCTCAAACACTAGAGGAAGTGAAAGTAATTACTGGTTTAGAGTGTTCCCAGAGAGGCACAAAGATATCAGGGAACTTGTGCCTTTAGCATTTGTGCATCTGTTGTGTTGTGTTTACCCAGGTCGCAGACAGAGATATGAAAATCCACACAACTGCTCTGCTCCCTTATCTGCAATGTAGCAGTGACTTCCTTTCCCCCTTCTAGAAATTCAGTTGTATCATGAGTCTCATTTCTTTTTAAAACCAGTCACCTGGTATTGCCAAATAAAGTGTGCACCTCTTTTTATTTAACAACTGAAAATTTACCTAGCCCTTGAGTTTGAAAAAAAAAATCTCTCAAAGAATGACAAAAGCACACATAAAGGTTCAAAACTTGGACTGTGAATACAAAGAATTGAGTTTATCCTCATCCATTCACCAAGAGGTGGGACAGTTGATGTCTTAGAACTCCTTTTATCAAAATACTAAAACACAGGCTTACATTAAGCATGTGTGTCATATCCTTGAGCGCTTAAATTTAGGGTCGTGATTTTTTATTTTATTCAATTAAAACTGGTATATTCATTTTATGAATGGACACTTACTTTAAAAAAAATCAAATAATTACCACACTATTGCATTTTGCTACTCCCTTGAAGGTGAATGTGCTAGTTTGGGGGGCTTAATATCTGTGTTCGGAAAATGAAGTAACTATCGTACTGAATGAACAGCTGTTTCTGACAACAGGGAAGCCACTTAGGCAATTTATATTTGCAGCTTTGTTTACACATGGGAACAATACTCCAGAGCACAATATGTGAGCTAAGGAAAGTAAACACACACCCAATTTGTAAACTTTTAATATGCCTGTTTTACCATAAAAATAGACTTGTAATTAGTTCCCATGAGTTTCAGTACAATAAGATGAAGTTTAATTTCATACGTGATAAACAAAAGATTGTTGCTTTACCTGACACTTAGACAAGCATGCCAAGACCAATAAAAGCAATGGAAGACCTTCCTACATGTTAAAATGCCTTTACATCAGAATAAATAGCATGAAATTGAGAGTGCTGCCTGACAACCCTGTACAAGATATAGCTCTGTATCACTAAACCAGAGGATTTTCTTTTCCTGTCTTCAGTCTCTGAGATTGCTGTGAAACATAAATATATTTTGAGCATTTAAACATGATAGGATGTTTAACCGTTCTGAGAAGGAAAGAAAGAAATCCTAAAAATTAACAAAGTTCTAGATCCACAAAAGCATTGTGGTGTAAAATGATCTTTGATTTCAGTTTTGCTGGATCTAGGCTAAAGATCATGTTCTGTAAAGATTTACTCATGATTTATAGTCTTCCCTACATGACTACTACTATAAGTAAAATACCAGAAAAGTAGGCTTGCAAAATCAGGTCCAGATCATAACACTATATGGTAAGGCACTGTACACAGAAAATACACATAGCACACATAAAATACGCTTAAATGTTTAAAGCAGTTTTAACAACTCAAAAAATAAGGGAAAATTAGAAACCGCAGCCTCCATGAATGTAATTGGTATAAGAAAATCAAATGTCTGTGTGTAAAAGCTTTAAGGTTTTTCAGCCATAGCCATTAAAGACAGTTATAGTGTGGGGTTTTTTTTCTTGTATGTTTAACTTACGTGATCAACACAGATGTTTCAGAACTAAATTGTCTTTTTTGGCATTACATCTTTTTTCCTCTCATCAACGCCTTTGGAGACTCTGAGGTGGTTATGAGCAACTTGAAGATAAGCTTAAGGACGTTTTCTTTATTTTGTGGTATTCATAATGAGCTCCTAGAAGATGCTGTATGCCTAAGGCCACTTCAGTAAAATCCCTTGGGAAAATATCCCAATATACCCTTTACATGCATAGACATGGCCAAAAAAGTAATAGCATGTTCCTATTTCCAAAGATATCTGATTTCTATTCCTGCAATGTCTGATACAAAATCTTTGAATGCTATTTCTATTTGCACAAAAGATCACGCAAACTTTCTCAGCAAATGAGTTGCTTTCAGTTTCTTTGTGTAATGTAATCATGTTATTATCAGTGCTGTAGTATGTCCCCCTCTTCCATTACTTTACTTTTAAAGAGTTATTTTGGTGTATATTGCTATTCCATAATCTGGCTTTCAAATTAATACCACAGATATATGCCCTAGAACTAATAAATCCTGTTTGTTACTTAAGCTCATCTGATAACAGACACCTTCCATGACATAGAGGGACAAAAGTTTCCCAAATGTGACCACAACGTTCACTTATAACAAGGTCTGTAGCTCTATCATGGTAATCTAGTTGGTGGTGGTTGATTTCAGAGTAGATGGGTTTTTTCTTGCTTGCTATCTGGTTGGTGAGAAGAGAATGTCTTGTACTAGTTTAATCAAGGAAGATTATTATATAACATCTGTCAGATTGACTTGTACCATATGGGCCCTGGGCCATCTTCTGTAAGAGAACTTACAGAGACATCTCAAAATGTCTGTGAAAATAGAACATATTTTTAGAATTGTAGAATATCCTCCTACACTGCCAAATGAACCTGTCAAAAGCGCATCTTGATTCGTTCAGCTCCTACAACTCATGCTTGTTTGCAGTAATGGTATTTATTGACCAAAGGTGGGTGGTAGAGTTTTTTCATATCTGCTTTTGCAGATGTGTAATTAACAGAATGGAAGGTTTGTTAGGGTAGGGTGGGGTGGGGTTGGGTTTTTTTGCAAAGTTTTCTAGAAGTTCTGAATCAACTCTTTTTTTTTTTTTTTAAGTGAGAGGAGGAAGGAGAAAAGAGACCCAAAAATGGGAACAAAAGAGGAAAACAACAACAAAAAAATAAATAAATGAAATGCCTTCACATTATCCAGTCTCTGTGCGTATCTAAATACAAAGATAATATTTACCTGACCCTATTCATGAACCAAAACTCTGGAATTTCAGTAGTGGTAACAAGTAAACTTTTGAAATTTTAATGCTCAGTTTGAGGGTGGTAAAATAGCATCTCCTGAGCCACTTGGAGTTACTGGAGCTGCTTTGAGGGGAATGGGGAAAATAAGCAGTAGAAGTGCAACTGATCTGGCTGGGGTAGGTGGGCTTCAAGCTGGCAGAGGGGAAGTGGAAGGAGAGCATTTGGGAAATGTGAGAAAGCATATTGTAATTCAGTATGTGGCTGGGATATGGATTTCTAAATGGAGGTGTCTAACAAATGAAGATGCCTGAACATAATTAAGTTTCAACACAAACAGGAGAAAAAATAAACATAAAGAAAAGGAAAGATACAGATATGTTCTAAAAATGTCCTTTGTCCTGAGGCTAATATGGGTCTTTCATTAAGAGAGATGTTGAGGGAAGATCATATTGTCTAGATTGCACTCACACCTTTCTACCGAGAGCATCAATGTCAGCTGGGAAAGGATGATTCATGTCTTCTAAAGGAAATTATGTCAGTGGCCCATAAAAACGTGTCTTGTACTGAAGTGACTATTCCTGCAGTTATCAGGCTATTATCAACTACTAACTCTGGAAACCCACACACATCTAGGACTACATTATAATAGACAGTAGAGGCAGGATCATAAATTACCAACATCATGCAAGTAGTGGCATCAAAAGCCACAGCTCAGACACCACTTACCCTCTCAGGTACCTAGAGAAGAGCTTCAGTGCACAAGGAGAGAAGTGCATAGCAGTCTGAACTTCTGTCAAATGAGCTGGTATGACAATATGGTGTAGCACATGTGCCAGCATGCTAGTGTAGCCTCAGGAAGCAGTCTGGCTGTGAAAGGAAGCCAATGTGCATGAACTAATAAGCTTTACATCTCAGCAAGACTAATGAGCTTGGGATGATACTGTGCTGATATGACTATACTGTGGACCATGCTCCTCTTTCAAATACGGACGTATCCTTTTTCTCCATCTGCTGGCATCTGCTAGCAGTCCAAATGCTGCTTTCACCTCCAGTTTGCAAGTTGCTCAGAGCCTTAACACAAGTCACAGACCTGAAGATGTTAAAGGATTTTAAGTTAGTGGAGAAAGAGTGGCTCAGAGCATTTTTTAGGACAAATCTGATACCTGTGGCATGTCCCATAGACTCACAGAATGGTTTGGGTTGGAAGAGACCTCACAGATCACCTAGTTCCAACCCCCCTGCCATGGGCTGGGTCATTGAAGGCTGCTGTAAGGCACACCACCTCATTCTGAGGCCTGACACTTGGTACAAATATGACAACACTCCTGTGCCATGTAGCTCTGAGTAGGAATATGGGCAAATGCCATTAGTAAGCAGATGTATGAACAGTTGCCCCAATAATGCACGTCTTGACATGTGAACGATGAAAAGGAAGGATAAGACTGTGATCTTGAGAAGTGCAACCAGGAGGTGTTTAGGATTATGATGTACTTTGCTTACTGTTCCTCTCCATGTAGCTGCCCAAGTCATCCAGTCTGTTCGAGGCAAAGTCAGCTTCAGGGACTAGAAATATTTGCATTATCTTTTATCAGTTCTCACTCAGGAACCAGTAAGTAACAATTGAGCAACTTCGTGAAACACCTCCTAATGCAACAGGCCATGTTTGTTTGAGGGCTGTGCCCTCAAAGGTTGGCCTTATATCACCAGCACTTTGCAGTGAAATGCAGTGAAGGAGAAACATTCACAACTCAGGCAGCAGTCTTGCCTGAGAGGCCACAACAGAAAACTGAAGGGTGGTCCCTGCACATTCCAGGAAAGGTTTTTCCATGCCCGTGGGATAGCTTGCTGCTTGCCATTCTTGGGCAAAAACAGAGGAGCCACGTGATTATGTTCTTGCAGTAAGGAAGCACTATCAGCTAAGACTTTATGCAATCAACTCTACCATTTATTTCAGAATACACGGGGCAGAAGCAGCAGCTAAAGACCATTGATACAGTGAAGAACAGCTGAGGGTTAGTTTAGGGTGCCACTGCATCAAAACTGTTACTGCCTGAAAGCACAGGTTAGCTTAGCATATGCTAAATACGTATTTGGCTGTAAATAACATTGGCATGACCTCTATACTACTGGGTAAGCTGATAATATTTTAAGATGCTTTTGGAAGAGGTCTGGACGCAGCTGTTAGAGGGTGGAGGGGCAGTATGGTTCCCAGCAAAACAGAGCTGTGAGGCATGGGTAGCACAGTGTACCTCTGTGAGATACTACATGTAAGGTGGGAAGAATTAAACTGCTGCACGCAGTCTGCTCAAGGCTCAGAGACACCACGCAAATTTACCACAACTTAGCAAATTATTCCACTGTAGCTGTTCCTGCATTTGATCTTTCTGCCTCTTACTGTTTGTTTAAAATTCACTTCAACTTTTTTCTTTGAGGCTTAGGCAGAGGGACTTCACCACTGTTTGTTACTGCTCTGACTCTGATGTGAAACCTGTCCCATCTGAATCAATGACATGTATGGCTTCTGCATTTGTCCTAGCTTTCGTAAGATTTACATAATGCAGGTTTTTAGATATAAAGATCAGTGGGAAACTACAGATCAATTGATAGGTGATACGTGTAAGGCAGATGTCGCTCCCTACTTGGCAGATTAGGCAAGTAACCCGTCCTGTGTACTGCGTTTTGAGTCTAACCAGCATGGTCCTACAATCCATCAGGAATCAGGTAGCTTAGTGAAGGGGTGTTGCCCGACTCATATAAGCAGTCTTAAAAAATCTCCTAAAAATCTTACCCTATGCTTCCTGCCTCCTGTAAAAAATCATGTGCGGTAGTGCAGGCAGCCACTTATAAGACTTGGTTTTCAAAGGCACTTTAAATATAAAGGACTGGCACTGCTGGTTCCCTGCACACAGGAGCATAGCATACATGAGCTTCCACTGTAGCATTACCCACTTGGGCATTACCCAGCACAACTGGAGCTAACTGGTACTGCTGACATGAAATGTCCTGTCAGTATGGAGCAGCGAAGAAGAGGACATGTTGCCAATTTTACATCTCAATTACCTTCTGAGAAGGAAAAGAGATCAGTAGGAAGGAGGTCTACACTGCTCCCAGAAGGATGAATGTGGATCAGATGCAGAGCAGAAGCAGTATCACAATGTTAACGTGCAGCATGTGCTCAGGATAACATATGCTTCCTTATAGCAGAGATCTGTAGCTTGGGTACAGTGCCATGCTGACATGGCTACGTGGTTTCCACAGAACATGGAGTACAGGGAAAAGTCATTTGGTTATATCTCTACCTGCCACACAGCCACACAGTCAAGAATGCATCTAAATTCGCTTTGATTTTGTTTCATTGCACTTATTTAAAATTATGGTGCATCTGCATTGTTCCATTGCAGACAGCATCTGCTTTGAACATAGCAGGAAGAAAGCGTTGCTGGCTAGACCAACTCCGAAAACCTGAAAGTAGCTTTTGAAGCCTGTTCTTGCCTTTGAGGTAGCCATATGCATTCCAAAATGCAGGTAATTGTCTGATAGGCAATTACAAGGTTTTGATTTATTCATTTTCACAAGGGAGAAGATTTGAATGCAAATATAAATATTGCCAAAGCAGATTGCATAAATGGCAGCCTTCTTATGTAACACTGGGTATGTGTCATAGGCAAGCATTTATAGAAATTCAGCAAGTTTCCTTCATTAAGTAGAGATTAATTCTAGCTGATCTCTAGCTTCAGCTGCTTCAGGTCCAACTGAAAATGAGTCTGCAAAAATGTGTATTTTCTCATGTCAGTTTGAAAGCTTCTGAACCATTGATCAAACAAATTTGGAAGATTCTTGAAACATTCAGCAAAGGGAAAACAATCACGTGTATTTCTTGAGCATAAATTGGCAAGAGGGAAAGGTCATTCTATTGACAGGCTGCAAACAAAGGGCACTTTTTTTCTGGCAGCTGCAAACAAAAGTCTCCGTTCCCTCAGAAGTGTAATATTTGAGAGTTTGAAATGTTTTTTCACAGCCGGCAAAAGTCAAGAAGTGGCTCAGCCTGCCCAGTACACGTAGGAAGTCCCCCGTGCCTACTGTCCCCACTTTTCCTGTCTCGACATCTCCCACAAGAGGGGTGCCAAGTAAAATTAAGAGAGGGAAAACACCAAACTGGGCAGCTGAATACTTTTAATGTGTTGGCTTCTGCTGCCTAACTGCTATGGTAACCAACCACATAAGGTAAGGACTGGAGTCTGCTAACAAAACTGACAATGTTAGTATTCTGAAATAATGGTATTTACAAATAAGATGTAATTTGGATAGATGGAGCTATTGTTTTAGGCTAAAGCACTGATGAACGCAACACTATATCCATTGGCATTTAGACTAGATTCACAGACTTCACAGATTCATAGAATTGTAGGGGTTGGAAGGGACCTCCAGAGATCATTGAGTCCAACCCCCCTGCCAAAGCAGGTTCCCTAGAACAGGTCACACAGGAAGGTGTCCAGACAGGTTTTGAACATCTCCAGAGAAGGAGAATCCACAACCCCACTGGGCAGCCTATTCCAGTGCTCTGTCACCCTGTTTTCCTTACAGACCCATGCATGAAAAAAAATCATGAAATATTAAAATATGCTCCAGACAAACATCTTACTACTTTTATAGTAAGAATGGTTTTGGTGCCTATAAGTTGTGTCTCGTAGGCATATTATGCTGGCTGACATCTTTAGGGTTCTTACTAGATTTGGCAGTGGCCTGTGGTAAAATTGTGCTTATGATTGCTGAGATCATGTCTGCTTTTACATTGCATAAGTTAAAACTAAACTAAATATTTTCTATGCAGTAACATCAAAAAATAAGTATTGGGAAGGACTGGCTTTTGCTGGTTTAGAGGTAGATTTAAGCATGTTTGCATTCATTCCCAGAAGTGGAACAGACACTCAAACTGTCAGTTCTTGCTACAGCCTAATACTAATATTTATTTGCTAGGTTCAGATTTTGGTTTTGCATTTAACATGTATTTCTTCTGAATTCTGATACATAACATGGGGCATCACTTCAACTGCCACATCACTTCTATTTTTCTCCAATATACATTTTATTTTTTAGTTTTGTCACAGATCCAACAAGACAGTGGGAAAGGGAACCAGATTCTATATTGCTAATAATCAAGGCACTTATCCCATCTTTCTTATGTATTGTGTGATTGCAACAGTGTGATTTGGGACAACTAACAATTTCTGATATACTTAAGGTGCCAAAGGAGCGGTCCATTAAAATGATACATGAGTCAGTATAGTGCCAGTACTGTTTTCAGATCTCAGAAGTCGTGTGCTTTGCCGCCAATTAGAAAAAACTTTTTTGTCCATAAACTTGGCAAATTTTAGCAAAAAAGCACAGTTGATAAACACGGAATTCTATTTTTCAGAACACATTCAGCAAACTTGAATACAAGCCTAACAAATGCAACATTTAAAAAATGTAATTTATAACAAGAATATCAAGAGACACCACTTTTGTAAAGTTCATATTGTTTGTTTAAGAAGTACATCCTACTATTATTTCATGTAAAGAAATGAAGTTTCCATAAGGAAACAAGTTCCTTTTTGGTGGTATTCTCAACTGGACATACCATGAAGTGCAATTCACAGTGAAGAGATTGCAATAACTACACTGGTCTCCTGGTATATTTAGGAAAGTAAAACATACACACAAATCTGTGAGGCTGTTCACCTTTCAAAATTAACTAATCTTCTAACCAGATGCATGTGTAACTGAGAAAACTCTGAAGACTAATTAATCTTTTCATATTATGAGAAAGTTGGCTGTAAAATTGGTCTTACACAGAAGACTCCTGAGGTTCTTTCAGTGGGAAGGATATTAAAGACCCAGTCCAACTTAATGCATCATTTTTCACAGAGAGAACTTCTATTAAAAATTTCAGACCTACCTCATTATGAAACATCTCACCATCATTAAGTATGTTCTTCATGGCTGACTAAAGTTAGCAGAGACACACTAATAATCAGAGAGATATTACTGCTGAGAATTGTTAATGCCTCCTTTCATAAGGGCAAGCTGCTGACCATGTTCAAGCGTGCCATGGTTATATCTTCTTTCCAGCTATCTTTGGATACCTACAGATTCACAAATTATTGTCGTGCCTGGCACCTATTCTTTTCAGGGAGCTATCTCCTGTGGTGCTAGGTGGCTAAGTATAGACACATATAGACTTCATTTTATTTTATCTTCATTAGACTATACATACTAGCAGAATATTTAGTTTGATGGAACATCTCACAGCAAGAATCAGAAGTAATTGTCCTGATTTTTTTTAGGTCTTCTCACAATTGACCATAAGGTATTTCTGGCCTGTATAGATATATTTCAGGGATTTCACTTTAAGAGGAGATTCCAGACTGCTAGGGAATTGATTTGTTCTTTGAACCCTTTCCAGAAGAAATGACCGCATTCTCTTTTGACCCTTATCCTATTTGGTGAGTTATACAAAAATATTCAAGGGGATTCCTACTTCCATAGTGAGTTTAACACCTCCAACCCTTTTTCATTGTACACAAATTCTGAATTTCTCATTCTTCTGCCAGATCTGACAGCACAGGACAGCTCAGTCCATGAGTGAAGTGTGGAAGTAGAAAGACATTTAGGGGAGCAGATAGACCTTATTCTTTTCTGCCCTGTTCTTTGGCAGCGTGTTAGCTTTTACTTCCATGTTGGGTTTTACTTGCAGATTGAGAGAGAAGTTGCTTTTAAGATGATGTTGAGGAGAACTTGAAACCATGGACAACCTAGAAGAACTGCAGGAAAGCGAAAGGGCTTCCTGGCACCACTGCAGGGCACAACTGCGGGTGAATGGTTCAGGGCCAGCTGCAGCCTCAAATCAACACTGAGCTTTCTGTCTCTCTAATTAGGGGTTTTATAGAGTTCCTGTCACTCCAGTATCTGAGCAATTACGGAGTTAATCCTGCCTCATATCAGTGTTGAATTCAGTCATATCCGGTGGCAGGAATTTCTCACTTGAGTGACCCTACCATTGGGATGTGCTGCACTTGAAGTCCTGAATCTCTCATCCTCCAGGGCATGATGCCCTGATTTTTCAGATTAGCATCTGATTCACTCTTTTCCTTCCTGTTTTGACTTTTAATCTCCACAATAAAAACATTAACCAAAACCAATGCTCATAAAATATTATGTAAATTTATGTATATATAATAATAGTATTTTTGTCCTTTGAAACAAATAATTCAAGGGTGAATTTCATTGCAATTTTGGGGGTAAGAAAGCATTGTGATAATATGGAAACTTGTAAGTGAAATAACCAGTCCAGTGTTCATTCTCAAAGCTCAACATAACTGGAAAACAGATACATGATATTAAAATTACATATGTGAGTGGTCACATTAAGTCTGTAGTACACTAAAGACTCTTTAAAGAACTATATGTACATACAGTATTCTTTTACAAGGCTCTTCAAGTTCAAAGCACATATCCTCCACAGCTCCCTTCAGTCATGAAGCACTGCATGTGTTTCACAGAAGAATCGGTTTCTTTGTATGCAGTGAAAACTTGCAACAGATATCCAGGCATATTTTCTGCTTGAATTTCAAGTGTCTTCCAGGATTCTTGTCCAAATATTAATAAGTTTTTAATGTCAGGCACTGTGTTTGCCAAATATATATAAAGTTTAACATGCTTTCTCAAACACATACAAACAATACAGGGATTTTTTTTTTGTTTATATTACTTACAGAGTGATGAATCTTCTCATTAACATTGTTTGGATGGTGGGAAATGCTTGTTCCAAGACACGAAGGGAAATTTCAGAATTCAGAGAATAATTTCAGGAACAGAAAGGCTCCTGCACAGAGGTTTAATCTCTAAAAATAAAGCAAGTGAGATACTTACAGATATTGTAAGCAAAAAGAAACTTGGTCGCAAGCAAAAAGATATCAAAAAAAAAATCGCTGCCTTAGTTGGGAGCAGCACAGTTTACCAATGGGATTAAACCAGCGGTCTGTATAATCCCATTTCTCACAATAGAAAATACTTGAGGGTTACTGGAAATTAGGAAAAAACCTCCAAAATTAAGAAATACTGTTGACTTCTCTGTAGGGGAAATTCCTTCCTTACCTCAGCAAAGTTCTGATTAATTCAGTCATTAATGTCTATATGCAATGTTTTCCAAAGTTGTCAGCAAGTTATCAGTGATTATCTTAATCATCCAAATATCTTGTTTTAAAATCTTTCAAAACTCTTGGCTGACTTTTTTGTTTTTCATGAAATTCCAACGCTTCATTTTGTGTAGTATAAGACATGTTCCCTGATGTCCTTTTTTAATTTGGTAACTCTTAGTTAAATATTTTAAATGTTTTTCTTGGATGATCCAGTAAAAACTAGACTCACCTCCTTCTCATAATCCCTCATAACCCTCTCTGTTTCATTATTCTTCTTAGAAATACTTTCCATTGATTGTACACAGCAACAACTTGATGGTTATTACCAAGCTCAGGTTCTCCCTAGGCTTTCTACAGGCAGGATGTAGAAAAAACCCATTTGTATCCATATTTGAAATTCTCCCACTCTATATATTAATTTAACAGCATTTATTTTGCTGATCATATGGCTCTTCTTAGTTTTGTGAAGTCTTCTGACTAGTTCTCCCACATAGATGTCATTAACTATCTTTTCCAGATCATTAATAAATATATACTTAAGAGTATCTTGGAATATTCTGCTAGCATAATTGTTGTTTTTAATTTACTAATTATTTATGTTTCTTTTTACTTGATTTTTTTATGCAGGTCCAGTCAATGACTTTTTTTAAAAATATAATTCATGTTCAGAGAGGACATCATTAAAGACCAAGTTTTTACCTACAGTTCTTTTGACAATCTATATTTCACTAGAATATTCAAAATAGTAAAGCTGGGGTTTTATAGTGCTTTTACTGGCTGTATTTGTTGGAGTTTTTTAATTCTGTTAAAGCTAATGTAAGTGCATCTTGACTTTGAGGCTGTTCTATGCATCCCTGGTAATGTCAAGAAGAGCAACCTCAGACAATAAAAATAATTTTTATGTGCACAAAGAAGAAATGGTGCTTTTTTTCTTTTTTGGGTTTTTTTTTTTTTAAATGATCTCCTGTGATGGTTAAGTCTTCTATGTATAAGATATATCAATTATTTTAATTTCTTTTTTTTTAAACATTGACAAGGAGTTAATAACCTATGAGAAAAGTGGTAATTTAGAAATATGAGACACAAAAACCATTTTTTTCATTTTTTTAACCCTAACTTAGGTTGCAAGAAATGAGTAGGACTTTCTGAGAGGCTTACTCAGCTTTCTAAATTGATTTCAGGAACTTCATGTATATGCATGTTGAACAGCATGAAAGAGAACAGTCCCTACCAAGCAAATAGTAAAATTTTGGAATAAGTGTGTCAGAAATTAATTTAGGTAAAGAGGAACAGAGTCTTTCAGAACTTGAAAATGCTGACAAAATTATTGGATTTGGGATAATATCAGATGAAAAGGAAGTAGACATTATAAAAAACCCCCACACGATAGAAAGTGGTGGGCAAGGATGATAACTCTTGTTGTTGTTTTCCATGGAGAAAAATGTGTGAAAAATGTTTTTACAGAAGCCAGAGAGATGTTGCATTAGTTGTTATGGGATGAGAACCTGAGAAAGGAACACACCCTTGAGGAGAAATATCTTTGCGACACTGAGAAAGAAGATGAATTAAAATTTGAGCTCCTATTTCTGCGGACTACTTCTAGTGCTGCTAGAGTAAGCTCACACTGAGCTGTGTCCAATGTAGGAATAACATAATGTTCCAGAAGGAAGGCCAAGGGTTTGATTCTCTGTGTGCTAACTGAAGGCAAACAAGGGGATACCCAAGACATAGGTAAGAGATCGTCTAGGGCTTTGTTGAAGGGTGACAAGCTTACAGGTCAGCATCAAGATACAGTATCTGAAAGTGTATGAGACAGCTCATGAGACAAATTAAAGACAAAGTTCCTTTAGATGTGCCAGAATAAAGCATGAAGAACAATGAACCACATGGGGAAGTAGCCAGGATGGAGAAAAGCCAAGCGTGCATAATATCTGATACTGCTCCTGATGATTATCTGACATCTGGTGGCATAGTGAGCAAGTATTTCTGGACCTTTCATTACCCCATTACTGGTATGTTTTCAAATTCTATGCAAATCTCCTCAACAATTTATCTCAGTAAATATTTTCATAAAACCGAAAGTGATTTTTTAAGGACCTTTCCCTTCGATTTTCAGGTATCGTGTATGCCTTTGTATTAGAGCACTAAAAGCAACAGTTGAGGGGCATGAGTGTTGAATAAAACAAGTCAAAGAGAAAAATGCATAAAAATATGAGGGTACAGAGAGTTACATTGTCCTTTGCACAGCTCTCACTCATGCAGTAGCGTGACAGCTGAGGTCAACTAGAAGTACTCATACAATTCTACTTTCAACAAGGCAGGAGCTGAAGGGAAGAGGCCTCCTCCAAAGTGTCTTCAATATTGGGATGTGTTTCTCTGTTAATCTGCTGGCTGGAAGTTACTGACCTCCAGGTCACATTATTTTTTACCCATTTGTATACTTGGCATTTTATAAAAGAAATGTCCAGCTTTTTCTAACTGGGGAGAGTGTGATATCTTAGCACTGTTTCAACTTGTATGTTTGTTTCACACACATTAGTAATTCAGGAGTTAAATATTAGCCAGTGGTAGATTACAGTATTTTTCAAATTGTATGAAAAGACAAGCAGTCTTCCTTTTCTCCATGTATGATCTTCCTTTTATTTGTTTTATTTTGCTATTTCCCAGCACTAAAATACATGAGCACATTTTGTTCCTATTAAATTTTAGAATGTTTTACTTCTACTGGGTGTAAGTTTCCCTGGTTGAACCATCCTATGGGCTTTCGGCAGCAAGAGCTCTATGGGGTGAGTTTGTTTAAAAAAAAATCACGTTTTTTAAGTATTTACTTATTCTGTTTATGTTCTTAGAAGAAATATTTCTCTCTGCTTTCACCTTTATGAAAGCTTTTCCTTTATTGCTTAGTTCCTTTTTTCCCCCCTAAATTTAATTTTCAGTTTTGATGAAATATGGATTGTGGCAAACATTATCATTTACTGCTTGAAGTGTAAGGCGCATTTCTTTGATCATACTTTCTCTCACATAAAAATAGAGCAGCATGTATGTGCTCTCCACCTCAAAGAATACTACCAAAGGGAAACGTTATACCGCTCGCATCGTTCTCCTTAGAGACTGAGGGAAAACAAGCTGCCTGTGACAGCTGAGAGTTACAATGCTGAATGCAGAACTGGTGTTCACTCAAAAAGCTATGGTAGTGATAGTGGTAATAGGAACCTATGCAGAAGGGAATAGGGAGACAAGGTAAACTTCTTATTTCACTTAATCGTTTACTTAGCTTGAAGACAACATGCTTTCGAAAGATGTGAGGAAGAAAGCATTAGTCTTCAACATTATATGAACAGTTTAATGTACAGGTTTGTTTAGGGCAATGGTTGTTAAAGCTTGTATATTGAATTATGGAAGAGTTGAAGTTTTATCATAGTATCATTCTAATATGTGGTTGTATTTGTTTTGGTTTTTTTTTCTGGGAAGACACTTTTTCAATACATCTGTCTGCCTGAAAGCTCCAAAGTCACAGGCATTATGAATCCAGCTGTTAAAGTTATACTTTACCAAATTTATGCTTGAATGAGATGAATTCCTTGAAAAAAAACTATTCAGTGGCCAAAATTCTTGCATCTAAAATCTGTGTTTAGTGCAGTATGTCCAAGCATCTAACAAAAGACAGAGCAACCTCACAACTCTTTTATGTGGTGGCTTCTGGTATTCGGTGGCTCTAGGGGACTCCTGTGTCTGTGAGTGCCTCCAAAGCTGAATGGAGGAGCCAGGAGGAAGTCTGTAGACATGGATATAGCACCTGGTTAGGAATTGAGGAACATGTAAGTGGTGGAAATGTCAGTGACCCGATGTCTAGCCTGGCCTAGCCATCAGTAATTCCTGATGGATTTGCTCGATTTCAAGGGAACAAACCATACTAAAGGGAATAAACCATACTAAAAGCTAGTGGTTGACACTACACACTGTTTCTTCTAGGGGTGGGGACAACAGAACAGGAAAATGGACTTTGGAAATTTTTCCATATCAACTGCCTAAAATGCAATATTTCTTTAATTTTAATATACACACAAATAGTTCTCAATTTATGTTAGGCTTACAGTGTATAATAAATAGCAAATAAAAACCCCTGGTTGTCCTTACTTGTGATAATTCGTTACAAGTCCTGAAAAGAACATTGACCCCTGTGAAGTCACTACATAGTATTGGGAATAAGCAGGAGAACTCTAATAGCAAAAGCTGTGCATGAAAATACGCAACAAGTGTGAGTGTGAGTGACACAGATCCATTATTCTTAAATCAGCTCTCTCAAAATCGATGGACTCTTGCTTGGGAGTTAGAAGACTGAGAGTGAGATCTTTCTGTTTACTTCTGTAATAGGAGGTGACATCGCATGATATAAATATTAAACTCATTTTCACATTAAGTGAAACAAAATAAACAGCTTCAATAATATCATTCTCATTGCATAACTATTACAAGATTTTCCAGTTTTAAGTTTGAAAATGGAGCAACTTTATACAATTTTCCTTATTTTCTAGAAATATGAATGCTTGTGCACACTAAATATTACAGCAAGGGAAAAACTCATATTTGATATAAGGGTTCTTCATGAGATACACTTTTGTCTTTTAAAATTTTTGCTTTTGCTGAACTTCCAGACAAAAATACTCAGGACGTAGGAAAAAATTTCAGTGGGACATAAATTAAGATTGCCCTTCAGATATGAATTGCTACTTTAGATGTTGGCATGAAAATTCCAGGGCCCTAGGTGCACCACCAGTCCTGGCTGTTGCTGGCTGCCCCTCCAGGACTTCCCCATAGCCCAGGACCCCATGATAGCCCCAGGGACATCAGCCTCTGCCCCAGTAACACCAGCTCTCCAGCTCTCACAGCCCTGCTTGGCCATGGCCAACGTCCTGGTCTGGGCTCAGCCCAACCCCAGGGAGGTTCCTGGTTCCTGAGGGCTGGGGCTGCCCTGGTGCTGGCTGGAGATGGGCCAGGTCTATACTACCAGTTTGTACCCCGATGGACCCCCTTGGGCAGCCCCCAACGATCAAGGGAGCCGCTGGCCCTCACAGTGACCTGACAGACTATATATCAATCCATCATTACAACAAAACCTTCATGACCCAGACTTAGTGCAGTTTAATATTTGTTAGTTGGGCTGGAGTCCTTTTAAAAGCCTAGATGCCAGCTTTGCCTTAAAAAATTTACAACATAATGAAGGGGCTGTTCAGCCTCTGCAAGGGGCAGCAGGCAGTGTGCTAAGGAGAAGGAAAGAGGGAGTGGGGTGGCCCAAAAAGGGCAGAGGAAAACCCATCTCCTCATCCTAGCAGGGAAACAGAGCTGTGGCTATCCTCAGGCTGTGCCTGGAGCTTCTAACATACCTCCAGACACCCCTCAGCATTGTTACAGGCAAGCTGTTTGCTTTACAGGTTTGGGAAAAATCCAAATCTATTGCAAATTAAATCTGCTTCCACTGCAGATTGTAATTTAGGTGACCTGTATAAAGCAGTATAAATCGTACTGGATATTGGCATAGTAAAACCAGCATGGCTTTACGTGTGTGTGTGTGTGTGTCTCAATTTGCAGTTGCTACAAGGAAGATAATCTCTTTCCTTTAATCTGTCCATCTTGCCTAAAGAGGTTGGTGTCTGTGCTCTTTCTCCCACTGTTTCCCAGAAACCACCTCTTTGGCCTGAGCATATATACATGGTAATACACTATAAAATATAGGTATAATTGACAAACATTGACTCTTACTAATTGGCATTGTAACCAGCTCTAACTGGGGTGCTACAGCAGAGGGGCTGGTGACTCACAGGAATGTTCGAAGGAGCAGGTATTAATGATTCCTTACACACCTTACCTGAAGTAAAGCTCAGAACTGTGATTGATAATACATCAAGTTGCTGAACCTACTCTTAGCAGTAGGTCTAAATTCTGTTCAGGACAATAACATGCACTATAGCGCTTGCTGATCTAATTAAGGCTTACAATTTCCTCTAGGCTTTAATTCAAGCAGTTACTATATGCCAAGGTTCAATTGCCTCAATTAGGGTTTCAAGAAGTCTTAGATTAAGTCACCAGCTGGACCTGAAACCTACTCGAGAAGCTCACTGACTAGTGTCTTGGGACAGAATCTAAAAACATGTAAAGGATAGGAGAAATGAGAATTCTCAGGCTCACTGGCTTTAATAAATTGGGATCTGTCGTGCGTACCCTAAGCTACTCCTACCCACTTGCCTTGTTAGCCATTTACTTTCTCTGAAAGAATTCTTTGCCTTGTTAATTTCATATTATTATATTCTTCTTAAATTGGAGAGCACTAGCATTATCTCTGGAAAGTCTCAGCTGTCCTTGCATTTCACCTCCTGCCTCACTTGTTGGGGGGAAGGAAGCCATGCTTGGAATGACATTAAAACCATATAGAACATCCTCGCTTTTATGTAAAATCTTTTAAATACCTTGAAATTTGAAATTTTCTCACTTAACTGAGCTAATCAGAAAATTTAAATATATACATATATACGGTGTTATTATTTCTGGACTGGTGTTACAAGAAGGGTTTACATTCACAGAACAATGGTAACATGAATGAAATGTACTAAAAAAAATAAAGCCTAAAATTAAATGAATCATAGATGCCTTTTGGTTCTTCTAGCTTCAACATCCTTAAAGGGTTGGTCTGCTTCCTTGCTTGTGTGCCTAGCTTTTGCAGTTTATTTAATTCAATGCTTTTAATTTAAAGTAAGAAGAAAAGAATAGCAGTGAAGTAGTAGCTGTTTTAAACAAAGGACTAATGTTTCTGTAGTCTAAATGAGTACTTGTCTAGATTGTTAAAGTACTGTAAAACAGAAGTCCCCTTCCAACATTGTGATTACAATAACAGTAATAAAATATGGAAGCTTTTTTTTCTTGTAGTGGGCAGTCACTTAAAATGACTCATTGACAAAAGATCTTGTCTCAGAGGCTACACTTTGTACAAAATACACATTTGTACATAAACACATCACTGTATTTGAAATACATTTTTAAAAATTGCAGCACTATAAATCTGTTTTAAGAACGGATAAATTAGGTTTGTCCATCATATCTTAGCTTTAATTCATTTAGTCCAAGAAAATCCTTCTTCACTTGGCAGACACTCATACTTCATCTTAATTTGGCTATTCTATAAAGCCAGTGTTAATTTCGCTTGGAATATTTTGTTGCCTTTTAATGGAGACAGATTGTATTTCATATTTACTTTACTCTTAAAGTGGCACCGTAATAAGAAATATATGTATTATACTTGGCCGAATACCATAAAATGTGTATGATAAAAACATATGAAATAATATGCATTATTCAGTAAAGTATCAGCCCAAATTCTTTCTAGATGGATAAAAGCCTTACCTTATTAAAAGCCTGTTCTGACTGTACTAGCATAGTATGTCTGAGGTCTTACTCCTGGTTTAGGCCCACTGCTAATGTGAAACTGAGAAAACAAGTGCAGCACATGGGATGTGAAATTGTAAGTTTATTTTGTAATAATGCAAAAAGCAGACATTACAGAATCTCCATCTTTAGAGATATGCAAAAATTAGGCATGACCCTGAGTAATGTGATCTGACTTTGAAGTTGGATCCGGTTTCTGACTGAGTAGCACACTGGACCAGATGATCACCAGAGATCCCTTCTCACCTCTGTTTTTCTGCACTTACATGATTCTTCATTAATATTCTTCAAGTATCCATCCAAATAGAACAAATTGCAGAATCAGCAAGTAATGATGCAAGTTTTGTAGTGATGACAAGTAGGTAATATTATCAGTTGTGTAAAACATGTCTTCTCATGTATCTTAAGCATAAGCTATTGTTAAGGTGTATGGATTACATTGAAGGAAACATAAGTTAAATTACATGTTGAAGTGATGGCATAGATCAGGTTAAAATTAGAAATTCCTTAGTATCATTATTTGTAATTTTGCTTTGGCACCTAAAGAACAACTAGAACATATTAAGCACGTTTAACGTATATATTGCATGCTCCTCCTCTAAATCATTATAATCCATTAGCAGCACCTGAGTAATGATTTTCTTATATACAGAGACTGAAAACCACAAAACACTTCAGTGAGAGATAAACATTGTGATATTAATTCATAAACAGAAAAGTATCCGTTAAAATATAGTTAGGAATGGAAGAAAATGACAAAGGTTTAGATCCAAAGTATGACAGACGCGGATTTTAGGAGCCTAAGCACACTGCCACAATTCAAATCTGCTAATTCTGTGGCTTCCTAGCCCAGGTGGTGCTTACTTACAACAAGAAAATGAAAATTTTAATGCAGACACCCCACCTTCCACTAATGAGTAGACACAATCTAGGGGAAAATCTCATGTAAAGATAATCTATCCTCTATTCACTGTTTTTTCTCCCAAAAAGAAAGTAGATGACAGAAGGAGGCTATCTCTGCAGCTTACAGTGAATCTGCTTGGAAGGAAGGAATCCCAAATTGTGAATCCTGCTCCTAGGACTGTTTAAGCACTGTAACCTAGAAAATTATGAACAAAAAAGAAGGAATACTCAGCCACCAAATCCGCCTGTTTTGATTGCTCGTAGGACAGCTGAGGAAGCTGTTGCAACTAAAAGTGTGAACCAGGAGAGTAGATGCTAGGGCTGAAATACTTCTATTCTTAGCAAATAGCTGGCCCAGGCTCAAGTAAAATGTAATACAGAAAGCAGAAGTCAACAAACTGCAGGAACAAAAGAGAACTGTGCATTTTTAGTACAACATAGGAACAAAATTAATTAAATGCCTGCACTGGCCAAAGAAGATTTGGATAAGCAGAAAAAATAAATTACTCCTTCAGACAGTGATAAAAGGAAAGGATTGGTTGGGGCCAAATCAGTCAGACTAGGCTGCCTGGATGACCCAACCTTACATACTGAAGACACGGCTGAAAGGAATGAAAGTGAATTTGAAACCAAAATATGTGATTTTAATGTCCTCCTTAAATGTTTCCTTGGTGTTGTTTATTCTTTATTTAAAGAGCATCTATCTCATGAAAAAAGACAGATGGACGCTTTAGTACATTTTTTGAAGGACCTGTGTATCATCAGTGAAGATGAGAATAATGTGCAAATAGGTCAATAGATAATAAGCAATAAACATAGTTTCATTAGGTATGGTGACTTTTTCTGTATAATTCAATAACTGAGGCTGCCATTGTCTGGTCCAGGATGACACTGATGGGACAAAAGTGCAGATAGGCAAGTGAGTTACTAAAGAGGATGATGCACAACCTCTTTCACAAGCCTCATGCTTCCATCGCATAGTGCTGCTGTCAATCACTCTTTTTGCCTCATACACTCTCCCTTCCTAGCACATTGTAGTTCTTTACCTCATCACATACTGCTGGCAGTGGCCAGCAGGCAGAGACCACAGTGACCAACTGGTAATAATCCTCAAAATTCTTCCTAAGACAGACACCCTTTCTTTTGCCATGCTCTAGTGCAACACACAACAGCTACACGGGCACTTGTGTATTATTATCTATACTAGTTGGGCAGATGGATGCTGCAGAGCCCTTCCAATTCATACTTCACCAAACAATGTAAACATCTGCCAGTATGCTTGTGCAGGACCTGGGTGCAACCTCTGCAGCAGTAGGATGTGCCCTCTCTCTGCCATGCATGTCCATACAGCCTAATGGCATACACAGGGTGTCAGTTACGTGGTTCATAGCTCTTTAATAAGAGGTGCCATTGATCTGTGATCCTGCCAAAGGCCACACAAGCTTCCAGATACAGGAACTCATTGTATCAGTACTTGCATGGTCAATCGGGATGTTTCTGAAATGGGTGAATTTACAAACAGTGGAAAGTTCAGCTCTGATTGAGGTTATGGCATAGCTTTTTTTCCAGGACCTAAACAGCTAATTCACACATGCTGTTCATTTTGTTCTTGTTCACAGCGTATTCAAATTAAGCTGCAGAAATATCAAAAACTTCACCTGTAACTAGAAGTCCTCTGTAGGATTTGTTACCAATGCCGATTATTGAAGGGAAAAAACATCACAACCATAGATGTTTGGCAACAGGTCTGAGTCTAGAAACCTTGAGCAATTTGCCAGCTGGCAGGAAAGATTCCAAAACTTACTTGGAGCTGCGGTTACAATGCCCTGTCCAATACATTTGAGTAGAACAACCTGAATAGAATTAGTTCAGAAATGTTTCCAGCTTCTCTCTATTTATGGCAAGGAAATGTTTGGCTAGGGCTCAGTCGATCCTGATTCTGCAGTGTGAGTGACTAAGCACCATTAAGAAGTTCTCAGGAAAGCTAAGCATCTTAGTTAGTCTTCAAAGCCTGGATTGACTGATTGTCAAAAGCTTTAGTGCATTTAGAGGCCAAGCGGAGATCTTGAGGTCACTTCTGACGGTCCTTTTCTCATCCATGCTGAGTAGTACAATAATCATTATGGTGTGCAAATCACCCAGAGGACACTGCCTTCTCTGGGTGCAACCAGTAACACTCTGGGGACTTACCTATGAACTAATGACAACCACCATGAGTGGATCTGCCACTTCACTACCTACTCCCTTCTCTGGGATTATTCTACCAAATCTTAGCATACATTATAGCTGTGTGGGTTTATAGTCATTCTAGCTCATACAGGACTACCATCATTATCTATCTTCTTCATGCGGGTAGCATACTACTCCACAAAAAGAAAAAATATAGACAGAGAGCACAATGATAGCTGCACTCTGCAGTTATCAGTGAAGTTATTGTGATTAAAAAAAAAAAAAAAGTCCCAAGAAGTCCAACTGATGGTCTGTGGGATCACACTGGTATGCAGGCCAATGCTACACATCCCATTGTGTCAAATACCTACTAGGAATAGTTGTTGCTAATGTGGGATCTGTAGAATACTGGTGAGAAAACGAGAAGGTGATCTTCTCTTTTTCTAGCAGCAGTGAATGACAGGATCAGTAAGAAAAGGGGGGAATACAAGACCAAAGCCAAATGGATTCATTTGGCAGCAGGATTTGTGTGGCCAACAAAGATGCACTGGCTAGGGGCTGACTTGAGAACCTTTAACAGGGGGTTTGTCACAGCAGGACTCTGTCATAGTTGAGTATAAAGATGCTGTAAACTAGTTGGGTCTGACTGCTTCTTCCCCAGCTGTGCAAGACATTTGGGCTTTGGACTGGGGAATAAAACATTGGCACGAGATTGCAGACATCAGAGGCCGGAAGGTCTGAGTGGGCAACATGAAGTGAGGAAGTTAAGCAGAATTGGTCTCGTTTGTAAACAGGATGTGGTTATTGGGTAAGAGCTGGAGGCCCCAAAGCAGCTCTGAAATACAGCAGCTAAATCCTGAGAGATAATGGGGATGGTTCACTGAACTATAAAATTAAGTGGCCTACTACTGTTCCCACTGACATCCCAGCAAGAGGGAATATTTTTTAAAGGAAGAGTTTAAGTCCCAGAAAGCATTAATTTTTTGAATGACATCAAATAGAAACTGTGAGGAAGGAGAACCACTGTTGTCTCAACCATAGGGATACCATTTGCTCAAATGTTTGCAAGTACTGGTACAATGTTGCATCAATGAATGAGGTTCTCCTTATATTAGATGCCAATGTAAACAGAGAATGAAATCTATCTCCTCTAAAACTGTATAGTCCAGTTAAAGAACGGGTTCAGGGGCAAAGCACATAGAAGGTAAGAAAATTAAAACGACAGTAGTTAGTGCTTTTGAAGTCCTTTAATTCTTCATCCAGATTTGAGGTTGATTTTTTGTTGTGACTAGTGCATACAAACAGACTAGTTGTGCTATGAAAGTTCTAACTACAAGTGTTTGCAGGGCCTGGCCTAACATATACTGACAATGAACTATAACTTACATTCCTAAAGTTATACCTGGATATACCTTTACCTGTAACAGTCAATATTTCCCATTTAGTGAAACACAGACAAGTTCTAGAATTTTTCTTCCCAGTTTGTTACAATAAGCATGTGTCAATAGATTGAAAAATTAGACATTATTTCTGTAAGAACTGCAAGCTAAAATATGTAATGGATAAAGACATACTGAAAATGCACACATTTTTATCTTAAAATTAATTTTTGTATTAGATATTTACTGATATTAGATATTTACTGATTCAAGTCTGCTTCTTTTACTTCTAGGACTTTTGCCATCTCTGGAAACATTCTTTCACATTTTGCCAAGGTGATTTGAGGACATGTCCCATAGTCCTGGTAATCCAGAGGAACAGCTCTGTAAGCTCATGACTCAAGTCACTTTATAAGGGTATATAAACTGTCTCAGTTTCTTTCAGATGTTTGTACATCATATACCTGCTGGTAATATGTCTGCTAATTGACACAGGGTCACAGGTCTAGGAAGGGTTTGTTGATTTTTTTCTTTGGAGGTTATGACGATGGTTGCATTATAACTATTTTGTTGCATTCTCTGTACACTATTACATTTACCATGCTAATAAAGCATGCCTGGCGATCGGGCTGAAAGCACCACTTGAAAGGACCATCTTACTGTGTGTGTGGAGCCTTTTACTGCTGAGGCATTCATGCTGTAGCTGGTAGACGTGAGCCACTGCCTTGAATCAGCATCTCTGCAGGTTTTCCCTCCAAAAGTGATGGTCGATCTCCCAGTTCATTTTAGTTGAAAGTTCAGGAAGGAGTCACAAACAACAACTACCTTCAGCAACATCACAACAACCCGGACAAGAGTAACATCCATTACCTGACCGCTGGCTAGATAACCCAAAAATGCAACCCAGCACCCAAAGAACCACAAAGGCGGAATACAGAGACGTTTAACTCCGCGCCACCGGCTCGGGTCGGCTTTGCAGCAGTGAGAATGAACGAGGAACCCTTCGTGACCCCAGCGGCCCGCCTGGCAGAGCGAGGGGCTGGCGGCGACTTCGCGTGGGGCTGGCCAGCTCCGCGGGAGCCCTCGGGCCAGCCGGGTTTGGCTACGAGCAGGCAACGCTCCCCGGCTGGGGCTGCAGCCCCTGCGCGGCTCCCACCAGCACTGTGGTTAGGGCGAGGGGTACGGGGTGGGGGTGGCATCCCTTCGGCAATCGTCACTGCGGTTGGAAACGCTCCTCTCGCCTCGGCCCCGTCCCCACCGCCGCTCCCCGCTGCCCCGGCGGGTGTCGCCGGCCTCAGCGCCGTACCGTGAGGCAGCGCCACACCGACACCGCCGGCCCTGGCTGATGATACTCTGCACTTCATCCCGGGGCCGCCGCCGCCGCGGGATGAAGCGCAGCCCTCCTCCTCCTCCCCCCGCCCCCTCCCCCCGTAGCCGCGGGGGGATTTTCCGTGTGCGCTCACGCGCAAAGCGCGGCTCTCGCCGCGGCAGGCCGGCTCCCCAGCAGCCCCCCAGCGCGGCCCCAGCGCCGTGCCGGCAGCAGGGGCGACTCTGCGCCCACGGCAGCCTTCGGCCGCCGCCACCTGTTACCTGCTCCCACCTCCGCCTGGCCGAAAGCCAACACCCAGCTCATGCCCGGTGTGGTGCTCTCGTCGCCACGCCGCACCCCGCTCGCCGCCGAGCCCCACCCGCAACCCCCGCACCCCTCACGCCGCCCCGACCCCAGCGCGGCACGGCGGGGTGCCGGGAGGGGGGTGCGGGGAGATGGGAGGGGGGAAGCGAGCGCGGCCACATCCGGGTGCCGGGGCTCTTAGCACGCATGCGCAGCCGCCCCGCCGCTGCGAGGCAGAGGTGCCGTGGTAGTTGCCGCCGTCACCGCTCCTCCCCGGGGCGCTACGCTTCCGTGTTGTCAGGCAAGGGGGAACGACCGCGAGGCGGGGGAGGCGCCCTCCGCGGCGGCAGGAGGAGGATCGTTGTGGGGGCGGGCAGCGGCGGCAGCAGCAGCCGCCGCTGGCAGCAGCCGGGAGAAGCCCCGCTGGTGACTGGCTGGCGGCACACGCAGCTCTGAGGAGGCGGAGGGTGCCTGAGCCGAGCCGCGGGGCGGGCGGCTGCGAAGGGGGGAGAGACTGCGGCGGCGGGAGGGGACCGGCACACGCACATACACACGCGCGCAGAGACGGATGACAGCGGCGGCCGCGGCCGCCACGATGTGAGACGGGCTGCGCGGGGGGACGCGGAGGTTCCGTGGAGAGCAGCGGCAGCCCGCACGCCCCCGGCAGCGGGAGGGGCGGGCGGGGCCGGCCGGACCTGGGGCGAGCCGTGTGCCCCGGCGGGCGGGGCGCGGAGCGGCCGCGGGCGGCGCGTCTGGGACCGGCGGCGGTGTTGGTGGGCTGACCGGCTCCTGTTTGCTTGGCTCCAGTCCCCGCGCCCGCGGGCGCCGATGAGGAGAGCCCCTGCGCTGCCGGACTGACGCCTCGCCGCCCTCCCCGCGGACGACGAGGAGCGCGGCTCCGCGGCGGAGAGCGCGGCGCCCCCCTGATCGTGGGCCGGCCCTGCACCGCCCTCCCCGGCGGGGGCTCGTCTGCCGCCTGCGGGGCGGGCGGCGCGGCGGCGGCGCTGACAGCGAGGCGGCGAGGCCGGGGGAGCGCCGCCGCCGCCGAAGACCATGAGGAAATTTAACATCAGGAAGGTGCTGGACGGCCTGACGGCGGTCTCCTCCGCCGCCTCTGCGTCGTCCGCTGCGCAGCAGCAGCAGGCGGGGAACCGGGAGACCGAAATCCAGGAGACGCTCCAGTCCGAGCACTTCCAGCTCTGCAAGGTGAATGAATGCTGCAGCCCCGAGCCGGCTGGCGGCCGGGGAAGGGGGCGCAGCGCCGCGACGGGCTCTGCGGGCTTTGCCTCTCGGTACCCGCCTCGCCGAGCCTGCCCGCCGCTCCTGTTTACTTCTTTGGGCTCTTTTATTTTTATTGGTTTTGGAAGGGGGAGGAGGGTAGGAGGAGAGAAGGGAAGGAAGCGGCGGGTGTAGCTGCACAGGTCTGGCTGGATTTCCGTAGTCATCTTTCCTGGAGAGTTTCGGGGTTTGCCGTCTTCCAGGCGCTTTCGTCTGTGTGTGTGTGTGATACTGGCCGCCCTCGCCAAGGCTTCATGGGGGGGTGGGGGGGGCTGGGTGGGGGAAGGAGCGATACCTAGGTGTAGTGCGGATCCGCTTATCGCGGCGTTTGAGGAGGAGAAGCCTCTGCTAATGGGCCCAAAGGACAGAGGATCTGTCGCTCCGCATTATTTGGAGATGCGTTTATCCTGTTCCTTTGCGCCTGAGAGAGGCTGTAGACATTTGTCGTGGTTTCTCCGCAGCGTGTTGCCAAGTTGCCGGTGTTGCTATTGCAAATGTTCTCCAGAGACAGGAAAAGTTCCTGGGTTTTGGTTTTTTTTTTTTTATTTGCTTGTGTGTGGTACAATAACTGCAGTTCGTGTCTGCACGCTTCGGAAAATGATGCAGCGAATTAATCCACCAGCTGTACCGAGAGGAATGAAAACTGATTTGAATATCAATACCCATTTTTATCTTGACAATGCACCCGTGGCCTAGCTTGATATAGACGAGCTTGTTTGTGGATTCTCCTCCTTGTTTTATCTAGTACTGCAGGTGCTTCTGACACTCTTGCGAGTTGTTGACGAAGGATATGGAAGGGAACAGAGCTGTTACCAGTTAGACTTTATTCGTTGTGAAATACTGAGAGTTGTGGGGTGTGCCTGCAACTTCAGTGAAGTAAACGGAGTATATCAGAAGTTTGCTAGGTATTTATGAGGTCCTAAAACAACTCTCTTCTCGACTGAAGGTTTTGAAATGAAAAAGCTAGTGTTTGTGTGCCTTATGTTGCGTACATGTACAATGGAAAAAAATATATAATGCTTTTATTCTGGTTAACTGCAGTCTGAGATGTGTGATGGAGTTATTCCGTAGTCAATTACCAAATTAGCCTTTGCTAAGGAAAAAGCAGAAGGTGCCGATCTTTGTATTAAGAAAGAATCCCATAATTGGGCATTTTTTGCTTGTTTGTTGTTTTTTTGGTTTTGTCTATTTTGGGGGCTGTGGTTTTTTTTCTGTTTGGGGGAAGCAGAGGATGAGAGAGTGGTTCTGTGGGGCTTGGGTTGGTTTTCTGCATATGCTGAGAGAGGTTGCACTGTCATGTGGGGCCTGTGGCATTGAAATTGGAAGTGATTCTCAGAAAAGCAGGTCTAGTCATTTGTTATGGTTCTGATGACAAGTCTGGATTTGTTTCTACACTTAATAGGAACACCTAGGTTTTTAATAGTTTAGTCCATTTGTTAGAGGTGAAAATAAGATTACTCAGAATGAGGTAGATGAAAAAAAATGCTAAGTTGATACAGACTTTGTACAGAAGAAATGTAAAGTTCAAATTAAGTTTCACTAAGTATGGTGGTCACTTGGTGATCAAGAATGGATGAGTTATTATGACAAAAAATCTTTCATAATTGGTTCATAGAAGACAGCTGTTTGCTCAGGCTGTTGTTAAAATGCTCTGTAGTTCCTTTCTTAATTGTGATTTACACTGAATCCTGTTCCCTAACATAAGATATTGATTCTGTTTATTTTTGGTCTGCTGCTTGAACCATCATTACTGTGATGCTCTGACTTGTTAGACTGTACGCCATGGTTTCCCCTATCAACCTTCAGCCTTGGCATTTGATCCTGTTCAGAAAATACTGGCCATCGGGACTCAGACTGGAGCACTAAGGCTGTATCCTTTTGTATTCTGAAGTGGGTTTACTGAACCTCATGCAAGTGATGTTTTGATTCAGCTGCTGGAAATCTGATGGGAATCAGGTATGCGGAGGGGAGGAAAAAAAGCTGTGTTTTCTGTCCGTGGGTGGCCTGGTTATTCTTGGAGTAGTTCAAGTTATGTTAATGATGTGAGGTATGACTGCTCAGTCCCCATTATCTCAAGTTAATCTGTGAGTTTTGTAGAAAGTTGCTGTGTGCTGACAGTTTACAGCAGCAGACCACAAATCTGGAGCGAGACCTGGTATGAGCTCTGTTTTGTTGTTCTGCTGTGTCCTCTGTGATTGAAAACTTCTCTGCTGCTTGATGGTTTTTTTGGGGTGGGTGGCTTGGATTTTTTTTTGGGGGGGTGGAAGTGTTTGATCTTGTTCTTGAGAGATGCTTTGTAATGCTATAGATACCTGCTACTGCTTTTATATTACAAGAAAAATTGTCACAAGTGGGGCAGTGAAGGGTACAAGAATTGTGTCTCACTAATAGTTTCCAAGTGACAGAGATGAGCAGAATGAATTTATGGAATAAAGCACCAGTAACCCTGCTTCTTTTTGTTCACTGAAAAGTGAAATACCCATATGTTCATAGCCATATGGTACCAAAGCCATATGGTACTATCCAAGCCATGTAATAACATATGTGTTTAAACTTTTATTTTTAAAAGAAGATGCCCTGTAGATTCTGTAATCTACACTGCCATTGCCTGAACCTTATTCTTCTGCAGAAGAGAATGAATTAAATTCTCTGTCTTGAAATGGATTGAACTCTGACCTTTTGGGGGAAGGCTTAGGGCTTCTTGCTAGAAAAATTGATTTAATCCTCTTTAAACTGTAGGTAAATCTCTTTTTTAAAAAAAAAAAAAACTTTCTTTGCTGCTTATATTAGTCTGCAAGTAGACTTTTTATTTCCTTTTGTACATTAATAGTGTGTCTAGCAGTACCAAGGAAGGGATCATCCCCCTGTACTCAGCACTGGTGAGGTTGCATGTTGAGTTCTGTGTTCAGTTTTGGGCCCCTCACTATGAGAAGGGCACTAAGGTACTGGAGAATGTCCAAAGAAGAGCAATGAAGCTGGTGAAGGGTCTAGAGCCCAAGTCTTATGAGGAGCTGCTGAGGGAACTGGGATTGTTTAGGCTGGAGAAAAGGAGGTTGAGGGGACACCTTATTGCTCTGTTGTAGCCAGGTGAGGATTGGTCTCTTCTTCCAGGTAACAGGTGATATGACAAGGAAATGGCCTCCAGTTGTGCCAGAGGAGGTTTAGATTGGGTGTTAGGAAAAACTTATTCACTGAAAGGGTTGTCAAGCACTGGAAGAGGCTGCCCAGGGAAGTGGTTGAGTCACTGTCCCTGGAGGTATTTGAGATGCGTAAATGTAGTGCTTAAGGATGTGGTTCAGTGGTCTTTTCCAACCAAAATTATTTTGTGATCACTGACTTGTTTGTAAGGTTAATTGCCTTAAGAAGCTTGTCTTTTATGGGTGTAAAAATTAGAACTATTTCTTTAAGCCTTAGATTTGATACTGAAGTAGCTTGTATGATATCTATAATGATGTCTATTATGAACTCCTAAGATCTCTTAATTCAAAGTATGAGTAACAGTAATGGCTATTCAGTGCTTGTAGTTTCAACTGTGGTATTAACTTCATAAATTTTGGGTTTTAAAAGGTGATAAAGTTGATGTAAATGAAGAGTGAAGGGTGAGTGGTGCTGTTAATTACTCTCATATAGGTGGAATAGATGAGAACACAGGAAAGGGCCTGAAAGGAAGGACTGGGGTTGGAGGAAAAGGAGAAAACAAAATGTACCTGTTCAGAATTTACTTGCTTGTAGTTCTGGGCAATATGATGTTGCAGTTTGGGTAATGATGACTTGGTAAAACCTGTTTACTGGCAGTTATTCATGACTACACCTCTGAATTCTCTGAGTGTGAATTGCTTTCTAAATAATTGAGAGAAGTCTTGCAAGGGAAGATTGCAAGAAGTGAAAATTTCAATCCATTGCTCCAAGATAAAAACATTTCTGCAGCTCCGAAGAGTAAGTGGCTCCCACTTCAACGGTTTCTTGCACATAATTAACTGTTTATAAAAACTTTAGCATGTAAAGCATCCTGTAGGTCAATAAGGGCTTTTCAGTTGTGTTTGTAACTGAAATGAGGTGTGGACTAGAAAGACTGAGAGTCAGTGAACAGGTATTCATTGGGAGGTAAATGCTAGGCATAGAAGGGAAGTCTGTCCTTATTTTCTTCTGCATTTGTGTGGAGTATAGAAGTAAAGGAATGATAATGCTTCTTTCATTGCCTACAAGCAGATGGGAAGTGGGTATTAGAGTTTCACTTGCAGAAATAAGTAAAGGCTTGACAAGATGCACCTAAACTTGAAGATGCAAGGATTGTGAAGCAAGTTTTATATATAAAGGGTTTTGAAAATAAAATATTCTTAAATCAAGGAATGACCTAATCTGGTTTAGATTTCATTAATATATGAATAAATTGATGTTGTCTTGATTGATTTGGTGTCATTTATCAGCTTGATTACTTTACAGAACACATTCTCTGTGTTTGAGCAGGCTGCAATTCAGGTATTTTAACTCCAAAGCCAGTATTGATTAGAACAGATTCATTTGAGCAGGAATTTTCTTAGCCACGCTCCCATCTTGTTCTTTGAGGATTCTGTAACCAGTAGAAGAACAGAGAGAATTTTAATACCCAGATACTAAATGTTGGCTCAGGCATTGATACGGTGACATGTAAAACCAGAAGTGAAGCTTTTTCTGAAGAACCAAAATCTGTGGTTGCAAATATACTGGAAGTTCAAAGACTTAGTATGTCTATCAATTGGAGATAAAGACAAAATAACATCAACATTGCATTGAATTCTTTGCATTCACAAGGTAATTGTGAAAATGGAAATACCTAAACTACAGGTGGTATGTTTCACTAATTGGATTTTGAGTAGAATGCTCAATATTTTTTGTCCCTGATCCTGGGCTTGATGGGTTAAAATCGGGGGAGAGCATTGTGGAGTTGGTGCCTTAGTGTGCCAGATGCAGGACTTTGTTGTGCTGATAAGCAGCAGTTGGTTCTAGATCTTGCGGTTTCAAGAGGGAGAGAAGGCCATAAAAATATTAGGAGACTGCTTTTAATGTACAACTTAAACCTTATGAGCCTCCAAAGTTACTGTTTGGGATTATTTACTAGCTTCATTTGATCAATGCATCCCTTGTATTGCTTTAAAAAGGGGGGTAGGCAGTGGCTCGTGTTCTTTTTTCCAGAGGTACTTAGAAATATTTCTGATTTATCTAGGAAACTTAAAAACAGGTGTTTCTGAGGCAGACTGATACTGCTCAGGTATTGTCTTTCTGTGCCCTCCTGAAAGGAACATTTTAAGTGAGTAGTAACAAGGGCTGTTCTCTTTTCAACTGATCATCAGCTTGGTTCCTTTACTGTGTATGAGAAGTTACAAAGTGTATAGTTTAGTAGCACACAGACCTTGGAGAGAGGTCAGACTATGTCAGCTGATGCTTCTGTAGTCAAAAGTAGCAGGGACATGAACTGTCTCCTTGACATTAGGATCTGTTGAAAATAGTAAAGCTGTTTGATACTGTTTTCTATATTGCAGGGGAAACTGGATGATGAGGTAGGCACAAGAGCAGAAACACAGCACTGAGTGACATAATCTTAAGTTTATTTCTTGCATACACCCACGCTCATCTGCTCGTGCTCTTCCAGTTGTTCCTCTGAGTTTGTGGTGCTGATTAGAGGACATTTGAGTCTTAGCTGGTGGCCTGGCTCTTACGTGTGGCAATTCCAGCTCAGGCTTGCACTTCTGCACAGTGCTGGCCACCTGTGCATGTGTTCCCCCACAAGGAGCAATTGTACTTGCTGTGGATTTGAGTCAGCAGTGGTCAGTGTAAGCTGCTGGTGGCCTCATTTGTCTCTGCAGGACCGTATCTTTGACTTTCTCCATGCTTAAAGGGATTTAGCTGTTGTTACCAGGGTGGCTTTCACCTTTTGATCTCCTGTTCCAAATGCGTTAGAGATCAAGTAGCTAAAAGCTCACCTGTGCCTTACTTTCCTGTGTGTATATAAATCATTACAGCAGGACATAGTTCATAAAGTCCATAGGCTTTAGGAAGTCTTGTGCATAATTTGCTGTACTTTGTTTTCCCAGCAGATATCAAAACCTTCTAATGAGTTACAGTTGAGCGTGTGTACCCAAGGTTTAACTTAACCAAATGGTGTAATCGGGTAGACTTCAGTTCATGACATCCTGACAGTGTTTAGTGTCATAGGTAATAGTCCTGCTTCTGTGCTGTATGTTGCTCTAACCCTTCTGCTCAAAAGTCCCTCTGCAAGTCGTATGTGATCTGAACAGAATTGTGTTTAAACTGTAAAAAGATTTGAGCAAGGTGAAGTGGATTTTTTCAGGATGTCAGTCTTTGGAGTGTTGTTTCCTTAGAACTTTAAGTTACTAATTGTATGGGGTTCTAGACAATAGTTGTCTGAGATTTTTTTTTTCTTTCATAGGAGAGAGAATAAGCTTTGAAGCTAAAGCAGAAATATCGAAGGAATTTGCTCTCTGCTGTTTAACTGTTCCATCTCAAGTTTCTTCAGTCTTCGATGCTTTGATTTCTCAATAGCAAAACTAGGACAGTATATCAAATGAGATGTATTTTGATTGTCTGCCAATATGACTGGAATATCTTTATTGGTGCTTTGTGCCTTAAAAATACTTGTTTGCAGCTTGAAGCTTAATTTCTCTTTTGAGAGAATTCTAAAAGGAAGATTATTTCCACCAGAAATTCTTCAGAATAAAGGGGTTACCTGCAGAATAAGTGGTGTGCCTTCCACATGGACCAAATTGTGCGTAGGACACTTTATTCCTCAACAGATTAGATTATTTTTAATTAAAGTGGGTTTTTTTTTCTGTTGCAAACCCAGTTCACAGCAATGAGAAAAATTAGATTATTTGTCATTCTGTCATTAAGTATCTGAAGATCACAATCATTCAGAATGTCAGCATCTGTTCGTTTCCCCCCATTCTTTTTAGCAGTAAAAGATGACTTATGTAAGCAAATGGTTGAAGTTTTCATGTGTGAGGTGCATACAGCTTGTTTTCTGTGACTTCCATTCTCTGGCCTTTGAGAAGAACTCACAGTTGGTTACTCTGATCAAAATAGCCTGGATGTGTCTTGCCATTCAGTCAGTTTCTGATGAAACCCTTGTTTCAGCATCTGAGCAGTTTTGCTGTACATGTGAACCAAAAAAATTCAAGCAATTGAACCTCTAACAAAATTCCATTTCAAACTTGCAATGTGATTATATACATTAGAAACTTTTTCTTTGAATCATTCAGACTACACAAGGCAGCCTGTGTGTCTTTCCATACTGAAACATCAGCTTGAAATAGTTGGTTTGTGGGGTTTTTTTGAAGTAGCTCTACACCTGCTCTTTCTCCCTTCCAGAGAAATGACAGTAGGGTGATGGCTGGAGTTGCATTTACAGTATGCAGAGCTAAGATCAGTTTTTTCAAACCAAGCATCTAACTGTGGAGTTGGCACAGCTTCAAGTGGGAGACTGGACCAGATGAACTCGGGAGGTCCTTTCAAACCTAAATTACTCTGTGATCCTGTCTTTTCTGTGAATAGGCCAAAGTTGATCTAACCAACTCTTTTTGTGGATTGTCAAGGCTTTTTGTGTTTGTACACTGAAGAGAATAGTCTCGATCTTTGACAACATTCTTCTGGACTTTGAACAAATCTTCCTCTTTTGAGGAGAGTACATCAGAAAAACTATTAAATACTGCAACGGTGTCGTGCCAGAGAGACTCTTTGATTATCTGTTATTAAGAAAAGGCTTACTGACTACCTTGCCACCCAATATACAGAATAGTTTAAACAAGAACTTATTTGCTTAAAACACATTAATCTTATCACACTTCTGTTTCTTTTAACACTACCACATTCCTTATCATATCTTCCAGCGCTTAGTTCACGTGGGTATCACTATCTCTCTTACATCTTTATTTCAATGAAAAATCATCTTCCCTTAAATGAAGAAAATCAGGAGACCTTTTGATATTCTGAAATGAAATAAAGCCACATTGGTAGCATGATGCAATATGAAACTCTTAAATGTGTGGAATTCTAGTGAGTTAGTCTTGCACAGCAAAAGCTATGGCTGAATTCATCATAGTTAATAGGATAGCATACACTTTAAACATGTGTCTATGCTTATTGGAGGACTTAGTGGCGCTTCCATCAATGCAAGGAATTGCCAGATCTTAGTAATAATTGGTTTTGTTCAAAAAATGCCTGAAATATATCTGTATTAAATCTCATACTGTAAATTATGATATTTAACTTTAGAATGAAACTTTTCTTTCCTGTAGTTATTTTGCTGCAGAAGCCTAATGAACATACCCTGGCAATTTCAAACTCGCTGGGTCATAGGGAGCTTTGAAAAGCATGTGAAGTTTGCAAGGCTGCAGGTGTTACCATAGCACTAGCATAGCCTGTTTCCCTGTACCTCCTAGCTATTTGTGTGACACTGAGGTGGTATGGATTGTGTGATCTGATGTTAGGGAGAAATGTAACAGAATTGGACAGCTGGGACCCAGCTTAGACTTTTAGATTTCTGCTACAGTGTTCAATTCACTAGGCTCTTAATTTGATGTTTTACTGTATTTATTCTTTCTCAGTCACTTTGGGAGGGCTTGTAGAACTGAAGTAGCATTTTTGCTGCAGAAGTGATCAGTGCAGCAAAGTCTAGAAAACTAGAGGCAGCTCACGATTTGAGATATGATAAAGCTTGAAAGCACAAGTCAAGATTACAAACCCTTCCTAGCAAAACTTCCTGTTTGGCAGAAGTTTTTAGCTGCATTAGACTAATGTGAAGTGTCCAGGTATCTTTTTGCAAAGGCTTCTCAAGGCAGAGAGGAGCATTCTTACACATTACATTTAAGGTAATTAGAAAAGCTCTAAATTTTTATCTGTTTCTTAATGCTCTTCTAGAACTGTTTCTGTTTCCTAGTGTAATGGAACAGTAAAAAACCACATTATTTATCAGGGTTCCCTGATAGCACATCTATTTTTTTAGGGTTATCTCTGTAGAAGCTCAGTGAAAACCAGACAAAAACTTGTAAGTTATTAAATTCTATATGAAGTGAAAACTGGAGGACATAGATTTTTTGGGAACAGTTCACTTTATCCTTAAACTTAGCTATCTGCTGATGGTTTCACATTTTGAAAAAATTGAATCCTTAGTGGTTTTGTGAGAGTTAATTTTGTGGTATGTCTTTAATCTTTAATCTCTTGGTTCTTGTCTCTTCCTCTTGCTATTCTTCACGTAGGCCATCCTGGCATGTACCTTCAAACTGATCATTATATATATATTTTTTTAAGTGCAGGTTCTTAACCCTGCCAAGTACATCTGCCTAAGTAAGTGTCTACTTTTCTAGACATCTAACTTTTCACATGAAGTGTACTTATTGGTTTGCCAGCCTGAGGAAGCTTTGGTACATGTGAACCAGAACTGCATATTTGTGCATTGCTTACCCCCTGCCAGTATACTGTATTTCAGAAGCTTTTGAAGTTACCTTATTTTACTGAACTATAAGTTTAAACTGCGCTATCATAATTGGTACTGGAATGCAAGTCAGTCATAGCCTTGTAGTATTCCACTGGTGATAACTTAGGTGACCTTTTTCATGTCAACACTTCCATCCTAGGCACTTGATAACATTACAGCTTATGTGGTAGTCAAGCGGAACACTTAGTAACTACTTCTATTGGCTTCCAGTGCAAATAAAGGTGACGGTCTAATGAAGTAATTTAAATGTCTGATACAAATATCACTGAATTTAAGCACAGGTTAAAATAATGAAGGTCGTGGAAATAGATAAAACTGAAATATTTCACCGGTGAGGACTACACTGGAGTGGTGTAATACCTTAATAGTAGATTACTAAAGTATGTAGCAATTGTCAGCCTCTGGAGACTTACATTGAATCCTGATTCATACTGATCTTTACAATGCTGTAATGAAATTAACTTTTTTCTATGTATATCATTTAGCCTTATCTGATACACTCATATTCAGTTTAAGACTGACAAAAACGAGAACTATTTTGTCTTAGAGTTAAAATCTCACCTTGGTGAGAGATTCCAAAACTGCTTTGATGTCTGAGATACATACAACTTGATGACAGCTTTGGTCTGTGTACTAGTGGTTCAAACTTAATCACTTCCTGCAAAGATTTAGTCTATTTCAATCCCAAGTTTATGTTGAAAAAAATAATTTCTAGTTATTCATAATAGTGCTTGTGTTGAGGCAGTTATACCAATTGCTGAATTAAGATAGATTCCAATACTTGATCAGTAATTTTTTTCTTCACAGAAGTTCATAAATAGATCTTCATTAGTAATTTGTTCATGGTAGTTCTACTTGCTTCAGTGGTTCTGTACATACAGATTTTTTCACTTGCTTTGAATTTTATTATAATTGTCAAGAATAGTGAAAGCAGGTGAAACTTGAAATGTGTGTCTGCTAGTGTAGAAAACAAAGCGCAACTTTAAATGTTTTGAGGAATACTAGGTTATGCTGATTGTTCCATAGAAGAGTGATCAAGTAGTTGATTTTGCAAGCTGCAACACTTTAATACTCGTAATACTTGAAAAAGTGCAGTCTAACTAGCTCAAAGTGTATAGGTTGATAGAAATGACTACAGGCTACTTTATTCATTTGGATGAATGTCGTGGGATTTTTGTTTCATATGTGCCGTAAGGTAGTAACAAAACCTGTTTAAGATTGGTTTCCTTCTAAATTGAGATAATTGCAGTGACTGTTACTTTCATGTCCGGAATAAGTCTTAGTTTGTCCCACACAAACCAGACAGTACTCATAAGAGTAATACTGATGGAGAAGAGAGGTTAGATTATCCACTCTGTAGACCAAACTCACCTTTTATGAGGTATTGCCCATAGATTCTGCAAGAACTAATTGTTTTCTCTGCCTGTATCCTTGTGAAAGGGCTTTGCAGGAGCTATGTTAACTTGGGAAACCAGGGACCTAAGAGAATACAGATCCAAAGGAAGCAAGGCCTTTGTACCTCTCCTTAGTGAGCTACTATTTTCTGTGATTCATGCCATTTCAAGCAGGAAATTGTATTGCTTTGCTTCTTGAAACTCCTGCCAGGTTTGTGCTCTGTATATGTTCAATTAACATTTGTAGATCTTTGGTTCATGTTAAGATCGCATATTTAATGCTTCAAGAGTAGCCTGCTGAAGAAGTAATCCAGCTGGTATCCAGTGTTTTTAATATCCTCTTCTATTAAAGGTCCTGTCTCTTTCCCACCTAGTAACCCCAACTTGTAGTCAGCAGCAGCAGATGGAGAAAAGTAATTTGCATTTTTCCATTTGCTTTTTAGGGAAAAGGAATAGAATGCTAATTTTTTGTGATCACTTAATGTTAAACTGATAGGATTAGCATGCCTGTATTTCTTTAGCATATGCTCTATCAGTCTTACTACCTTGTTAAACAGAGCAGATGTTCATCTTCACAGTTTAAAAACATTCTTGACTGAACTTTGTAGTGTTGATATTAGAAGTACAGTAACTAAGCTCAAGTGATGCTTATTAATATGCAGAATGGGCTGCATAGCAATAACTTGCTTGCCGTTCCCTTTTGTATGTGTTCTGAACTTGTGCAGTGAGATTTAGCTTCACAGCCACCTCTAAACATCACATGAAAAGGAAAGCCAACAAAGAAAGCCCCCCACAAACTTCCATTTAAGTGACTAAATATAATGATGTTTCATGCTGGAATGGGGGTACTGCCCTTGTTCTTTAAAATAATTAGGTGGGAAATACAACACTCTAGAAAGTAACCTAACAGGATTTCTAACTTTGAGAAAGAGACAGGGTGGCCTATCTCTAAGGTACACAGTCTTATAAATAATGTCCCCATGTTTTCATAAGGGCTGCTGGCCAAATGAAGTAGTATACGAATAGTGGCCAGTCACAAATTATGCTACCAGTTTCTTAAACTTGTTATGTACTTTTCTATCTTTCAGTTAAAACAAATGAAACAACTACGTAGGTGCGAAGACTTTTTTTAGTTACCCGTGGTGTATGTGGCTGCCTAGGACTTGAGTGTTCTCTGTTAGACACTGCCTGTGGAAGTACTGTCACAGATATGTTAATTGGGGTAGTCAAAGGGGTAATAAAAAGCTAAAAGAGAATGGGATTTATACATGTTTTAGAGGGTGCTGTGAGGAAGAGGTAGCAGGAGTTAACTTTTATAATACTGATTATTTTCTTGAGTTGCAAAGGCTCCTTAACTTCTGAACTGTGGGAGTTTGAGCTGTGGGTTTTTTGGGTTTTGTTTGTCTTTATATGAACGTACTGCCAATAACTTCCAAATCAAATAAATTGTTCGGAGTAAAAAAAGTGTGGGGAGGAGGTGGCATTTCCTGAGTAAACTTTACTGACTTTTAATGATCTGTTCTTTCTGCTGGTGATTCTCAATGGGAGAAGCTGCACATCAGGAGGTGTTAACAATGAAGTTTAGTTACAAAACATTTAGGAACTGTGGCTTTGCATTTTTAGCATATAACCAGGAACATTTACAGTACTCTGGTAGTCTTCTTGTGCATAACTAACAGTGGATTCTGTCATTTCCAGACTAGAGTTTTTTGACATTGTGCAATCTCTGACCTCCTGTAGTATTCTACAGACAAACTTACTGGAATTTAGGAAATATATCTCTTAATACAGGAAAGGTAACTGTAATGCATTCAGTGTAGTATTAATGTTAACAGCCCTAAAGGCCCCTGTTGCAGCAGTTGGCAAATACAGCTTAACAGAAATTAAAACTTCTACAGATCTGCAAGTACATAGACATCACATCTGGTGTGTAGCTATAATTGGAGAGCTATTATCAATATTTGAATGCACCAGTATCTGTTTGATCCCCTACTTTGCAGCAGGATGGACTTGTATTTACAGCAGACTTTATCTAAAGCTAGCTCTGTTTTAATACCAGACATTACAATTCCTAAGGGGCCAGAAATGTGATGGTGTGTGTTTTAAATGTGACTATATGGTAGTAACTAAAATACTTGGTGGATTTCTCCATTGTAAAATAACTAATTAATGTGTTGCTGTTTTTGCAGGATAAGGTCATATGCCTTGGCATAAGCACTAGGGGTGGTCACTGGCACCAGTTCCTCTGGCAAATAGGAGCTGCCTCTACTTTAGTTCAGTAGGCCAAAGTTGTAGAATCCTTACTGTTTTGTTAAGGTTTTGGACAGGCTCATCTCCTTAAGCTCCAAAGTGAGCTTACCTTGTCTGTCTGAAGTGTACCCTGACCTGGGCAGAATGCTTATTACCTGTTACCTTAGTGAAAGCTTTTAAAGAAGGTCAGTTTTTACAACCATGGGGAAAGGAGTATATGGCTATTGCCTTTCTACAGGCTTTCATAACTCAGTTAGTTGGGCTGTCCTTGAAAAATGTAGTCTGCCTATATTTTCCAGTTAGAACTCTGTGTGTGTGTGTGTGTGTGTGTGGTGGCGGGGGGAAGGGAAATCAATTCCTACTTAGGCTGCAGAAACCTGGTAGACACTACTTCTTTTCTAAGAGTACTATTTAAATGCTTATTTTGTAAGTTTTGTGTATAATTTCATAGTAGATCACCTGTGTGAATTCCAGCTGATACTTAATTGATATTTATATATAGTACTTTATTATATATTTAGAAACCTTTTATTTAATGTACTGTATTATCTGTAATACATTAAAGAAAAGTAGGATTGGCTTAAATTAGGTCTGTGAGACAAAGATCAAAGCAGTGAAAGTATGAAGCTTCAAATAAGTGGGTATTTCTTTTCTCTGAAGCAACTACTAAAACTTGGCTTTTTAATTTATCTTTACCTAATCTGCACACCAAATAAGGAAGGGTGTCATGCACAAAAAAATGCATAACTTTGCCGTCATATGGGTAACGTCGTGTCTGCATTTTGAGTCCTGTGTTTTCCTGGTTTCTACACTTCAAGTGGCATAGATTTAGAGAAGGGGAACTAGTAGTATTGAGATTAGAGTGGTCCCTTAGAAGAGGATTAACTGTGTTTGGTCTCCTTTGTTTAGAGAGGAGGAGAAGGTGTAAATATGATCAAGAACTGTAAAATCAGGAGGATGCTGTTTAAAATGTGTGCTGAGCTGTCACTTAGCAAATTTACAGTACAAAAACTAGAGGGTATTCTTTAAAGAACTATTAGACTGATTTAAGATATAAAAAACATTATTAGCTTGAGTAGTGTAACTCTAGAACTGATGGGTGCGGGAGATGATGTTGTCAGGCTACACTGGTGCATTTGGGAGGGGAATGGACAACCCTGCAGACAGTGGCCCTAGAAGCAAGTGCAAAAGGGACTAGACTGGGACTTCTCCTTGTAACTAATCCATCAGGAGTGTTTGGCTTGGGAGTGGAAGGGGAATTTTGTCTGCTCCTTAAATAACATTGATTGCTGCAGGAAGCAGTTCTGGGGAGTGTGGACCTCTGGTTTGAGCCACTGTGGTGTCTCCTGTGCTTTGATTTGTGTGAGATGAAGGAATATCTTAACTGTGGAGCTCCTCAGCAGCATGTTTGCAGAAACTTCTGTATTTCAACTCAGTACTTCACATTGTGATAACTTTGTAAATGGAACTTAATCTTCTAAGCTTCTATGGTTTGCTAGCAAGGAAATAAGCTTTGCTGCTTGAGTAAAATTTATCAGATGCCTGAACAGTTGATGAAACAATTTCTATGGTATAGTAAAACATAAAACACCTGGAGTGTTGGTGTAATGTAATGGTGAGTTTTAATGTTCAGGAAGCTGGCATGAAAATTCAAGTGTGGCAATTGCATTGTGGTCTGAAAACGTTCTCTGTTCACTGTTTTTGTCTGCAGCTGAGGTTACTGTTGCAATTAAATAGTGCTGGACAAGTTCAGGAAAAAATGGTCTTGAGTAAGTTTTGAAGGGGAAAATTATTTTTGCCATTCTTCAGATGTCATAGCATGCTATTGTATCCAGTTTGACAAAGATGATGCTGTGAACACTTGCTGTTCTAATCTAGGTGAGTGGATTGGCAGTATTAGGAGTATTAATTTACCGAGGGAAAGATGATACAAAGAGACTGGTCTTGCAAAATATTCCTGAAATTATATTTAGTCAAACTTAAAATTAGCAGATTTCAGTTCCAAAGCAGGTAAAAAACCCTTAAAAATGTAGTTGGAAAATTTTGTCCATATAGTAGCTTGTCTTGCAAAAAAAAACCCCAAAGCCCAAAAGCAGAGAATACTCATCTTAAACTGTTTTCTGAATCTTCTCGTCTTCTATAGCACATTAAAAGCATATAATTATAAATTATATAAATGTACTTAAATTGAAGGGAGTTCACATCTGATTAAACCAAACTCTGTTGAGTTACTTGCTGTTGGTGTTGTAATGTAGTAATAGAAACCTTTTAAAGATGATCAATAAGTGTATCACTCACTGTATGAGTGATCCTGAGTAATAAATATATTGTGTCTAAAAGTGCTTATTAGGAACTGAAAATATTTAGTAGTCTGAAGTCACTTATTAGTTCAGTACTGGTCACAGCTGTTACTTGTTATGTTACTTGTCTAGTTGTCATTGTTAGCGAGCTTTTACTAAAAGCCATTCAGCATACTATTTTTGTTGGTGTTTCGCTGGAATGCATCCATTGAGGTAGCTTTAAGTAAAGAAGACTTAAGACTGGGTTTCTACAATAGGCCACTCATTAATGTTGCTCATTTTCACTTGTATTTGAGGAGATTACTTGGGAAAAAATGTTGCTTTTATAATTGCTTTTTTGACTTAGTGGAAATTTTTGAAGTAACTTCTTTCTGTCTTTCAAAACCTACTCAGTAGGTCTTTATCTTAAACGTGTGATTTTCAGGGTCTGTAGGTGGCTGATTTATTTTTCTCAGTAAATGATTCTTCAAAAATACTATTTTACAGGTTTTGGGTGTGCTTTAGTACAATGCTGCTTCTGGAAGAATTAATTGTAGCTCTTCCTTGTTAATAGTTTCCAAGAACATATCCATCTTGAAAGAGGCCATCTCCAGTCGTTTGGGGCTAATGATTTAAGGCATTTCTCCCCCCCCCGCCACAAGAGGATCGAGTCTGTGTGTGTGTGTGTACCTGGCCTGTAAGGATTCTGTTAAAATGCTTCCTTTTCCTGACTGTGCAGACTTGTTATTTCAGTGAGAATTTGAATACCACATGTTCTCTGCAGACTTGCCAAATTTCGAGAGAGTTGGGCAGACTCAGAATATTTGTGGCAATTTGTAGGTGATTCCAGATTAAACAGCCTTTTTCCAGCCTTTCCTGGAGACTGAAGCTGAGAACCTGGGATTCCATGGGGGGGAAAAATGAGTGGTGATCAGATTTAAGGTTGCAATGCCAGCGTATCAATTGGAAGGGTTTATAGTCCTTTGTTGCAAAAGATGATGGGATGTTTTTCAAGAAAAATACTTGCAGACTTTTAATGTTTTAAAGAATTGAAGTAAAACTGCGTGTGGTTGGGTGGTAGAGATTCTCTTTTTGTGATGGAAGATGAACTTAGCTTTTTCTCTTAATAGATGTGACTTGATTTTTATTTTTTTTTAACTGGTAGAATTATTTGCCATCAGGAAGTTTAATGCTTTCCTTGTTTTTTTTTTTTTTCCAGTTCATGCAGAGCTACTGACCACTGTAAACATGTAATGGGGTTATTTTTTCTGGTTTAAGATTGCCATTCTGCTACGCTAACGCTTGAAGGAGAAAAACTTTGAATGATACCTTGAAAAGGTGGTGGTGTATGTTGTCTTAGAACTTGTCTAGCCAAATGTTGGAAGCAGTAATTTACTATCATGTTTTTGGCTTCTTTTTAGTAAATGTTTAAGAACATCATAGTGACTTTGTCTGACTAAGGTGATATAAATGCTGACTATCCCAGTTTATATCTGAGCCTCTTGCGTGTTTAATGGTGCAGAGAGTGTGTGAAACTTCCACATGTTGCAACTTCTACTGGGTTACATTGCTGGTTTTCTTTTGTATTTTTTGGTGGAAGTTATTACAGAAGTGAACTTTCAAAACTAGTAACTTCATTGCCAAGTAGGAAAAGCTCTCTGACACTCAAAACACTAATTCTTTTTTTTTATTAAAGCATCGTAAGCAATGAGTTACTCCATCAAATGCAGGTTCTCCTGACTCAAAGCAGGTCTGAAGTGGCTAGGTTATAATGCTACATTAAAATTAATGATCTGGATTTGCAGCTTTGAAACTATCTTGAGGCTGGGTGAAGAATCCTTTTCCAGAAAATGCTTTTCTTTTTGTCTGAGCCCCTCTGTGTTTTCATGTTATGGAACTTCTGAAGTGTTGTTTTTCACAGCTGGAAGTTTTCCTAGGGAAGGTGGGAAACCCTGTCCATCTGACATCTGCAATGTCAGGCTTTGGCAGTAAGACCTCACTAAAGCTCTGTTCCGTGTTGCTTGGTAGTCTACCTCAAGCAGTGAGTGCTTGATATTTTTTTTAAGTTTTAATTTTATTTGCAGGAGTAGAGCTGTCATTAGTGATGATAGAAAGTACTTTTTTTGGAAGATGTATGATTTCTAGGTTTTAAAATACTTTGTCTTAACTGAGCAGCACTACTCTTGGAGCGGTTCTCTTGTGAAGTTGGTGAGGATTCCAGTGGGAAGTAAACTGCTATAAAAAAGTCTGAACTGCCATAGCTTGGTACCTTCAAAATGAAAGTTGAATTACAAATTTTTTTGAGGAAACTGGCTGTATTTCTCTTTAAGTGCCTCTCTGTGCAAACTTGTACTTTACCATGTTGTCTTTATACCGTTTAAAAAGGAGGCAGAGAAACAGTGAAAATGTGATTGTCTGCTCTTAGCATTTGGGGAGCAGGGTGGTAAGTAAAAGAGGGAACAGCATTCTGTGCAGAAAGGAAAACCTCTAGTCTTTCTGCAGCCTTTCCTTGACTGTGCAGCAAGTGCAGACAAATGCTTAGCTTCCTTTACCCCCTGACCCTTTCCTTGCACTGAAGAAATCAGAGGTCAGATTATTAAATTTCACTGCCTGTATCTTTGAAGACAATCTAATTATTGCAAAAGTTTCACTAGAAAGTTCAGATAGGTGTCAGGATTGCGGAGGAACCTTGGAAGTGCTGAGCAGCATAAACAGGTATAGCTCTGCATTTCTGAAGGGCTCAAAACTGTAGTCTGCTGTATGCAACGCTTCCTTCAAGCCATCATATGAAGGGGATGGGGTTTCCCCTCCTGTTGGAACTGAAAAAGCTTCAGTTAGGAAGTGAGTTGTAATGTATGTATAGTCATTATTTTGGATGCTTTCATCTAGAGGAAACCTGTATCATATGGCTCTATCTTGCAGTATAGTTACTCACATGTAACTTTTGAAATGCTTCCTGTGACTGCAGCATTTTATACACAGACTCTATTTTAGGATGCTGAGGTAATGTGCCACCTTCTCCTTTTTATGGGTTATGGGCCTAATTTGGGTTTTTCCCCTCAGTTTCGTGTTTTCATAAAACTTAAAGCAAATTATTATCTGCAAGACTCTTCTGTCAAAATTTATCAAAATGCCTCTTTGGCCTCAAAAGTTACTGGCAGATGACAAAAGGAAAACATTCTTGCAGTAGCAGGGCAGATGAACACTGGCTGATTTATCAGATGTTACTTGGAATCTGACAGGAAGTGGAACTATGCAAGGCTAAAGATAAGAAAATTGTCTAAAGTATCAAGAATCTTACTGAAGCAAGCTTTGCAAGGTAATACTTTGTCCCCAGCTGGTAGTTAAAACTGCAGGAAAGATGCATAGGAGTACTACCTTGGACTGTGCTTTTCAGTTAATGATCTGTTTTCCAACCTTTTGCAGTCTTAAAATGAGCTATGGAAAATGTCATAACGCTGCCTGAATTATCCCCTTCACAGTGCTAATAAGCTGTTTGTCTCTGACATCCACAGCCTGTATAAAACAGTAGCTTTGTGTTTGTACTCTCATGGGACCTCTCCAGCAGTGTTGAGTGGTTCACTTGGGGCCAAAGAATGGACGCATCTGAAGTTCTTGAGTACACAGAGAGAAAAATATGGGATCTAAGTTGGCATCTGTAATAAGGCTGCACAAGCAAAAAACTGCATCGCTATATTAATAAAGACAGTTATATGTTAATGTATCACCACATTAACAGAAATACCCGAATCACTATATTAATAAAACTCCTGGTGATGAACATCCTTTTTCTGTAAGGATGTTTCAAAGAGAGTTATTTCAATCAGTGGTACAAAGCAAAATTATGTGGGAAGCCAAAGGGATTTAGGCCTCCTCCTCAAGGTGAGTGTTGAAGGGCTGTGTTCAATGGGTGAAGCTAATCTCACTGCTGAGAGAGACCACAGCACAATCTGCGGGACATATTCGTGTCAGCAACTTTTAAGCACCACCTTCAGTTCAAATTTGGACAACCTCATCCAGGTCTACCAGGACTCTGGTAGGTGTTTTTTTTGTTTAGTCTGCTTTACTCACCTGCTTTTTATATAGTCTTTCTCAAAGCAAGTGAGTTAATAGGTATAAAGAGTTGATACATTGAATAGTGAAGAAGGGTGGGGAAAAACCTGCTTTGGGATGAGAGTTAAAAGGGATCAATACTTAATTTGAGAATTAAGGCATTGGTGCCAAAAGGAAAGGTGGTGTGAGGATAACTTTCTGTAAGAGGAACAGAAATTTTAATTGAGTGATAGCAGAGATTCAGAGAGGGGGAACAAACAGCATAGCTTGTGTAAGTTGTAATACTACCTGCAGTCTTAATCTGTATAATCCTGAAATGATGCAAGGGAGTAATGAGAAACAAGTGAAACTGATTCAGCAGACTAGACTAGTTACTACTTGGTTTGTAGTGAGGGGATTGAAGAATGGACTCGTGTTTGAACAAAGTTGGGATGGAATGACTAGTCCTTACAATTAGTGTCTTCTGTCAAGAACATCCAGTAGCCAGTGACTTAAATCCTCTTCAGTTATTTTTGGTAGGCAAGAGGTAAAGGCAGTGTTTTACTTCATGCTGTGTGGATGAAGAGAGACTTCTGGACCTAGTAAATAATTACTTTGCAGCCAGAAATCAGTGTTGATGGGTCATAATTGTTTGGGCAAGGTTTGGCTATGTTCTTTGACAATGTTTAAACTGTCCTTTGTATTAGAATACATTTATGGTTCTTTAGGCTTTACACTTAATGGGCATATAAAGTCACTTAACATCTAGTTCAGAACATGACATTTGTTAATGCTGCTGCTGGCAATGTCTGCACAAAATATTTGGATGCTGAGAGGAGACATCATTCATACTCCAAGTATTCTTCAGTTCTAGGAGCATAGAATGGCCTTGCCTTTGGTCTTGGCCAAGAGACCGTGGATATGAGAAAAAGCCTCACTAACTATATCACAATATTAAAAATACGTGCTACCAAAAGAATGAATGAGGTAGGAGATCTCTATTTAGACGTTAACATTTGACATCAACATTTGACATTAACATTCAGCTGGTTTAAATGGATGTCAGATGAGCAGGACTTGAAAGAATATAAGGATTCTTAGCACTGAATTTTTATTTGAAAATATATGCAGAAGATTAAACCCAGGAAATAATTATATAGTCTTTGGAAAAACTTTAGTGAGTTAGTTACCACCCATTTCACTGCATCTTGTGTAGTCAGTGGAACAGTTATGCAGATGTGTATTTGTAGCAATTTCCTACTCTTTCCCCTTGTGTTCTACCATTCTCCTTCCCTTATGTCACACCCAGAAAGTACCTGATTAATCATCTTTTTTGCATCTAAAACACAGGTTTTAAACTAGCAGAACCTCTTCATAGTAGAACCTGGGAAATCTAGAAACAGTAAAATCAAGGAAAGTCTGTAACCTTGTTAGCTTTTTGAAAGTGCAGTCTTGTATAGTAGATGTTTTTGCCTCTGCATTTGACAGCTTACTTTGCTACCTGAATTGTGTATATAGAAACTTATATTTAAAACCAATTTTTAAATCCTGTTTGCATGTGTGCTACTTAATTGCATCTTGTTCTAATGAATGATTACCTTACTGGTGGCTATGACAAAATTCCACCAAACACAGCCTTTACAGGCTTGTTGGCACTTTTCATGGCTCTGAGAAGTGCTGTATTCATGCATATTTATGTAAGAAGCTTTAAGGTGTACTTTGACTCCTAGCTATTATTGTTGTTAGGAAATGGATTTGGTATAAATAGCTGCTCACTACCCATTCCCTATCAGTTTCTATGCAAACTAGTTCAATTATTGTTTAATTTTAAAATACACAGCTCATACCAATTTAAGCAAAAGTAGACATTTTGTTCTTTTAAACTGCTGCAGCTTCCTGAATACAGAAACTAGTTAATGAACTCAGAACAGATCTATGTACTTTTGTATTTTTTTCCTAAACGGAGTTCTTTTTTTTCATCCTATGAATCTAATACTTTTTTTTAAATTAACATTGAACCAGTTGTCTTCTGATATTTAAAGGAGCTGAGCATTTTTAATAAACAAACTGAATATTTGAGGAAGTTGATCTGCCTTTATGTGGAAACTAATGTGTTGGTCGCTGGTTTAGGAGTTGAGAAATTCACCTTCCAGGCCGTTGTATAGTTATTGCTTCACTAGAATTTCTAAAGCTGCAGTAGGAAACAATATTAACTTGCTGTAACCTGTTAACCTAATATGGTGTTTGTAATAAGATCTATTGTTAATTGTTTAAATACCATACCTCCTGTTGTCCCCAACAGAAAAGGACAAAGAATATGCTTCCTCTCCCCCCCCCCCGCCCAGGAAAGTATGAACTCTTAATGAGTGTCAGGAGATGTAAAAACTTGTGGTATCAAATCACTTCATGCTAATGAATCTTAAATGGGGTTTTTTGACAAATGTAAATTATCTGAAATGCCTCTTTTCAGCCCTCTTTTTATTTTTTTAATGAATAGTCAATACAGTTGCTATCTCAAATATTTAGGATTTTTTTTGTGTCAAGATTCTTAGAAAATAAGAAAAATAATGTGTTTTCCAATATTTTATGTGATTCCTTACAAATTATCTTCCTGTTGTCCACCTTCCTTCCAAGAGAGAAGACCTTTGGGGGAGGGGTGGGTAACCTAGTATCCTAGTATCTTCATCTCTGAGGCCCTTTATGTTATTTTCATCCTTATGGCTAATGGAATGAAGCAGATTGTGAACTCTTTTTACTGCCTGGAAGTTAGAGTTCCTCACTCTCTAGGGACACTTGATTTGTTTTCCAAGTATAAGAAGTAATGTTGACTTTTTCTGTCCAAGTAAGCAGGTCAAACTGTGTCGAGAAACTGCCTAATTAGCAAGTGCTATATTTGATGCATGGAAGCTGCAGCCAGTGTCTTCTGTCAGTTTCTGATGTGCTGCTTCTCCTTATCCTCTTTCCTTCCTGTCAGTTTTGTTGCCTTCTCCCTCTCAGCTGGCAGAGGGGAATGCATCACAACAGTCCAGCTGAAAGTCCCATAGTAAACTGTTACTAGTGATTTGTTTGTCAGGTGGAAACACTACCAGACTTGGTTTTAAAGCCCTAGCTTGTTTTTGTTTGGTGCTGTTATTTACATATAGGGATGTGGATCCAAAATGTTAACAAATATTATTGTATAATTTTGTAGACATAAATACTGAGATGCTGGGAGGAATAACAACCTCTTAGCATCTTGCTGTGTTTATATCACTCAGCTGTTCAGACATAAAGCTTTAGAAGGAAACTCTTTAATTCCAAAGCTGTTGAAAAATAGTGATATGATACCATATCAGGATTTGTATGAAGCTTAAAACTCCCAAAATTTTTAAAAAAAATATCTTACTTGGTAATACATGGACATGAAAGGTCAGTTAGCTTTGTAGAGAGCATTGACTTTGGTACTTTACAACTTTGAGTAACTCTCTTGCTAAATATCTGTGTGTCTAGATTGTTATTTGAGACTTGTTTGTGAGAGATCATGCTTTTGTACGGGCAGCTAACAGTAGTGATTAGGTCTAGATGCATCTAAGATTGACAGGTCAGTTGGGTGGAGCTGCTCTTGTAGCTTCACCACCAGGCTCTGTAAATTGATGTAATCTGGGTCTTTGTTAGTTATTGGGTTGTATCAGACTTGGCAATGGTAATACCAAACAGACTTTGAATCTTTATATTCTAAAATACTATCACAAACACATCCTCCCTGTGTATTTGGTTTTTTTTTCTCCTGCAGTAATTCTTGGGCACCACAATCACTGCACATAGAAAAGCGAATGCAAAGCAGTGTCTCTGCTGCCTGTAAAAATAATTTGGTGTTTGAGTGGAAAACGGGTACATAGCAATGGCTATAGTAAAACATACAGGTATAATATGCAGTCCTGGAGAGCTATACGTTACGTACTGGTATAAATCAGAAAACTAGAGCAAGTAATCTACTGCCCTTAGTGTTTGTACGCAATTCAGATCAGAGGTGTATGTTTTCCTCTAATCAGAGATCCAATTTGTGCATGAAAATTGTCAAATATTTAAATACTATGAGATGTTAAAGCTACAATTTTAAGAAGTATCTATAAATTATTTTTAAGAGTTGTTTATAGATGCAGATTTGTCTTTAAAATCTTGAGTTACCATAACTGGCAAATCTGATACAGGAACATGGTCCATATCTTATGGTGTACTGTCAAAACTTTTTATAGCAGTGCAATGACATGAAGCTGAAAAGAACTGTGTGGTAATGGATTGGAAGGTAATCGGTATTATAAATGTGTCTCTGTACATAACTGACTTGTGCTAGGGATTGAATTGGTAGCTGCAGTTTTTTTCAGTGGTCTTATGTCAGAATGATCAATCATGGGTGAAGAACCCAATATTCCCTAAGTCTATTTAGAGTAACCTAAAGAATTAGACATCCCCCCCCCCCCCCCCGCTCTCCTGAATCTTTCATAAATATTCTGAATTTTTTTCTCTTACAATGTGACTTCTAAGGGCAGATGTGTGTTGAGTTGCTCCTGTGTAGATAAATTATAAAAATCATGTTTTGCAGAGAGAGCTCACCTATCACTGATTAAAAGGCTTTAATTTTACCTGGGGGAAACAAGTGGGAGCTTAGGTCTGACGCTTGTTTGGAAAAATATATCTTGGAACTCTTACCTTTTTCTCACAACTCAAAGTTAAGTCAGTGCCATTATGCAATATTAAATTACTGTGATACTGTTCGTATGTACGACCTGCACTTCTGGCAGTTATGGAAATGACCACTGATGTTAGGACATGAATATGTTATCTCTTTCTTCTCTCAGCCACAGCTTTTGTCTCAAGTGCTTTTTTTTCTGACGACAATGAAATATGAGTTTTCCAGGGTTAATTTCCTAATGGCAGTGGGTATCATGGAAGCAATATTCAAAGGTACAGCTGAGAAACTGTTAACTTATCCTGATTGTTCACATTTGATCTAGGAAATGAAGCAGGAGTATTAGAAATGCTTGGAAGTGAAGGAGGAAGGATGGGTCTTTGATTAAAATAGCTGCTCGGAGCAGACTGTTTCCTCTAGAGCTACCCTAGGACTTTGGCAGAGAGTTTTTCCTGTCTACAAAATTAAAATGCTTTGCCCATTTTGTCATTATTCATTATTTTTCCTTTTTTGAGGACTACTATATGATAGATGATCACTGTTTAGTACAGTGAGCTCTTTTGTCCTAAGGCACATGCAAATACAGAGAGTTTGGACAAACTGCATGCTCTGAGACGCTACATGTTTTGTGTGGTTGAGAAATGTTTAATATGTACTGGAACAGGCATGTATGGTTATCCTTCTACACTCAGTGTTTAAGTGACATGCTTTTTCAACTCTGCATACATGCCCCTCTCCTCCCTCCTCCCCCCCCACCGCCCCCCCCACCCCCCCCCCCCCACCCCGCCTCAAGACTGGGACACTTTGCATTGCTGTAGAAAAGAAGATTAATCCTGGTTAGGAGGATGATATTAATTTGAGATGAGAAGAATAATTTTAGCTACTAGGTGAAAAAAGTGAAGATAGTTCCTTTACCCAAAGATTATTCTAAACAGGACTATCTGCAAAGACTAGTTTTATTTTTTGACAGCCATAAGCACTGGAAAAGAAGCCAAACTCTATTTTCTGGCCTGCGTGTGAGGCTTCCACTAATTTGTCAAAAAGGAGGAACTTGCTCTAAATGCTCAAGTCCTGTGTAAACTTACTCCCAGTGCTGCACGTTTACTGATTTCTGAAAGAGAACTGGTTCAGGTATCCTTGAAAATACAAAAGGAATTTTTATTTATAGAAGCATTCAAATAATCTGAATATTGACATTTTTACTGACCTGTTACAACAGTGCTTCCAGAAATATTTATATCAGAAGTAAGCGCTTGAGGGATAGAATTGGAAGGTTGGAGTAACTTTGCATCCGTGATTTCTCTGTTTTTCTGGGTCATACTCCTCTTGCTTTGAAGCAAGGTAGCTGTCTCAGTCTCAAATGAGCTGCGAGTAGGTGAGTGAACAAGGGTTACATTTAATTATGTTGGAAGCTGATGTTCGGGGCAGGGGCTGGGGGAATCTTATTTCTGTTAGAAAACTACCTCATCAGTGCAGACAAATAACTAACAAGTTCTAAAATTCAGTTCCTATAAACATTTGTTTCCCTTTCAGTAATTGCTTTTGCCTGTGCAAATAATTACTAATGCAAGTGAATGCAGAAGCATGAGCAAGGCTAAAGCAAATTTCCTCAGAAACTTGGTATTCCTTGTGGAGCTATTTTTTTCCCAATCTAGCAATTTGTGTAGTCAATCCAAGCTAATGTAAAAACAATGATTTTTTACATCAAAAATAATCTGAGTTTGTACAGGAAAGTATCATTTTTGAGGACAACCCCTCTATCACCCCAAGTTTTAAGCTTTTTCTTTTAAGAGCTAAGAATTGTCAGTGGGATATAGTTGACTACTTTGTACAGGAGCCATACTGATAGGAAAACATGAGGATAAAAACAGGTGAGGTAAGCTGGCTCTTTAAGCCTTTCCATTCCAGAACAAAAAATAAATAACTAGCTTGGTCCAGGGAAGAAAAATGGTATTAAGTTTGGTAGATTATTTAACATCTGTTTAGTATATGTCATCACTAACTGGATGTTCTGCAGGTTCATTAGTCTAGGAGAAGACTGTGTTTAAAGTTTAAAACTGAAAATATTGCAGCATGTTGAAGCACACTTGTTCCCCTTGCAGTTCCACTTACACTTTTATCTTGATAACTTAGAAGCTGAGCAGGATGTGTTTGAGTTCATTTGCATGCAACCTAACACTCTCTCCAGCCTTTCACGTGTCTCTAGTGGGAATGCATAGCTTGAAGAATGTTTGTGTCCGCTTTGGTTTCAATCAGCAGTTTCTTGGTAAATTGAGACTTGCAGAACGGGTGAGAATTGTACTGGTTTATTAATTTTGAGTGTATACTGAGAGAGAACAAGCTGTACCTGTATTCCTTCCTGTTTTGCTTTCATCTTTGGAATGACTTCCTTTCTTCCAAAAAATAAGCTTAAAACAAAGTATTCAGTGCTCTGATGAATTATGCTTCATAAGCCCTGGGCATACTGTTATGATGAAATACTGACTGCTTTGCAGAATTCATCTGGATTTGTGTTATTTCTGTTTCCTAGAGAGTGGAGAGTTTCCTTAACTTTCTACCAGAAGAAAGGAGATGGCCACATTTGAAATGCAGAACTTGTAAATTAATCAAGAGAATAGAAAGAATCTGTGTTGCTGCAGCTCCTAGTTGATATTCATTATGGAGCTATAGGACTGATTTATGTGTGGGAAGGAAAATGAACAAGGTTTTGTTATCTCATAGTTGGTATGAATCCAGGAAGTCTTGATACAGAGATCCTGGAAACTTACATTATACATGATTTCCCCTTGACTCCTCCGTATTATGGATACTGATCTTTTTCTTTGTCACAGCAGATTTTTTTTTAACATGCATTGTCTTGTTCAGCTTTTTATCTATACATAGTGTTTAAAAAAGAAAGCTCCTTTAGCACTTGAAAAGTGAGATCATTTGATTATGATGATTATTTAGGGTTACTTCCTTCTGTACTAGTCTGGATATTTAACACTACTAAAATAACTGCTGCTTCTTTCTCCATTATTTTGACAGTTATTTAAGGGATTCTTCATCAATAAGTTAAGCATGTATACATGATTTTTGTATTCCATGTGGATAAGATGGGTGTTTTAACTCCTTTGTTTTTAAACTATTTTTGGTGATCACTTGGATCTAATGGTTAAATATGCTGAGTGCACTAGCTAAGGGCAGGGTCTTAATCTGTTTGAATGTGGTACTGGTGATAATGTTGGTTATGTTGTTTTCTTTTCCCTTACACACAATAATTATTCCTTAATAGTACCAATTCCAGCTTTGGTCGGCCAGGAGTTGAATGCTACTGCCAACATGACAGTGGAGCTGCAGTAATACAGCTTCAGTTCCTGATTAACGAGGTTAGTAAAATTATGTACATATTCCCTAATTCAGAGATTAAATGTGTTTTCTTCAATTTCTCACTAAGTAAGCAACAAAATCAGTTAACATAAATGACTCTGTGAATGGCAACCTGCAATAACAATTAAAAATACCTTTTTTTCACTTTAAAAATTGTAATCACAGAATCACTAGGTTGGAAAAGACCCTTCAGATCATAAGAGTCTGACTGTTCCTGTCCTAATGCTTGACTAACTGCCAAAGATAGTTCTGTCTCTAGAGTACTCTTTTTGCTATAAGCAAGATTTTTCTTTTTGTAGAAATAGTTATTCCTGACACTGAATATAGCAAATTGTCTCTTGAAATAGTAAAGTATGGTTTTAGTAGTACTAACAGTTTCAGTAGTTAATTTTATTTTGACAGTGTTACTTCTTTAGGCATGAGTTGAGCAAAGATCCCTAATCTGATCTCTCAGAAATTTCATGATTTTTTTTTTTTGTTTTTTGTTTTTTTTCCCAGGAATGTAGCATCTGACAGTAGTGCTGTTCTTGAACTAGCTGGGGCCTGATTTGTAGAGGGACTTCTAGTTGAGAGGAACAGTGAAGTGAAACCTCACTGGCTTTGTCAGCACAGACGCTAGCAGTTGAATTTGTTCCTTAATTTATCTGTAGATGAGCATGAAGGAAGTAATGTGCACCAGAAAAAGCTGCTTCATCCCTATTTCCCCTCAGTATAGCAAAGGAACTGAACTACACGTGATCACATCAGTTATCTCACTACTGCTGCATGGAATTTACCTGTGATGATACACATGCTTGTATTTTTTCATCTGGAAGGGAATACACATTTCAACGTGGTGATGATATACTGTTACTAGGGTTACTACAATAAGTTGACTAAAACCTTTTTTCTCTCTCTTAGGGAGCTCTTGTGAGTGCCTTGGCTGATGATACCTTACACCTGTGGAACTTGCGTCAGAAGAGACCTGCTATACTTCATTCACTCAAATTTAACAGAGAACGGTAGGGCTTGGGTGGTTATTACTTTGCCTCTTACTGTCACACTAAGAGCTAGTGTAAGATCAGACTTATTAATGCATTCCATTAACTTGTTAAATAATTGAAACTGGATTTACATTGAGTTTCTATTGCAGGCTGCTAGGGCCCCAGTACTTGGAAGTAGATAAGCTAGTGACCTAAACTGAGATGACTTTTCTATCACTTTGTATATTGTGTTGCTGCACATTAATTTTCCCATCTGTTGTGATTTAACCCAGCAGGCAGCTAAAACAACCCCACAGCTGTTAGTTCAGTCCTCCCCTCCCCCTGCAGTAGGATAGGGGAGAGAATGGGAAGGAAAAAGAAAACTCGTGGGTTGAAATGAAGACAGTTTAATAGAACAGAAAAGGAAAATAATAATAATGTTAGAACATAAAAACAGGTGATGCACAGCACAATTGCTTACCACCTAGAGACAATGCTCAGCTAGTTCTTGAGCTGAACCGTCTCCCAGCCCACCTGGCAGTTATGTACTGAACATGACCCATTTGAGTCAGTTGCTCTGGCTCTGTTCCCTCCCAGCATCTTGGGCACCCTCAGCCTTCTTTTGGCAGGGTAGTATGAGAAATTGAAAAGTCCTTGACTGTTTGGGAGCAAACAATTAAAACATTGGTGTTATCAAAACTATTCTCATACTAAATCCAAAACACAGCTGCTAATAAGAAAATTTAACTCTATCCCAGCTGAAAATATTTTTAGAAAATTGTCTTTAAAATTGGGGAGGGGAGGAGTAATAGAAGGCTTTCAATGTATCTGTCCAAAGGAATGTTGGAACAAGAGAAAGTGTTTGCACCAATGAGACAAAAGAAAGGCTACTTTAATTTTTAACTGGAATTTTTTGTCCCCTTGTTGACAAATTGGAGTTCTACCACATCAGATCTCCTGTGTGTATTGGAGAAGCTGAAAACATGCATTTTGACTAACAATTTTGAGACCCAAGTAAGTGTTGTAAGCAAGATAGAGACATTTTAGATTAAATTTCTTACTTGGTTGATAGTATTTCTACATAAGTGTGCTGCTTTTAATAGCAAGTAGTCCTTCCTCTTTGTTCTTTTCCAGTATGGGTAAAGTCTCAGCTGGAATACCGTGTATACTTTTGAGCAGTCTGCTTCAGAGACAGACTGCTTGGGGAGCTCAGAAGGTGCTAATAAGAGCAGTCATCTGTGTCTTGTACCCCTGTTGAACAGGGCAGGAAGTAATAAGGTTTGTTAATAGGTAGCAATAGAAAGTGTTAAGCTCAATATTGAATGTAAAACCTAATATCATGTCATGCAAAGCATAATCTAGAGTGTTGGATGAGTTACGGAGTAATAATGTGGTTTTAAAGAGCAGGTAATAAACAAATTGTCATCAGTAACATAAATTCAGATTACTGTCTTTTTGGGAGGTATAGATGATGAAGTGATTTGAAGTCCCTTTAGAGGCTGTTTCTGTGATCAAGAGCTAATGGCATTAAGCTGAAGGACTTTAGATGTAAGGCAAAAATTCTGCCCTGTGAGGGTGAGGCACTGCAATGGGTTACCCAGAGAAGCTGTGGATGCCTCATCCCTGGAAAGGTTCAAGACCGGGATAGACAGGCCTTTGAGCAACCTGAATGTAGTGAAAGATGTCTGTGCCCATGAGAGGGGTGGTGACTAGATGGCCTTTAAAAGGGTTCCTTCAGACCCCAAGCATTCTGTGATTCTGAACTGATACACACAAAACAAAGTTCTGACAGAGCAAAATTCTCTGCCCCAAGGGAATGATGGCATTCCTTTATGCTGCATAGAAGTCAAATGGAAAGAAATGCAGTTCATCAGCTTCTAGCTTAATGAGGAATACCCAACTAGGAGATTCAGTGGTGCATCCAAACTGAATTTTTTTCTCCCTCCCTTTCTTAAATGACTTCCTCTTTTTTTGTAGCACCTACTTAAGCGTCAATATAAAATTCATCTTGGCATCCTGAAGCTGCACTTGACCATTGGCTTCTCACTAATGCTTTAAAGTAGCTCTCTGAGGAATTAATTCTGATTGCATGCAAACCTGTTGCAAGTTGGCTTTGAGTCCTAGATGTATGGACATCTTTGTTTAAAAAGAGTGCACATTTTAAACTCCTCCTCCTGCAAATGTAGTTCTTGCTACTAAAACCTGTCTCAGGGAGCTGAAATGTGTGTACTATTACCAGAAAGAGGGGACTGGGTTGCAAGGAGTCTAGGACACTGAGTGGTTATATTGGTTATTAATTTTGGACATGATACTTTTTTTTTCTGTTGAGGAAAACCCCTGTTGTGTAGAATAGGTAGAGTACCACAGTTACTAAGAAGGTTTAATTTGAGACAAGGACTTATTCCTCTAGGAGTTTGAATCTTAATGTGTCTATAGTAATAGCATATAGGAGTAGCCAGAACACTCAGAACCAGAACCCTTACGGTGCCGTAGCCACTTAAGTCATGCTGGATGACTGTTAACTGTTTTCAAATACTGTAGTCTTTTGACTTGTTTATAAAATAAAGTCTAAGATCATTACTAGGGAATGATTTTTATTATGAACTTAAAAGAATCGCACAAGTTGACCGTTGAATAATTCCAGATAGATGTGTTTATAACACTGAGTACTTTATTAATAAAACCTAATACCTTTGGTGTTATGTGAATTTGAAGTAAATAGGCTTTTCTTAGGTCAGTTTATGGGGTATATAAACTGTAGAGTTTGAGAGGAGTGTTGATGAATAAAATTGGGTCTTCTCAATTCACAAGTGCCAAGTTGTTAGATACCTAATTAATAAAATATTTTAAATAATTTAGGTTGTGGGACTAAGATTTCCTCATAAGCATAACTAACTTCCCAAAAAGGAATTATTTAAAACATTAAATACTGCAACAGAGCCTTGTAGAAATATCTTCTCTAATAGTACTCTTAATTTGCCAGCATGTGTAGGAAACTTCAATATCTTGGAAATTAGTTTTGGTAAAAGGAATAAGTAAGTTAACAAAATGGAAAAATATGTCCTTGGAGAGAAAACAAAGCCAAGTATTAATACATGACTGAAGCAACTATTCCAGTTGTATCAGTATTTGTTCTAGGGTGCTGTAAGTACTAATGTTTAAAATTACATACGTGATTGAGAGTACCTGGAAGTGCATTGACATTCAAAAGCAGTACTTGAGTGCTGTTTTAATAGGAGTTAAGCTTAACATGTCACATGTGTTCAGATTTTTTCTAAACCAGAGTTTAATGTGTAAGGATTAGATATGAACTAGGACGTTACATGTAGTATGTACAGGTCAGTTAGCTACCCAGATGAAAGAGTATTCTAATCCTGAAAAGTATTCGTGAACCATCTTTGAAAAACAAAACCATAAAGCAACCACAAACTAAAAAAAATAATTATACAGCTGTGACTTGTTAATGAATTCTATATTCTCCTGGCACAGGCTTTTACCAATTCTGACTAATTACCTGCTTTTAGCCATATGGAAGAATTATTGCTCAATATTTAGCAATGCAATTTCTAGATTTGATATTTTTCTTCTGTTAGTAATCTAGTTTGGCTAACTTGCTTTCAGGCCCATTTTGAACATCTTTCAAATAAGGAATAAAAAGCAGACACAGCTTGTTTATAAATGCTTATCATGTTAAGTCTACTTACCTGAAAATAGAATTTGACTATTAAACTTTACCTGTAAATTAATTCAGAATGCAGTCTCTAGTATATCACTGGAGAGTGTTGTGAACTCTTGATTTTTCTATTCATTATTTTTGAGAACAGGGAGTGGTGGAAGTTGCTGTTTTTCAAAAAAAAGATAAAATCCTACTCCTGTTATGGACTTCATTCTGAGCTGTGGAAAATGTCTTTGGGTAACTTGCATCCTTTTAGAATTGAGCAAAACACTTAAAAGTAATGGTCAGAAATCTTAAAAAGACACTGCTTTGTGTTGAGTGTCTGTAGATATAGTGGCTGTTTAATAGAGTCATAGTTCTTGACTGCCCTTTGTACCAGGGATGGTTAGTAATTTGAACTGATGGTGGTTGAAGTTTTGATGAATAACAAATCTGTTAGTTGCAATTACTGACATGTCTGTAGCACAGTACAAAACAAGTTAGTTTTGCAGTTTTTCTAGCCTTTAGTTTCTGTTGCATTTGTATGGGCTTTTTAGCTGCTTTATATTATAGTTACCAAACACAAACTAAATTATATTAAACCAATGTTACGCTGCTAAGCACAGCCACTGTTCCTTGACAGTGGGAACTGGTGTGTAGGAGCCATGAAAAAAGGCATAATAGTGCTTACAAAGGGAGAAGGGAGGTTGTTTGCATGATTTGTCATGCAAGTTTAAAGTGTATGAGTAGTACTGCTTTGCATTACATGCAATTCAGTGTGTGAATTTATCTAGCATCCTTGGTTTTATACTCTTAAGATTCTTCAGTAAATCACAGTATAGTTTTGTCATCTACATACCTGTACAAATATCTTACATGTAATAAAATTCCATGTGTTTACATGTAATGCAAGCCTCATATCAAACTTGTTTTGACTAAATAGCAAATGTTAATGTTAGCTATGCTTATTTCAGAGTTAACTAAGCCTATTGCTTGTTATTAGAACAAATATTGAGAGCATGTGACAAGGTAGATATCCAGATTGGCTTTCATTTTCTTGCCATGCAGGAAATATTAAACTTTATGTTGATCTAAGGTGTGAAAGGTGAAACACTCATCACTAATGAGCCAGGGACTTTCACAGAACCAATTTGAGTGGGTGAAGTTACAGACTAACTTGATTGAATAAAAAGTGATGTGGGATGACAAATTTGCATCATCTTTTGCTGTAAACCAAACCCCAAACCAATCAACTTTATGTAGAATTATGAAAAATTGTTTGGCTACGACTTAACATCCTTCCAGAGTTGATTCCCTGTCCTAATGCCATAAGAAATAGTGTACTTGCTTTGTGACTTAACATAAAGAACCAAAATTGTAGCATGAAAGTAGAACTGAGTGTTTAGTATGAGTGTTTTGCATATCAATCACTGAATGTGTTGATAGCAGTTCAGTTTTTAATGTCAGCTTTTGTGCTGTGGGATTTAAATAGTTTTTCTCAGCATGAAACTGCAATTCAGAGTTACAAAATTAAGCTTTAGGTATTGCTGGGTTTGTATCCTGCTGTAAACAGCAACTTTAGTGCAGTGATTAAAAACATGGACTCTTGTCCACAGCAAGTGAGTGAAATTCCACATCTATGCATTTCTTACTAATAAATTTAACTTGCATTATGACACATACCTTGCCTTGTTAGATGCTGTAACTTTGTACCCAGCCTGTGCATAGCAGACGTCACCTGTGAGAATTCTTCCTTCCACCTCACTGAATTTGTAAACTGACCAATTCTGCCACTTTGTGGATAGCAGGAGGACATACAGGTTTTCTTGCCTGTGAGAGCAGGTGATGATAGACGTTCTTTGTGGGTTTTTGGTTGTGGTTTTTTACTTCTGCTTTCAGTGTATAAATATCACTTTCACCTCCACTTTGTGTTTGAGGACTTGCTTGTTTCCTTTGCCCTGTGTGTTTTGGGGTAGTACTGTAGTATAACAGAAGGATTACAGATACATATCCAAAGGGTACTTCTGAGAAGTTAACTATTTGGGGCCTTTGCATAGTCAATAGTATACTAAGTACAAGTGTCATGTAAGAAGCAACTAATTTTTTTAAACATAAATCAGAGTTGTGTTTGTTTTTTCACTTTTAAATCTTGCTTTCTTTTGGAGAACTAAAGGAAATGATCTACTAGGTATATTTAGAAGTATTTAATCTTGTTTAAACAAGTTAGCAGGAGAAAATCAAGTGCTTGACTGTCTGAATTTGCTGCAGATGTGAATGTCTCATGCAATATCATTTTCCTTTGAAAAATGTTTTCTTGAGGCTGCACATGCATGCAGGGTCCCACGTGTCAGTGCGGTTGATAGAACTGCAGTTGTATCAGCTGCCTTCTGCTGTCTTGGGCACTAAGGAAGAACTGAAGAGCTGAGTCCTCTTACTCTAAGCTTTTAGGCTTCTAAAATAGTTTTTAAAAACTGTCTCCATTGCCCTGTTTTCCTTTCACACTGACTTTCATAGTGGTATGAAGGGTATAATGGCCAGCTACCATATTCCTGGGTAGAATTTGACATCTAGTCTTTAAACCCTGCCTGTCAGCCTTTTTTCCATCAGTGATGGGCGTAAATCTTATGTCTATGGGAGAGCTACTTCTATGACCTGGCCATGTTTTTAAGTTGTAGTATGTGACTTCCCAGGTAAAATATTCAGCCTGAACTGCATGAGTTGGTAGAGCAAGATACCTGTGTGTCTTCTGATGCTAAAGGTGATGGTTACATTTTGAGTCCTGTCAGATATTCTAAGAGAAGCTCATAAGTAAGTAGTACAGGTGACTTTTATCACTGTTAAGAGATCCTCAAATATTTATATTTGGTGTGAATTACTTCAATATTGAAAACTTTTCTTAGTTCTCATATCAGTTGCCTCAAAAGGCATGTGTGCTTTCTGTGTAGAAATGAAAATGCAGAGACCACTTCTAAGTGAAGTAGAAGTGAAGCTTCAAATGTCATCTTAAAATGGTGGGGTGAATGTGACTCAAAGGAAAGAAAACAAGCCATTAAATTTTAAAAACCTTATATTGTAAAAATACAAATACGTGCAGCAGCCTACGAACTCTCTAAAATTGAACTTTTTTCTGGAAAAGGATCTAAATCGCCTTAGTATTGACCACGTCAGTGGTGACAATATTTCTGTTGGCTGTTGCTTCCCCGTTACTCTATCTTGACACCACTAGTGTACACCACAACTCAGATACTGAACGTAAGTACATTTGAGCTCCCTTTAGAGGTATCCCTTCAAGTGAATGTATTTGGGGAAACATTATTTGGAGTGTTGCTGTAGGATATAAGTGGAATTTGAGTATGTGGTCCAGTTTCTATGATACACTGCATTTATCCCCATGAGTGGACACTTTTGGGATGCACTAAAGTATTTTTCCTCTGCATGTGTCTCCTGCACGTTCAGGCCTTTTTCATACAGGTGGGTATTTTTAAGCTTATTGTAGTTATGAGGTCAAGAAATAGACCCCTTACAGCAGTCTGGCAGAACCCCAAGACTGTTTGATTCCCGTCAGTATGTCATTCTGACACTGACTCTTGTCTTTTTATACCCACAGAAGGCTTGACAAGTGACTGGACATGGAGTCTAGGCTAATAAAAGAATTTAACCTTTCAGCTTCTGAATTTTACATGGTGGTTCTCATGCATGATAAGTTGAACATAAATGTGTGTGGAGTACAACTTTGGTAGCTTAAAACCTTTTAGGAAATTATTTTGTGTATACAATAATCTGAGCAGCTAGTGTAATTACAGTAACTGCAGACCTATAATAATAGCCTGAGGTTCTAGAAATAGTTTTAGTGACTTAAAAATAAAACCTGGTATCAGTGTTTGTCATTCATCAAAGTATTTGTCAGTGCTTTGTTAAAGCAGTGGAAAATTCTGAAGAACATTAAGTACTTCAAAATGCAGTAGAATAAGGAAAGGTGAAGATTAATTTAGAAGGATTTCTGTTGTCATAATACACTCAAGATAAGCCTGTCATTTTTACTTAATATTTCCCTTAAAAGCCTAATTCTTTGACTTGCATATTAATTTAGTATTCTTTGATATTTCTGTAATTAAATTCCTCTGGGGAATACTATCACTTCCTATAATAACAACTTTGATACATATTGTGAAACAACAACAGTTGAGATTTTCCTTAACTAACTGACATATCAGAGAAGACACATGGTCTGCAGTTAAGGAAATCCTTTCAGCAGGTTTACAAACTGCTTCTTAAAGACTCTCCTGTCACTGCTAATGCTCCCATAAGCAATAGCACAAATCATATTTTAAGTACCATATGAACGTGAGATTTTGAGGATTTTGCCTTTTATCGCTGCTTTCCACTGCTAGTGTACCACTGGGCTTTCTGAATAAACTTTTTGTGAACTGTTGGTTCAAATCTTACAAACTTATTTTACAGATAAAAGACACTTCTTGGTGGGGTTTTTTTGATGCAGGGGTAAGAGGGGGAAGAAAGGGATTTGAATATGTATGGAGGGAGGAGGAAGATTTTGTGCTTAGGGAAAAGTAAAGCTACAGTAGAATTTTAGAACTACCCCAGCGGGTGTTGTGTGATGTTCAGCCTCCCAAGGGAGCCTACAGGAAAGTTGGAGAGGAGCTCTTTACGAGGGCATGGAGTCATAGGACAAGGGATAATGGATTTAAACTGGAAGAGGGGAGATTTAGCATAGATATTAAGAAGAAATTATGTGCTGTGAGGATGGTGAGACTCTGGCTCAGGCTGCCCAGAGAAGCTGTGCCTGCCCCCTCCTTGGCAGTGCTCAAGGCCAGGTTGGATGGAGCTTTGGGCAACCTGGTCTGGTGAAGGGTGTCCCTGCCCATGGCAGGGATTTGGGACTACATGGGCTTTGAGGTCCCTTCCAACCCAAACCAGTCTGTGGTTTACTGAAATCACAATGTAAATACCAAATCTTGAAAAAATCTCTTTAAACCATTTCTACGAAGGGATTCCTTCTTTGTACAGGCATGAAGAAGTGAAGTATATTGTGCTTGTATTATGCTATAAGTGCAATCTGCTTCACAGAATGTACTATACTTACTGAAGTACCTGAAATTTCCTTGGAGATAATGTGAGGAATCTGTTGTGCCAGAAGGAGCTGGCTGCAAAAGCCTACTTTCTGCAGTCACTGGCTCAGACAGTCCTAGGTTGTTTCTTCAGATGCATGAAACTGGCTTATTTTGTTATTGGTGCTTCTGTTCTAGTAGTTTTAGCCAGAATGGTTTGATATAGGAGCATACATTGTTTCAGGCAGTTAAAACTTGTGTGCAAGAAAGACCTACTCTCAACCCGAGTAAAATATTTTTGCGTCTGTAGTCCTTTTGATCTGTTCCCAAAAGCTGAATGTACTGTCCACATTCATGTATCTGTTTGTGGGTAGGGAATGAGGATGAAGAATGCTTGAGTTCTAGAAATAGCTAGAGCATTATATAGCAACTTCCACTTCTGTTGATGTTAAAATATGTTACGGAGAGAGTATATTATTCTGATCTTGTGGTAGCAGAAAATTAGGTTTCTGAAAGGAATATTTGAATTTTTCAGAAAAATATATGCTGTCCTTGGTCAATTGCTAAATAAGCAAGTATCGCCTCACCACCAAGATGTGCCTGACTTTTTGTTTCTGTCTTCCAAACCAGGTTTGAACCCCTTAATCCTCAGTCCAATTTTCAATGGAGCAAGTGAGGCTACCGCATGTGGCCTGTATGTTGACACACTAGTATATCATCACTGGTCCTTCAGATTGTCATAGCTTCACTGAGTTGTAGTTGAAGGCAGTAGTATCTCCCATATTTAAAATCTAGAGTTTAAGGTGAAGCCTTAATCACCGAAGAGAAAAGCTCAGTACGTGGACTTTAATACTGGAAATTATATTCTGTACATTGCTAAAGTAAATGCAGTTAGTGGAAATATAATTGAATTTCTCAAAGTTGGAAGACATACCTTTTCTATTAAGAAAACAAAGAAATAGCAAATAGCAATATTTGCTGTGTTTGCCACATTGAAGGGGTGGTTAGCATGACAAATTCCTTCTGGTTCTAACTAGTCATTGGTTATTCTGAGAAACAAAAGCTCTAAGAACTTTTTTAGCTTGCATAAGCATCAAACAAGACTTCTGATTCTAAAAGCACACTTCGAAGCATAAGATTAAGAACTATGGTTTTTATTTATGCCTATATTTGACAACTTTGAAATCTCATTGTCTTCCTGTCTTTGAGGGTTAGTAAATATTTGGTGAAGTTACTAGCTTAATTTACTTCTCTAGAATCATTTTATTGCATGTTAATTCTTGACAATCTCACTTGCACAGAGGAGTAGCTTGACTGTGTCTGCGTATTTTATGAGTATTGAGAGTGAGTTGGACACTTAACTTGCCTGTTTGCTTTCGTAATCAAAGTTGCAGCCCTAACATATTTTTGCTCACCTTAAATAATTTATCAGTGTCATTTAATTAATGAAAGTGTTGGACAACTATAATTGACGGTATTAACTTGCAGATCAAGACAGATAGACCCATGACCCTGCTCCTGAATATAATTTCTGGCTGCTAGGCAACGTTTTTAGATCCAACTGATCTGGCTGCCAGCTGCTTCTGGCATGTGGAGTCCTGGCACAAAAAGAAGCTGTCGTGTTGCGGAGTGTTGAGGGTTTATGTTTTCATGCTGCATCTTTCTCCTTTGCTATGACCTGCTAGTAGGAGAGCTTTGTTGCTGGGCAGTAAGGTTTTGGGGCCTGACTAGGAAGTGCATGTACAGATCATAGAATGCTTTGGGTTGGAAGGGACCTCAAGGATCATCTAATTCCAACCCCCCCCCCCCCCTCCCCGCCCCCCTGCCATGTATGTGATTTAGTTTCCAATAAAATATTTCTTTAAATATTTTTTGGGGAAAACTCAAGTCTTTAACCTGTGAGGTTTGCAATTATTGTGCTTAGTAAAAATATTGCAACCTCTGTAAGTTTAATGAGTTGGAAGAGTTTTAAATCTTGTATATAGCCCTCTTGTTTCACAGAAAAAAACCCAAAAAGGTTAGTGCAGCCTTTTGGCTTAAATATTCAAGCACAAGAAAAAAGCTAGAAAATGGATAGAGCAAAGATTTGCTTGAGCAAACCACGTTCCTTAACGAGAAAGAAATCAGTGATATGAAAAGTGGAATGGTACATTTCTGATCCAGGCAGTATTACTATAGAAGCCTTAACATTTGAAACCTGTAATACAAATTAACATCTCTTCAGCCATTGTCAATTTTTTCATTACTGCTGTTAGCCTTTGCTTTTGTGCTGAAGTTGTGTGTATACACGACATCTAATGCAAAGGATCTAAAGCTGTTCTTTGCATTAATAGTTACTAACTGGCTTGTGAAGTGATGCATGGATTTAGCAAGAAGGGAGCAAAACAGAGAGAAAAGAACAAAAACATCCATAAAGCAAAGGACTAAAGCTGACAGAACAAATTTCCATGGAATAATTATTTTACCTTATCCCTGAAACATTTTTGAAAGCCCAGCTTTGATAGTCCAAGTAATGTGGCAATTTATTTCAATATTGGACCTCGTCAGATTAATACTGGTTAGAGTTCAGTTTCATGCTAGTGTTCCTTTTGCATGGAAAGGTTAGATACTTCAGAAGCTTCAGTTCCTACAGATATTATTTCCTTACCAGTTTGGAAGACGTGGTAAACAATATGCAGGAGCCAAGAGGGCAGAATAACCAAACTTTCAAATACTAATATTTGTGCTGGATCTCTGGTTAAAGAAAAAAGTGCTCTGCTTGTACAAACTGTTGGGTTTTGTTCAGATACTTCCTTCTAGTAGAAGAAAAGACTATAAAATAGAAAATTGGAATGTGGTTGAAGTAAAACAGCCTGCAATTCATATTACTCTTAGAAATGTTTAGAGTTGGTTTTAAGTTTCTTTTATGGGAGACTTTGGGTAATATATAGACGTACATTTCTTACGCTTTATTTTCTGCCTTTGACTCTTGACTTGAAACCAGCTTAATCTGCATAAGGCTACTTCTAAAAATCATTTGAATCTTGAAATTAGATTTCAAAGGGGCATCTATAGATTATGAAACCGGAGTATTATATATTTCAAGTTTTAAGTTATAGCAGTCTTGAACAAGTACATTCAATACGGTAATTTTCAAAGGTGGCTGTGTGACTTCATCTGAATGTTCTAATAGTTTTAGAATACCTTGGCTTCTATATCGTTATTCTAAGTTTTTTACTTTGTCTTTGTGTCTCTTGTCATGCACTAGCTTTGCAAATTTTCTCTACCTGTAACTTGTCCTTTTTCTTCCTGTTTGCCTCTTGCCTTTCTTATACCTTTTGGGACCATAAACCTTGAAATATAGGATAGGTAACAGACTTCAGTACCTTTTTTTGTGGCTTTGTCTTACAGGATAACATTTTGTCATCTGCCTTTCCAAAGTAAATGGCTGTATGTGGGCACCGAAAGAGGAAACATTCACATTGTCAACGTGGAATCATTTACTCTCTCAGGCTATGTCATCATGTGGAATAAAGCCATTGAGCTGTGAGTTTAATCAAGTATTATCTGTTTGTGAGGGGCGGGGATGGTGTGGTCAGAAGTGTCCCACATGTTGTTAGTATCAATTGTAGAAATGTTGTTAAAGTGGCCTTCACATTAGTCACACTACACCAAATACATGATCGAAGTACATAAATAGTCTCATAAATGTGAAATGTTAATATATTTTGGTTCTGCCTATAATGCTATTTTAGTGCCTGGAATACAAAATAGAAAAATAGATAAAGAAATTATCTGTAAAAATAAGTAACTGACACATTAATACATGTTAAAATGTGGTATGGCTGGTACTTGAGTAGGAATGTTGCTTCTACAGTTTTGGGGTTAAAGCCCAAATTATAAAGGTATGCACTGTAAGGGAGCTGATGCATGCTGAGTATAAAATTACTGGTGGAAAATGTAAATTTAAATAAGCCTGTTCGAAGAATGAGGCATATTTTTTACAGCTATTATTATTGCTGCTCCTACTTAAGAGGCTTCTGTATGCAAATACAGTATTTTGTGAGTTAAAACATGCTTGTGTTCTGCTCTTCCTGTGCTGCTCCCAGAATGTCATGTCTGTCTTAAACACATCAAATCTTTAACTTGCCAAAGGCTCTTGAAACAAGCACAGCTCTTCATTAGTCCATCTTCCTCAATTGCAGGAAGTCTACATAACTCTTAACTCTATATTGTTTTAACAGTGTCCAGTTTGAGCAGTTTATAAATACAGGCGAGATCTGTTTTCCCAGTATAAAAATAACCATTTTATCCAACTGTAGTGATTCTGTAACAACAAAAATTAAATAGACATTGTAAAGCTGATGGCGCTTTTTTCTGTTTTGGATAAAAAGTAGATCTTTCCTCCTTACAAAAAGGCAGAAAGTGGCTGCAAGTAGGCAGTTTTTATAAGCTTGAAGATAAATGACTTCATGCTGGAATGTCAGTAGCTTGCCTACATTACATTATCTGTAGAATCTGTATTACACGCAATCATTTTGAGATGCAGTTGTAGGTGAAGGAATTTCTTTTAATTAAATGGAAATATTTCTTGTTTAGGTCGTCCAAATCTCACCCAGGACCTATTGTCCACATTAGTGACAATCCAATGGATGAAGGAAAGGTAGGATACGTTTAAAGACTATTCAATACATTGTTTTTCAAACAAGACTGTCTTAAAGTACAGATACTACTGGTTTTGAGGGAAGGATTAGGTGAAGGGGGACAATGATTTGCCCTTCATTCTTTTAACAAGGCTTTAAGGTCTGAAAATAGTATGAAGCAGCACACAGACATGATTGTAGGATACATTACTAAAATAATCAAATCCAACATTTGAGAGAACAGATAAAAATGCTTAATTTCAAAAATTCTTGAAAGCAAGCAAAGATTGACTTATGGTGCTAAGATGTTACCAAAAAACTTAATGATAACCTAAGTGGAGAAATAATGAGAAGGAAATTGAAATAAACTTTATAATGCTCTTGGGTGTTGCTGTTTCACAGCTTTGAAATGGCTATTTGTGTAGCATTTATATAGAATACTGTGTACTTCACCTTCCGTTTAGCTAATCCAAGGCAGAGCTGCTGAGATTTGAGATTTACCTCAAATCACTTATTTAGCAGGCAGCATGTGGGGTTTGTAATAAATTATTTAAAATGAAACTGGCCTGTAATACAATTAATGTTTCAGAGAAGTCAACACAATTAAAATGTGTCAAAAAAGCTGTGTATTAGATTTCTCTTTCTTTGGAGTTACTATTAATGTCTCTTTTTATGCTGACAAAATTGTACAGTATGTGTTCTTGAAGCCCTTGCAAGACTGTAATTTGTGACATAACAGCCAGAGAGAACTTGAGCCATGAACTCAATGGTCATTAAGTTCCTTCTGGGATATCTGTTATGCTGCTCATGCAGGGACAATGTAGAACATGCAACTTTAGTTCGTAGTGATAACTTCACAGATTAAGATAAAGCAAGAAGTTAAAATGTTAGTATGCCTTCTCTAGGTGACAGCAATTACTTTAATACCAAATCGTAAATTCTCCACTTAAGTCATTGTTGCAAGACTAAAAGTGGGCTCCAGGTAACAGGTCTTTTCTAACAGCCTTGGGGTGGGATCATATGACTTCCCCACTCTATGAAGGTTCTTCAGTCTCTTTAGCTTTTGTGCCCAAAACAATTATTAGATCAAGTCTTAGTGGTCTGCTTCAACTCTTGTTCAGAACCCTTGTTCCGCACCAAACTATGAGCGGGAGTTTTCCTTAATTTTGGCAGTAGGAATAGAGCAGAACGTGACAGAAGTATTTGAAAACAACAGTCTTACATTTCTCTTCCAAAAGTGTGAAGATTCCTGACAGATGGTTAGAACTTAACCAGACACAGCTTGATGTCACTTGAAGCAGATTTTCATTAGTGATTCCCCTTTAGATTAATCAGGCATAAGTGATTAAATAGATTGAAATAAATTCTAGATTATTTTTCAATCTAATGTCTCAGAAATATCCTAGACTTTTGAGCTTCTGTTTGTAAAGAATCTTCAAGGGGAGAAAATTTTGCTTACTACTGTTCCACATATGCAGGAGAGATTTTTTTTTTTGTTTACATAAGTTACTAGAACTGGACAAAACTGAAAAAGTGGCAGGATGATGCTATTGTCTGAGCAGTGGTTTGAGTGTTTTAAGTGTGCTAGTTATAAGCTTGTATCCTAGGCACCTGTAGCTTCAGTCCAATAAGGAGAATTTCACGAGTAGTTTGGTTTTGTTGGAATGAAGCTCACTGCAGTAAGTGTGTAACTAACAGATTTCTCTTTAAAATTGGGCTTGAATCACATTCTGTAATCGTGAATCCTAGAATGAGTGCAGTGGAGCTATGGTAATGTCACAAAAGACAAATGATCTATTTGTTTTGGTGTATTCCACCAAGAACTACTGCTTTTCAATCGAACTGTTAATCAGTGTTTTAAAATCTGACCTTACACTCTTTTTCTTTGTGTTCTTGCTACTAGCATTCTAATTGCTGTAATATTTGAAGTTAAAATAGAAAATTATAAAATATGGCTTAAGAAAGACCAATTGAAATACTTTCCTCACTGCAGTGTCTGTATAGTATCTAATACTCACTTTTACTGGATCAAATATGCCTAATACTTTTAGGGTATTTTAGTTCTATATAGCACTGAAATAGATCCAATATTTTATCTGTAACCTGGTAAGAAATCCTCTGTTCTTCTTCATACTACAAAAACTGCATTCTGAAAATAGTAACAAGCTGAAAAGACTGTCCAGGCAAAACTTTTAGTGATGGCAATAGACAATATTGATCTAGATCTGTCCTTGACCACAATGGAATGTGTGAAGGCAGAGTTTTCTAATTTGTAATATGAAGGATGCTCCTTAGGCCACTTCTGTTTGCTCACAGGAAGTAGGCTGTTTTTTCCAAGTCCATGTTGCAGGGGAAACAGTGGGGAAGAAGGCTAATTAATGCTCCTGTAACACAAATGCTTTAAGGAAAGAACTCATAGCAGATCCAGCAGCTATGAAAGATGAAGCTGAATTGCTGCCTTTATATAAAACAAGTGTGAAGCCTGTTACTACAGTTTTATGCTGGCTGTCTTTTTGTTTCGGTAAGAGAGGAAAACGCTTGGCCTAACACATAGTTCAGTGAGCAGTTTGAATCTTCACTTCCTGCATAAATGATTCCATCTTACCAATCCAAACAGAATAAATTCCAGTGATGAAAATGCACAATAAAAAGTTTTTTTCCAGTGCCCCCACTTTCAGGAAGGAACATGCTTCAAGTTTAACGTTGACCTTCCTGGAACTCAAAGGGGTTTCCAAGGTCTCTTGGTCTCTTGTGTGTTTATTTTTTTGCTAGTTTTCCTTGGATGTAAGTTGTATTAACTAGACATTTAGGACAATGGCAAGTATGAGGTATCACTACCTACACTGCTTATAACTGATGTATTTATGAAGACAAAAAAAAAAAAGACTGTTACTACATGTAGTATTACACTGTGTCTCTGTGGGCCAAGAACTAGAGGCATTGCAGAATGGCATTTTTTTGCTTATTCTTATAGAGACATAATATATTATTTCTTATTGCAGCTTTTGATTGGCTTTGAGTCTGGAACAGTGGTCTTATGGGATCTGAAGTCAAAGAAGGCAGATTACAGATACACACATGATGAGGTAATGTTTTTCATCTGCATTACTGACTATGAGGCGATAATTTGCTATTCTATCAATTTATTTTTTTGCGTATTCTGCTTTGGTCACCTGTTGCTTCTGTTGAAACTTTGTGACAGAGCTGTAGAGTTTGAATAACAGAAATTTCAGACTGAATAAGTGTTCACTGAGTTGAAATTGGTGAAGCAATAAAGGGTGGCATGGATTGGATTCATTTACAAATTTTTGGGGGTGGGGAGGGAAACTTTCAGATCCTTTCTATTACTGACTAGTGTGACTTTTTTACCTGTGTTAAGAGCATGAGTCTCACATTCTGAAATGTATGTGTGTGGGAAAACATGAAATACTCTCATTACAATATTTCTTTAAACATACATTTTCTTTGTATGATAGGGTCGAGTTTTGAACTAAAACTGTGGTGGTTTAAGGCGTTTATGTATTTAAAACTTACAAAATGTAGAAAAATATAGGCTTTTTGAAAGACTGATATTAAAAATTGTTCAACATAATATGCCAGTTGATATATTTTATTTAACATAATACAAAATTAGCCTCAATTCATATTTATTTGATGGTAAAATGCCTGTATCGTTGTTCAGTACAAGTTAGGCCTGTGTCTTAAATCATGAAGGGAGTGCATTCTAAAGCTCTGTGCTGAACTTCTCACAAGACAGGGTTTGGGTGGTTTTGTGGTGGTTTTGGCTTGGTACTCATGCTTTTGTGTTTTTGCTCTGCCAGTGAAAAGTTTCTTTGTAGGGGGCGTCTCTGAAGTGGTCTAAGCCTTGGAACGTCAGAGCTGAATGAGGTTTCTTTGTGTGTTCAGAAATGTCTGTACCAGACTCAAAGTATGTTATATGAATAGCAATTTTCTGCATTTGAGTTTCACTGTATGTACCTAATTCCCTCTGCTTTATTTCTTAAGCCGATTTGTATCTTTGAATCTGCATCTTTTTCTAGTCAGGTTCTTATAGCTCTTGTTGTACTTGCTCTTCTCAAACTTTCTTTTCTTAATCATTCTATGTTATCTGAGTTTTCTAAGAGAAACACACCATAGCATATTTGAGATGTGGGCACACTGGATTTCTGATGTGGAATAACTAAGGGTTTGGTATCTTTTAATCTTGATGCTAGATTAGCCTTTTGATGCTGCAGGCATTAAGCAGATACTTCTTTGGAACAACCTACTATGAAACTGTTCTTGTACTTTGATATTAATGATCAGCTCAGTCCATCATGTTTATGCACTACTTCACACTTACATAGTTGGACATCAATTTAAGGTTTTCTGCAGTTATTCATTGGAATACTGTTGTCTACTTGGACACTGCTTTTGTATTATCAGCAGACCTGCAACCTAATGTGGCTGTTCTAATCTTTCAGTTATTTATGAATAAACTGAGCAGCACGGATTCCCAAGGGTCTCTACCAGTTACCTTCATCCAGGAACTGGTTAATTACTGCCAGCCTGTCTTTATTTTAGCTTGATTTACTTCCTGATACTTTCATGAATTATTCACCTGCAGACACTGTTCTGCTTTATTCGGTTCTTTTTACTTAGATTTTGTGGTTCTTTATTTCAAAAAAACAAAAACAAAAATCAAACCCACCAAACACACAAACCATAAAGAAGACTCGATATTGCCTTCCTGAAACAACCCTGATTTGAGACCTTGCAAACAATAGTGAATAGTTCAGAAGTTCAGATCTTTCATCTTTGGTTTCCCCTGGGATTTATTGGTAAATGCATCTAGGTGTTCAGTTTGCTTTTTGGCTGCAGAAGAGGTAATGAAATAGCTCAGGTTAGATCCTTTGGTAAAGCAACATGTGTTATCATAAATTTGCAGTGGATAGAAATAAAAATGATCTGTAGACTAAATTTGATGAGTTTCACTGTTCTCATTAGTGAGACTCAACATCCAGTGTTGTCCATTCAGGTCTTAAAAGTTGAACTATGCTTTTTCTGTGAGTTTAGTTTGCACTTTAGGAAAAAATTTTCTTTTTTGGAAAAAGAGGTACTGTATACAGTAATAATTTTGTGTTTGTCATCCATTTAACATTGCCAAGTAATTTCTTCTTCAGTGGGCAAGTTATTAAGATCTAATGTAAGGGGTAAGGAAGAACAGAATAATGTCCTTCTCTTGCATATGGAGTTGATACAGTTAGGTATTTTCAAGTTGTTCTGGATTCTGGCCTGAATTGCATAGAAAATACAATTATTGATTTTTGTCTAACAATTAAAAATATGTTTCTTCAAAGGCGCCATAGCAGAAAGGGCTGTAATTGTTCCTGGACTGGTGGCTTTGAGAGAAGATTCTATCAGATGTAGAAATGATAATGAATTAAAAGCTGCAGAAAGGAGAAGATTCTATGTATACTATATTATATTTCAGTGTGAGTCAGGTGAGGTGGGGCTTCTGCTACATCTTTTACTTTATTCTTCAGTGCCTCTCAGTTTTTTATTTAGCTGGGAAAATGGAGAAACTACCTCATTTTTTCAGTGAAAGGAATGGTTAACTCCATATTGTTTTGTTCTTAATCATGTTATGATGAGTTCTGACTAATTAGTAGCCTATATAAATATACTCTTGCTATATTTCTATTAGCACAGTTTCAAGTAACTGAATGTAAATGTTAAGAAATGCAGAAGAAATAGGGCTTTTACTGCATTTGCGAGAATAAAATTATATTGCCAAACAATAAGAACTTTGTTGGTTCTGATGAGCAGCTTCCATAACAGAAAAAAGAAAGCATTTTCACTTCATACTGAAAGAATTTACCGTGGAAAGGAGTCTTAAACAAATAATGCCATAACTGGTACTATGAAAAAAGCTACATGGCTTTACTGGACTTCTGATAAGGTTACCTGTTCATTGTAGTTGAATAATTTAGCAATTCAAATACTTACCCAAAAATTAAACATCTATATATGCATAGTAAGCAGATAATTCTTTTTAGTGTCAGGCTACTACAGTGGTATAGACTTTAAAGTAGAATGGAAAATTTGAACCCAGGGAAATTAAATTGAGCAGGACACAGTAAGGATACAGCGAACCAAAGGTTTGGGTAAGAAAAGAGTAAGTAGTTGAGAAATTTAGCCAGAAATAATTTAGTATGGGTCCATTTGAAATCTGACTGTACCTTGATTTTTTTTTTTTCAACATTTAAGATTCCTAGTGTTACATGTTAAGAGAACAAAACTGACTTCAGTGTTGAAAAACTTAGGTCAAAAAGATTCAACACAATTTGATTAATATATGTAATACAGTTAACACAAGTATTTTTACAAGTATGCTGGAGCCAGGATGCAACATGAATCATAACTTCAGAGTTAGGCTTGCTCCTGAATTGTTTTCTGGAATATTTTTTCTTATTGACTGGAGCACTAGGACATCTGTTCCCTTCCTAATAAATATGGCCACAGATTTATTTTTTTTTAATTCCTTTAGCTCCTTCTCTCCTCTAATCCCAATAAGAAGCAGTTACTGTGACATTTCATAATTATTAAAATGTTGTAGTGTCTTGCCAAGACCTTTGATTAGTTTAGTCTAATCTAAGATTGTATTGCTATGCAAAATAGTCTTGCCCTGACCCCAGCAATATCCTTCTGTAATTAGTTGTGGCTGTATGACAGTACAACCAGTCACAGTATATTTGATACTTTCCACTATTCCTGTACACTCAAGTGTACAGGAATATTGGTGCAGAAGACCCAATTGCACATGAAAACTTAAATTTTGAGGAAAATCCTAAGACTTTCTGGCAATCATAGAGTTCCAACTCCCTGCTGCTGGCAGGGCCACAGGGCCACCAGCCTCCAAGCATGATCTAGATAAAAAGCCCCATCCAACCTGACCTTGAACACATCTAGGGATGGGGCATCCACCATCTCTCTGGACAGCCTGTTCCAGCACCTAACCAATGTCTGTGAAGAACTTCCCCCTGATATCTAATCTAAACCTTTTCTCTGTTAGCTTTAGCCCATTTCCACTTTTCCTGCCATTATCTATCCTTTTAAAAAGTTGATTCCCCTCCTGTTTATAAGCTCCCTTCAGGTACTGGAAGGCTGCAGTGAGGTCCCCCCACAGCCTTCTCTAGGCTGAACAAGCCCAGCTCCCCCATTCTCTTTTTGTAGGGGAGGTGCTCCAGCCCTCTAATCATCTTTGTGGCCTCCTCTGAACCCTCTCCAACAGTTCCACACCTTTCTTGTATTGGGGCCCACAGATCTGGACACAGTACTCCAGATGGGGCCTCATGAGGGCAGTCCTCTTCTGTTGGAGCCCAGGATATCACTGGCCTTCTGAGCTGCAAGAGCACATTGCTGGCTAGTGGTTTTCTTGCTCAAGGGAGTGCATGGAGAGTTTGGCAGTCATGGAATAACTGGGAGAGATCTCCTCCGCTTTATGCGATGCAGAGGAAGCTGCTATTCCATTTCCTGTGAGGAAAAGTTGTAGATTTGATATTTCTGTGTACAGAATCTTCCTGTCTCTTGCTGCTTGTTTGTTTGCTGGTTTGGTGGCTTTGCTCTTTTCTTTGGAAAAGAGAAGGCTCAGGTGAGACCTTATTGCTCTCTACAACTACCTGAAAGGAGGTTGTGGTGAGCTGGGGGTCAGCCTCTTCCCACAGATAACTAGCGGCAGGACAAGAGGGAATGGCTGCAAGTTGTGCCAGGGGAGGTGCAGGTTAGAAATTAGGAGAAATTTCTTCTCAGAGTGGTTAGGCATTGGAATGGGTTGCCCAGGGAGGTGGTGGAGTCACCGTCAAGGAAAGATTGGATGAGGTACTTAGGGACATGGTTTATTTGGTAATATAGGTAGTAGGGGGACAGTTGGACTAGATGATAATCTTGGAGGTCTTTTCCAACCTTAATGATTTTATGATTGAATGACTTTTAAACCTCAGGATTTGTATCCTTGGTTCTCCACTTGATGAGAGCTCTTCTGAGTGTAGAGTTGACAGCCAGCAAAAAGAGCAACTCAGTCCAGTCCTGTCACACTTGAGATATTTGGTGCAGAGCTGCTCATCAGACACAGGAACTGCTGTCTTGGCAGCATCAGGGAGGAAGAATGGAGACATCTCAAACTCCTAAAGTGTAGCAGTGGAGGGTCACAGAGAGACCTTTTTCTATGAATCAGGCCTGCTTACTTGCACTGGGGAAACATTTCTGGCTGTAAACCTATTGAAAATAAATAATTATTTGGGTACTGGTTAACTGCAGTTCAGTCAGTGTCCATCCATCACTAGCCATTGCAAAGGTGATGATTCTGTGTCTGTTAGAAATCGCAGGCATGAGCTTGATTGGTGGTGGGAGTTGCAGGATTGACATCACCAGAGCTTGGTGCTACAGCACAGCTGCAGTTCTGCACGATGTCAAGGCACAGGACGTAGCTGTTGGGAGCCTGGAGCTGGATCCAGGTCTGTGGTCTTTCCTGTAACAGTGCTGTGAAACACACTTCTCTATGTGGTGACAGTTAATGGGTGGCTAGGCTTCATCAGGCGTCATGAGCAGGATGGTCAGGCAGGTGAATACCATAAAGACTGTTTGCTGGGAACTTTGCCATTGAATTAGTCTCTTCCTCCTCCTTTCATTGCTTTGTAGTTTACATTGGTCTTAAAACGTATAACTTGAGGGCCTGTGTGGTCTACCACCGTCATTGGGTGCAATTGGGTTTTTTTAGGAGTCGTTATCTCACTAAAGAGCAATGAGGGTTAAACTTCTTGCATGATCAGAGGTTTGTGGAAAGATACCAGTGTGATGACTAATGGGAAGAAGCTGAGTTCTGTTATATCTTTCTATCACTTGCTGCTTAATTTCATTCCAAATTACTTGACCTTTAGTAGGCTTTCTTGAAGTAAATTCCCATATTATCTCACTTGTTGCCTGACAGCTAAGTCAGTAAAACACCATCCATGTTTTCTACACATTTGAATGTGTGCCTAGCACCCTGCTCTTGATTGGGACACAAGAACACTAGGACTGTTCATCCAAATAACAGGAATGCTTGTAGGGTGGACAACACCACCATCCATAAAACCTTTGTAATCCTATTTCTGCTTAGCCTTAGCTGAGGATGGCAGCTCTAGGTCAGGATTAATATTAGTGCTGATTGCTGGCATGTTCTTCCCTCCACATCATTCTACTTTGTAAAAAGGAATTTATTTAGAATTTGTTCTTTATTTTTTTCTATTATTAACATCCTGGACTTTTGGAGCTCTATACTTCTTTATAACACTAGTATGTTGCACATTTAGAAATAGTTAAAATATGCAAATGTAACATTCTTTCTCAGATAAGTTGGAAGAAATTACTCTGTGACATAATGGAACTGCAATTGTGAATGAACTTTTTCTTTAGAAAGTTTCCCTTAAAGCCTTTCATCAAAATAGCTTTTTTGTCTTAGGCAGGCTGTATGGAAAATAAGACTGTAAATTCTTTGTGCATCATTCTTAAGCCTTTTATGATCAAACACTGGGGATTAAAAAAAGTTGCACGTCTTGTTTGCTGTATAAACTATATTCCGTGTGTTTCCCACACTGTACCTTCAGCCATGAAAAAATAAATTAAATTTCTCAACTATTAGTTTTCTTTCTAAAAAAAATGAAGAACAACTTTTGAAAACTAAAACTAAATCATATAATAAAAAACAGTATTTTGTTCTGATATAAAGTAAGCTTTGATAGCATTAGCTCAGCAAATGTATTATAGATAACTATTTTTAGGCTTAATGTTCTAGTACATGGCTGAGTATAAGAGATTATTTTACAGCATTAAAAACATGTCAAAGTAGCCTGTGGGATTAGGAGGAGGGGAAAAAAGCAACCCTGACATGTGACTTGCTAGGGACCAAAGCCTGTCAATGCAGTCAATAGGCACTTGGACATTTCATTGTATCAAAGGTATTACAATTTAAGTTTCAGTAGCTACGGGTTTTTTTCCCCCATATGCAACATCTTTACTCCCCCCCCCCTCTTCCAGTAGGGGAAGGAGAATTAGCATAGGTACTCCCAAATAACTATGCTCACTTTTAATGTTGTGGTAAACCTATAGAGAAGGGTTCAGTGTCGTCATCTGCTCCAATTTAACAGAAAATACTGTCTGTGTCCATGGAAATGGAGGACTATCATAAAATGACAATGAAATCTGAATAGGCTCTGGTAAACAGTCTGGTTTGCAGAATTTCATGCTCAATTAATGGCACAGAAAAGTAAAAGATGATAGCCAAATCAAAAAAACAATTAAAGGAGGTCCCCATGATTCTGGTTCATTCCTGTGGGAAAGAATGCAGAAACATTTTGTCAAAGATTGTGTTATACTTGAAAAGCAATGAAGGAGGTGTGTTTTAAGAGAAGCCAGTTTACTTAATCTTGTCCTGCATTCTAGGAACTGTATTTCACAGAATTGTAGGGGTTGGAAGGGACCTCAAGAGATTGAGTCTAACCCCCCTGCCAAAGTAGGTTCCCTAGAACAGGTTGCACAGGTTGGTGTCCAGAGTGGTCTTAAATATTTCCAGAGAAGACGACATCACAACCCCTCTGGGGCAGCCTATTCCAGTTCTTGCAGCGGTCTAAACTTGGTATAATAAAAATGGGTTGTAAAGCCTTTTAGAAACAGGGGAAGGTGCTTAAATTAACCAAGTTTTGCATTCACATCAAAGTATTAACTTTTCTGCTTGTATTTTGTCTTGTGGTAAGGTGGGATATGGAGAATAGTATCAAACTGTTCTGAAATTACATACATGTATCAGTTACAGGGTCAAAATTGAAAAGAAATGTATTTGTTCTATGTATATTTTATGAATGGAAACAGTTAAATGCCCTTGGTGGAAAATAAAATCAGAACTCAAGTCTTTACTGAAAAGTTTGACTCGTAAATTGTAAGGGTGTATTTAGAATCATTATTTTTTTATACCCCTGTAAAGAACCAAGAAATAATAATGATTTCTAGGGATATTGACAAGTTATTGCATCAGTAAAACTAGATTTCATAAAATATTTTTAAACATGCATTAATCTCTTTAAAAACTACTGATCTACTTCAGATATTTTTGTAAGAGTTTTGCATTAAAATGCTTTTAATTTTGTTTCTCAGACTTCTTTCAGTCTCTTATTTGTGACTGTGCTTTGTAATCCTACGGTCTGAGTTAACTGTTGCAATCATTGCAATAATTTTTCTTTACAAAAATGACACATTCACCTTCTTTACAGGCAGTATAAAAGTCACTTTTCCACACAGGATAATTCTTCTGGACCAGCTGTTGAAAGTGAGGCTACTTTTGTGCACAGCCTGTCTCCACACAATATTCTAGAATGGGTTTGTTTTTTTTTTTACACTTCTGGTAAAGTTTTGGCATATGTAGGACAGCACACTCAACCATGTTATTAAAAAAAAAAAAAACTTGTACTTTCTTCCATTTCCTTTTGTAATGTCATTGAGGAGGGAGTAAGGATAAAATGGAACAAAGATAACTGACTTACACAGTTCTGTCTTTTTTTTTTTTCTTGCATAGGCTATCCACTCTGTAGCTTGGCATCATGAAGGAAAACAATTTATTTGTAGCCACTCAGATGGTACCTTGACCATATGGAATGTAAAATCTCCTACCAAACCATTCCAGACGATCACTCCACATGGTAAGATGGTGAAGATGGATACCCACTGTGTTGGACAACTCCTAAATCACAGAGGACTTGGTTTTGTTAGGCACATATTTTAAAAAAAAAAGTGTAAGAAAATTATTTGCAGTTCAAGTAAACTTTGTTATATCAAATACTGATAGCTTGAATTTTTTTAAAAAAGCCCAGACTTCAAGAAATAAGAATCCAAATCAGTGCAATTTCATATAAATATCTGAATTCTAAGCTGGCCTTTCACACAATGTCATTGATCTCAAAATTAACAAAAGATGTATGTTGCAGGGCTTGCTTTTTGCTTGACATTACAGTCCCATATGTTGTTTAAAATACATATAAGCAAGCATCTGTTTCATGTGTATAAATGTGTAGATTACCACAGAAATTCTTGGAAAGATTTGTAACGGAGTAAGTCTAGCATCTGATAAAATATTCGCACTTTCTGAGAAGTCTTGCATTAATGTTAATCTAGGAAGTTACATTACTTGTTCATCTGAAATACTCTGCTGCTCTTCAAAAAAAAAAAGTCCTTTACAAATGCCAGATTTACATGTTTTGTGTGTCGAAGTCATGTTTTAGCAGCTTGTTTGCCTCGCATTCTTAAGTATGAATGTATCAGGTTAATCTGCAGTCATAGTACAAGATGCTATAGCTAAGTATCCTGGTTTACCTGTCAGCCTCTAGAAGTCCATGTTTACTGTGTTGGTTGTGGACTAGAGTGGAAAAAGGAAGCTGTGGATGTCTATATGGTTCTGTAACAGCAAAAAAAAAACCCCAAAACTTACTGTTACTGTAGAAGTAAAATTAGTTAGACAAGGCTAACTTTATTTTTAAGTTTTGACCTCTTTTAGTAAACATTTTTGTTTTCATCTTGGGCTGCAGTTGTATCAGGCTTTATCAGTCTTCAGATAGAAGAGGTACATACTCTTAATTTCTCCTGACTCCGTGGGAAATTGTAACTGTAGAAGCTTCAGTCACTATTAGTGGGCAAGAGAAAGAGTTGGGCCTTCATGTTCAAGCTCAAATCTTAAACCTGTAAGGGTAACACTCAGAATAAACTTTATTTTACTTCTGACCTCAGCAGTTTTAATTGCAAAATGGTAAACATGAAACTTTAAATATCCTGGTGCTCCTAAAACAACTTTTTTAGGGTAGGATTATAGTTTTGAAATCTTACCCAAAAAAACCCCTAAGTTCCTAAACCTAGATATTCTAAGTTGGCATATGGAGAGTTTTAGCAAGTCTTTAATGATATTATTCCAAGGCATACTCTGTAGTCGTTAGAGGTGTTGAATATACATTTGTATAAATGTTCTCCTTTGAAAATTGTGTAGTGAATGTCATAATTTGCCATTATACTATGGAACTGCAAGTGTAATATAAGAATATAATTCACTTCAGGAAAGCAGCTAAAGGATGGAAAGAAGCCAGAACCCTGCAAACCTATCCTTAAGGTGGAATATAAAACAACTAGATCTGGGTAAGACTTGCTTTGTATGCTAAGTGAACATATGTAATATAAATGTATCTCTTGGGAATGTACTTTGTTACCTAATTGTTTGGATACACATCTTGATGGCACTGAGCTATGGCAGAACTGCTGCAATAAAATTTATGAGTTTGGTCAAGCAGATGTTGAGTAAACTAAAAAAACATATGTGAACGAACTACTACAAACAAATATTAACTTAGGTACTGCAAATGCATTGCCCCTGGGCAGTAGCTTCCATGCTATTGAAGTTGTGTGTTTCTGGGCAAACTTCTGAGACTATTAAAGAAAAAGGCAGATAAAGCACAGAAGACATTGAAGCACAGACCTGAAAAACTGACAAATGTTAGCATGATGTGAATATTCTAAACTCTGAATGTGTTCCTCCCACAAAAATGTTAGACAGAAGCTCTTCTAGTAGAGTGCAGTAATTTGTGCAGTGAATTGTGCCTAATTATGCACATTGAGAATGTAACAAAGCAATAATTGCATCAAGAGGCTCAGATGGAATTACAGTATCTCAAGTAGTACGATTGGTTACCAAGGCTGCAATTAGGATTGAAGGATTTCATGAACTGTATGGAATTTCTTTTATTTATGGTTCTAAAGTACTTTATTAGAGTAAAAAGTACAATATAGAGATACAATAGTCATGGAAACCTGGTCAGCTATTTGCAAAAGTTGATTTTTTTTTTCTTCTTTTTATTATTTTCTTTGAGAGTGGAGGTTAGTATAGCTTTCATTGACTTTTCAGGCATTTAAATCTATAAAAGATAATTAATTAATATAGGCTTCTATTATATATTGATATATCCATTGTGGTGGGTTGATCCTAACCAGAGGCCACTAAGGCTGCTCTGTCACTCCCCTCCTCTGCTGCACAGGGGTAAAAAATATAAGAAAAGGGAGAGGGCACTCACCAATTACTGTCATGCCCAAAGCTGACTCAACTCGGGGAACTAAATTAATCCTGCCAAGAATCTGCTTTGGTCTGGGCTTTCCACTGGGTCAAAGACTCCTTTGGGCATCCACGTGTTCTGGTATGGGGTCTTCCACGGGCTGCAGTCTTATTATGAATACTCACTCTGAAGGAAAAGATTATTTGAAGTTTGTTCTATGCAATTATAATAATACAGCTTGCAGACTGGATGACGTTGCAGTTTAAAGAGGAGTTGATTCCAGTACAACTTCTAAGAACTTCACTCTTTGTGTGAGCACTGGAAACTGAGAGATATAATAGAAATAAGTTCACATTAGGAAAAAGTAATGTACCCAAGCAGTCTTTTGCTGCATTTCAATTTAATATTTTTTCTATATTTTTTTATTCCATGTATTTCTAAATCTGTAACTATTGTGATACTCTTACAAAACTGTTTGTTTTTTTTTTTAATTAAACTACATAAACCCCACTGTAAAGCAGTGCAGTGAAAATGTCCATTCATTTGCTGCTATATGTATGCCAGTTCACACTTGAATTTTCAGTTTCACTTGTAATTGTATTACAAGACTTAAGGCAAGGCAGTACCACTTTTCAGTGCTTAAAATTTTGATATTTTTTCTCTACCAATAGAAATTGATTAGGTCTGAATGTGATATAATTTTGATTTTTAGCTGAAATGTTGGCTTAATTTCCCAAGTTTTTCTAGCTACTGAAATCTAACTTGCTTCTATAGCAGTCTGCTCTAACAGTTATTTAAAACAAAACAAAAAAGCCTACCCAAAAAACCCCAAAAGATTACAGCATCTTTAAGTGTTTAATGTATATTTAAACTATTTCAGTTTGTGAAAAGTGGTGCATAACTGATCCATGTTCACTTTTTTCCATGCACTAATTGGAATTCCAACATCTGTCACCCCTTCTTTCTCGCTCCAACCTTATCCAGAGTGGTCTGGGATCTGGGTCTCTTTTAGTATCTCCTGATGTGGTAAACATTTCATCTCTTTACTGCATCTAATGCTACAACTTCTTTGAGAAAAGGTGTCCAGAACCATGCTGAAGGAACATAACTGATTGCAACCTGTAGGAGGGGCTACAGACAGACACTTCTACTGCAGCAGTTCATACTGCTTTCTGGAGTTGGGGAAACAGCAGGACGTGATACTTTTTTCTGAGAGAGTACTTATTTCTTAAGTTTATACTTTTTCTGTTATTTGGCTTAAGTCTAATGCTGGTAGTGCCTGTGAAGTCTCCAAAGCCAAAGTTCTTTACCATAAAACAATAGTATGTTTGTAGCTTTATATCTGGAAGAATATATGTAGAAAGCTTACTATTGACAGTAATCCTGTACCTGGACTATGGGTTTGAAAGACAATTTCATGGTATATTCCTTAGGGAAACATAACTTTCCAGTCCCAGAAGCATAATGTCGTTTTTCTGCAGCCACTTAAGTTTACCTAAAATACTCTTATCTCTTTGTGAAGCAATGAGTTCCAAGGTAGGTTACCTTTTTGAGCTTGCTGAAATGGCTTCCATGTAGCCTTTTCTGCCTAAAGTGAATATAGATAAACTCTTGAGCTTCCTAATGCCACTTCCAACCTATCCAGATTCAGTCCCTCATAGCATTTACTCTGGTTGATAGTAGCATTACTGGCTGCAAGTTGGAGCACAGGAAGTTCCGCACCAACATGCAGAAGAACTTTTTCACAGTGAGGGTGACAGAGCCCTGGGACAGGCTGCCCAGGGAGGTGGTGGAGTCTCCTTCACTGGAGATATTCAAGACCCGTCTGGACGCCTATCTGAGTGATATGAGCTAGGGAGCTGCTTTGGCAGGGGGGTTGGACCTGATGATCTCTCGAGGTCCCTTCCAACCCCTACAATTCTATGATTCTATGATTACAGTAAAACATTCCAATGTTACTCTTTGCTATTAAACCTTGGTACAATAGATGTTACAGCTCAGAAGTCTCCCCATAAAACATAATGGAAAAAGTGTATTCTCCTGGTAGTTAATGCAGCTCTAACTGACTAACTGTTCCCCTTTAGCAAGGTGGATATGTATAATTGGAACCCAGAGTTTACTATAATAATAATTCTCCAAGTAAGTAAATCTTCCTGATCTGTTACTGTGCTTTGAATAGTACTATTTTGTTGTTTGAGCCTGTGTGTTTGAAAGCACCCTTCTCAAAGTGAATTTGTGATTTATCTTCACTGCCTCATTAAGATTTCCAGTCTTAGGCTAAATAAACCTTTGAAGTCTTTTCTTGTTTATTGCTAAGGATTAACTTGACAAACTCACCTGTAGCTTGAAAAGTAAGCAGTGTGGTACCAATGGCCTGACTTCACTATACACTGTTCTGTCTCAAGTCCAGATTGCCAGAAACAGTCAGTTTTCTTCTAAAATTGAGAAGAAAACATCCTCTAGTGTTGTGAGCCACTGAACTCTGAGTTGTATTATGGTTTCATGCACTGTGAGACCTAATCATGTGTCTTCTGAAATTTTTTTCAATGAAACATCGCCATTTGTAGTGAATTTTAAGTGTACCCCTAGAGATTTTACAGTTTTAACTGATGAGTAAATCAACATAAAGGGATTGCTTCCAAACCTGCTGAAGCAGAACTGTTTCAAAGGAGAACCCCTGTATTAGCAGCTGCTAAAAATGCTTTTTAGCAATTCCCTAAGAGCTAAGCATTGCTGTCTAAGTGCCTTCTGTTGTTTCAGTAGCCAACAAAGTTGTATCAGTCTCATCTAGTATGTGAAGTAGAAAATTTTTAATTCTCTTAAATTATCTGTTTCAATTTAGCATTCATTTGCACTAACCTTTTAACGCGTATCACAGCAGAAGGACAACACTGAGTGTTCCATGAAAAAACGCACAGCTTGTTAGTGGTAAATTCATGGCTTCATGAAAATATGAAATTTCATGCAGAGGCCTGTATTAGTCTTTCTGGCAGACTAAAGTCAGCTTTAATCTTTGACTTGTCTGTGAAAAACCCATGTGACAGATCCATGTAATCTATTTTTAGCTCTTCCATTCTTTGCTCCATAAGGATACAGATTCTGGCAAGCCTGCTCAAAGCAACCTGATTACACTGAGAAACAAACCCAGGAAAAAACAGCATGCAGTTTTCACTGTGATGTGTGGAACTTAGAAACTGAAATTTGTCACTGTGTTATTGTCAACTGACCTTGGTGAACCCACAAGTCTCATAATTGCTGTAAACTGTCCTGGCAACATTGTGGTTTTAAAAACGTAATGATTTGTGTGAAGACAAATACTAAAATGAATCACTGCACTGCAATGAGAGAGTGAAAATACATCACACCAGTGTTTTTATCTTCATTTACATCCTGAAAACTGTAAGGTTAAATTAAAGTTTGTCTGTTTCCTGATTACCGCTTCGTGGACCTGACCACAAAAAAAAAAGTGTGAAGTTCCAATATGAGGAATAGCAAAAGCCATTTAGGCAGTACAGAAAAGATGGTGTTACAGAAAAAAAAAAAAAAAGGAAAAATCTCTTCAGATTTACTTTCACAGTATGGGAGGGTGTTTTTTTCCTCCTACGGATTTTTCCTGGATACTGACATACTATCTGTGTCCCAGGTAGACACAAACAGAGGCTAGGATTCCTACCTAAAATGAACATAAAAATAGTGTTCAGGAATTCTGTAAGTGGGACTATTTCTTCCTGATCCTGATGGAATATTTAATAACTTGGATAAATGAGGCTCTTGGCAAATCTGAATCTGCAGTTCAGTAGAAAAGAAAAAAAAAGTTTAATAAAATGAAAAAAAGATCATCTTGGCAAACAGTTGCAAATATTGGTTTAATAAGCAAAAAGTTTGGATGAGGAGTTTGACTTGAGTCAAAGTTGTTTTTTAGGTTTTGAGAAACATACCCAAGCCATAAATTGCATGGAGAGATGGTTTGCATTATTTTGACTGTGTGTCTGCTTAATGGTATCTCACTGAACTTTAAAGGTTATAACAACGGCTTAATCTCTTTACATATTATCTTGGCTTGATCCTAAATGCCTCTGCTTTATTCCAGGGAGCCTTTCATCATTCTCTCAGGAGGCTTGTCATACGACACTGTAGGAAGGAGACCCTGTTTAACAGTTATGCATGGGAAAAGTACTGCTGTGCTAGAAATGGATTACTCTATTGTTGATTTTCTAACCCTCTGTGAAACACCATATCCTAATGGTAGGCTCTGTAATGATTTCTTTTTTTTTCTTAGTACTTTGACCTCTCCTCTCTGGAGTTTTATCCCATCAGAATATTCTGTTTTATCTCTCAGGATCAGACTACAGCAGCAACATCTGTTATCCCTATTGTCTGAAGTCTGTTTTGCTTCCGAAAGCATCATAATAGAATAGTTTATTATAAAACCTATTTTGCTTCTAGAAGAATGCTAATTACTGGTTGTATGTTTTTCCTTTTTTTAGCCCAAAAGCACGTGCAGACAAAAAGTAGCATTATAGTTTTAAGCTGTAGTTACTGCAGCATATGTATTCATCAATATTTGAGTACATAAGACATTTCTAGTCAATGCTAAATCTTGATTAGCATTTGCATAGTACTCTTACAGTGACTTCATTCCAATACACGCATGACGTTCATCCCAAACCTAATCTCTCTTCTTCAGAAGGTGATATTTTATTATAGTTTAGGTGGCTGTCCCAGATGAGACATCAGTCTGTTCTAATGTTTTTAGCTGTCTGATTCCATCAGAGTATATAAAACTGCTAAGCTCAGAATTTGAGGTCTGCCCGAAAGTAGGCAAGATAAACTTTGGAGACTTTAAATTTTCGTATTTTAGTGTCAAGTTACCTGTCTGTAATCAACTAGAAATTAAACCCCACTGAATATGAGGAAAAGCATTTTGGGGGTGGGAGTAGGTTACTGTTCCATAATTTGGCTTTTTCTCAAAAATACTGCTTATACAAGTTCTTCTACATATTCCTCTTCCTGTTATTTGAGCTGTTTAAATGATCCTAGCAAACTGGAAGAAAGCTGGGGCTATTGAATTAAAGGGAGAGTATGGCTTCTCCAAACAAAACTTCTTATAATTAAGGGGGTGAATATATAAAATGTTTTCAGAAACTGTGTAGTCATCTCGGTGGCTTTTCTACTATTGACTGATAGGATACAAGAACTAATCACATTCTTGAGGCTGTGCATGTAGGAGCTACACTTATAATTAACTTCTTTCTTTCTTGTTTTCAGACTTTCAGGAACCATATGCTGTAGTTGTTCTTCTAGAAAAGGATTTAGTACTCATTGACCTTGCACAAAATGGGTAAGAATATTGTGTAGGTTTTTTAGTGGTTGGCTGAAGTAGTCAGCTTATTGTTCTACTCTGTAACTTTTTAATCTTACAATAATGTCGAGAATATAAAATTTTGAATATTAAATTTAAGTATTCTTCAGTAGAAATGAGAATCTTTAGAGAACTTTTCTCAATTTAATATGTAGTAGGTGAGTAGAATAGTAAACTACTTTTTCCAGGTTTGATTGACCAATAGAAATTAGTGCTGCTCTTTAATTATCACAGTTTATTTTCAAGTTGATTCCTTAGTTCTGTGAAGGGACCTTGGAATTTTGGGGAAGGGAGCAGGGAGAAAAACTGTTCCAATAAGCCAGAGAATTTTGACTGATATATAGCATAAATATTTACTGATTTATTGCTAAATGAATTGCCGTCTTTATCACTTAAAGTAGCTCAATACTCATGCAATAAATATCATATGCATAAAATCAGAATGGTAACAACTACTCCTTCATTTGCTACTGTGGTAAAAGGTTGCTTAAAAGTTGTGAAGTCTGTAACAAGATACAAATACTTGCTTAACACGTTTTAGGTCTTTTGTTACTTTATCCTCACATCAGTCCATATACTTTAATGATGAAAAATTCTGGATCCTGCGAACTTATTTTTATCAAAGGTTTTGTATAAGCCATAACAATTAAGACTAGTAGCAGAGGATCCTGATGGATAAGATATTTGTAGTGTTCCTGTTTTAGTCACCAGTGATCAATCGAAAAAAAATCCATGTGTGCAACATTCTTTTAGGATAAAACAAATGTGTAAATATGCATCTTCAAAATCCAAGGTGATACCTTAGGTAACGAAGACTATTGAATTTTTAAGGTGGTCAGGTTTAGTCCTAATCTCTGCAGCAATTTAAATTAGATTTACACGTTACATAGCCATATGCTGTATCCAAAACTTTTCCGATATACCAGTGGTAATAAGCTTCTAACATTCATACATTGAAAGATTAATAAAACATTTTTTTATGACCTTGAATTTGTTGTGCAAGGTACTTTAGATTAAAAAAGTTTGCAGGCCCTGAAAGTTAAGGTAAATCTTTTTCCGTTTCACGTTAAAAAAATCTTCAGCAGTTTTTAGAAGACTTATAGTAGTCTTTGTAATGATGAACTTGCAAATTATTATTTTACATCTGAAAAAAGCAAGGGAATTAATAGGCTGGGTTTTGGTTTTTGCCACAGGAGGCTTCCTTTTGCTTGGTCTCATAGATTTATATTAGTTTTTTAAAATGAGCCTCTTTCATCCAATTTCTAGATCTATTTTAGCTTTCCAAGTGTTCTTCGTGCCAATAACAGTACACAGAGCTGTTTTCATCTGTTACTGCTAAATTTTCCTTTAGCTGTGATCCTTTTTGACTCAAAGGCAAAAATAACAAAGCATATGCATAGTATGTGCTTATCTGAAGATAAATGTTTCTTTGCACACATATATTTTTTTGCCTTATTACTGGCTTTTCCTCATTAAGACTCTCACTTTTCTGATGAAGGTGATAGGGAGTATGTGTCTGCTTCTAATTGGTAACTGAGTGTGTCTAACTTTCGGGAAGCGATTCCAGTGTTGAAAGTAGGTTATGAAATGTTCAGGACCACAGTCTCTCTAATACCAGTATAGTAACATAAAATGAGATGTGGATTCTTCAAGTCTTTCTCCCTGGAAGAACAGACTGAAGAATTAGAAATAAATTTACAGCTCCACATTACTACAGTTAGGACCTGGTAACTTCTGTTTTTCAACAGGCCATTACATCGTAGCTTTTAAAAATGTAAGATTATGGGGAATAGCACTGTTCCAGAAATATTTTAGAAACAGTACAAACTTTAGGTTCTGTAGAGTGCTACAGCATCTTCATAATGTACTGGATGAACATTAAAGTTGCATAATTTATTTTTTCATAATTCATTTGATAAGCATTTGTTTTCCTCTATATAATGCAAACTTAGTCTTCAGTGTTTTACTTGATTCTGCATTTTTAAAAAAGTTGTTCCTAAATTAACTGTTTTCCCCTTTCATCTGCTAAAGGTACCCTATATTTGAGAATCCCTATCCTTTGACTATACATGAATCTCCAGTTACCTGTTGTGAATACTTTGCTGATTGTCCTGTGGACCTCATACCTGCACTCTATTCAGTTGGTGCTCGACAGAAACGTCAAGGTTACAGTAAGAAGGTATAGTATCTAGTACATATGTATGTATTTGAAAATACTGAAAAGCAACAGCTCTAAACAATAAGAGCGGCCATACTAAGACCAAAGTTTCATCTGACTTGTATTAATTACTGGCAAAGATAGGGTAACACTATATCCTCTCCAGATATTTGCTGTGTCAAGCCTATAGTCATGCTCTCCTGGAAGCAAAGAGACTTCCTGGAGCAGGGGTGTTGTTTCTATCACTGGTTGATTTGGGGTTTTTTTTCTGCAGTTGATGTCTAATTACTTTTTGAAGTCACATGAAACACTGGAATCTGTAGCATCTGCAGTAATTTCAGTGGCTTAACTTTGCGCTGTATGATATTTTCTTCCTCAGTGTATTTGTTCATCTTCCAGGAATGGCCTATCAGTGGAGGCAACTGGGGTTTGATCACTCAGAGCTACCCAGAAATAATTATTACAGGGTAAGTAACACCATAGAGTAGTAATAACTTAGCTGATTAAGTAGAAGTGAGAATGTTTTGTTCCTCTTATAGAAAATGGTTTTCAAAAGAGTGATTTGATTTAAGAAACTATGCTCACCAGACAGGTCATTCGCATTTCCTGTTAACAGGAAAGTGAAACAGTGTGAAAGAGAAGGCAGGGACAAAATGATAGCAGGTGTTTCACAAAGATCATGATTATGCTGTGGCATTGTGATTATATCTGCTTGCTACCAGTGTATCCTGGATGAAACTTAGCTTTTATTCTTTAACACTTGCCAAATAGTCATGTAGTGTTCTAAGTCACAGGAAGCCTATTAAATACAGTTTGGTTCTCAAAGAGAAGCCAAGCTTATTTCAAAATTCAACCAAATACTTAAATATGTCCATTTTGATCTTCTTTTGAGACTGATCCTTCTAATACTACTCTAAAGAGCATAAATAAAACTTAGTTATACAATGCACAGTTATAAACTGAAAGGGCTAAAGTTTACATTAGGGCTTGCTAGCACTTTATACTAGACATTGCAGAGACTTGAGAGACAGTCCTGAAAAAAAAATCTAGTTATGTGATTCATTTCAAAGATAAATAAGTAAGTTAGGTACCTCATTTACATGGAATATATTTAGGCATCTTTTGTTAAGTGTCACTCCAAATAAAGGGTATCTTTTAAGAAACATCACATGGTAAAGTGTACCAGAGGGGTAACTGAAATCAATATTTAAAATGGTAAACTAGTATTAGTACAGTGGAATTTTGGGGAACTACCCTCCAAATGTGTTTTAATCCCTTCCATCTAAAGTGATTGTGTTGTTGAAGTACCAGATTCTAATAAATTCTGAAAACAGTGTCATTACATATAATAAAAATAGAATGTTAGCTGTATATTTCTAATCAGTAGCAAAAAGGTCTAACACTCACAACTAACCATTTCATCATCTTACTAATCTTTTAATATTTCATAGGCATGCTGATGGGTCAATCAAGTTTTGGGATGCCTCAGCAAGTAAGTGTTTTCAGTAGACATTTTTTTCCTGTGCAGTAGTTTTCTAAACTTCCTGATTTCTCTAATGGAATGTAATTGAAGACTAGTCATTCTTGTTTCTTGTCTCATGTAGAGTCGCTAACTCCATAGGAAACTTTTTGATTTTAAGTAATATAAAATTAATATTCTTAGTTGATTGCTTCACTGTTTTTACTACCTTAGTGAAAATGCACTGGTAGTCTAAGAGCCAGCTAGGATGGAAGACTTCTAAAATGTTTTTAGAAGCACATTATTGAGCATAGCGATGCATGACAGGCAAATGCTTTCCTTTTTAGTACAATTGAATTTCAGTAAGTTATTTTTGTCTCTTAGACAGAAGAGAGGCATGTGTTTAAGACATCAGCTCCCCATAAATTACAGTCTCTAAATAAAAAAAAAAAACCATTTGAACCAGTGGTAATTATAATAAAATGATCTAGGCGTTTCTGAGGAAAGGTGGAACAGCAAAATAAGGACCTTTCTCCAAGAAAGGCTCTGAATATTCCTGAAGAGTCTAATGCCATTTTACGTTTCAGGTAAAGGGTCAATTACAACAATAACAGTGAGAAATGCAATAATTCAAATTAGAATGGACTACACTTTACTCTTGCTGCTTAAAAGGTGTCTGAAGCAATCTTGGAATCATTATCAATACTTCAATCTTTGAAAATTTGTGGGAAAGTGGTGAGATTCCAAAATGCAAAGGGGATTGTGGGTGTTGGAGAGAACAGATGCAATGTATAAGTTAAACTGGGAGGAGGAGTATTTGGAGTCTTTTACAGATCTTTTAATTCCAGTTTTGGGTGGGGGTAGAACCTGGAAGAGAGGCCTGGGAACAGACAGTAACACCAGACCTGATTAATTCTTTGTGCCTGTTCAGCATAGATCTGTCAAAAGGAGGTCCTGTCCAAGATATTCAGAGTTTTGGGGTTTTTTTTCTAAAACAGATAAATGAACCAGTTAAGACAGAAAACGGATCTATCCTGTATCTTAATTTTTTAAATCTCATAACCCAGTTTTACAGATGAACTAGGGAAGTGTGAATCAGGTAAAACTACTGAAATATGGAAGACAAAGGATAATATAAATTAGGTTTTCCTAATGCTACAAATACTAATGATTAATATTTGTAGTAGTGATTTGGACCATTGATGAAAGAATATGCCTGTGAAGTATTAAAGCAACATGAAGACAGTTGAAAATGTAAGAAAGAATTAGAATTACAATTGAGAATGATATTACCAATTCTTGAACAGCATCCATGACCATTTATTTGAATATAAATTCAATGATTTACACTCAAAACTTATGTTCTGGAAAAAATAATAATTTGAGATGTAATGGATTGCAGCTGATGTTGCACACAAAATCATTGGGATAAAGAAGTGTGAGTCTCTGTAAAACCAATATGGAGTAATTCTTTTATAACTTTAAACTGTAGCAAGGCCTCACTAGAACAGTTTTAGGAAACACGTTATCAAGGAAGTGGACTGATCAGAGGGCAGCACTATTGAATGAGCAGACAGAAGAAAAAAAAAATTGGAGGACTGGGGGCTGTCAACTCTAAGAACTCAGGTGAGAGGCCATGAATTTGAAATACTGTAAGGAAAAAGGAAAAGAGCTTCACTTACTAGGCGATCAGTAGGCTTAAATTTTGGGTATGGCGTATCTAACTAGATCTTACTGTTATAAAGAGATCCCTAAGTATAGTTAAGATTTGAGAAGCTGTGAGGGGTCAAATTTAGCATGTGTGTGTATATCAGAAAAAAAATGCTAGGTTTGGGTTGTTTTAATACTAGCTAAGCCTGCATTGGGGAAGTGGTGTACTGCACAGGCAGTCTCAGAGTAGATATTTAGTGCTTCTATTCTGCCTTCTTGTCAAACATAGTGGCTTCATGAAAATAAGTTTCTAAAATAGAAAAAGTAACAAAAGTATTTCTTTTGATTGAAACTAATTTTTATCTTTTTTTTATTTGTTCCTAGTAACGCTGCAAGTACTCTACAAGCTAAAAACAGCCAAAGTATTTGAAAAATCACGGAATAAGGATGACAGACCAAATACAGATATAGTAGATGAAGATCCGTATGCTATTCAGATCATCTCGTGGTGTCCAGAAAGTAGAATGCTCTGCATAGCTGGAGTTTCTGCACATGTCATTATTTACAGGTTCAGCAAGCAGGAAGTCATGACAGAAGTCATTCCGGTAATCACTATAACCATTTTTTACCTTTGTAATTTTTAGCCACAATCAGACTGTTGTGGGAATGTTGTTTTTCATTCTTTCATTTCATTAGTGAAACAGACAAAAACCAATTGCCTCAGCTGTATTTTTGTGGAGGGAGAATAAGAAATTATGAAGTTCAGCAAAAGTGAAAATTGCACACTAAGATTTTGGATTTCATTGGCTGCAAAAATTGAGAAAAAAAATAGTCCTTTTATCTATCAAAGTAAATAGTGGCTTAAAACTTAGCTGTATCACAGGTAAAATTAAAGCAAAAGTGAATGAGATGTGGGGTTGAAGAATTTTCAAAGCTTTTAGGGAGCTGATGCCACTTTTTGTCTTCATTCTTAATAACTGTCATCTGTCTTGGAAAGACTTCTGCAGTATGCAGAACTAGAAGAGTAGAAGTGTGCCAGACTTACCCTAAAGTCTGTTGAGGATTATGGTGCGTGTGTCACGGTTTTATTCCAAGGTACATTGATGAGTTTTTGAGAAGTCTTTGTTAAATCAGGCACAACACACACAACTTACCTGAATGTATAAACTGTCAGTTAACTTGAAGCCATTTAATTCATAAAATAGTGTATGTTCTGAGTAAAGGATTAGTTGTAATGGAGGCTATTTTTCTCCACCCCCTTACCCCATTCTACTCCCAGTGTAGTCTCAGTTTAAGTATACGAGGTGTGGGTTTTTTCCTTCTGTTTACTTATGTATGACTACGTTCCCTTTTGGGGGAATTGTTTTTCTAAATAACTTTTACAAATCATCCCCTAGCAAACTATTCTTCAGTACAACAGATCTTTAAAACGTGTGATCTAGTTCAGTGCAACATCAAATATTATTGTAGCACATGGAACTTGGTTCAATATGAAATGTACCTTTCTACATGCCTTTATATAGCACTCCTGAACTATGTGGAATGAGTTATCTTTAACTTACGTGCACAGATCATCGAGTCTTGTATCTACTATTTATTTCCAATATTAAGCAACAAACTTTTAAGTATTGGGAAATAGGTTAGATTTTCAAGCTTTAGATATCTTCAGATACTCAGTCTGTAGTATTTCTAAAGACCACGTGTGTGTTTAGATTGCACTGTGTGTTAAACTACTATTGTCTTGTAAATTTGGAAAGCTTCTGGGTGTTGCTCTAATCACTGGTATCTTCAGTTGCACTTTTACTGACAACCTTACTTGGATTTACAGATGCTGGAAGTACGTCTGTTATATGAAATAAATGATATTGAATCTCCAGATGGTGAGCAAGTGCCACCATTACCAACTCCAGGCACAGGTTCCAACCCTCAATCCATAGTTCCCCAGTCTCATCCATCTACTAGTAGCAGTTCATCTGATGGACTTCGTGATAATGTCCCATGTTTAAAGTAAGTATATTCTGTTACAACTTTGAGTATGAAACATTACGAGAGTATGTGATGAGAAAACATATACTACTTAAATGTCTTTGGTAAAAATGTTTTATTTCTTAAAGCAACATTTTCTAAATACCTGAAGGTTGAGAGGTTGAGTTCCGCTTTAAGAAGTACATATTTTCTTTAAACTTCATAAGGTGATTTACAAAAAATCTGAAAATTCCTACCCTCTGCCTGCTGTAGGAGCCCATAAGGAAGAAACAAAGACTGTGGAGAGTCATAAAAAAAACCCCATGTTTTGTTTACTTTGCAGAGTTAAAAATTCTCCTCTCAAGCAGTCTCCAGGCTACCAAACCGAGCTAGTTATCCAGCTAGTGTGGGTGAGTGGAGAACCTCCTCAACAGATAACCAGCTTAGCAGTCAACTCAGCGTATGGCCTGTAAGTATATTGTACTCAGGTTTTTTCATTATTCCAGCAAAGCAGTTTAAAGTTAGCTATTAAAAATTAAGCTTCTATGTGTGTTCATATGAGCTGCGAGCAACACAAGAGAGGCAATCACCCTTCCGTACTTAAAAGATAATGCCTTTTGGCAGATCGTGATGAAGCTAACATCAGAAACAAATCAGCATCACACTTCCTCAGCTGGCATTGTACAGCCAAGAGTAAATTTCATATACGACTCTCAGAAAGGGGTTGACAAGTACAATGATAGTGATCTGTTCGACTCAGTGTCACAGTTGTTACAAGAGAACAATTAAATACTGTGCTCTCAAATAGTACTTTATAAATATGCATAATTTAGGGTAACTCATAAAAATTAAGTAGTCTTAAAATTCTGAACAGTAACAAATGCTAACTACCAACATTTGATTAGCACTATCTTTCCTTCCACTTCTTTATTTCCAGAGTAGTTTTTGGAAACTGCAATGGTATTGCCATGGTTGATTACCTCCAGAAGACAGTGCTCTTGAATCTAGGCACTATCGAACTGTATGGCTCCAATGATCCTTATCGCAGGGAGCCACGGTCTCCCCGAAAAACTCGGCAACCATCTGGAGGTGAGTAATTTGTTTTAACCAACTCTACCTTTTTTTCTGAGCTTATCTGGGCTACTAGTACATATTCTTTGAATACAATCATACTTTTCTCCTTTGTGGTCTCATCCTTTCTTTTTGATGCATCTCTTTCAAAACTGTTGCTTTTTGGAATCTACTAATGCTTGATATCATTACTTTATTTTTCAGTGCAGTGTGTGTTTTAAAGAAGATGGGAAAACATTATCTGTCAAAATAGAATAAGAATAAATGCAAAATGGATTTATGTAGTTTACAAGACTGTAACAATAACACTGGGTGAAGCAGTAGGAGTATCCTGGTATTTCTGATAAGCCTAGTACCTGTATCACGTGCTTGGATAAGCCCATTAGTGCTTGCAGATACCCCGTATATCTATTGTGATGTTTAGGCTTCCTATTTTAAACTTTAGCTGCAAATGTCCCTGATAACCTAAAGCACGTTATCTTGTGTATGCCATTATGTTATTTTTGAGAAGAAGACTTTAAGTGAATCAAATAAGCTTTCAAATAGAAACTGGTAAAATCTTTTTTGAAAAAGGACTTTGATTTAAAAACATAGTGAAGAAAAGTGTTCCTTTGCAGCTTTGCAGAGAAGGAAAGTGACATTTCATTCAAAAATCCAGGCTTTTTATTGCCAAAAGAAAAACGTTTTCTCCTCCTTGTTATTTAGTAGATACTTTTAATTTGGCAAACGGCTAATGGCAAGGATAAACAGTATTGCTGCTGCCCCAAAATTATTATTTTTTGATAGGAAATGAACTGTTTAAAAAATTCTTCATGCTCTAGCATTGGTTGCTTTATTTTGAGATCCAGAATAAAGTCCAGGTAAGTTCTTTAGGTAATATTTTATTCTAATCTAAATGGATGCTCCAAGATATATTTTAGTAAATTGTTGGTTTGAGAAAGATCCAGTTAGCATCATTCACCTTATTTAAACTGAGGAAGCTTTTCTAAAATTCACTAATGTAGAGGAGAACACGGTTGTTATCCTGTCAGATAAACTATTTTCTTCTAAAAAAGCTTTATTTAAAAAAAAATATTTTTTGAGAGAAGAAATAATTTACTTGTTGACTGATAATTCCTCTTGGGAACAAAGGATTTTAACTTATGCTTCATGCATTTAGATTATAAACTGCCTTTTGGAGTGTTAACTTTCCTTTCTTTTTGTGGCTTTTGTTGATTTAATGTATTGGATCCCCATAACTGAGCTTCAGCTGCGTCTCCAAGATGTTCATGAATGAAGTCCATTTTACTCATGATTTTAACTTACATGAAATCACGTTTTGTCATCTTGCACTTTAATACTAATGATCTGCATGGCAAAAGCATTCTATAAACCTGGTTATACAAGTTAATTCTGCTGGCTTTTCTGTCTCAAATGTACTGTTAGTGTCTCCGTCTTTCCTTTTCTCATTGCTTCACGAAGGTATGCTGACTGTGGCTTCTTGCATGTGCGGCCTTTCTAACTTATATTCAGAGTCTGTGAAAAAGCTTCGCACCTCTTATATAAGTAAGTCATCTCATGGCAATGAAATACTTTTGAACATCTGAATTTGATTTTTTTTTAACTTGGTCACTCCCATAAATATTTAGACCACTTATTACTTTACTCTTTAGAAACTGATATTTAATCCATCATGCATGTGTTGTGTTTCTTTTTCATGGCATCTTTAAAAGAAACTTGAAGGAAAAAATATTAAGTGTTCATTTTGTGTTTTCAAATTAATATCAAAATCAAAAGGAGATCCTGTTTCCGAAGCTACTGTTGTCTACACACCAAAGATCTTACACACCAGACTTAGTGTGTTTGAGATCTGAGGTTAGAAGCTTCCTTTGCTTGATCCTCTTTCTGAAGGAAAAACTCATCAGAACTCTAGTATTAGAATATTATTAATATCAACATTTAACACTGAAAGATGGTGATTTGTCTGTTAAAAATGAAAATACTTGTAGAAAAATGTTGTTCGTAGGTATTAAAAGTGGTGGTGTCTTATTTAATGCACAGCCCTGTGAGGTTTCCATGCAGCTTAAGTTAGGGTACCTGTGTGAGGGAGGTGGCCCATCAGAATCATAATTTACCTGAGGGCTTCTCTGACTTATTCCATCATTCACAACATCCAAGAATTTGGAGAATGAAAAGCTGAATTTTAAAAGCATAACATTGTTCCTTTCCCTAGGATGCCAGTTTTCTCCAGCTGTTGGGCAGAGGTAGGTAATCTCACGCCCTTTTTTAATGAAGGAGACTAGAATAAAACTGAGGGAAAAATGACCTAAAGTATTAAAAAAAAAAAAAGCCTGTGTTCCAGTTCTGTTAGTTCTCCTATGTTTTTCCCCAACAAGATAAAAATAGTATATTTCAGAGTGGGTAGGCTTAATAGCCAAATACTGCTTTCTGTATAGTCTTCCATCTGATGCCAAGGGAGAAAGGGACCTGGGCATAAAACAAATGCCTCCACGTGAAGATGATACAGAACTAAAAACCAGGATCTGCCACTTAATTCATTATTGTGAAGGAATGTAAAAGATGGTCAGAAGTCCCAAAACTGGTTTCTGAAGCCAGCAGTTGTGAAGCTAAATTCACTTTACTATTTAATTTAGAAATATATTACAACAGGTTTTGTATGGAAGTTAATTTCTTAACCATGTATTTAATGCCTTTTCCTTCCATCATCTTCCCAATATATTGATTAGCTGGAGCTAAAGATAACTTAAGAACTGAAAATAATTTCTCTGAAGTTATCACTAATATTTCTCATTACTTGTAGCTCTTTCAGGGCACATGTTGCCCAGATGTCAATGGCTTAATAAAATATTATTGTGGTGTAACTTTCCCATATAAGTCTATTAAAGCAAGAGATAATTCTTTAATGTATTTATAGGCTTGGAACTATATGGGATAGAACATATGGATTTTATGTTCTTCCTTCCTTGGACATTAATAGCTGTGTTTAGTGTCTTTAGAGACACAAGTAACTTCCTTGGTTTTATTGGTTTTATTTTTATTTATTTTTTAAATAAGGCACTTTACACAATTCTACAGCTCTAATAACCTTCAAGGAATATACATAACATCTAAATCTCCTTAGAAAAAGTGCGTATCAAATTCATTTGGTTGTTTATAGAGAAACTGAATATATCCCTTTGACACAACCACAAAGTATTTAAAAAATCATACTAGCCTATGCATGCATTTATACATATGTTCAGGCAAGTTCCTAGTTATTTACACCGAGTTCAAGTTCAGACAGCATGCAACAGGGCAGCATATTGTTATTGTACATTGAATCCCAAGTTTGTCAGAACCAGTTAAATTATTTTAATATAGAGAGCAAATCACTTTGGAGGGAAAATATTCACTTTTATTCTACCACTTCCATAGGTTTTTGCCATAAAGGCACAGCAAGAATTGATCCTATTCTGTATGTTCCAGTATAAAATATCTAATAAAACATCTGTTTACATATTTAGAATATAGTAAATGGCATGTCATGAGTAGATTGAAAATTCAAAAAGACTTTTAAACGTGAGATCTTTCCCTTCACTTGTGTTGCAAGAATATGATGTGTGTTTCTGTCATCTTATTTTTTTTCTTCTACTCAGAAAAGAAATTCAGATTCCTGTCTATTTAGAGAAAATGCTCTCTACACTAGCTAGACTGTAAACTGTCATTTCAGGCTAGCTCAACAGATACAAGCTCCCAGTTGGGATCGTGTTTTGGAGTTTATCAGTGATTCATACCAGGTATATTACTCACATGTTTTGGGTAGTAATTTCTAGTTTATGAAGCATGCAGTATATGTGTTAAGGCCTTGTAGACAGTGTCATCAGGTACTTGTCAAGGCCAAAAACAAAGTCAGCCTTTACCTTCTGGCCATAAGAGTAGAGAGGGGGAAAAAAATCAAAACACCCAACTTTGGCTATGTGCCAAAAGACAGGTGTCTAAGTAAAAGCTTTTACAGTGAAGAATACTACATGCAGTGGGGAGGCTTATGTTGTTTAAGGACGTTTGCTTGATACAGTGTTTGCTCAGTATGACAGGAGCCATGAAGTTTGCCAATACTCGAACCAAATTATCAAAAAAACTGTAATTTTATGATCAAGCACCAAAACTTATGGGCAGCTGTTAGTTGCTTAGTTATACAATTAAGTTCACATTGGACACCAGTCAAAACTCTTGTGCAACTTACTATTGGTGGGAATTACTAAGTTTTACATGACTTCTCAAGTAGCAGAATATAATGCAGTGTTTTATAACTTAGCGTTTCTTAGTTCTCTCAGAGGCACTTCAGGATTCTGACAGTATAGAAGCAGTTCTTGCATACATGTGACATCTATTCTTATTATATATCTATTCTTATTATACAGTTTTTTGAATGTAAGCTTACAAGGGTTTCAGAGCTCAGTTTGAGTCAAATCTGAAGAAAATATATGCCTAGAACTCTCCTGGGATTGCTTGTTCTGGTTTTCCATTTCCCCTTTCTCCTTAAACTGGATCTGGATGTGAACTCTGAACTTTTAACTTAAATGTCAGCAAAACCAGACAAACATCAGCTGTGGCTAAACCAAGTCCAGAACTGAATCAGAAAGCTTGTTGGCTTTGTGAGTTTTCAGTACATTTTTCAGGTTAATTTTTTAAACTCCAACTTTTCTATCTTCCTGTTAAACTAGTTCTGGTTGTCATTTTTAATCAGGCTGTTTTCCAGTCAACTTGTAGTGTCTTTGGAGATATATCTGCCTAAAGCTTAGGTGAAAACCTAACAAATGTCTCTTGAAGCTTACTTTATACATGAATTAATTTCAGCAGTAATTCTAGGGACTCTTTAATGCAACATGGGAATTATTATTAGTTCTCTTTAGTGATGTGTTTTGAGTTTTCAAATATTTTGCTACTAGAGTTCAGAGAGACAAGCTTATTGGAAGGTTGCTCTTCAGTATCTTTTGGGTTTTAGTCAGTTTGTAAACTTTGCAATTCTGAAACAGAAAATCTTGGGTCAATTTACTTTTGTAATCCATAGCAATTTGCACACATGCAGTAAGTCTGAAACCAGAGAACTCTTCCAGAAGAGCTTCTTGCTGCCAGTGTGTATACTGCTTCTATCAGGATATCTGGAGTCTTAAGATGAAGGGCAAAAACAGTTGTCATACCAGTTGTTTCTTCTCATGTATCACGTGCAGACCTTCATAGTACACAAACTTAAGTGAGATAATTGTTACTCTCTGCTTAGTTTATTTACTAACACATTCAAGGATAAAATTACTTGTTATCCATTCCTGTCCCTTTTCTATCTTAAGTCGCAGTAGCAAGGGCTTAGATTTCTAAGGTCTATGTGATCTAATTATTGTCATAGTGCCAACTTACTCTTTAGTGGGATAAATCTTACCTAATCCATAAAAATAATGTATAGATTTTTGGTAAAATATTTTTGTGTTTTTCTGTTGGATCAGCTGATACGAGTTATTAAGATGGATGTTAGTCGAATCATAACCTCAAGACTTTTTACAAAGAGATCAAGCATGCAGGTGTGTGACTTCATTCTTGGCTAAAAAGTATTCCTGTCAATGCAGGATTTGACTTCATAGGAAAGCTAGTGTGAGAAGTTCATGTCTTCCTATGAAGACAAAGAACTAAAATATTTACGGGTAAGATGGAATTAAGTTCATGAACTGCATGTTTGGATTTGTGCAGTTTGGCTCCCAAAAGAACATGATCTAGAAACACAACTATTTCTAAAAGCACAGTAAAGATTTGTCTTCCCAGAACTGCTGCTATCTAAAACTTGTACTTCTTGTTGGGATAGCAGCACCTGGATTTTTGAAAAGCCTTTTTTGTACAACCCTGTCTAGTACAAAGCATGTTTAAAACTCTGATACTTTCAGACTTCCAATCATACTTCATTAGTGAATATTTCCCATGATTGTCCCATAGTGCTTATTGATGTACTGAGGAATACGTTGCTTTTTTCTTTCTCATGTGTAGTGGAAAGGTATAGCTTCCACTTGAGAGTTCACCCTTGATTTTACAATTTAAATCAATTCCAGGACTGTTGTCAAATTTGGCAGTTTCACATCAGTGCTAGTCAAGGAGTTTTGAGGTTGAAGCTGTACATGTTCTTATTAGTCCTTAAGATTTTTTTTGCATAAGTGGAACTGTGTGTGAATGCAATGTAATTTTGATGAGCTCCACATCGATATGACATTTCAGGAGAGGTTTTTTCCATCAAGTGATTAACTTCTGGTTTAGTATTTGGAAATTCTAAAGCTTTGATAGAGTAGCACTGAATCCATATTTTTTTGTTGTCTGTTAACAGATATGTATGGATGTGCTACTGAATGTGTAGAACACAGTTGTATAGACAGGCTTTGCATGTGCAAGCCGTTGTTGCCTTAGCCATTACCATTATACCTCTCAGGGTTTTTGACTAAAATATTTGTGCATGCAAAAATCTTCCATTTTAACAAATACCTCTTAACTACTACTCTTAGATACTGTGTGCTTGTTTGCGTTAGTATTGCATCATGGTATTTCTGCAGGAAAACTATTTTATAAACCTAAGGCTGCATTACTAGCCTTAAAACACAATAAAATTCTCAATCATGAGCAGTCCTGACAGCAATTTCTTGTCAAAAAGGAATATAGAAAAATGTCCTCCATACTTCTAGCTAATGCTGTGGAACCTTATGAAGTGGCTTAATCTTTAGCATCTGATTGGGGCTGCTGTGCTTTGTTTCCTTCACTGGAATTGAACAAATGAGCTTTTAGATATTAACATATCAGAGTTACTCAAATGATCAGTTTTGATGTAAGAATTTTTAGTGAAATTCCTCCACTGCGTGGAGGACACTTTAAGCACCCTAAAGCCAAAATTCAGTAGCGGACATGTCAGTAGTGAGTTTTGCTGAAAACAGCAGCAAATACAAAGCATGTCACTGGAACAGTAAGAAAATACTTTGAAAAAAGACAGTGTAGTTTCACACACCATACTGTACACGATAGTAATCTTCAAGATCCTCTTGCATCTGACTTTTTGTGATAACATTTTTAACATAATTTTAGGATTTTATCCAAACCAGAAGTTATATTTGTATTTAATATGTATCTAAAATAAGTAAATAACTGCTCTGGTAAGTCTGTCTTGCTGAAAACATAGTGGTTTTCACTGAAACTTAATGAGGTGTATTTTGTAACAAAAACTTTAGTAGCATGAAGTGGCTCTACAATCACTATGGATAATGTCCAAATGAAAAAAAAACCCACAATTTAATAGTAGCAGATTCTTTCACAACTGACTGGCTTGTAGCAAGTACGAAGTAAAGCTCCTAACTATGGTGGAAGAAAGGATAAAATAGCAGCTGTATTTATTATACACTGGTTTTGTGTTCCAGCAGGTCTTTGTGATATTAATGAAGGTACAATGGTGCCAGAAGATCGCTGCAAATCACCCACTTCAGGTAATCATAACTTTCTCTGATTTTTAGCTTCTTATTTGCCCAGAAGATGGCATACTTTAAGTCAACATTTACTAGTTAAGTAATTAGATAAAACCCATTGTCTTCTCACAAATTGTTTGAGCTGTCATAAATTTGTTGCACAACTGCTTTTTTTAAAACAGGGCTGATGTAAGACATGGAATAGGAATGTGTCATAAAGATGAGTGAAGAGAGGTAATCTGAAATATTTATGGTGTAGGGAGCATACTGCACAATGGAATTTTGAAACTTTTATGAGATGCATAAATTCCTGTAATAGTTGATGTGATTTTTTTCAGAGTTCTCAAAAGTGGTGAAGATATTTCTGTAATAAGAGCTAGTTTACTTGTGTTTCCTCATAAGTGGTAAATAAATATTTTTCTTTCAAGTCAGAGATGTTCATAAACTCACACCTTACAAAGTTGGAATTCCCTGCGTAACACTCCCCTTCCTTTTTTTAGTTGCCACTACTGTTTGTGACTTAAACAAAAGCTTTAGCAATAAATGGTAATAGTATTTTGCTTACTACTGGCTAGTTGAGGCTATAGCCATGTAAATACTTAATGCATGTCAGTATATAGCATTTGAGATGCTTGTTTCATGTAGTCGCTAAAAAAAAAGTTGCTTATCCTCACCATTACTCTGAGAGAGTTTTTGAAAGTAATGTTACAATGTTTCATTCAAAGCTGTACTGAAAGTTGTAAAGGACAGAACTGCCTTAAGTACCTGAAGTAGTGCAAAATGGTAATCACTGTAGGAATCTAAATGCGTGTTCCTTGTCCTTTGTAGCCTGTACCTCTTGAAGCCAAGTTGAAACCATAACAAAACATCTTGTAGCTCTAGTTGAAATTTTAATGTAAACTTCCATTTCTGATTTCACTTGTGCAGAACTCATCTAGATCAGTCAATGTAACTTTCTTTTTTGCTAACCTTTTCTTAAATTAGATTTATTCGTAATTAAAGCAAAATTTTTCTGGAAACTTTAAAGTCTAAACTGAAAATGTGGTTTCATGACAGACTTATTGAATGATAAATATTGGCATGCTGAATTTGTCAACTTCATCATATAATACAAGCATTTTTGTGGTGTTTAGAATAAGTTTGATCTTATTTTTAAACATCAAGACCAATGTCTGTGAGCAACTTGCTGGGCAGTGTTGCAGTTGCAGTAAATCACTTTGTCAAGATTGAGGAGGCTGATGATTCTCACTGAGGTATTTGAATTTGACCCACTTAAAGTCCAGGCTAAGTCTAACTTCTGGTTAGACTGCTCTAAAATGTGTACAATGAACAGCTAATGAGTAGTAACCCTTAAGTAGTAAGGTGAGATGGTGAGATGCTGCCTTGCTTCCCTTGGTTCTACCTGTTCCTCCCGGTTCTGTGTCAGATAAGGTCCATGGCTGGCTTCTCTGGCTTTCCTTTGAGAGGTGCTTGGGGGGAGGCATCTCACATGACTTGATCTTTGTGAGGAGAGAAGAGCTCCAGTATATTAAGTTTGGTTTATTGGTTTACGTTTTACATCTTTTATGGGCAAGAGCACAAGACTGAAAAGAGGCTTTAAAATGGCATTCTTTTTTTTTTTTTTTTTTTGAGAGAAGATGCTTTGGACAAATCAGCTGCATGGTATTGGTGAGCCTGAGAATGTAGGATAGAGGTCAAATTTAAATGACTCTTTTCCAGTCTAGAAGCTCTCTGGTTAAGAGGAAAATATCCTAGTGCAAAAAACTTGCTTGTTACTAGCTTTAAGATTGCAGGATGGGATTGGCAATTGAGTGCATTATTGGCTTTGGGTATTAAAATATAATCTGTAAAAGAGACCAGGCACTATTTTGGGCTGGAGACTTCATTTGCACAGGTGATCTAAATATTCCACCTTTCCATGCTCTAACAAAAAAGAAAAGTGAAAGCTAGCTTCCATTAGACTTCCTCTAGTGGGGTTATACAGTTGGGAGGACTGTGAAAGGGACTGCCTGCTTATGCAAGTTAGGAAAGTATCCTATGGTTTTACTACAAAAATACTGTGGAAGCACAAGAGAAATCTTTATCTCCTGCTTTTTCTACAGAAGTTAAATTGCAATAAGCTCTGGGGGTATTTATCAGTCCCATAAAACATTGTATTGTGAACTGTCATGTTTTTGTTCATGAGTGTCAAAATGTTTGCATCCTGTTCTTCTACATTTGATTTTTTTTTTTGTAGTTGAACTATTCTTATTTCATGACAGTGGTAAAACCTCGAGTTGTGTCCTGTAGCTACCACTTTTTTTTTCCTCTATTAATAATTTAGAAAAATCACAGGTGACAACACTTGTTCTGAGTTGCCTACAGAATAGTTAAACTGTGGCCTAACAGTGACATACTGCACTGGAAAAAGCAATTTTCAAAGCAGGATTTTATAATTATGGACATGTTCTGTGAATCATAATTTAATTTAATCTTTGTGTCTGGATCTAAGTAGGACAGCAATATAATTAATCAGTGTAAACATTTTACTTAAATAGGAAAATATTTCTAGCAATAAACTTGCTGCACTATGCAACATTATAACTTGCATTACACCTTTTTGTGGTTGATCTCAATTTGGCAGAATCTTGTCATACCAAAATAATTTGTAATTTATAGTATCTAGTACAGGTACAGAGAATATCAGTATCAGTATTGGATATTTTAATACATCTTTGTATCTTTTTTAAGCTCAAAGCTTGTATTAATGCACTGGTTTTGTGTCAAAATGTTTGTCTTCACTCATAGGTTCTGGTTCACCAAACAATTCTGATGATGATCAAAAAATGAATAATTTTATAGAAAAGGGTACAGTATTTTTCTTTTCTATAGTATTTTTTTCTCAGTTCGTCCTTTCATACACTGAGATTGATCTTTTCTATTAAAATATTATTTACAGTGAAGAGCAAAAGCAGAAAGTTTTCCAAGATGGTAGCCAATGACATAGGTAGGAACTAGAAAAATTCTGCTCTATTTCTAATTCAGTGCCTTACTCTATGCAACACTAACCCAGCAGCAAAACCAAAAATAAAATTCAAATTTCAAATTAAGTTATTAATTTTTCATTCTTTATGCTAATTAGTAATTCTGTGGGCTGCTTCTGTACTAAATACATTGGGCACAATTTTAAAGAAAAAATCAAGGATATTGGTGGTTTAAATGCTGTGATTTTACAATTGCACTTCTCTTTTCTGAGTGGGTGAAACTCTGATCCATACTAAGAGTTCAGTCTATGCAAGTCACAACATTATTCCATTACTTCGGAGAAGGTATGCTCTCATAGCAGCACAAATCAGCCACGTGTTCTCATTCATAGCCATGTGGTCAGATTACCATGTGGCTATGATCAAGACAGAGGTAGTATGTTTTTGCTTAATCACCTGGAAGAGGACTTGGTGATCCAACAGTTACTGCATCCAACAGTAACACCAGCTACAGACACACGTGTGTTTTAACAATTCAGTGACAAAATTCCCTTGGAATATGTTGTATGCAGGTAGATTGAACCCTTTTATGATTGGAATGGAAAATAACTCTGCTTCTGAAAACTGGATCGCTAAATAAATGAAGGATTGAGGCTGTATGATTTAATTTTGGGAAAGGGACTTTTCTTCCCAAACTGGGCTATGGTTACTTTCATTTCAAAATCACTGGGTTAATGGCTCATCTTGTTTTCATTTAGTACATTAGTATATCACTGTAGGAGGATTTCATTTTATCCTTTCAGTCAGATCAAAAGGTTGAAACTACTTTATATAGTAAAACTGTTTGCAAACTACTATATTATAGGTTGTGCTGAAACAAAGGTTAAGACAAGGGAAGAAATTTCTTTTCCCTTTGACATGCTGTTTTATCCTAAAGCATTAAACCCTTTCATCACAATTCAGCAATTGAGAAGAATTATTCAAAATTCAATAACATAAATAAAAGCAGTGAAGTTAATCTTTGCAATCTGAGGTACAGAATGAGGAAGAGTAAGGCTCCCAGAGCCTAAGCCTTTGCTCAGTACTCTGTTGTTCCCTCCTTGCAGTGATAACAGAAATAGTAAGGAAAGTGAGTTTTGAGGCCATGGAAGCATGAATATAATTCATGAAAACTAATGGCTGTCAAGAATACATTATGTCAATATGTCACTTTAAAAATTTAGGGTTTTTACATGAGTACTGATTATTGATCTTCTCCTAAAGGATATTCAGGCTAACTAGAAACTGTAATGAGGAAAAACAATGCTTGTGCATATTATATCAGTGCTTGTTGATGAGATAATGTTTCCATTTTGTCCCAAAGCAGTCTCTTCTGAACTTGACAGCCTATCTTGTACTTAAAACATAGTATTTTTACTGTGTCTTCGTGATTTTTTCTCTTTTTTCAGAGTAAGGCTCTAGTATTTATAAAGCATACTAATGAATGTTCTGTAGAACTGTTGATAATTGTTTTAGTTTGAAGACTTTCAACTGAAAGTATTGAATGGTTTTCACAACTAAAAAAGCAAAACCTTTACAAGTAATGCATTCTTCAGGGTATAAGTTAAATGCACAGTTAATGGAGACAATAATGCATTTGTTATGTTGTAATTCATCAGTCTCCCAATCAGCCCATGCTGTGATTTGTGTAACTTGCACAGTTCATTGGAAACTTAAAGAAACTTAGTTATCTGAGTTCTGTTTTGAGTGGTTGGATGCAGTGCGCTGTCTACAGGGGGGTTTCACTGCCATGTTTTCTATACTCTATCTGGCATGTTTCCTCTGCATGACACTTTCTGAACTTCCACGTAAGCAAAACATCTCTTCTTTGGTGTTAACAGCTGCATGTTTTTGCACTTCATTGTTTTAACCTGAATTGCCAAATAAATGTGAATGGCCAATGACTTTTATAAAACATAAGTGTCACTTAACTGTCGTTAACTTCACCATTCTGTATGAAACAATGTTTACCATCAACTGTGTTCACATAAATGAATTTGTAGCATGGTTTTAGCTCTCTGCACTGGAGTGTAGTGTGATCTGTTCAGGTTCTCTCCATTCTTTGTCAACCTGTGAAATATAACCTGTCAAATGGATTGCAAAACAGAACGATTTACATTGATAATTTCAGTTGTTGCTAATCTCTCCTGTGGGTTTTGTCCTATGGTAACAGTGAACAGGCAAAAATTGTTTGCATAGTGCAAAGTAACTTCTTTTCAGTGATAGGGCTGTAAGGTGGTAACAATACGGATGCATTTTGAAATATGAAGCTGTTTAATCACTTTATTGAAACTTACATAGATATCTTTATTTCTATATATCTCTGTCATTAGTGACAGTATAATACAAAGATTCTTGCATTTCTAAAGAATCAAAAAGCGTCTCAGACTGCAATAGGATAAATAAAACAAGAATTAAAGGCTTCAGCTTTGCCATATATACTGTGAAGATCATTTGGTCTTTTCTTGTTTTTTCTAAAGACTCAGTTCTTACTGTTCCATTCTAAGGAATGGCATATTCGCTAAAGTTAAACACCTATTGTGAATATGTTGCTTTTGGGAAAGCTTACAATTTTAGTTCCGTCAAAGGTGAATTTTAGAAAAGTTGCAAATACCTTTGGATATACAGAGGTACTTGTATTTAACCATTTCTAGAAATTACAGAAAATACTGTGACCGTTATTAAAAGGTGCCATTTGGGAAGTATTTGAAAGAATAAATAATGAGTTGTGAGCTGTTACAGAGCAGGTCATGTCATTTCTCTAAAAAGGCTTTGCCATCCAACCTCAGCAGAAGCAAAATCTGAAGCTGTTTTATTTGTACTTTGAGTTTATTGTTTGGCGTGAAGAGATACATGTGATTAAAATATAGCTAAGAATCAGGTCACATGTTAAGAGGCATTATAATGTCCATTACTAGAAGAAGCTTGAGTAAAGGTGCAGGCAAAATATAGATTAAGACCTTCATTAACTATTCCAGTAGGTAATGTCAAATACTTTTCAGGAATATTGGTTTTATTTTCTTCAGTTCATAAATTTAAAAACAATTGCAAACAATATTAGTAGGCAGTAGCTTTACTTCCAAACTTCTGTAATCCCTGCTGTTACTATTGACATAATCTGTGTCACATTTGTTACATTACAAGTATACACCTAAATCTTTTTAACAGTCAATGATTTTAGCACTGTTTGTACTGTTTTCATGGAATCTGAATGAATGCTAATAACATACTTGCATATGTCATAACACCAGTTAGACTGTTTCTTCCAATGTGTTTTTAATATTTAGGTCTAATTTGTTATATATCAAGTACATCTTTATCTTGGCTCTATTATTCTTATATCAAATTCAGAGTTTTCAGCATTGATAATCTATTTCTCTATTGTACTGTCACCAGTACAATATTAAATTCTATAAGCATCTTGAAATTGGTCATGAACATCTGTCACCTCTGTATAGTTGTCAAATACAGAATAATTTGGGAACTTTGGTATGTCTAACAAATTTTAAGCTGCTTATTTGTTCCTCATGAAATGTTAAATAGGTTTTATGTAAACTTTTCTTGTCTGTCAAAACACCAAGATGCTTGTCTCCTTTATAATCTTTAGAATTTTTTTAAAGCATTTAGCCTGTTTCCTTCAGTAGGAAATGGATGAGAAATCACTCTATAGCTTTCATGCTGATATGCTATACATCATAAAGTATTAGCTCAAAAATAAAATGCCACAGCCTTCTATTGATAGCTCAGTGATGTCTCAGCCTTCAGGTTTTCTTTATTGAATTGGTTGAGGCTGTGATACTGGAATATAACGCCCTATCCCAAGGTAACCATTCATATTTTAACACCTGCCCCTCAGGCCTGACCTAGGGGAAATCCAGAATCCTGAATGAAGCTTTTGGACAGGTCTCCAATATCATGTTTTCATCATAGGTGTTTAACTATTTATATTAATTACAGAACGTGCTTGTGTCTGACTCTAGGCCCTCTAATGTAGAGTAGTATTAAAGGAGCATTTTCTAAACACAGGCCAAATAGTCATTGCTGCCTTGAGCATCAGTGTGCCAGAAGGGGCAAAACAGCTCCCTGGTCTGTCTCCTTGCCTCGTGCCAGCTGTAGAAGGGTGGTCTTAGCTGTAAACTCTGCAGCAATCACCCCCACCACCAAGAAAGGTATTAAACTCTGATATGACAGCTACTACTTGAAGTCTGTCACACCCAGCAGGAGCAGTGACTGTCACCTTTGCCCTTTTTACCACTGGAATAAAAAGTCTGACACTGAGCACTCCCTCTGTAGACATCCATTCCATCTTTTCCATCTCCCTGATACACATCTCTTGTGTTACAGAATTTTTCTAGCATGTTGCTGGTTTTATCTGAACTTTCTAGAAATATTGTAAAACATAGGCTGGAGAAGTACAAACACACTTTTTTTAAATGCCAAGTAGTAGTTCATAATTAAGCCAGTTTAGCTGGTGAAATATTCCTATTTTCTTATTTCATCTTTGGGCACTTTTTTCTGTAAACACAAGATGGCACTACTGCAACTTAAATAGGATCTTGTTTACTATTTACATTTGAAATATCGATGTTTGACTCAATATATGTTTTAAAAATGTGCTTTTTGCATACACATTAATCCACAATTTCTACTTTTTTAACAATTCATGTATCCTCTTGTCCTATTAATGAGCCATAGGTCACTATAGAAAGTGACCTATGAAGAATTTGTCTTACTGTATCAATTAAGTTCACACAGCTGGCCTTTCACTAAGCAGCAAAAAGCTAAAACCATGGATTGACTCTTAGAATCCAACACACTTGCCTGTACCTGTTACTACCTGCTACATTAATAGATACCTAGTATTTTCTGTTTTTTCCAGTTTCTAAGAGATGTTAAAATTGTGTTAAACTTTACTATTTGAAAAGCCAAAAGTGACCATTCTGGTCTTCAAAGTGACTAATCATTGCTGGTTTTCACACATAGTCAAAGCTGTGAAAAGCCAAAAATAACTCAAGACTGTTTTTTCTGTGTGCATAGTTGAGCTTTTGTACAGTATTTCAGCTTTTATAGTGTACATGTCTAACACAGAAAACAAGTCTTATGATGAGGAACACTCATCTTACTTAATTTACAGTTCCATAAGGTTTCATGATTTTTTTCCAACTGATTAAAGTTCATGCAGACAGCAAAAAGATGGGCTCCGGCTCAATAGTGCTATATTGCTGCACCATGGTTTTCTGTTCTTATAGCTGAGCCATTAAGCTAGGCAGATGCCAGTGCCAAGGCAAAAATGACAGTAGAAAACCTGTAGTTGGACTGCCCTTTTCTGTTTCAGCCTGCACTAGTGACTAGCACGCCAGTCTGAGTGTAATTTCAATTTAATTTGAATAGGACATACTTTGTAACATTGACACATGAAGGAAACGAGAAAATTATTTCTGGAATCTTGTTCTCAAGTTTTTATAATGTATGACAGGAATAAAACTGTTCAACTATTCGGATAACTAGCATTTGCAATATTGATGAGCATAATTGATGATACAAAGAAATACTTCACTTTTTGAAGGAGTGGAAGTAACTTTAAATTACTTGCTGATTTCATAGAAAACAGGATGATGTCTGTTGAAATTATTAGAATGACTTAACTCTTCTTTTAGCTGAGAAGCAGCAAGATTCAGGCTGCTTTGACTGGTATCTATTATGAAGTATTTGTAGAATTATGAGGCTGTTCTCTACATAAAGCAGATGTAGAGAAGTATTATCCTTACAGGATAGGGAATAATTAAATGATACATCAAAATTCAAGCACGTGGCTGGGAAATAAATTCAGATTCTAGCCCTGGTCTTTTTTTTTTTTTTGACATAGTTAAGCTATGTCAAAATTATTCCCTCTCCAGTAACTGTTTAAAGAAAAATGAGAGGGATGTATGGCTACTAGTTTACTGGTGACTTTGATTGTAGCACCTTTTGTTTAGTCTTGTCCTGCATTTTAAGTGGAGCACAAGGTTTCAACTTCTATGAAGAGTTTTCCAAGTCAGGGATGAGCCCAAGAGCTAGGTTTTACTTTAGCTATATTATCAAAATTCTCTGAACTTTTATTTGACAGCTTCAAGTCTTTGTACACTGCTGACTTTATAATTATTCATTCTTTCAAGGTGGTGGTCTGCATCTCAGATTAGTGTACATGTGTAAAAAACTAGTAATGTTTTATCATAATGAAAAGTTCATCTTTATTTTAAATATCTCAGGTTTGATCAGGAAGTAGGGCAGAAGAAGAGGGGATGGGGTATTAACTATGCAAACTTTGGCGCACATTCTTGAAATAGTCAAGAGTTCTGCCTGAAGCCTGAGGAGAAATGAAGCTTGGCAAAAGTCAAAGTGCTGATTTTGGGGATTTTGATATCTTCCATGATTTACTTTGCACCCCTCCCTCATGGGAGTGAGCCTTTGCTCTAATAGAAATCCTGTTGACTACTGCAATTAATGTAATAAGCCATCATGCATTAAATACTGGGGAAGAAGCAATAAAGGCCATCAGAATCATGTGTTTTTCTTTTTTTAAAAAAAGATATACTTCACTTTTCAGCAAAGATGTCCAGGAAGCTAAGTTTGCCAACTGAGTTAAAGCCTGATTTAGGTAAGTTTTACCTAGTTGATTTTTCTTTTTACTGAAACTGTTTTACAGAATGAAAGTACATTAAAGCAAGAGTCCTAAATAATGTAAACTATCATGATGTTATATTGCATTTATCTGAAGTGTAGAGCTAAAATTTTAATTCCGCTCTGGGTTTTTTTGGGGTGCTCAGATGCAAAATATCATTGCTCTTGTCATAACCTAAGCCTTCAAATTTTGTACAGCACTTATCATACTTTGATCATAGTTGTTAGTCATCTGTCACTCTATCAGTAGTGCTGTTACAGCAGAAATGTGAATAAACAGGTAATGTAAAGGAAATTGCTGCCTCTTTAGAGCCATCTGATACATTTTAAGTTGAAAGATGAAATATCTTAAGAATAACAGGATATGTTGAGGGCCACTCAAGAAATAGTTGGGCATAGTTTTACGAAAGTCTTGTGACCACTCTCTCTAAACGAAACTGACATACAGCTCTTTGGATGACCAGTCTGAGAATTTAATTTTTCCTGAAAAAGCCCAGTACCTTTTTGTGTAAGGAGCAGCTCGGTTGTGAAGTCTGTAGTACTAAAGGTCATTATACTGCATAACTAAAGCAATATGCAAATAAGTGGACTTTTTCTTAGTGCTCTGCCAGCTTGTAGATCAGTTCCAGCCCCCCTGCCTTGTTATCTAAAGATGATACGGGGCAGCTGTAGACCTACAGCAGTTAGATGCAGCCTGAATGTGAAAGCTGCCTTCTGTCGGACACAGCTTGCTCCCACTCCTGCAGCAGCATTGCTACCACAATCCCAGCAGAAACCAGACCAAGATCAGCCTGGCAGCTGCAGAACTGTGTATTTGACAACTGCTGCTATCTGCAAGGAAGGAATCCATGGCACTGGGATATCCTGAAATGGAGCTGGACCACCCTGGCTTACAATTTATGAGTACAGCTTGCTCCTCTCAGAAATGTGAAGTTGGAAGGAACCCTCTGAGATCCTTTAATCCATTGCTATGGCATGAATCCAGATGTCTGACAACTTAACCTCGCATCTATTCATGAGCCTCCAATAAATAAGTTCTTAGAAAAATCCCAGACAGAAAGTTGCACTGTTTCATCGTCAAACTTCTTGTTATTTAATTAATCTTCCATGCTTCTGTATTAACTTTTTGTTGTCCTTTTCACAATGATTAGGGATTACAAATGTTCCCTATCTTTTTATTAGCCATCTATTATGCTGTTGAAAGATGTAGTCATATCTCTAATCTTAATTTTCCCCAGTTTTTTACAAGATTTAGGTTTTTCTCCCCCTTTTTTTTTTTAGGTCAGGTTGTCTCAATCTAGGATGGCTTCTGTTAATCTTCTATGGACTTGGGCTTTTTTCCTCACCTTTTTAAAACTGTTCTGCCCAGAACTAGGGGAATTTAACTGTGTCCTTGTTGGTATAAAAGGGTAGGAAAACTTGATGTCTCCTTTTAGTGTGTGTCTGTTCTTCCTTATTAGATTAGTTTACTAATGGCTTAGGTATAAATTCAGTCTAGGGTGAATGTTATCGTGCTTTGCACACTTGATCATATTTGTACTTAAATATTACCCAATGCATTCTAATTCTACTAGTTTAAGTGCTTTTTTTAATGAGGAATGAAGAAAAAATGTTGCAACTCTTGGTCTTTTCCAATCCTTTAATATTTGCTGTTCTTTCTACTGAAATAATGGGGGGTTAATTTTTTCATCTTCTGATATACTCATAGTTTGTACCTTCCAAATTGTAATAGGCATTGAGTGGTTTTGAGGTTACGCACGTGTGGATATCTATACCTAGGTGCCTCATTTTGTTCTGCATAAAATCCTTCTAGGTTTTCAGGTCTGTAAATTACTTCCTTAGGCAATTGCAATCTTTTTTTTTTTTTAATTTTACGTATATCTTTTCTCCTATTGGGGTAGCTTTTGCATAACGTTCTTCAGAGACTATCAGCTTTCCTTTCAGCTGAAATGCCTTTCTCCCAAGTTCATTGTCCTTATCACTTCCATGATCTCATTCTTTCAAATTACTTTTCCTCCCTAAGCAGCCAAAACAAAATCTAAACTGTGCTCCTGTATTCATCCTCTACTTCCTAAAACAAGTTCTTGAACGTACTCTAGTCTGCATTATGCCATTACCTTTCAGTGTTGTAATCCAGATGATTAAGGTATCTTTGCTGCTGGGTCAAATACTTGGGTTTAGTGGCTCAAAAAGCCTCATCTTTCCATTCTTCTGATGAAGTGGTATGTAGTGGGTCATCACACTGTTGTTCCTTCCTCTTCATCTGAATCTAATCTGTTAACAAACCATTGATTCTTCCTTGACTTCAGGATAAATAATACACACTAATGCAGTTAAACTCTTTACCCCCAATTCTTTCCTGAATGAGTGTCTGCTCTCCACAATGCCTGTATTGTCTGGCAAGTTAATTTTTTATAGACTTTTTCCTGTCTGTTCCAGCGCTTCCAGAATTTGCTCACATGCTCTTCAAATATTCAACCAGATGCAACTCAACAAATGCACATTTATTTTTATGCCTGTTGTAGTTAATATATTCAGACTGATTGGTCCCTTTTAGAGTTGAAAAAAATCATTGAGTTAGTAAATATTCCAGCCCAAGGCAATAAGTATTTTAAGAGACTGTGGTGGTCAGAAGAATTATAAAACCAAATTATGATATTCTCTGTTTTATTCTGAATTTTATTTTTTTAAATGTGAGAAATAAGGATGTCACATCTGAATGATGGACCTTAATTTTTTTCTTATGAACCGTGTTTTACTTGTCCTGCCAAATTTTAGCTAAATAATAATTTTTCTATCCTTGCAAAAGGAGAAGTATCTCCTGAGAAGACTCAGTTTGTGTTGAGTAGGTACCAGTATTTAGGCAGTTGGAATGTAGTTTGGGTGCTTTTCAAATGCATGTTACGTGGTTTTTGTGGGAAGTTTTGAAATAATTTAATGAAATTAATGAAGTGGGGTTTTAAAGGCCCATTGCATCAATACCTTACACAGAGATCCAAAACAATTTTTAAAGTCTGTATATAAATTGCATCAACCTTTTACTGGAAAGGGTTGTCTTTATGTTAACATTTTGGAATGATGAGTTAAAGCCTTAATTTGTGACTAGAGGTATAAATTCAGACATGCTGGTGTGTTAAGTATCACCACACATACACACAGTGCACAGCTAGAATGGAGAAGCACATAACTGGTTTGAGGTTTTTGTTAATACTAGAATTCAGCCTCTATTAAAAGAACCTTATTTGCTAAGTAGCAAGCAAGACATCCTGAAAATCTTGTTAGCTTTTGTATGGTATTCAAGACAGAAATCTTCCCCTTTGCAGTGGCCAGTGGCATTTGCTAGCATTTTACCTTTTTCTTTGCTGAAAGTTGAGGTGTGTGCAAAGAGCCTCCTCCATACAGCTTCCTAAAGTAGGACAATGTTATGATGAGTCATTACAGGTTACACGTTATCATGCTTCTGGATGTCACTGAGGTTCTTAAACTAAAATACTTGCATCCTTAGAAGATTATTACACAGTGTTCCATGTAAGCTAATATTTTTTAAATCTCATTAATGAGCTAGTTGGCAGAGAAGTTTGTAATTAGTTCGATTATTTTTTTCTTTTTAAAGGAGGAGTTGTGTTTGACTTGTCACTCTGAAATATCCATAACAGTTTTTCATGACAATTACATAATAGCAGCCTCCCCCAAAATAAAACCCCAACCATTGGGACCTTTGCTCAGGATACAGTGTTGAAAATTGGGCCAAAAGGAAATATGACTAAGGAAGACTACAGGAGTAACAATCAATAGAATGGTAGTTAGTATATACCTCATGCTCAAGAAAAAAACCTGAATTTTCTTAATGCCTGTGTTTTGCCATTCTTTTTAATTAATATCCATTTATTTTCAGATGTCAAAGACAACTCTTTCAGCCGATCCCGGAGTTCTAGTGTAACTAGCATTGATAAAGAGTCACGTGAAGCAATTTCAGCTCTTCATTTTTGTGAGACTTTCACAAGAAAGGCCGATACATCACCTTCCCCGTGCCTGTGGGTTGGTACCACACTGGGTACAGTGCTTGTAATCGTACTGAATTTACCCCCAGGAGGAGAGCAAAGACTTCTTCAACCAGTAATTGTTTCTCCTAGTGGTATGTATAAAGCAGACAGGCTCATGTCTACTTTGATAAAATATTGTTGTCATTCTTCATATTGTTTTAAATATTTCTTCAATTAAGATTAATTGAAACTTAATATCTACTTAATTGATTTTGCTACTAAGGTTAACAGTCTGTGTTGGATGCTTCATTACCAGAGTTTTAAAGATGCAAAGTTGAAAATATTATCTCATATAATATAAATCTAACATATTGATGAGAAATGCCTGTTTTCTAAACTTATTGTGTAGTATGAGGCAACTGTTAAACAGAAATAGCAGAATGTATAGGTATGCTTAGATTGGATATGAAGAAACATTTGTTCACCAAAAGGGTTGTCAAGCACTTGAACAGGCTGCCCAGGGAAACAGTTGAGTCTGCTTTGCTCACACAGATAATACTAGGACATGGAAATTGCAATGCTATTTGATTGAAACAGTGCTTAGGAATAGTGTGATCTCTAGACTATATTTATTTTGTTCTTATCAAGTATGGCATTTGCAGTAATGTTCAGATTTGGTGACATTTGATTGTAAAGGCAAGACTGCAAACTGGGCAGTATCTTTAATCACTGGATCTGCAGCATGAACCTTAAATATTGCTATGTGTATTTTTTTGTCTACTTAGTAAATGTTCTTGTGTTTATTTGCATGTCAATAAGTATAAGTAAAGTAAGAAATGTATTAGTTTAAGAATTGGCCTACAGAGTGATTTAAAAGTGGGGAGGGAAAACCTTTTTAAGTTTATGCTGGAGGGAAATGCAGGGTGAACTGCATTGTGGAAAGACCCTTACATGTTGCTTGTTTCTGAATGTCTGCATTGAAGAAAGAGGAGGTGCTCACCTTTTGACTATTAACATTTATTGTTAATATTAAGCACACTATATGCTCATCAGGAGAAAACTAAATTAAATGCATTTCTGACATTGAGCTTGGATATGAATGTCCATTCCAGCTTTGCTCACTTAGTAAATGTATACATTTCCATAGAAGTTAATGGAAGAGTATGCACACATTTAACCCTTGAACTGTTTTAGCTTTTTTTGACTATGTAGCTTGAAAAACACCTTAGGAGAACTGTTTTAGAAATGTACTCTGTTTTTGTCTAGGAACCATCCTGAGGCTGAAAGGTGCAATCTTAAGAATGGCTTTTCTGGATACCACAGGAGCTTTGGTCCCACCAGCACATGAACCCTGGAGAGAACACAATGTTCCTGAAGATAAAGATGAAAAAGATAAATCGAAAAAGCGACGACCTGTCTCAGTGTCTCCCTCTTCCTCTCAGGAAATCAGTGAAAACCAATATGCAGTGATATGTTCAGAAAAACAAGCAAAAGTTATCTCACTGCCATCCCAGAACTGTATTTATAAGCAAAACATAACAGAGACTTCTTTTGTTCTTCGTGGAGATATAGTGTCATTGAGTAACAGTGTCTGCCTTGCATGTTTCTGTGCCAATGGACATATTATGACTTTTAGGTAAGGACCATGTGAAAGTTGTTTAGGTATAAAAAAACCAAATAATTTTTAAATAAAGTTTCCTTTTCCATTAGAATATGAATTACAAAAACCCTGCGTTTACTCTGGCTTGATGAACTTCTAACACTTGGGCCTGGATAATTTTGGTGTACTCCTATTAGTTATACCTGTAACACATGAAAAAGTTCACCAGTTTAGCTCAAGCTGACATGGTTTGAGAAATAGTCACAACTGTATGATAAAGGTCCCTGAGTTGACGAAGATTCTCAAGCGTGAATTTACTCCCTAATGGAGAAAACTGCCTTGAGTCAGTCCTTCAGATGGTACCAGATGACAAGTCTATTTTTATGCAGCTGTTGCATCATGCTCATGCCTCAAGCTTACCTTTTTCTGTTGTGTAGCTTAGTCATGTGTTAAAGGCCTTACACTCGCACTATAAAGGCAAGATTATTTGCTGGCGGAGTATAGAAATGAGTCATCTAAATTAAGATGTTTAAGTTACAAATTTAAATGTATGAATGTAATGTTTGAATGGACTTACATGTCACCTATGCAATTTTTAACATGCCCTTCTTGAATATTTGCAAGTGCTGTTTTATTCTGAACAGCGGTGTGTACACATCTATACCCTTGCCACCTACACTTTAGTCCCAGCTTAATGGTAAGACGAATGTAGAATGTGGCACTAAAAAATTGTGCCAGTGAAATTCCTGAAAGATTATTTTTAATGTTGCAAAAATAAGCTCTCAGCAGTGGGAAATTATTTTAAAAGATACTTCTTTAGGAAGTTGTTAATAATAAAATGAAAGCTGATCTGATGCATACTACTTTTGAAAAATAAATTTTGATTATTAAATCTGTTAACTCCATTAATCTAAATCCCAACATATACTCTAAACATCTCGAGAAAACACTGCCCACCTTTCAGGGCAGGCACTCTGTTTTTCCCATGATTAAAACTGAACCTAATAGTGTTCAGATTCTTTTCTAAAGAACCTTGCATGGCGGTAGGTGCTAAATCATAAATATTGAATTGTTATATTGCATAGGGATGTCAAACTCCCAACAATGAACTCCATTTCATAGGCAGGAGTTGCTTCTAGGAAGTAGACTTAATGTGCTGTCTGTGTAACGTAGTCAGAGCATTATATCATACCCTGGATGCCAAATACTTACGTACTGATATAAGGATAGATAGAATTTAAGATTCTGTTACAGATTTGATACTTGGAAAATGCTGTCACGAATGTCTGATCTAATGTTTCTGTGTTTTGCCTTTAAGCTGTAAGGGTGTTTTATGTTTCCATTGGTCTGGAGCAAAGCACTTCCCCGTTACTACCTCATTTGTAAAAATATTATTGGTTTAGATATTTAGTTTCCTGTGAAGAGACAATCCACAATCTGTAAAATGCATGCTTAATACTTAAAAATCTCACTATCATACCAAAAAAATCCCAAGCCTTACTGTTGTGATGACTACATCTTTTCATTGCTTTTGCCTTCTCTTTTCCCCTGCTTCTTTTTTTTTAGTTTCTAGAAATAATAGTCTTATGCAAGTGGATTCTGCAGCAGATGCTGCTTAATATATTGTTGGTACATTTGTAGCCAATGTCTTGTGTAAATTATGTGTTTACAAAAAAAATTTTACAAGGGAATGTTTTTGAGGCAGTGGTTTATTTCAGGTTCCGTTTATCAAGATACCAGGTGTACAGTTACTTGCATTTATTATTATTTTGAGAGGGGGGAATGTCTGGTAGCAAGACCACTGTTACAGCATGTGTGTTGCATCTATTCTTCTGTAGTTTGCAGTATGTACTGCAGTTACAAGTGCACAATCAGAAAATGCAAGGTAAGTGCACTTAAGGAGGGCTTCCTCTTAAATTCAGTCAGACCAAAAAAGTGGACGTAGCTCATAAGACTGCATGAGGCTAGTGAATTCTGCTTTCCTTTGAAAACACATCCCTGTGTATTTCCAAGTGTTCTTGAGGAGCGATATTTTAGGCTTGGATAGTCAAGGAGAAATTCTTTACCAGAGAGAAGAGGCAGGATGTTTAAATGTAAACTTTTGGCAGATACTTATCAAAATACTTCATTAGTTATTACTGAATAGTGCTTTAAGTGAATCTCTGATTTACAAGCTCAGAGTGTCATTTAATTGAAGCTATTAAATGCATCTGTGATGCAGATGTTAAATTTCACTCTTGAGGTGCTACCTTGAAAAAATCTCCTATTTACGTTTTGAGATTTTCTAATTGCATTAAATGATACCCTGTTTAGGTGGTACTTATGCAGATAGTGAAAAGAAAAATAATGTGTTGCAGTTTTAGAATGAGTCATTTGATAAATAATAGACAATTCTGCTGTATTTAATTGTTTTTTTTAATTCTTTTTCTTAAGTTTGCCAAGTTTAAGGCCATTGTTGGATGTATATTACCTTCCTCTCACCAATATGCGGATAGCCAGAACATTCTGCTTTACCAATAATGGACAAGCACTCTATCTTGTCTCACCAACTGAAATACAGAGGCTCACCTACAGTCAAGAAACATGTGAAAATCTTCAGGTAATGAAATAAAATACTGTTTTCTAACATAAATGTATTCTGAGTTTCACGGTTCTAGAGTCATGGTGCTGACAGTAATTAAGCTTGTCATAAAGCTGAGCTCTTCAGCCTCTATGCTTTGATTTTTCTCACTGCAGAGTCTAATTTAGGATGAATCACTTCCCCTGCTCTTAAATTTTACTGTTTCATCCATCCTCTTGTATTTGAAACACTTTCTTATTTAATTTCCTTTGTGATTGGTAGGAAATCTCCTTGTTTAACATGTGCTGTTAACAAAACTCCCTTGTTCAGTTAATGCTGGTGGAGATGTGTGCTGACACAAGTGGGGAATGCTAACTTGGGAAATGTGAAGGAAGCCATTATGATTCAGGGATATTAACAGCTTGAGAAGATTCTCAGCCATGCTTCAGCTTGGAAGCTGTTTGAATACTGAAATAGCAGAGATGCAGGCTGTAAGCTTTACTTCTGTACCACACGTGGATATGAGTATTTGTAGATACAGTCTTAACGTAACGAAATCAGGAGAGTTGCACAAGTTGCCGAGGGGCAAATATAGCTTTACTTGTAGCCATTTCTTTTATAGCTCATGAAATTCAGTAGCAGCTTTCAAGTATAAGAACAGATGGTTTGGACAGACTTCCTGATATGTCTTTTTTATTTCCGATGTCACCTTACAAATGCAGATGCCTATTAAAACATGTTCATTTTGAAATTCAAATCCATGGAATAAATCCTTAAAGTGAAAGAGTATGCCATTAGTCTGTGAGTGAAATAACACATGCCTTATGTTTCTTCTTCATTGCAAAGGAAATGTTGGGTGAGCTCTTCACTCCTGTAGAAACACCAGAAGCGCCAAACAGGGGGTTCTTTAAAGGCCTGTTTGGAGGTGGAGCGCAGTCACTTGACAGAGAAGAACTCTGTAAGTTTTTAGCATTCATTATTTTTCTCGTATTTCTAATCAAGGAAGTCAGTGTCCTTGAGAAATGCTTTGCTTGGATTGATAGAGCATCACATTTGCAAAAAGGAAGAAAGTATAAAAGGGAACAACAAGGACTTTTTCATAGTTTTTCTGTTGTATACTTTACCAACAATATCAGAATCTTGGTAATGTTTTTCCACAGGTGGCTTTACCTCATTTATTCAGGAGTATTTTATATAAATATATTCTTTTCCCAAGAAAGGGGACATCTGATCATATTTTTACTTGTCTTTAAGTATGTATTGACCATTTTTCTTAAACAGAAAGGGGATGGTTCTGAAGAAGACTATTCCAGACAATGAGAAAATGAAAATTCCATTCTGCTTCAGTTCATTTGATGGATTTTTTTTTTCCTTATTTAACTTGTGCAGACATTCCTTAGGAATGAGAGTTGGGACACAACTGTATGAAAGTTCAATTCAGTCCTCTGTTCTACAGGACACTAACATTCAGATGTGACAGTTTTTCTTCCTTTATCATTTTCTTATGGTTTTTATTTTTTACTGTGGTTGCATGCAGACTTTTAGTGTATTTAACGAAGATAACTTGCATTTATTCAGGTATTTGCTAGATAAAGCATCATACTATGCAAGTGTATTTCTAAGAAGAAATGTTTCCTTTTTAGCATAAAACATAGCTGCTAAAATGAACAAGGCTTCCTGGCAATCCTTTATTTTTTATTGGTTCTTTTGATCTCTCCAATAATAATTAAATTAGTCTTTACTACTAATGCCTGTACATGATGAAGACACATCAAATATTTTGAGGTCACTTTCAGCATTAAAAATTCCATTTGTATTTATGTGTAATCTTTTGGAAGGTTGGTCAAGTATTCTATTATATAAATTTGTGTGCACAAGTGGTCATTACTACTGGGACAGAAAAACTGCCTTTTCATGGCAACAGAAAAGCATACTTGTAACTTTATAAGCTGTTTATGTAATTTCCTTCCAGTTTTGCCCTGACTCTTTTGACTTGTTTTTAAGGAGACTACACATTTTTTATAACTGCCTCAGATTTACTTCTGATAAAGAGCTCTTTTGACTCACATCTTCAGGAGGGAAATGGCATTGAATGGGAAAGGAGAGGGGACCCTAACAACTTCTAGCCTGCAAATTAATTTTTGGATTGTCTTTTTAACATGAGGGCCACAGCAGAATCCCCATAAGTGAAAACGTTTCTTTCTGTAAAGTCCCAAGTCTAAAAATATCTATATACTTAATACTAAATTATTCTTCCTAGAAGCATAAAATCAAATAAAATCTTGAAACACTACAACAAAACATTAAATAAGCTAATGCTTTTGCTAGAGGTGAATAATATTTAAACCATAATTCAATTGTTAAAAATGACTTAAAAACACAAAAATATTCTGGCATTTACTCAAGTTTTTTTTGTGGCCTACACAATTCAGCATGAGATTGACACATCCATTAAACATCTAGGCTGGCTGAACTAGGTGGCTGATGTGCCATTATGAGCAAAGGAGATGTAGTTAGTGCAGTCACTGGACTGGAGCTGTTCAGCTTCGTGGATGTTTACTTCAGGATGAGCTGATTGTTCTTACAGCTGTACTACCTTTTAACGATTTACATTATGTGATTTTTTTTTTTAATAAGATTTTTATAAGAAAAGCACAGACACCTAATCCTCAGGCATCTTTCTAAGTTCAGTTTTAGATCAAAGGAAGCTTCTTCTGGTGGAGCGATATGGGCCGTCTAAACCAGCAAAGCACTTCCAGAACCAGCCACAGCTTGTGTTTTCAAAATTCTCCAGTTTTGTCCACTGAGTTCCTAACACCTTCCTTCCATTTCACCATCACAGTTCTGTTGTTGACTGTGAAGCCAGCACTGTTGAGAGAGTTATAATTTCACACTCAAGCTGTGAAAAGGTTGTAATTTTATAGCCTGCCTGGAAACTCTGAAACATTGTTTGGAAAAAAAAATTCAATTTTATTTAGTAATAACATCTAGTAACACTGAGTAATAAGTACTGCTTGTAGGCATACCCATGATTAGGAGTTCAGTAACCATGCGAAGAAATGACAAGTCTTTATAAAGCAGTTACACTGATACTTATCTAGTAACAGTGGAAAACCTTACTACTCCTGTCTTGCTGTTTTGCAAATGCCTCCAGTTGGAGAATCAGCATCTGGGAAGGCATCAAGAAGTCTTGCCCAGCATATTCCAGGACCTGGAGGTATTGAAGGCGTCAAAGGAGCAGCATCTGGTGTAGTTGGTGAACTAGCACGAGCCCGACTGGCACTAGATGAAAGAGGACAGAAACTAGGAGAACTGGAAGAAAAAACTGCAGCGATGCTTTACAGTGCTGATTCCTTCTCCAAACATGCTCATGAGGTGAGTCCATTGCATGTTAAACTAAGAACTTAAACCAATTCTCTGAGGTAAATGCAAGTTCCGAAAGTAACTGACTTCTCCAAAGCTGCCTTAAAAGTATCTAAAGGGAATGTGATATTGATAAAGGATGCTTTATTTTTATCTATCAATTGTTTGTTCTAAAAACAATAATTAAGTATTACTATAAGCAGCTTTGTCTTACAGCATGTTGGTCTAGAGCAAACTCTCTGCCTGAGTGGCACACAGACTTCCTAAAACGTGGCTCAGTTCCCATTTCTTAAAGAATTTCTCATTGAATTGAATGAATGATGCTGTGTAAAATTCCTGTGGTTCTTAAGATCCAGTTGTGTGCAAAACCCCAAGCTAATTTTCTTTTCTAATTCTCTTCCATGTTCACACAGGCTTCTGTCCATCCCCCAAACTCTTGTGTAACCTTCCCATTTTCCCGGACATGTCAGGGTTTTTCTATCTGAGGCTAGGTCATCAGCAGTGATGCTAACACTAGAAATCTTGTCATGTTAAATCCTCACATTTCAGCAAAGCTGTTGCAGTTTGGAGAAGCCTTGATAAAATTCCTCTGTTTTTTAAGCATGTAACTTGTTTGTATTGGTTTTGCCTTTTGGTATATTATAGAAACAGTAATTAGAAATTTTTTTGTTTGTTTTTTTAGATGATGTTGAAGTACAAAGACAAGAAGTGGTATCAATTCTGATGATGCTCATCAATTACATCCATTTAATTTTGTCCTGATGGGGCAAAAAAAAAATCTCTTTTTCATTACTTTTGGCAGGACCATTGAAATCTAAAGGAGCATTCACCATTGGATACTGTTGTTTCCTAGCACAAATCACACACTGTTTTACCTCAGTCGCGGCTTTAACTGAGGAGCTTTATATTTAAGAGAAACACACATAAAAAACAAACTTGAGTGTTTCTTAGCTGTTGGTTAGCTGAAAGTTGGAACAGAGAAGGTAATTAGAACATGTGGAAGAGAGGGTAAAGGGAAAACGTAGTGTGAGATGGGCAGGGGCAATGCAGGGTCAATCCTGTGTTAATATTTCATATGCCAAAAGTTTTTGTGCTATTGTAATTGCTGCCAGTGTTATACCCTCCTGTGAGGAGAGGCAATAAATCAGGGGTCCAAGAGCTGGAATAAAGTTGTTTGTTGTGCTGGACAGTAGCTGACTTACACTTACCCTCTCTAAGACTCGCTATATTTACCATTATTGTTGAAGAGTTGAAGTTTGCTGTCACTCCTTTCGTCGGAAAAGCTGGAAGCTTGGAAGATGTCATGTTGAAAATTGTATACATAGTTGACCTGTGCATAGTCTTTTCTTGGACCCCTGATCTAGTATTCTTGTATTCACATCATACTCTGTGAAGTGCGAAACAAGAGAATACATGATTTTTGCATTAAAGTCAAGTGAATAATATGACTGGAATGTGTCATGCTGGGAGTTTTTGTGTTATGGCTGTGCAACGTGAAACGTGGTAACATCTTCATTGTGGTAAGAATACTTCAACTTCTGTTCAGTTAAATGTCATTTTTTGCCAAAAATAGTTACTGGTTCAATTTGTATTACGTTTAGAGTTGGCTGTGGGTTCCATTCATGCTGTGAATTTTTATAAATGCTTAACAGAATGTATCTTTACAGCCATTAACTAAAATAGATGAGATTAGTTTTGCTCAAACTTTAAGTTCTAGATGCCCCTTTAGTCCTTTACTATAAAGTCAGATAATCTCAGACTCAGGTTTTCAAGCAGTTTTACTCTCCATGGAGGTGCTGATGCATGAGTAATGGCAAGCATCTAATATTTTATAATTGTCAGTACATTGTTTAGTACATTTCTAAATAATGCTAGCTAGAGCAATTTTACAAGTACCAGTCAGCTGCACCCAGCACTAAAGGCATTGGGCTTAAAGTTTGGATTTAGTTTATCTAAAACAGTGTTTCCTGTGCAGTTAAGTGTCCACTAAAACTTCAGCAGCTGGTGAACTAACGTTTGGATTTGGGTGGACATAAGGTTATTGACCTGGCTTGTTAATGGCTGCTGCACTAAAGCTGTAACAGTAGGAATGACCAGACCAGAGAGCTCTTTTAAAAAGAGGATTCCTTGAAATAAATGTTTGAATTTTAAAAATTAATTTATACTTTTTCGTCAAAGCAGGAATAGTTACTTGACTCACTTTATTTTATAAAAGTGAGTACTTAGAAGCTGATAAGTCTGCATTATCTGAAATTAATAATTTGGGTTTGCTTCTCCAAGCATCATTTTTTTTTGGGGGGGGGGGGGGGGGGGCAGGGTTTCACACACTTTCTGAATCTCCCCAGAGCACAACTTCGGTTATATTGGTCAAGTGGTGTTGCAGGTACGTAGATACGGTAACCTTGCAAAACACTTAGAAGATGCCAAATATTAAAGTTACTGATACTTCTTAAATAGTTTTTCAGACAAAAAGCAAATGTTTGGGCTTTGTAGCACAAATTGATGCATTTTTTGTGTAGTAACAAGAGACAAGTGAATTCTGCTGTCAGGACCAGGGATACTCTACCATGGCCAGTCTTCAAAGAACTTAACCAATGGGAATGTGACAGTTCAAACAAGCATCATTGATTTCCTGGGGGCTCTGTCCTGTACCTGCTGAGGCAATGTGTCCTCCAGTTACTTAAAATCTGCTTGGCAAGCTGAGTTTGGTTTCGCATGTTATTTTTTTGTTTAGTGTCTGATTATTTAAATTAACACAGTTTTATTTAAAATCTAGGTAGAAGAAAGCTAGGTAAACTATCTGTACCATTGAAAAAAAAAAAATCCCACCCTCACTGACACTGGTCCCCTTCCTTATCTCACATTTATAAATTGAGATGACAGATTTTATTTGAGCTGGTGAAGATGAACTATATTTCAGAGCAACAGAATCCTGGAAAAAAATCTGGTCAGCCTCTCTGGGAGAGGATGGGAGAAGTACTCTTCAGTAAATTGTGGTACATCTTCAATGGAAGATGGACCCGGGCTTTGAAAGAAAAGCGGATTTAACTTTCCCATCAAGAAACACTGGACAACCACCAGCGGTCAAAAAATAAGAGGTGATAAGGAACCATCTGCCAGTACAAGAAGAGCAGTGATTATTCGGTATTGTAGAGTTTATCATAGGTGAATGGCTTGTTTCTTTCTGTTGCCTGTGTTCAGAGCGTGCTTCTAGGTTTGAGAAGGAATTAAACGATGGCTCATGAGATGAATACACAAACAGTTCATTGTCAGCAAAAGGGGCTATGTACAATTTTAGTCTAAAACTTTGTTTTCCTTCCCTGTGGAAGGAAGTCGATCGTAAACGCGTCATTGCATCTTATTCTGCTATTGGTGGTGCACTTTCTGTACAGCGGAGTACATAGAAATCCTTGAGGGGAAGAAGCACCCCTGTTTCTTGCTAGCATTTTAGTAGTGTGAAACTTTTTTAGGGTGTCTGGAAAACTATAAAATACAATTGAGCTATTACTTTTTTATTTTTTCGGATGGAAGCATAAGAAACTGCTGCTACCTGTTGATATATGGTGTGTCTCTTTAGGAACTGTAAACTGAAGAGGCTTTTCTTCACCTTAGTCCTGCCAAACTGTAACTTTTGAATGTTGATATGTGTAAATATGTGTGTATTCCAAATAAGTCTGAAAGTGTTACACCACAGGCATCTCCAGTGATTGTTCTTCAGCAAACAGTCGGTTATAAACTATAATTACGTATAGCTGTGTTCCTTGTCTGTCTTTATGCAAAGATTTTTGCCTGAGGTGGTACTTGCATGTCAGGTGATGTTGGAAAGCTACATCCAAAGGAGGATTTTGGAAGCAAGTTCATTTCCTTTTTGTTTTCCTCCCCCTCTCCCCCCCCCTTTTTTTTTTGCTTAATTAATGGCACTGATCTTACCTGAACTCTTAAACTTGAATTTTTCCTGCACTTTAATTCAATTGTGGCATTTTGTTCCTTAATTTTTTTTTCTACACTTGTGTAGTTCAGGTTCGTTATTTGTATATAAACACACACATTCAGTAAAGACTTGAGAACAGATTACTTTTGGGCATATTTGCTAATTATGTGACTATCATTTCGAATGTGTGTTTTCTTAGCAAAATATGTATATACGAGTATATACAATATAGAATCTAATGAAAGGCACTTATCCTGTGTCAGCATTCAGTTTATAAATTACTGCAACACTTTCAGATTTGTTACTAGATAGTACAATAAAATCTGTTATATTTATACATACTGCTTAAGAATATACTTTTAGTTTTAAATAATTTTTATATGTACACTTCTATGTTTAATTTTAAAAAGATTATGTTCAATTTTTAAGTCAAAGTACTTAAAGTGTGTATATTATCCATAGAAGAAGTTGTTTTAAGCTTACGAATGCATTCATATCTCATATCGAGATGATACAATTACTAAGCAATGAGAAAAAACAAAAAAGCCCATTTTCCTCTGAAGAAAATAATCATACTTCCTTTTACCTCCCATTTTGAACATTCTTAATCCATTTCCCAAGTATGGAGCAGGAAGGTAGAGCTTTCAGAAAACGAACCTCATGTAAAAGTTTTCTCAGTAGCTGCAGCCTGCGGCTGACAGGTGTTCTATGGTTTGGGGGGGTTTAGGTGTTATACACATGAAAGACCTTTCAGCTATTCCTCAGACTTCTCAAGTTCCCCAGAACTGGTGAGGTTTGTCCTATAAACACTTTCTCTGAGTAATGTATGAACCTTGATTATGCATTGCCTTTTTACATGTAAATGGGGGGGTTTGTTTTCTGTGCCGAATGCGTGTTGGAAAGCTTGCAGGCTGTGGCTGGCGTGCCCTCTTCTTTCTCCTCATGGTTATGCTGGGTGCAGAGGGCAAAGAGTGCAGCGCCTTGTCTCCCCACCGAGTTACAGGTTAACTCCTGAGTTGAACCTTTGCTCCGTGCTTGCCAATTTCCTATATTATTTTTGGGGTGGATGTTGATAGCTTTGCTACTACCACAAAACCTTTAAATACTTTGTAGACAGAAATTAATGATGTTTGAGGGGAGAAAGTAAGTAAATCAGGAAAAAAAAAGATGTGTATGGTAGGTGAATCAGCTAAACCGATTTTATTTCAGTTTTCATTGAAAAGCTAAATTAAGCTGGGCCGGTTTTCTTTTCTTATGCGTGTTATAAAGATGTGCTGTGTGTCATCTACTTCATTCCTGTTTCAAGCCCGATGAGCTTACTGTGTTTCTGAGTTTTTACACTGCATAAAGTTTAGGCTTAAAGATGTGGGCATTCATTTTAAGAAAAAATAAACAAACAAAAAGGCAGAAACATAGAGCAGTCAAATGAAAGGTGTCAATCAATACTCTTTTTTGTTTTCCATATAAAGTGTCTGGAAAATGTTCAAGTCATACAGCTGTAGGTTACTTCGACACTTGTCTGTCTTTTTGTTGGTACCTAAGTTACATATTACCAAGCAAATAATAACTAGAAGTTAAACTGTTTCAGTTGAAAATATGTAAGGAGTTCATGTGGGTTACCACTACCACTGGGTAACAGGTGATGCAAAGGGAGAGGGGTGGGAACATGTTTTAAATATTCCCTTTTCAAACAGAATTGTAAATAAGCAGTACTGTGTTATTTTTAGACCTGAGCTCTGCTATCTGTAGTGGTTAGAACTAGGAAAAACATGCTGCTTTCTAGTTATGCTACTGTTTCATTGTACCAGCACCATGGGGGAAAAGTGCAAAAAGAAAAAAAATCAGTAAGTTTTTCTAACACTGCCCGTCTGTGGGTAAGCATGCTTGACGTGTAGCGGTTCTCGTTTATGTATATCTTAGTGTGTACCTGTGTGTTCTTTCTTTTCTCTTTTCGTTCATTGCAACTTACTCTTCAGTTAAGTCTTGCTGAGCCCCACTAGCTCTTCTGAGGGTGATTACTGGAATATGCATTTTTTTAGGTAGGGTTGCAAATCCATCTGTCTACAAATATAGTTTCGTATGAACTGCAAACTGTCCTGTTACAAACACAACTATGTTAGATTGCATAGAGTTATTTTACTTACATGTACTTGAACTGAACTATGTCATCATAACAAAGTTAAAAAATTAAGTATGGAATATTTTTGTAAATAAAAATACCTGTGCAGCTGGTATTTTAAATTTAAAATGTATTATACATTAATGTTTCAGAAAAAAATGTTCATATATGTGTATATGAATGTGTCATTATGCTGAAGGGCTCTGATTGGGCAAAATAAACTATTCAAATCTCTCCTGAAACGCGTGGAGCTTGCTCCTTTTCTTCCTAACCACTTCTCTTCCTGCTGGCTGGAGCATGTGGTGCCTCCTTGCCCAAAGAGGCCGTCTCATTTTGCCGCTGCGTGTGTGTGTGTGCAGCGCGCTTTACGAGGAGCAGAGTGGTGTGTGCTGGGAGCAGTGGCAGCCGGGCTGGCAGCGAGCAGCCCCTGAGGAGCACAAAGGACTAAATGTTTCATGTGTGGTGATGTTCCCAAGCAGGTCTGGCAGCATCCTGAAACGCACGTCTCGATGGTCACCCTGTCATCCCTTCAAGCTGTCAGAGAAGTTATGGTTACTTGTGTTCTGCGTTCAGTAAAGCAAAGTGTTTCCTGTAGCTGCATTTTGGCAGTGTTCATTAATTTAAGAATCTGGGGTGCATGGGGAGAAGGGATTGAAGCTGATGGTTTGTTTCAGTTTTTTCTTCCCTGTATTTATGGTACAGCAGACATATTAAATTCAGTTGAGGCTCAGCTTTGTTACAGACCAATTTTTAGCTTGCAGTCCATGAAATTTTCTGCCTTCTTGAGGGAAGGGGGGCGGGACGACACAATGGGGCAGCTTTTGTAAACATGCTCTGAATGATGCAGAAATACTGAAGAGAGACTGGGAGAATAATTCCAAGAAGAGAAATTGCTGCATCTCAGTAAAATTTTTGGAATCTCAAGTTGTCAAATAGTAAAATATTTTGGTGCTGTTAGTTTTACTACATGATTGATGTAGTGAGAATGCAGTTTCATCTGTTGGAAAAGTCTGCTGTTTCCAGGGTTCTTCTGCTTTCCTGATTTTTCTCCAATATTTGATAGTTATGTATTCTGAACCCTAAGTTCTGCAGCACTTGGAGTTATAAATAGAAAGATGCATTAGGATAAAAAAATTATTTTAACTTCAGTCCAGTTAAATTGGTAGTGTTTGGAGCTGTCACACTGCCTCCAGCTGCTTGCTAGCTGTCATAATCTCTGTGCGATCACCAGTAGCTTGACAAGAGCAGCTCCCTCCCCATGGGGGCTGCACATTGCATCGATGGATTGCCAAGCAGAGGGGGTTGTCAGACTGAGGTCGTAAGGTGAAGCACTGTGATTTAGCAAAGGACAGGATTTGATGCAGCCCGTGTAAAACTTGGTCCTTCCACACAGCGTGTTAGAACAGCTCCGGTGCCAATGTACTGTGAATTAAATGCATCAAGGACCTGCAGGCCCACAGTGGTATGCCCATTAGTATCCTTACCCAAATTAGTTATCCTTACCCAAATTAGTTTTCCTTACCCAAATTCTTTATTGGAATGCTTCTTGGTCAGCTGTGCCTGGGAAGAGGCTGGGAAGGATGAGGGAATGGGCAACCGAGGTCCTGTACAGAGGTACTGTAAATTGGGCAGTGCTAAGGACTGAGTACAGACTCAGGTGGGGATCAGGTTCAGGTCCCAGCTTTGAGGATTTTCACCCAGGGTGGGTCACTGAACAAGCTCCATGTTGCTCACTGGCTTGCAGGTGCTTAGGACCATCCTAGTCTTGATTTTGCCTTCTTCCTCCTGCCCTGGTGCACTTGGGCTGTCCCTTTGGCTGTGGTTCTGCCTCCTCTAGAGAGGTAACAGCCTCACTGGAGGAATCCCAGACTTAACTAAGGAAATAGGATGTTTTTTTCTCACAGTCCTGCACTGAGATAAACCTTTGAGAGTGGAATGTCAGCAAGCAGCAGCTTCTCACCTTCTGTGTTCCTGGTTCATTCTTTGTAACATGTAATTAATGTTCCTTTAGCAAGGGCTTGGGACCTTGTATGTGTAACTCACTATAGTAGCGGAGTTCTGCAGGTGCTGTAGCAAACAGTTCTCTGCACTTTTCAGCCACAGGAGACAGCCTGTGTTGAGGCTTGGGGAGCACTTCTTTAGCTTCAGATGCTCATGTGGAGCTCAGAAGGGGTGATGGAGGACTGTTGCAAAGGCACATGAAAGAGAACATTTTCTGGTTTGGAGCAGATAACAGTGTTATCTGTATCTTGCTGCACTCATGGTGTGAGCAGGGCTTCATTGAGAGTGGATCGTTTGAAGGGGCTGGCAATCAGTGCCAGATTCTGCTTAAGTTTTAATAAGTTCATCAACTCCTTTGCCTAATTAAGCGGATAGAATAAGAAATTTCATATAACTGGTTTCTGTGGCGCAAGAGACTCCTGGGAAGAAGAATGTACAATGCAGTCTCCTCTGTGGGAGTGAACAGAAACCAATTTCCATGCTGGTATCTCTTAATTCTTGTGGGTACCTGCAAGTCTCTTAGCACCAGTTCAGTAAGTACCTTTTATCTGAATGTTGGTGTCACCTACCTACTGTGATGCCTTTTCATTCAGGATCTCAAAGCACATAGCACAGTGGGCTGGGCCCTCCTGAGGCTTCTTTTCATTACAGTTAACATCTTCAGACTGACTGTGTGTGTGCCGCCTGTTCAAGATGTGTATCACAACTTAATACTAGTTTGTGTAGGGAAGAACTGTTTTCTTAAATTCCGTCCACGATGAAAGGGGAAGATGAATATTTAGTAGTTAAAAAAAGAACTAGTCAAGGTCATTGTATTAGGCTTTCTCTTTAATGTGTTCAAGCTCAAAGTCAATTCTAGCTGTGAACTTCGGAGATCTCAATTCACCTATTTTCCATTTTGCCTTTAAAGCACAGCTGTTTCTGCTTGGGTTTTAGAATTTCCAGCATCTTATGAAATAAATCCATGAAGGACCTGTGAAGATAGGAAGCAATTATTTTATTCTACTGTTTCAGTTAAACTAGTTTAGAAAAGTTTTGTTGTTTGGGGAGCGGAGGGCAGGGAGGGCAAAGTGTGGACACTTGAAAAATGTTATTTGTTGGCAGAGCAGGATTCGTGGAAACTGCATTCATCTCAAGAGCTTTACCATAGTTGTAAAAGGTCAGTGGTCACTTTGGCTCTAAATGCTTGTTCGAAGCCTGCTGCATCGTGTGCTGGCTCCTCTGTGCTGCCTTCCCTTTGCTCCCCCATTCTTGACAGCAGCACACGCAAGCAGTTTGTCTCTGTGTTTATTGCCTTCTCAGCACCCTGTCCCTTCCAGAGCTATCACTGCTCCTTTGGTGGGAAGGACAATGCAGCTGCTTGTTCTTGTTGGGATTCTTCTGGAAGCAGCTGCTGCTTCTTCGGTAGCCTGGTCACACTGTGTGCACCAATTTGGGGGAGTAGGTTGTGGTCTGTAGTCAGCAATGCAAACTTCCTCTTCCTGCAGGTAAGAGAGAGTTGTAACATGTATAACGTTGCTGGCGAGGAGGATTTGATACCAGTATCTCAAGGACAGTTAACATATTCTGAAGATTTTGCCCAAAGGGACAACCAAAGATTGCTCTGCAGGGCGCAGAGCAAGGCCTCAGGACACGGCCGTGTCAGGGCCTCAGGCCTTGCACTGTCTGCTTGCTCCGAAACTGGAAATGCAAACGCCTGTCGGTCTGAAGCAGGTACGTAGTTTACTGAGGGGTTTAAAATACAGAGCTTCGAGCAAAGAATAGATGTGGTCTTCTAAAATATGAGCGGTGACCAGGGCCTGGCCATGTGCAACGTCCTGGAGAGCCAACTTCAAGCCTGAAAGATGTTTCTTGTATTTTAACCTGGGGAAAAGGCAAAGCTGATGTGAATAATGGTTGGTTGCCATACTCCTACGTGGGACTGATGACAAGCAGTAACCTAACTTTTTTTCTCGGTTGCTTTTGAAGGAAATTTCTTAATATTTACAATATAAACTTAAGGCTGCAATATCATCTTGGTGAGAATGTGAGTTGCTATATCATTGAGCTTCCTAGTCATGGTTTATGTTATTATTAAGGGTGGTGTAAAAACATGGGAAAAAACATTGATCCAAGCCTGGCTCCATGGGCTTCAGCCTGGTAAAAGTGTACTGACATAGGTCAGAGAGGCAAAAGGGCAGAAAAGGGTGCAGAAGGTTTGGCTGACCTGGTTGGCACAACACTGCTTCCCTTCTTGCCACATTTTTGCAGCTACTGTGGCAAAGAAATGGTTTTAAGAAAGCATTTAAAAGGAGAAGTGTCTGGTTTGGTAGTTACAGGGAGCTGCTTGCTGAGATAAACAACAGCATGGGAAAAGTGAAGTAGGGCTGTTTGAAAATCTAGCCAGAATCAATAGTATTTGGCATAGTTCACCCATCATGAGAGATCTGGCATCCCACTGAAAGAGCAGTGATAGCTCTGGAGGGGACAGGGTGCTGAGAAGGCAATAAACACAGAGACAAACTGCCTGCGTTTGCTGCTGTCAGGAAGGGGAGAGCAAAGAGAAGGCAGCACAGGGGAGGCAATAAGCACCATGCAGCCGGCTTCGGAATGGTCTCTGTGGCTTGTGTTGTGCCCAATGGCATTAATTGGAACCAGAGGGAAGGATCTAAATAAGTGCTGATGTGAAGTTTTGCTGAGTGGATGGGTATGACGGGCTTTGCTTTAGAAGCGGTGCACAAAAAAGGGGCTGTGCCACAGCCAACAGACCTGTGGTCAGCGCCTGGGGAGAGGAGCTGGAAACGATACCTGAGGAACGGATTGCACCTGTTTGACCAAACAGAGCACCCACATTACCCCAGGCACCCTACTACATGTGCATACAACACCAGATATGGGCCACATGTTTCCACATGCCACCACACCTGGAGCAGAACTGCAACTTGTGACAGGTCCCAAATTTGTCTGAGTGCCAAGGTGAGGGGAGCACTGACCCCAGGACTCTTCTGCTGGGGGAAAGGAAACTGAGAGCAAGAGTCTGATGGTGCATCCTCCTCCCCAGAATCCAGACCAGGATCTCTGTCCTCAAAGTGCCGCAAGTGGGCTTCCTGCCCTGCTGGGTGCTCTGATGCTGGCCCTCAACATTTTTCAAGGTAGCTCTGAACCAACTGTAAAAAGACAGGTTTTCTTTTAGGGTTCCTTTAGCAGTGAAGGTGAGAATTAATCAAACTTTGATTTTATACATCCTTTCTTTAAGAGAAAAAGATTAAACTCCCCACTGCTCTGTGCCAAATTAACTGGCAATATTGTTTAATGTAACAAAGGCACAATGCATGCAGCTTCCTTCAATCCACTGACATGAGACCACATCTGTCCCTAGGGCACTGCTGACATGAGTACCCTCTTATGTGAAGAACTTTCTGAGTACCCTTCAAGTAGCTTTTGGCTTCACGGTTGCTGTTCCACAGGTCTGCCTTACCTCCACATTCTTGCTCCCTGAAGGCAACGCACATGACACAGAAGCAGATTTTTTTGCATTTATTCCCAGATCTTACGGTGAAGTGTCTCATTTTGGCTGAAGACTGGTGAGATGGGGCTTCATGAACATGCCAAATTCCTGAGCTTCTCTGCCAGGTTGCTTGTGAGTGGGATCCAGAGCAAATTCGCAGGCTTGGCAGTGACTGTGCCCTGCAAGTAATAAGACCCATGGCTCTCAGGCACCAGATGGATGTTCATGGGAGGAGTACTAGTAATGCTGCAAATTAATAAGCAAAAAGCCATTCCCTTCTCATTGTTACCACCTGTCCTGCTCTGGAAAGAAATAAAAACCCCTCCCGCTCTGTAGTTTTAATTAAAAGTTGCTCTGGTACATCACAGGGCATTAAAGATGTTGGAAATTGCAGCCTCTTCTTCCCCTTCACTGGAAGATTTACTGTGTAGGCAACTGGGAGTTGTATGTCTTCCTGATAGCGTTATCCTTTAGTCCTTTGCACACCTGAATAATACAGTAACAGTATATGCTGTCATAAAAGTTCCCATAAAAGTTCCCATATAACTAAAATATGGGTCTCTAGAAACTTTTTCTTTGATAGGGTCACTTAAAAGATTCACATGCTTGGATTTTTTTTCTTTAACTCTTCCTACCTGTGTGTGAACTACAGGAGAAGCTTTCTCCAAACCTCTCCTCCTTTTATTTTTTTTATTTTTTTTTTTTTGTAGATCAGCACAGGAGCTTGTTGTGGAGGGTTTTCCTTGCCCATCAAGCCAGGCAAATAAATGCAGCTGGGTCATGGGAGCGGAGGCATAGTAAATGTACCTTGTAGAAGAGGAAGCCTCCTCCAAGACTTTGTCTCTTTGTGAGCAGCCACCCTTTTCCTGTCAGGTGGGTGCAAAGTGTGGTGTTTATCCTGGAAGGATGAGAGATGGGAGGCTGCAGGGTGGGATGGGAAGGTTTTGTGTGACAGAGGATACTGCGAGGGAAACGGGATGCTGGCATGGCCATGAAGGGCTGAACTGTGTGGGAAGGGAATAGCTGGGAAGGACCCAGACTTGGTGTGGTTTGGAGCAGAGGAAGGTGTTGGGCAGGGCCCCATCTGTCTCTGATGGAGCTCAGGCAGAGTGTGATGTGCAGGTGTGTTTTGGGCAGGTGAGGGACTGGGAGACAAAAACAAACCTGGGAATTGCCAACACAGTGGTGGGCAACTGGCAAGCTTGGGGCTGGAGGAGGTGGTACTGGCCAAGGATAGTGAGAAGAGGTCTGTGTGGGGAGTCGCTCCAACCACACAGCAGAGTCAGGCTCTGCCCGCCAGGACCTAGAGTCCTGTTTTGCAAGCATTAGGCATCACTGGAGACCTGTATTTGGTTTCTCTGACTCTTCTAGCTCACACTACTAGTTTTTCAATTTAAACTCATCTTACAATGAATGGAGCACAATGCAGGGACCAGCTATGCAGAGCTCACAGCATTTTGCCTGTCTTCAGCTTTAAGAACCCCCACCCAAGGACAGGAACAGCGGCACCAGCACGTGGGTCACTCAAAACCTGAGTGAATCAAGTGCTTGGGGATGCTCACCCTATATAAACCTACTCAACTCTAACATGTGTTTGCTGGCAAATTCTTATTTCTCAGAGGATGCTCTATACAGGCCTGTGACTACTGCCCGTCTGGGGGGCTGAGAGTTAGAGCAAGGGGGAAGGAATTGCCTCAGAATATGTTAATCAAGGTAACAGTGTGGATTTTTAGCTAGGTCTGACTGTAATGAAGTGAGCTCCGGGTCATTCAGCAGTTATTGTGGTTGATCAATACTAAGAGCTTTGAGAATTAATGCACCCAGCTCCTATACAAGATGAAGGTTTTCCAGGTAACAACCTTTGCCGTATTACAGCAGCTCCGATACAACCACCTCTGTCTTTTCTAGCACTGAACCAATCAGCTTTTGTCAATAGCACCGTGAGACATGAGGCTCCTGGTCTGGCTTCAGATACATCAACCCTGTGGTTTCTCAGGAGATTTTAAAAATAAAAACAAAATGCCTTTACTTAGCATGGGCTTCTATTATAAAATGTCATTGTGTGTAGATTACAGATTTTGCTGGAGTTTAACAGTCAATCTTTTCCATATGAGCGCATGCTTTTGGCTGGGAAAACTATTATCTGAATATAATGGCTTTCTTTTCAAGCCAAAAACTAAGTATAGAAGGCACATCCAACTGAAATGAGAAATGCTGCGCTATTTCAGTCTTTGTAAAACTGCTCTTATTTCTGACAGTGGTTTTGCTGAAGACAGTGGTTTTGCAGAAGAGATGCAATCTTTCTTAAATAGACTATAAATAATAGCGAAGAACTGAATTGGAAGCAGAATAAATAGAGACGATTAATTCAACTGAAAAAGGCTAATTTTCATTCTGATTACCCATGCTAGTACGCAATCATCACTTAATGCCATTAGGAGACTGTAGGATGAGGAACAAATCATAGAATTCAATTGATAAAATAAATGGTACAATGCATGTGCTGTTCGTTTCAATCTGCCAGTAATTATTCTCCGCTGTGTTACACAAAAATATTCCCTTCCAGTTTGAACACAGTTTCAAAACTCTCATTAGAAATTTCAAGACATATATGTAGATGATGGGGGTGATGCTCAGCTCGCAGTTCTTCAGTGTTGTGTGTGCCTTTCTGCCTTTGCTTTCCAAATACACGCTTGGAAACCATTCTCAGTTGGCCGGTATGCTCGTGCCTCCCCCCTCCCCGCTTAGGTTCTGAAATATTTCACTGAGGTTATTCCTCTCATTTCAGGCAAATCTTGCTGCTTCCCCTCAGCCAGCTAATTTCCTAAGCTAGCCCACAGTTAATTAATTTTTTTGTTGTCCTACTGTGCTGGACACGTTTCGTTCCTACCACCAGATGCCAACCGACGTTCCCTGTAAGTGGCAGCTGTCATCCAAAATTGGATCTGGAGGAAAGCCCGTGCTGCTCTCTGCTGGGAGGACCCGAAGCTACCTGCAGCGTGTGATGCCTGTGTCGGTTTCTCACTGCAATGCCAACATGCCCTGGAAGCCCTTTGCAAGAACCTCTTTTGAAGAAAACTCCTCAATTTTATCGGTGCGCTTTTCATCTTCTTTTTAAAAGCATCTCTGTCTGGAAGCTTTATTTTACTATAATGCTGACCTTCCTGCCCCCCACCCCCACCACTCATTCCTTTATTTCTGCCCATAGGGGAGGCCGGACTAGACCAAAATCTATCCACACCTCATTTCTGCTGTGGGGTGAGGTGGGACTGTACCAATATGCCTGCTTTTCTCATTCTAGCTGTCGAGGGCCAGAGAATGAATCAGAATTTGGAGGGACTGACTTCTAGTGTGAAGTGAAATTGTAAATTGAAGTTTAAGTACAAAACCAATTTGCTCTGCGTAGGCAGCAAGGCTCCATGAGCGCCTTAAACTTGTTTTCCTGAGAAACAGGCCTAAAGATCCAGTTTGAAACCCTCAGTGCATTCATATCAAACATCATTGAGAAACAGATTCAAGAAATCATTTAAACAAGGCAGTTTTAAACATTCCTTTCTAACTGGTGTAGTGATGCCATTCCTAAAAAAAATATTCCTGCCGTTAGCTGACTGAAAACTTTTCTTAAGCCTATCTTTCAGCTTATCTCTCATCTGTATAGACTCTGGGAAGGCATGTTAGTCTCTAGGCAATGAATATGATTTGTTTACTCAAAGAGCTTCCTGAAGTCACAGCGCAGCACTACTGTATGTTATTAAAAGATAAAAAATGTATTACTGTTAGGTGAAGGGTCAATGTCAAATCCTTGTTATATCTGGCAAATTCAGATTTAAAGCTGAAGCAGTTTTGAAGATGCTCAATTGAAAGCACAGGATTCAGCAAAAATACCTTATGATACCACATTGTTTCCTATGTCTAGTTCCATCTAGTGTTGTCAGGAGAGAAATAGCACCCTACAAATGGTACAAAAAACCCCATCCCAAAACTGTTTAGAGAACGAGACCATCTTTACAGCAAGTGTGCGGGAGCGAAGGGAGAGGAGAGCAGGGCTGTCTGAAAGGGCTTGCTGAAGCCCTTGGCTATTTCTGGCCACAAGATGCAGCTCTGCACTGAAAGGAGACCTTTAAAATGGCATCAGCATGTAACATATCTCAAGGGAACGAGGCAATAAAAGTCACTGATATCAAGCAAGTAAGCGAATGTGACTGGATATTGTAAGGAGCTATTCAGTTGGAAATCAGGAGTCACTTTTACGTAACTGCGCTCCAGAAGAAACATTCTTTAAGATTTTACTTCAGGACTCAGTTAAGTCATGTGTTACTTCCCTTTCCATTCAGTTTTACACAGATGCCCTCTTCATAAGGGTTAGTCTAAAGTATTCCGTAGAAACTGTGGTTGTAACCTGCGTAATAATTATTGCGCTGGGAAATTATTAAAAAAATATATAAAGGCTGCCTGAAGGACTTTTAGGCACAGCACTGTGATGGAGGTGAAGTAGCACAGCTGTAACTTTTTATTCAGGAGCTAAAGCAAAATGTCTGTTTAGGGAGGGAAGTGGGATGCCGAGCAGTGCGTTAGGAGCGCAAGGCAATCTGTTCTGCCAAGCCAAATTGTAGGAATCCATCACGTTGCAATGAGGTTCTCAGAGGCAATTTGGGTAACTTTGTTTGATATATATCTCAAAACAGTAATGGTAACAATAAAACACAGAGAAAACAATTTACCCTGTTCCTGACAATTATTCTTTCAACGCTGTGGTGACCCCATTAACCAGCCGTGTGCATTAGCAAAATCCAGCATTTCAGCTAAGAATAAGGGGAAGAATAACAATGTTTAAATGGGTTCATTCTAAATCTAATAGCCGGTTGAAAAACCTATAAAGCTTTTATCAAGCGTATAGATTCGCCTAAATAGACAATGTTCTTACTTTTTTTTTTCCTCTACAGAAAAAGATGAGAATCCTAAATCCAAGGCCTTTTCCACAAAGGGCTTGAATTTCTATTGCAAATCTTAGCTACCAGAAACTAATTTTGTATTGACGTTTTCCTGACAGCAGAGGATCAAATATTTAAAATGCCTAATTTATTATTGCTCACATGCAAACAATTTCTCTCTTCTAGAATGAACAAGTGCAAATAATTACTTATGCATTCCTGACAAAAGAGACACATGAATTTTTCCTCAAATGTAGCGAGGCTGTACATCCATCAGGTATGTCTCCTGCAATTGTTCCAAAAAAGAAAATAGCAATCTCTGTCAATGCCCTGATACGATAGCTGTAGTATCAGCAGCTCGTGATACGCCCTACTCTCAAATGACTGCTGAGACAGGAGTTCTGATGAGTTTTCACACAAGAAAGACTTGTTGACATATTTCTGTCACAAACAGCTACAGCAGGCGTTAACAAATCATGTTTTGTCCCCTGGGACAGCCAGAACCCAATGGGTTTTTTACCATGTCTCATCCATCCTTGCTCCAGTCTATGCAGTTGTTTTACTTGGACTGCAGCTCCCATGTGCTAATGTGGTGTCTCTGGAAGAGACCACGTTCTCGTAAAGCTGCTTGTGTTTTTATTTCCGAGTGTCAGTGTGCAACCCCAACCACATTTCCATGTTCATTATGGCAGAGCTTCTTCCCTGCTGGAAGGCATACGGGGTGTAGATGCATCAACACCAGCTGCAGAGTAGCAATTCGATAATTTCAATTCTTCTCTCGGTCTATAACAAAGGGTGAGGTTTGGATGTTTCCCTCCAAGCACAGACGTGATAGAGAGTGGCTATTTCAACTTCTTTGCATTCTACAACAAAACATGGATACAGCGAGAACAGTGAAGCCATTTTGGAGTTTGCCTGTGAGCACCACTATGTAAACCAGTGTAACAATTAGTAAGTGCTAATAAAAACACAAAGCAGCACGGGCTTCTGGTCTGGCTCCAACTGATGCAGTGGCCCCATGTCATAAAGCAATTAGAACCAGATCCTCAGATATTTGGCTGCTTGATGCTCTTTGAAATTAGTGGAAGCCTGGTTACTGCTTATCTGTAAAGCTGTGTTCTGGGGGCAGTTTTCAGAAGCCCTTAAGCACTGAATTTTCACAGCTTTCTCTGGAAGCTATGAACCTAGGGGTTTAAGCAGTGCTTTTGCATGCCCACCTACGTGCTTGGGTATCTGCGTATCACCAAGACTCCTGCCTGTGGATCTGTGATCTCATTAAATCAACAGGTAAATGGTACCACTGCTGATAAGCACTTGAACAATTTCCCTGACACGCCAACAAGCAGCACCAGCCCCCTCATGCTAGTCATGCCTCGTTTTATTTGATTGCTTGTGATCATGCATAATCCCATGCCATTTTTCATAAAAGACCTTCACCCACAATTTAATTGCAAGCTTAAACTGCAGCAACAGCACAGATCTGTTTGAGATGGTAGCTGAAGCCTCTCTGGGAGCCAGGTAGCAATGCAGCCAGCTTCGTGTGGTGACATGGGTTGGTTTGGTTGGGCTGGGGTGTTCCATTTGCCTCTCTGGAGGAGAAGGGTGGCAGGGAGGAGTAGAGTGGGACGAGAGAGCTGTTCCCTGCACTGGTGGGGATGGCAGAGCTACCACCAGCTTAGCCCCACTTCTCCACCAGCTGAGGACAATGCAATCCATACCACACATTGTTTGTTTTCCTCTATTGTGGTATAATCACCAATACTATAAACAAAACAAAACAAAAACCCCAAAAATTTTTAAAACATGCAACAACTTAAAGACTATTACTGAAAAGCAAAAACAGCACCAAAGACTTTTTTCAGAGACACTTTCTAGGAATACTGCTGTGTAACTTCCATTTCTTTTCTTTCTCTGGATTTGAGGAACAATGTACTAAGTCTTAATGTTAAGCAAGGCAATGGGTTCTGACCCCAGGAAAAGGACTGTACAGCCATTTTATGTTTTCATTTCTATTTACTTCGCACTTAAGTGCAAGACCTCTGCGGCATGGTAGCATAAATGCTATATTCTGTGCTGAAACATATGCCCCTGGTAGAATCTACTCTGAAAAATACAGTTTGCCCCAGGGTAAGTAATGTTCATCAACCTGTGGTGGCGTGTGGCCTCTTATACAGCTGCTTTGCACGTAGTATTTATGAGCAAGAACTTGAGAGTCGACTGTGCTGGTTGTATGAGAAGAGATTCGGTCGTGGGTTTATTTTTTCCTTAGAATTGCCTTCAAAGCTATGTTGTGACCATACTGTCTCCATCTGACAAGCTGCTTCAGATTTCTGCAGAAAGACAGGCAGTCTGTATCCCATTCCCTTGACTCATGACCCTTCTCATCACACTCATCAGCGAAGTCTCTCTTGTGTCAGGCCGACGGGTTTGCAGTCCTCCTTAGCTGTTTGTGTTGCTGTGATCTGGTCTCCAGGCCTGTGCTTATGTACTATTTTACTTATAATTACACATTGGGCTATAAGAAGTGTGCCCACCTAGTTTGAAACTTCACAAGTGGGATTAATGGTAACTAGTACATAACAAAGTTTGTACAGAACTAGAAGGCAGGGAATGAAAATCCCATGTTGATAGAGAAGCTGTGCCTGTTGTCTGTTTTCCATCAAACTACCCCCAAAAATCTGTTAATCCAGGTTAAGAACTTGATGGCTTCCTAGTTATCGTTTCACTTTTCTCTGCTTTTAAAATTTTAGGCAATTTAGTAAATGCTGGCATGATGGTAGGTGGAAATTTAACCTGCTTCAGGCCACAGAGCTGATGGAAAGTTGAACTTTAGATGTTGAATTATGTTAATCACTTATAAATATTTTATGTATAAAATATACTTTTTTTTATCCTAAACCAAAACATAGCAAACAGATTGTGTTCCTATTTTGGATACCAGGAATTTAAACCACTTTAGACAAAATAGGCTTGCTTTGGATTTATGTTGCAGGAGCGATTCTAGTTACACGGCAGCCCTTTTCTCCTTGCCTCTGTTCCCACATACCAGGTTTTCTAGCAGTGGCTGCTGCCCAAGTGCCCAGGGCTGGCTGTAGGGGTGCTGCTGGGGACCTCAGATTGCCACTGAAAAAGCACTTTGTCCCCACCATACCCATCCTGCTGCTCCTTCTGTCCTGCAGCTCATCTCACCAGCTATCCCTGAACCACCCCGTGCCTTTCAGCCATGCCCTCGTCTCTCCTGCCTCCATGCCCAGAGGATCTCAAAAGGTCCAGATAGGATCTTATTAACGCCGCTTTGCTGGTTACCCCCAAACCTCTAGTGTCTGTATCCTTGCTGGGCCCTGCCTTTCCTATAAGGCAGTCTGCTCCATCTCCAGTCTCCTACTCTGTCACTCTTGTATTGTTCCTGCCAACCTGACTTTCTTCAGATCCTGCTGTAACAGGCCTCTTTCTGTAGTTTCTGGTGTTGGCCTCCCAGCCCCAGCCAACCTTCCTTCAACCCCCAAAGAGTTGAACCAATAATTTTCTGCCTGAAAATAAACCAACTTTGAGATGCATTTGCTGAATTGAATAGACAACATTTAGCAAAATATTTTATTTTCACTAAGTCCCTCAGCGCTCCCCACCTCTGAACACCAAGAAGGGTGACTAAATCTCAGTCTGAAGTCAGGGAGCCCTCCTTTCACCAGAGAGCCTGCTGCCAGGTGTAAAATGCTCTGTCCCCTCCTCCACCCCACAGCTTTGCACAGCCCTAGCCGTGGGTCTGAGCTGACCCCCATGGGGAAAATCTGCTTCTTTTTGTCCACTTTAATAATTGCTCCATACAGCCATGTCCTTTCAGCCACCAAGCTGTAAAATTGCTTTCGTTGTTCATGTCATAAAAGCACCTCGAGTGCCGCCTCAGCAGAGCTTTCTGTGTTAGGTGCTTGGGTTTTGTGGGGTTTTTCCCTGTTTCCCTTTGTCTCACAACGTTTTGATAGAGGTCCTCATCCAGATGACTAACATCCCAGCACCTCCCAGAACTACCGAATGTGGAAAGGATGCGTTCACCTCTTTCTCCAGGCAGAAGGTCAAAGAAGAGGCTTGCGGGTTTAGCCCTGACCGTGGCAAATGTTTCCATCATCTCAGTGCCATTTCGTAGTGAGCTACAAACCTCAGATTCCTGGGCCAGCTGGCAAGGAAACGAAACCAAATGTGGCTGTTTCATGGAGGTAAGTGCTTGTTGTTCTGATCCAATTACAAATCACAATTCCATAGTCCATTGGGACTATGCAAATACAAATTACACTTCGTTTCACAAAATAAGATGTATCAAACCTTTCCCCTGACTTGCTGTTAGATATAGAATTGCTAAAGGCTGCAGGGCTGGGGTGGTTAGGGTTTTGATAACCTGCACTGCCTAGCATATGTCCTTTGGTCTGCAACGCTTTCCTTGATGCATGGAATTTACATTCATATTTCAAATTTTCCATTTAAAACAGCGTTTATCATACAGCAGTCTGAGTTCAACAGGAAAATCACTGCTGCCTTTCCAGCTGTCAGTTGGATTAGAAGAGCATCACTCTCCTTTCTAGCAAACTCTCCCATGAGACTCATTCAGAGCCTGAAGAATATTTTAAGAATTTTGCTGGACAAGTAATGCAATAATGTTACTTCTTTCCATATTGTATCTTAAATATAAAATATGCTTTATATATAATTATATAAAATTTACTGCAGTAAATATTATAATCAAATCTTAATTAGGGTTAAGCATTTCAGAGTTTCTATCACAAAGGATGAATCTTTTCAGCAAGAAAAAACAGAAATCCTTTCTGCTATTGAATTTCACCTTCCTGCAGGTGCATTTCATGCATTTCATGCAAATGAAATTTGTTCATTTGCAGTTTAAGAATCTTTTGACAGTTCAAGCACTTCCAGTGTCCCACTGAAAATGAAACATGCCAGGTGGCCAGTCTTGGAGGTTAGGACTTTAAAAAGACCCAAAGAGGAGGCTTGCAGTATGAATTGAAAGCCCAAATATTTAGCTGTCTAGAACACCAGTGCATGTTACTGCAAGTGTACCTATTAGTTTGCACTTCATGGTAAACCTCCATTTCCTTCTTGTAGATTTGTTTTCATATGAGACACAGAACTTCCCCAGCTGCCTGTAAAACTATGGACTTAATCTCCCTGGAAGGTTTCACATTTTTTCCTTAGAATCACAGACTGATTTGGGTTGGAAGAAGCCTCAGAGCCCATCTGGTTCCAACGCCCCTGCCACAGACAGGGGCACTCTCCCCTAGACCAGGTTGCTCAAAGCCCCATCCAATCTGCCTTGAACACCGCCAAGGAGGGGCAGCCACAGCTTCTCTAAGCAACCTGTGCCAGCATCTCTCCACCCTCACAGGAAAGAATTTCTTCCTAATACCTAACCTAAGTCTCCCCTCCTTCAGTGTAAACCCCTTGATCTGTCACTACACTCCCTGATAAAGTCACTCTCTGGCTTTCCTGTGGCCCCCTTCAGGTACTAGAAGGCTGTAATAAGGTCTCCCCAGAAGTCATCTTGGTCTAGGTCATTAATAAAATGGTCTCCTGAAGGAAAAACAGACTCAGGTTATCCTATGAGTAGGCTTTTTTCTTCTAGACGGTAAGGTTGGATACAGTAGGCCACCTGAATATTGCCTGCTCTTTCAAAAGACCAGCAAAGCTCAGTTCAGGGAATTGTAGAGTCCTTAGATCAAAAGACCTGAGCTACAAGAAAGTCACAGCTGGGCTGTTAGAGCAACTAGGAAAAGTGCTGGTTGTGAAAATGGCACAATGTCAGGTCCTACCTGCCCTTAAGGTAGATGATATGATGGGTAAAGTCCTCAAGGAGCCATTGGGTGAAAAAGGCAAGGGGGGAGAAAAAGGAAAAAAAAGAAACATTGGAAAAAGCAGGCCTGTTGGATATAATGACTATTTGTTTTGGTATTTTGCCTCCGTTTTTGTCTAACCACTAAACTGGCCTGAAGCCATGTCTTACATTGCCTTCAGTTTTAAGGATTAGGAGGTGGTGTGTTCTTATGAATGCCCTTCTTGGTGCAAAATTTTCTCACATAAACTTCAGTGTTTTTTCTCTTGTAAGCTTTTAAAGGCCTTTTTTTGTATGCTTTTTGAAGTTCGGTGACCTTGTGCAATTCCAAGTCTTCAAAGCAATATGAATTGATGGGCAGCAAAAAAGCCATACTTTGGGGCTATGATTTAATTCCAGAGACCGAGTACTATTGCAGCAAGTTGAGCTCAAACAGAAGCACTGAAGTCCCCTTCCCCTCGCCTCCTTCCTTGTAAAGCAACAGCTGTGACTTTAGAAACAATACATAGTACCAGATATTAATTCAGGTTTGAGGAGTTTCATTTCAACTAATTACAGCGTTCCAGAGTACTGTCTACATTTCTGAGCTTCATCCATTTACTTTCTTCATTCTCAGCACTAATCCATGTGAATAGCAGATGACATGCAGACCCAGCAGTAGTCTTGTTGATCCAGTTGTTTCTATTTAATCGATCATGAAAACCAACCTTGAAGTAAATTTTTCCACATTTCTCATCTTCTCAGCTTGGAGTACATGTTTATCGTTTCCCCTCTAGCATCAACAAAGGTTCTACAGGAAAAAAATAAAGCAACAAAACACTCCAATAAAGGATTGCATTAACCTACCTCAGAAAACAAAGAATGGTTGATGGAAAAGTACATGCCACCAGTGGTGTGACTTTGCTCTGCTCCAAGAGAAATACCTGTTATGTTGGTCTGCAGAGACTTCACTTGTGCTGGCACTGAAGGAAAAGAAAACCTCCAAGTTCTATGAAAATACACCTGGAAATTCATTAATTCTTTCTTACTCTTTATTTTTCCCAGAAAAGTATGGTTGCCAGCATACTTTGCAATAGAAATGGTCTGACAGGTTGCAGGTGATGCGGTAAAGTTCCAAAAAATGACTTTGTTAGTTTGTCACTCTTATGAAAGCCACTTTTCCATGGCTTTGGACACTCTGGCCCTTCTTCCTCTTGCTGCCTTTCAAAATATGGATTTACACTTAAATCTGTGTTGGGGTTTGTTTATTGTGTTTCATGTGGGTTTTGTTGTTTTATGTGGTTTTTGGTTTGTTTTTTTAATCAATAGAACCGATTGAAGATGTCACTGCTGATGTTATTCTAATTCTCTGGACTGGAATCTTTGAAAGGGCTTGGGTACTGAACCTCTAAAAGCTGAACTTTGGCGTCACAGTGTTGCTGTCCACTACTAGGACTCGCCTAGGTGGAGCTCCTAGATGCAGCTTCCACTCTCCTGTTGGCCGTAGGGTCTTGTCATCAAGTCACTGTACTTAAGACCTTAAAGAAATCAGCAGATTTTGTACACACACACACACATATATATGTGTGTATATATATATATATGAAATGGCTTTCAAAAAAGAAAAGAAAACATAACTCTGCTTTGTCACTATCTAGAGAATATAAGAGCTCGTAAGCCTAAAACCAAATCCTCCTTCCTTGTGACCATGCAAGCTTCCTGGACACTAAGAATAAATGCTTCATAAAGACTGCAGTAAATGCAGGTTAAAAATTAGAGTGCTTATAACTAGTGATTTTAAAAAAAAATAATCGTAATTACATACATTGGTACTTTTAAAAAATATTGTTTGTTATTTTGTTATAGTAATGTATCAGTAGCAGCAAGATGCTCTGTGACATTAACAAAATCTCCAGAGGGAAGGTTATCTTTCTTGTATCTCAATGTTTCAGTCATTCTAGCCACTCACACGACAGCCTTCACTGCTTTGCTGTCAATATGAGCTTCCAAGGCATTTTTTCCAAATCTCCAGTGATTTAGGTCTGACTTAGCAAGCTCTGGCTGAGCGTGTGAGGGGTGAGTATGTGGCTGACTATCACAGCTTTTTAAATGCAGATATGCAAATGACCTTCAGTTTGTCGTCCTTCAGGAGCCTCTAAGCATAGTATGACTTCTCCCCGATATTTAGACTGCTAATACCACCCCTTGCTCCAAATCTCTAATTAGTATTTTCCTCTGTGTTGGTGCCTGCTGGAATGAATTGGTATTTGTTAGATGCTGAAGGGCAGGAACATATGGTGCCACCTTGTGTGCTGTGCTGATCTGTGTAAAACCCTGCTGCTGTAACTGCTGAGTCAGCACCTTCCTTGGCTCTGAGATGACAGTCACTCTGAGACTGACAAGTAGCAAAGGTGAAAACATTTAACCCAGCATCAGAGCACTGAGACTGCAGCTGCCTGAGAAACAGCTTCGCCTGACAGAAGGATACTTGTAGAGGGAAAAACTCAGTGTTAAAAGTACTGACTTCCCAGCTATACCCAAGTTGGGAGGGTTGTTTTGGACTAGGTCAATTCTGGTCCCCTGGGCTGACCCCTCCCTAGATGAAACACATATTTCCGTTCAGTTTAGAATCCAGCTCCTGCACTCCAAGGCTGCCCTGGGATGCCCACCCAGCACTTGCTATCTCTACCAAGTTTATCAAAGTGGTAAGCAGGAAAAGATGGGAGGCAAGCTTCAGAAGTATGGGCCTGATCCAAATTAAAACACACGTGTAAGCATGCCCTGTGCATGCCAAACTTCTTGTCTGTAGCAGAGTGCCCTCTGTGTGATCTAATACCCGGTTCATTTCCCTACAGATGTCTAAACTGCCAATGGTTAATTCATTCCCCGGTTTTGAAGCGAGCTTGAACTAACCATTTCCTTTGGCAAGAAAACGTGGATGTGATGAGGGCTGCTAATGCCAAGCTCCATGCCTGTAGGTGTGGTACAGATGTAAACAAAACTCTGGCTTTCTAAGACTCACATAATCTCCCAAAATCCCAGCAACTTTTGTGACCTCTTTCACTCGTAAGCCATGTGCAAGTCTCCATATGACACACATGGACGTTGGTCTGTAAAACATTGCCTGTGGTGGGCTGCGAAGCAGCTATTTCATACCAATGGCCTGAGGACACTGGGGTTCAGTGACTTCAATGCTCTAGTTTGCCACAGTTGTTACTCAGACTTTTCTCCACGCAGTGTGGTAAAAGGGCGGCTCAGCAACTGTTTGATGCTGGTTTTCTTCTTAACAGTGCAGGATGCCAATCCGAATACAAAAGGCAGACTACCTGAAGCCCATGAAGAAAAACACAGCTGAAAGGCAACAGAACCCATTGCCCTTGTTTTGGCATGGAGACCTGTGACATAGAGACTGCATCAGAAGATTGTATATGGGGCCTGGGCTATACATAAGCTTCTTTGACGTTGCAATTCCAAACTCTCCTGTGAGTTTCTCAGCAAGTGGAGCACCTCCTGGGAACCATGAGCAAGTTCTGCCCAGAAATCTTAACAATAATTTGTGGGGCCTTCTCCTCAAAGACCATGCCTCCCCACTGCACAGGAGTCCAGCCCTAGGGAATATCTTGTCGTGGTTTCCATGTTTTGAGAAAAAGAGGGTATGGTGGCTGTATGTAGAAGGCGAATGCTGTCTGACATCGTATGTGGGCAATGAGATGTGAGGAGACAGGCCAGATGGTTTGAGGGCAGGGAGAGGCTTCCAGAACCACTAGGACATTTTAACTTCTGCCCTATGACAGCTACACATAAGGTCTGAGCTGCTTAAGCTACTGCTTTGCATGTCTGCCAGGGGGCAGGCACCACTCCTGGGTTGTACCGACCCACACCACAGCTCTGCTCTCCAGCAGCATGCTGCAGAGCACAGGGTACTCATCCCTCCTTGGGAAGCTTTGTCTCCATAGGCATTCTTGCCCTACTACTCACAAGCGGATAGGGGTGCTGCACATCATTAAGCAAATATTATTTCTCAGAAAGGGTGGACTCTGCCCTCATTTAGATGTTGCCGTGGCAGGATTAAGGCATCTGTGTTTGTACTGCAATTACTCTGGGTGCTTTTTTGTTTGTTTGTTTTTAAATCACCCTTATTCCGGGACCAGTGGTTGTCGTGTAAACATACAATGTATTACCAGCCCCCGACTTGATTGTTTGCTGTCTTTCCTTCAAAATAAATACACTGAAAGGCCCTGGAAGAAAAAAAATCAAACACCTAAGATCTCCACCAATCCAAAACCTAAGACTAACTCCCTATTGAAAAAAAAAAAAAAAAATAGGTGGTTCCAGAGGTGCTGAAAAAATGAATTAGCCATGGCCTTTAGTGCTGATTTGCTACACCTTGTTCCCAGGTGTTCAGCAGATGATAGTACCAAGGAGTTAGTACAGAGCTGGGGAAGTTATTCCTAAACCATTCTGTTTAATCCCTTCTTAGAGAGGACACATGTATTGAATACAAGTTTATTGTTTTAAAGCTATGCTGTAGACCTATCAAATTTTTTTATTATTTTTTTTTAAAGTTCATGGACTTAACTAGCAGTGGAAAGTTACACACACGCTTTTCTCAGCCAAGGAAAACCATAAATTGGCTGCATTTACTGACAGAAGAAGGTGCTGGTAAGGCAAACATTCTACTTCCTGCTGAGCGGTTGTGAATCACAGTGGCAAAGCAATATCTACAGAGTTTTCTTTCCATTGTAAAAATACCAGGGTGAATTTGTCGCCTGGAAGAAATGAAATGCAGCGAGATACTGTGAATACCTTAATCTGTTGCTTGCTGACATCATGTGTTTTGGATAGGTTCCTTTTATATTGCCATAAACAGATGGACATCTGAGTTGATGAGATTTTATCAATTTTTCATAATTAATATGTTTTTTTTCTGAGGGAATGATATTTCTAGCGCAGCAAAGGGTTATTTTATTTTCCGTATTTTACTCTCATTTATCTTCACATCTTTCTCACTGACTTTCTATTTCAGCACCTTTTGCTTTTCATGGGTCTTTAGTTCCATTCAACATCCAGTGCTAATTAGACTCTGTTGTCTAAACTGTACCAACCACTTCACTCAAAATCAAAGAGCATTTAATTAGTTAGTCGGCAGGTTGCACCCTATCTTGCAAGAGTAACACAAATGAACAGCTGAAATGCTTGTTACAGCCCAAAAAAAATGTAAAGAAAAGCTTCTTTAATGGCAATCAACATTTCCATTTCACTGTTGGTGAAGGAAGGCATGACAAGTCCTTGCTGCTCAGATGACTGTTGAGCTGTTTGTGACAGAGGGAAGGCAGGGGAGCAGTAATGCTTATTTCTGTCCTTTCCCAGGAACAACTGGGCAGGCAAAGCCCCCGTGCCCAGACTGAGCGCCCATGGGGTCAGAGGCTAAGGGGTGCAGCTTGGCTTAGTGCTGCCTGCCACTGCCATGAGCAGGATCAAATTTCCAGAGTTCCACTCCTACAGATTTATTTGTTGCCTGGGTGTTTATTCTGGCATTCAAATGGTAAGCAAGGAAGTCCAGAAACAATTGCTAATTTAGTAATATCTAACTGTTTTCTAAAGAATGCAGCAATAGGATGATGACTTTCATGAAGTGTTTTGGTATCTCTGGATGTGTTACCACAGTACTACCAACTACTTCTGACTACCTGATATCTCAAGGGAGGGGATGTATGACAGGTTTGGGGTATATTGACTATAGTGGCAGTTGACTGTTAATCATAGAACCATAGAATCCTTTTGGTTGGAAAAGACCTTTAAGATCATCAAATTTAACCACTAAACCATGTCCCTAAACACCACAACTATGTGGGTTTCAAATGCCCCCAGGGATGGTGACACAACCATTTCCCTGGGCAGCCTGATGAGTATCTGTCCATGTCCTCTAACCATTCACAGGAAGAGAAGGAAATATTAGACTGAAATAGACACATCAGACCAGACTAAACTAATTAAAGATGTTAGGTTTTCTCCCTATTTTTCCAGCTTGGACAGAGCGATAGTGACCTTGACACGGGTACATGCAGATGAAGTAGGAGGTCTTCAGCTACCATGTGCTATCATACAGATTTATTCACATGCTAGCATGATGTTCTTTCCAGACCACAGTAGATAAAAGGGTGAACTGGATGACTGGATGCCCACTGGGTGCTAGATAAAACATCCAGTGCAGTTTCAAAGTCGACAGAAACTCCAAGTCCCTAAACCAAGTGATTCTGTGAAAAATTCACCTTTCTTTCTGAAAAAAAAAAATTTAAAAATCCACCAGACTCCCAGCTCTGCCCCCCCCAAAACAAAACCAACCCAGCTGTCATGAAAAATAAGTTAATGTCATCAAACATCAGACATAGTTAATGATTTTTGAATATTCTGAATTGAAAGGGCATTGGTTGCTACAGAAGCAAAGAATATTAGGCAGTTCACTTGAGAAGGAGTTACGTCTCTGAAGTAATTACTTGTCAACTTGTCAAACCTGTGAATAATAATTATTTGTGGTTTATTTGTGCTCTCTCGTAAAGCTGTATGATGCTTAGTGAATGTTATGTTGAAAAAACATGGAAATGGAGAAACAGAGTCAAAAACTTGTTTCAAAAGTGCTTTCAATCTGTCCAATCTCTAGGAATACTTGGAGACAAAGATCTGCTTGACTGAACAAATTCTCAAAGTAGTTCAGATCAGTGAGCAGCACTAATGTTTTCCAGGCACGCTTTACTCCTCCTTCCTTCTCTCCTCAGTAACAATCCTCTAGCACCATTTTAAAAGAAAATTCTTTCAAGTTCAGAGTCTGCTTCCATTTCACAGGTGTCTGTTAAAGTAAGACTCCCAAAGAAGCTGCCTCTTATAGATGGATCAGCGTAGGTGATTTTTTCAATGAAATCTTATGCTGAAACATGCAGAAACATGCAGAATGAAACATGCATGCAAAACTGCTCAAGAAGCGCTTCAGATATCTGCTGATGACATTAGGTTAGGCATCTCCATCTGCAAGAGCAAGTTCTACAGCTTAACAAGGGAATAAAATTAATTGCACTTAGATCCCCCCCCCTTTAAAAAATGGAAGATTATTTTTGATAGAGAAAAGAAAATTATTTGAAGCATGCCAGAATCCAATTTATAATGCTTAAATCAAATCATTTCAGTGATGTTCAGAATGCTACTCTTCTAGAACAGTCTGCTTTGGTCCACTAACAGAGCCAAAAACAGAGGAGATGTACTTGCGGTGTTTTCATTGTAAAGTATATTTAAAAAATGTTACCATTACTGGTTTCTAAATATTATTATTTGTACAGTGCAATGCTGTCAGGAATGATTGCTACAAGTCCTTTCTCTTCCGTATTCATTCTAGGAGTAAAAATCTAAGGAATTAAGGAAGCTTTTCCATTCCCCATTACGGAATGAATGTCTCCAAAGTTAAGTTTTCACTGCTGAAAGTATAGTAAATATTCTCGTTCAGCATGTTGGGGTTTTTTTGCCTTTTTTAAAAATAAGACCTTTCTACAGCCATCTGGTATAAATGCAAGTAGACAGGAGCCACGTATACTGCTGCCATCTCTGCAGGAAGATTTCAAATAGATGTGCAATTCCATGAGTTTGAGGTGTCTGCTGCTCCTGGAGGGGAAGGTGGTAAATAAATGAAGTCCCACGATTTTTGTTATATTTACTTTAGCATATGAAAGAACAAAAACTGTGTGTGACAAAGCAGTTTTGATGTTTTATTGGAGAAATCTGTCTTTAAACAACAATCAGAATTAGTACTTTAGAAACTATGTATTTGACTGATAACTGCTGTTAAGTTTTAGGGGTGTTACATCTCAGGGGAATGGAGGGGAATGTTGGACCGCCAATATTAGAAAAGAAACATTAAGTATCTTTGGCTTGCAGTGAAAAATTATAGAGTTTTCTGTTTGTACTTCAGGCAGAGGCAAAATGAAGATGATATGGCGTTCCATTATTCTTCAGAGCTCTGAAACCACTGACACCCTTGGTTTGGCTTCCGTAAATACTGTTTGTTACTTACTATACACCACAATTAGGAGTAAGCTAGAGTTTGAATTTAGTTTATTCTCAAAGTTCAGTGAAGTCTTCTAGCATGGTAACGGTTTATGCACGTGCTTTCTGCAAAGAGCCTTAAAAATTTAATTTAAGAATTTTCATTAATTATTAAAAGATACATTCATGTCTGTTAAGGCCGAATTGCTTGGCAGACCACAGATACCTACGTGTTTCACTTCCGCGGTTTTCTTTCATCTCATTGATAGGATCTTCCATTTGTACTCCTTACCTAATTCACAAAAATCTCTGCCATCTCTCTCACGCTTACTTAACCTCAACAGCGTGCCTGTTTCAACAATCCCTCTTACAATTACAGTAGACACGCAGCAGCGCGCAGCTCAGCATAGCGCTGGGTAAGGGAGAAAACGGCTGCGAAATAGGGACTTCAGGGGTTTAAAAGCTCTGATTGAAAGCATCCAGAGAGGACTATCTTACCCTGAAAGTATAAGAGCTCATTTGAGTGAGATGGAGTTTTGTTAAAAGCTTGTAACACAAAACCCAGGAGCCCCGCACAGGCGGGAGCTGATGTAGATTTGTTTGGTTTGATTTTTGCTGCCATAAGAAAGGTGACGTTTTACTATAAAAAGAGAGGGGATGCCTGTGACAGTAGCATATGCACCTGCTAATGCAAAGGTAAACCACAGAGTGCCTCATAAATTTACTGACTGATATCACTAGAAAGAGTTGGCTTCTTATAGTATCTGCAGAGAGGAAAAGTAATATATTCCAGCACATCTCTGCAGGATAATTCTGACCCTTCAGCTGACCACTCTGAGCCAACACTGATTTTATGAGGATAAGACTGGTCAGAGATAAAGATGCATTACTCTTCTACCTTGGTCTTCAGCTGGGCTTGAATGACACTGGTATTCCCCTAATAGTTGACTAACCCAAATTAAGCTAGTTCATCATTCTTTTATTAAATTAGGTTTAGATCACACCTTGGATTTTAATTCCAAAGTGGAGTCTTGAACTTGACGGGGACATGATATAACCTGTCTCAAAATGTCAGCAAGACTGAAATGCAGGGGCTGCAGTTAGATGGAAAGGTGGGTGTGCTTCATGACATACTTCTGAGTCCTGGCCTCTCTCTTAATCAAGGTTTTGGTTGCCATGAGCAGTAGCTGTCTGCCAGGCTGTTTGACTGCTGTTCCTACCATATGAGTTAATGCAAAGTAACCACCTGGACCTACAAATTTTACTCTGGTAAGAGTTTGTGACACAGCTGAAGAATTCACCCGGAAGCCTGGGAGCTCAGAAATGTCTTTGGTCCACCAAGCTGAGATATGGCCTTTCTCTGATGCCCAAAAGGCAGAACCATAGACTTACAGCTGCATCTTATGAATTTGGCAGCTTGAAATGGTGACAAGAATCAGGATGTTCGCAAATGTCAAGGCATTGTCAGTGAGCCTGCTTCTGGACTAGGTTTGAACTGTGCCTATATCAGAGTTGGTGTCACTGCTTAGATCGTCTTGCATGTGCAGCTCTGTCATGGCCCCAGCCAGGACCTGGGCGTCCGCAGTTGCTCTCTCTAAGGGGAAGGGGAGGGAAAAGAAAATAAATAAAACAGAACTCATGGGTTGGGATAAGGATAATTTACTGGCACAGCAGAGATTTTATAGCAAAACATACAAAACTGGTGACACACAATGTAGTTTCTCACTAAACCGCACAACTCAGGCCCTACAGCTCAGAGCCTTCCCAAAAACAGACCGTCCCCAAAAACTGCGTGTCCTGGAGCCATGCGCTACTCCCAAACATGGCACTGCACCCTTTGCTAGAGAGAAAATTAACTCTCTCCTAGCTGAAACCAGGACAAGCCCCTTTCACTTACACAGCAGTTTGTTCCATCATTGCATACTGAGCTGAAGTGGGTGAGACACAAAAGCCTCCAGAAGCCTGGAACTATCAGCACTTCCACAGAAACCTGCACATATGTGGGGTTTTTTGTAAATTTGAGGGTCATCTCCTTTATAACTCATCTTTCTAGCACCAAAGGTGCAGAGGGTGCCCCATGGATCTGCCTATCTTTCTGCAGCCAAGGTCTATACCCCTTTGCAACCTTCCCAAATTCACTTCAAATATAAGCTGATAGTTAATGATAGATGGGGGTTCGGTCAAATTAAAGTGTCTGTAAACGAATGGAAACTGCATGCATGCTATGAAGAAATGAAGAGTCAATTGTACAAAGATAATAAACTTCTGTTGAACTACTGATTGTTGGAAAAAGAATTAAAACATAATACATCAAAAATATAAAATTGGTTATGTTTTCTGGAGATAAAACCCATCATCCCAATTTTGTATCTATGGAGTCTTTTAGCTGCCTTTACAACAAGGAAAAAATGTCTTGGAAGGACAGAAGACACATTACTTCTTCTCTTTTCTTCCTTTCTTTCCTAATTATACTGTTATATAAACTTTAGTAGAAATATGTGTGGTAATCATATGAATTCATACGATTGTGAGAACTTTTATTTGTTAATTCCCTGATCTCATAACGTTCTGCTTATCTTGTATTTATCCATCTTAATAGTTAAAACCTCACAGATGCACCAGCTGTGACTGCCTGTGTGGGGAAGATAGAGAGTATCAGCTGCAGGAAGACAGGAATCAACACTGACTTAATGAAGTCGGTGCCACACAGCGGTGTGGCAGTCAGTGGAGGCAAGGTGGGTGTGACGGGAGGCTCTGGTGATGCATGATTTGTCCCTGACATGCCAAGGAATGGTGGAATGAGTCCCAGCCAGAAGAAAAGACTAGACAGAAGTTGGGAGTTGGGATGCAGCAGCATCTCTTGGGAGAAGCTGGTTGAATGATTGACAAAAATCTATTATGGAGGAAGGGGCGAGCATGACTAAAAGGTCTCACAGCATTTATTCTGACAGGATGATTAATTTCTTATTACTCATCCAGAATGGGACTGTCTGAGGGGAATTCAAGGAAATATTTGATTCTCTCAAACATTGATTATTTGAAGAGGAGCTTTTGCATAAATCCAAACACTTTATCTTTTCTTTGCTTTGAAATGGCACAGTGGGACCTTTCTAATTTCTTGGTGAATGTTCTTCAGAGTCTCTGCATCACCAGGACTCCTTTTTTCAAAGCTGGGAGCCAAATCCTTAGCTGTTTCAGAGGGTCTAACTTACGTGGATCATGCTGTAACCTTTCATAGTAACTGGTTCCTTCTCTCCCTCCTCCTCTCCTAGGATTACAAGTCCTGCTGGTGTGTTGGGCTCAGGCCCATAAGAGGGAAAATCATGACTGCTAACCTGCAGTGCTGCTTGGCTCTAGGAAGTTTTACCTGTTAGCTGCCTGGATAATCATCTTGACTTCCTCCTTCAAAGAGGCACTCTTAAGTTTGATGACCTTCAAGAAATAGAATAAGTATTCACTGCGTTACTCTTGCTCATTCCTGCTTTGCATGGCTCCTACTTTTATGTCTTGTGCCTCAAGTGCTGCTCAGGAAGATCTTTGTACCACCTACAGCAGCTGAGCACAAGAGAGGCAGCAAAAGTTTGCCCTTTCACAAAAACCATGCACAGCAATGGCTGTACTCAATCAGGCAAGCAGTCCCTATTGCCCAATATTCTGTCAAGGTAGCAGGTGTCTAAGCAAAAAAAAAAAAAAAAAAAAAGTATGTGAACAGGGAAAACATTACAAGGAAATTTTCCAACTTAACTATTTTTGTTGGAGGGATAGGGGAAAAGAATCAGATCTGGACATAGTAGGAGAAAATAACTGAAAGTGAAGAGTGTTAACAAAAAAGGCATTCAGCAGAGAAGTCATGAAGGGAAAAGAGAGGAATTATGGAAATAGGAGATGATGAAAAACACAGTCCATGAGGCAGGCAGAGCTGCAGGAAATTGGTTGGGATAAGAGGCATGGAGGAAGGACGGATGGATGAATGGAGCAGTTAGAGAAAAAGCACATAGAGTAAGGAAACTGAACCTATGCCAGCAGTTCATAAGAACAGGCAGTTTCTACTGTTAGCCACGTGCATAATAGACAGGAATTTAGGAACACAGTTTTAATGCTTAGGTACTTAAGAAAAACTTGGTTTTGAGTTACTGAAAATTTCATTATTTTCTATTTACCCCTAAATACTTCCTAAACCTGGGCCTTTGCTTATATACCTCTGAAAGAAGGCAGAGTAAAAACACAGGTGAGAAACTAGGACATGGGTGCCACAGGGCAGCTTTTCTGATAGCTCTGTAAAACAAATGGGTGACAGTGCTCCAAGAGTGCACAGAAGCCTCAGCTCTTCTGAACTGAATGGCAGAGTGGAGGGGTCCCTAATTTTCTATGGTGTCATCCTAGGAAATTGGAGCACCCTTTTGGAATGTGTTCGAGGGTTCCACCCTCCCCTGACATATGCTTTGCATCTCACAGTAATTTCAGCTGGTAATTACAGCTAGTGTCACATGTTTTAGGGCAAGCATTGCAGGCCAGTTAGAAATGATGGATCTTTTTATTTTTTTCCCATTTTATTAAGTCTTTTTTTATTATTATTATTCTCCACACAATGCTTTGGTGTCCTGGAAACCTGGTGCCTAATGTTTGCAGATTTTCACAATGTATTTGTTTAAGATATATGATTATGCTGACTGTGAGTGAGTTCAATTTTATTAGGCGGTAGCTGTATGCTCTAAATTCAATTTCTCACTGGAAGAAACCCAAACAACAACTTGAAAGCTGCATAAAGATTGTTGTTTCATGGTTTGAGCATGTGTCTGACGAAGGAGCTCTTCTCAATGAGAAGAAAGAAGTATGTGGAAGTCCATAGATAAAAGGCAACAGAAGCTCACAGTAAATGTCCAAGTGAGTAAAGCTTTCAGCTTTTCGTTCATTATGATTTCAAGACAGTATCACATGGCAGTGGTAGATAGTAAATTGTGAGGACTTAAATATTCATTGGTTTTCTACTCACTGTGATGATATTCAGCTGGTATTTCTAGGGGCTTTGACAACTCCAGTAGTAGCAAGAACACTACTAGTAGTAGTGATTTATGATTTCCTTTTATATCTACCTGCAATAAATAGTTAATTTAAGCAGCACTCAGTGTAAAGCAAAATGTTTAAAGAACAGGTAAAATTCAACTGCATGCGCACTGTATCTGTGCTATCTTCTGCCACAAAGCTAATAGTAATGAGAGTCAGTCAGTGTTTCAAGTTTGTAAAGACAAACCCACCCTGAATTTGTCTAAGGAACCATTTATTTATGCAAAAGGTGTCTGTCAGCACCTGGTAAAACAGCAGACACAGAATATTTCTAGGGATAAAGTGTATTTTTATTTTGGTTTAGGATAAATTTATTTCTTTTGAGGCAGGCCAAGAAGGTAACGTTTGTGCAAGTAGGTTTTACCTTCTCATTTGCAAAGACATGCAAAAACTCCTCCATTATACATTCTCCTTATACATTCTCCTCCTGTTACTGAGGAAAGAAAGTATACATTTTCAGACTAAATTCTGGTTACAGAACTTGGTCTGAGGTAAAGAGCAGCCTTGAATTAGATATTTATTCCAATTTCTGTTCAATTTACTTCTCTATTGCATTCAGAAAGTGATATTCTTGTTTTCACAGGCTTGATCTTAAATTAATGCACGTAAATTTTTATGGGAAAGGAGCATCACAGTAAATAAAGTAGCTGCTCTGTTTCAAATGCACCCTCAAATCCAAAATAATTTTATCTTGATGACAGAGAAAAAGAGATGTTTCCTCAGATAGATGCTTTTACAGCCAGTTAGGGGGCATGAAATTATTACATAGTGAGTAAATTTAGAGCAGGAGGTCATGTTTTTGTATATTTAAAAGCTTCGTTTAAAATTAATACATTGCTTTGTATAAAATACTGATAGATTTATTTTTGTAAACAATTCTATTTTTACATTTACATTTCATACAAGTTCCTTATTGCAATGTTCTCATTAATCTCATTTTCTTTTCTGTGATAGAACTGTTGCTTGAGTTACCATACCCCACAAACAGCATCCTTTCAAACTTTTTTCTGCTGACAAAATAAGAGGAGAAGCAAGGAAAACCTGGTTTGTTTAGCCTAGAGATGAGAAGGCAAAGTCTTTCACTGTCTATGGGGAAAACTATAGAGAAGACAGAGCCAAACCCTTCTAAGACATGCTTAGCAGAAGGACATGAGACAAAGGTCACAATTGATTTGACTAGACAAAAGGAAGAAATTCTCTGTGGGGAGAGTCAAGTGCTGGAAGAGACTTCCCAGAGATGCTGGGGAACCTCCATCCCTGCGGATTGTCAGAAGTCAGTGGGGCAAACCTGTCTGCATCCTGATCTGAGTTTGCAATTAGCCTTGTGCTGAGTGGGGTATGGGACTGGGTAACACCCAGGAGTCCTTTCCAGTCTAAATTTCCCTAATCTTCTATGAAAGGGTACTTAAGATAATGGCCATCTGACTTTTTTAATGAGAAAAAGTCAATCTCCAGAATGTTTAACAGCCAGTATTATTCATTTGAGTTAGCACATAGCTAATGGGAGTGGACATGATGCTCACCCATTTTTTAAGTTCTAAGCTTTGCACATAAGCTTATTTCTCTGCAAAGTTTACATGGGTAAATCTACCTTTAGATGCTGAGTTTTGCTGCTATATTTTCTTTAGGATTTACACTTTGGATAGGACATGGGATATTTTCAAACCTTCTCTCACCATCATAATTATTTTCCTCTGGATTCTTTGCCAGTGTATGCAAAGTACAGTCAAATAATTGCAACATTTTACACAGAAGTATAAATAGCTCTATTTACCTAAACTAACAGCCTGGTTCTGCAAATATTTGCCATTGTGTGTGATCAGTTCCATTCATGCTAGTGAATTATTCACCTTGTGCCCTGGTGGAAACCCTAGAAAAGTATTTGAGATTCTGCTTCTGTTGTTTTAGAAAAGTACAGAAGTACTGGCTTGTACTCATTCATTGCACACTATTCATTGCAACATAACTGAGTGGTTCTCCCTCACTCTGAGAGTGAACCTGTTTCCTTTTCTAGCTGAAAAATGCTAGATGAAAGATACTTTGCAAATATCTTGATGGAATTATATTAATTTCAGAGTCTTCCTTACGTTCATCCACTATATGATTACTCTTCTAAGTATTTGTGTTCTTCTCTAACTTCGTTTCAACCATCAAATATACCAGCGTATGGTTCAAAACTCTAAAAAATATTTAGGTAGCCAGAGTAAAGGGTCACACTGCTTCCTTAATATGCCAAAAATTAAGTATGTCTTGATAAAATTAGGAAAACCAGAGAGCTCTACGGAGCCCCAAATATACTATAAAGTATAAGTTAACATTCAGCTACATTTTTATGTATCTCATCCCAAGGAAAATGACTCTATACAAACATCTCATGGTAAAGAAAATGTGTGGCCATATTGTCACATAAAGTAATTCAATAGATTAACATATATTTTAATAGAATACCCTTCAGAACAGAAGTTCAAGTTCATTCCTTGGCTCACTGCATAGAACAGGGTGTTCTGTTTAAAGTGATACCTGTATCAATGATTCAGTTAAAATATCCTTTATGTTTGCCTAACGAATATGTCATTACTATGCTGTAGCCTTTTGGGCAGTATCAATCACATTTATGTCATATTACGTGAACATTATAGTCTGACACAGTGAAACACGCCAGGAATCTCAGGGGGTTGGTTGTTTTTTTTTTTTTCTCATAGTGGGCTTGCAAATCTTACAGAGCAGAAAAAGATCCTCAGGAAAAATAGTATTTTTTTCTGCCATGCATTTCATCTGGACTTGGTTCTTCTGAACACAAGTTAGAAACAACTTTTATCCATTTTCCTGGAAGTTATACTTAAATACAAAAATCTGGTCCTCCACTACCAAACTGCTTATGTGTGAAACCTATTACCAGCAACTTGACAGCAAACGTTTGTGTACTCGCTTTCCATGCATGTGTATGCATATTATGGCTGCAAGAGCAGGGTGATCCTCCCCCTCTACTCTGCCCTGGTCAGGCCCCATCTGGAGTATTGTGTCCAGTTCTGGGCTCCCTGGTATAAAAAATACAGGGATCTCCTGTGTCTCCTTTGAAGAGAGTCCAAAGAAGGGCTACAAAGATGATTAAGGGCCTGGAGCATCTCCCCTGTGAGGAAAGGCTGAGTGAGCTGGGGCTGTTCAGGCTTGAGAAGAGAAGACTAAAGGGGGATCTAATTAATGTCTATAAGTATCTTAAGCATGGAATGCAGGGGTAATTAGCCAGCCCCTTTTCAGTGGTCTTGCAATGGCTGCAAGTTGGAGCAGATGAAGTTCCGCACCAACATGCAGAAGAACTTTTTCCCAGTGAGGGTGACAGAGCCCTGGGACAGGCTGCCCAGGGAGGTGGTGGAGTCTCCTTCTCTGGAGATATTCAAGACCTGTCTGGACGCCTATCTGAGTGATATGAGCTAGGGAGCTGCTTTGGCAGGGGGGTTGGACCCGATAATCTCTCCAGGTCCCTTCCAATCCCTACAATTCTGTGATTCTGTGAACAGAGACACCCTGTATCATTGGTGTACCTCCTAACACACCTTCCCATCTTTATTATCTGCCAAATTTGAAAAAGAAAGTCAAGACTGAGTTTGGAAATGTTGGGAGACAATCCAGTCACCCTTCATAAATTAAGCCCGTTGTGTCAAATATTCAACAGCCCACACAAAATATATTTCATGCTTGATTGACTTGGGCTTGGAAAGAAATGGTCTTTTTTTGAGTGACAAAGTACAGAAAGTGGAGAAACCTGTCCTTTTCTCATCTTTTTATAATAGGTAAGAAGATAGTATTTATTACCTGCTGTGTGTCTCTTGTAGCACAATGTGGTTCAGGTTCCCTCTGTGAGCTTCATCCTCTCTTACTCAGTCCATTGTCAAGATGAGAGACAACAAACCACTTCATAGCCTGTGCATGGGTTTAGGTAATCCTAGAAAAGAGGATGAGTTTGCATAATAAAGGTAGGGTACAATACTGAATGAAGGAAGCCAGGAGGTGTGGTGCTAATAGATTTACTCATTTAACATAATTCATTCATCTGTTTATCCTGGAACTGGAGGTGCGCTCTCTCACTGGTATGAGTTGTCTGCTTCTGCTCCTTTCATTCACAAATCGCTCATGCTCCAGCTCTTTGTTTAGGTACAACCGATTTCCAGCATATGTCAGGAAACCCCATGCATTCAGGGAAAGCTTCACCCATCTTGTAACATCTAAACACCTTAATTAGCATGTGTATATAGCACAAGAACAAATGTGTTACTACTAAGCTAAATTTAAGGTGAAATACCATGTCTGTATTCCACAACTGAAGTGAATCTGAATATATTATGAGAAGTAAGTGCTGTTCAGAAGGATGATACCCTATTGATTTAATAGTTCCATAGATACAGTACACTTGATAGTTTGGTCCTTACAATCGGCAAACACACTCTTAGGTTTCTTAGCTGGATTGAAGCCACAGTTCAATGTTTCAGAAATTAACATCTTTTGTATTTAACAATTTTTAATAATAACTTCGCCCTTAAAACAAAAGCACATTTTCAAACTGAATTTGCTGTTGCCTCTCAAAACATGGTTCCATTTCCTGCCCTGCCACTCTGTGACCTTCCTCCTTTTTCACACTCAAATTAGCTTCCCAGCATTTATTACCGGGTGAACTCATTTTTGTGAAGTTCAAATCAATGCCAAAGACAACCAGACAGACTTTCACAATGTTGTAACCTGCTGCCAAGCCTCACCACCCCACCGGGATGCACCACTGCTCCGCCCACCATCCCATCAGAGGCTAAGGATCCCATCCTTTTACAGGTGGGAGACCTGCAGTTTGCCAGGCACGTCTGAATCGTAACATTTGCAATACCTTAAAAGCCTTCCAAGACCCTTCCAAAACACATACATAAAAATGATATAATTCTGTATGCACTGTCAATAAGCCAGATGAATATGGGCTGTATCAGTCAGCTTTTCCTATCTCTCACTCCACCAACCCCAGCTCCACTTCACAGAACCTCCTTGCTAATTTCTTTGGTCTTGTCAGTCTTTCACCAGGTCTGTGAAGAGAAGATAATTGCTGCTTCAATCTCTGTCTCTGTCCTGAGAGGGAGAGTTTGAAATATTATGTGGTCTGGAAGGAAAATAAGATGCAGAAAAAGAAAAAGGATGGAAGGAGATTCTAAAAGGAGGAAAACACTGTTCCTTCCTTTCAGCACATGAATCTGCGACCTCTGTACCCAGAGACTGCGTTTTAAACCCCTGTAAGTATCTAACCTTTTCAAAACACTTTGCAATATAATGCTTTTTGTGAGAATGCTGCCATGCTACATCATCCTGTGGTGAACCACCATGAAGTCTCAAGGACAAATGCAAGCCTATCTCCTAAAAAAGTTCCTTCAGGAAACCTGGTACAAATAAACCCCAACAAACTACAAGAAAGAGTGTGTTCCTCCTCTGGCACCCCTGCTCTTCTCAGCAGTGTGCACCCACCGTCTGACCCCAGCTCCCCACAGATAAAGTAAGAGAGCAGCCCCTTCTCCTTCTGACAGGACCTGACAGGCAGGGCCAGCCTGTCTCATGAAGAGCGGCAGCGGGAGCTGGGGTTGTTTAGCCTGGAGAAGAGGAGGCTGAGGGGAGATTTACGACTCTCTACAGCTACCCTAAAGGAGGTTGTAGCCCGGGGCGAGGGGCGGGGGGGGAGGGGGGAGGGAGCCTTGGTTTCTTCTCCCAGGCAACAGGTGATGTGACAAGAGGAAATGGCCTCAAGTTGCCCCAGGGGAGGTTCAGATTGGATATTAGGAAAAAATTCTTCACTGAAAGAGTGGTGAGGCATTGCAACAGGCTGCCCGGGGAGGTGGCAGAGTCACCATCCCTGGAGGTGTTCAAGAATCGTGTCAACATGGCACTTCAGAACATGCTTTAGTTCTCATGGCGGTTTTGGGCTGGTGGTTGGGCTTGATGGTTTTAAGATCTTAATCCAGCCTTAAAGATTCTGTGATTCTATGATAAATGCTCCCTCGGTACCCCGTGCATCGGGGCTGAGGGCTCTGCTGACGGAGAGGGATTTCCTTAAGAAAACAAGTGTCAATCCGCTTAAAATGGTAGCGGGGGGCACTCCTCACCCCGCTGGGGTGTCAGTAAGAGGGGGGGCGAGCCCGGACCACCGCGCCCAGCCTCCCGCCGCGCCGGGTGGGGCGATGGGCCGGGCCGGGCCGGGCCGGGCGGGGGCGGGTGGCGCTTCCCGCGGCGGCCTGGCGGGGGCGCTGCGAGCTCGGCGTTGCGGGCCGAGCGCGCCGGGCACCGTGAGGCGCCTCCGCCGGACCTGGGCAGCCGCCGCCGCCGGCGGGTGGAAGAGCGGGGTCAGTGCCTCCCGTCTTTCCTCACCGCTTCCCGCGGGCGCGCAGGGACGCTTGTCCCCGCCGCCAGACCCTCTCCCATCCCGCCGCCTTCCCCAAGAGTGGCCCTTCGGCCGCGAAGGGGCTCGGTGTCCCCCGCGGGCGAGCCGCCGCTGCCGTCGGTCCGGCTGTCCCAAAGGGCTCTTTGGGGGCAGCTCCCCGGGACGTGCCTGCTGAGCGCGGTGCCTCTCCCTTCCCGGCGGAGACGCGGACGGGCAAGCCCGCCGGATAGCTTGCAGAGCGGAGGCGGCCCCCCTCCGCTGCCCGGCCTGGCTGCCTTGCCCCCGGCCGGCCGCACGCCGTCTCCCCGCGCCCCCGGCGGGTCGGGCAAGGGGGCGGCCGGCGGCAGAGACGGCGGGCTGCCAGCGGGGAAAGTTGGAAAAGCCTTGGGGACAGCGCGGGGCAGGGGGCTGGCAACGGGGTGACGGGCGCGGGGGAGGAGCGGGGAGAAGCCGCACCGGAGCACCGGGAGGAGCCGGAGGAAATCTGCTGGCGGCGCGTCAGGCGCCTCAGGGGTAGGGGAGGAAGGAGGACCCGGGGAGGGGAGCACCGCTCCGGGGTACCGCTGGCAGGGCAGGGGAAAGCCCCGCCACCAGCCGGGGGAGGCGGGGGGAGCGGAGCGCCAGTGACCTGCCGCGGATCAGCCCATCCGCCGCCGCCGCCGGAGGATGCACGGAGCGCCGGCTGCCCTCACGGCCCCGCCACCGCCTCCTCCCGCGGGCGGCTGCGGGCAGCGACGGGAGGGCCGGCGGGGATAGGGGAAAAGCAGGGAAAGTTGCGTGCGCCGGGCGCAGGGCTGCGTGTCCCGGAGGGGCAGGAGGGCACCGCCGGCATCAGCGCGGAGAAAGTGAGGTTGGAAAGCAGTTTCTGGGCTCGCTGCCGGAGAAGCGCATTTAACCATCATCCCAGGGATGAAGGGGAGCTGGGAAAGTAACTCGGAAAAGTGAGTGGGATTCTTATCTTTTTTCTTCTTTCGATTTTTTTCTTCTTTTTTTCCCCCCTCCTAATCCAAAAGGACCCGTTTAAAAGGAAAGGAACGTAAAAGGCTCCGTGTGCACCCGCTGCCGGGAGACATACGGGAGAGGAGGGCACGGCACGGCACGCTGGCACTCCTGCCTCTGCTGGGCGAAGGTGCGGGATCCTGCGCTCGGTTGTCCCCCAACATCGTGTACCAAAGCAGCTACACATAGTAAACAGATTCATCATGCGACAGAGCGCAGGAAGGTGAGACAGAAGCAGAAACAGAAACTAACGCTGAAAGGAAGAGGGGAGAAAAAAGAGAGCGACTGCGAATTACTTCCAGAGAAAGTGGGTGGATGTTGTGCGGCAGCGACTTGGGATTTTAGGGGATGCACCCTCACATTTTTCTTCTTTCTAGTCCGAGTCTCCTTTCTCCGGTGACAGAAAGCGGCTGTTCTTGGTGGTAGGAAAACAGGAGGAGGAATAACCAGGAGGGTGTTGTTCAGCAGTGCTTGCGATGCCCTACTGATCTGCTTTAAGGATTTATTTTTATTTTTCTTTTCCTGGTGGATGTTGATTCCTTGACCTTGATTTTGAGACCTCTTAGTCGCATCGCAGTTTTTGGGCTGTGTTTTTATTTCCTTTGGCGAGGAGCGGAAAGGGGGAGGCTGGCTTCGGTGCTGAAAGTTGCAATCATTATTATTTTGGAGCCAGCATGTGCACCAACATAGTCTACGAGTGGCTGAAGACCCTGCAGCTCCCCCAGTATGCGGAGTCCTTCGTCGATAATGGCTACGACGACCTGGAGGTCTGCAAGCAGATCGGGGACCCGGACCTGGATGCCATCGGCGTTGCCGTGCCCCACCACCGGCGCCGGATCCACGAAGCCGTGCGGCGGCTGAAGGAGGCGGACGAGACGGCGGCGGGGCTGTACTTCACCCTGGAGCCGCAGCCGCCGCCGCCGCCCCCGCGGCCGGCGCCCCCCGCCGCCGGGCGCTGCCCCCGCCGGGTGGCGGGGCAGGAGGAAGCCCGGCGGGGGGCGGCTCCCCGGCACCGCCCCGGCGGGCGGCGGGAGGCGGCCGGCGGCGGGGGGCTGGTCGCCTACCCCAGGCTGAAGCTGAAGATCATGATCCGTGACAAGCTCATCCGCGATGGCATCAACCTGAGTAAAGCCCCCTACTCCAACAAGGTAAGAGGGTCCCCGCCGGCCGCTGCTCCCGGGAAGGGCCGTGGTCCCAGGTGCGGTGGGAGCAGGACGAGCGCTCCCGCAGGCAGCGGTTGGGTGTCATCCACCTGGGCATGAGGTCCAGCGGGCCTGGCCCCACCGCGGCCGTACACTGGTGCTGGGAGTCCCAGCTGCGCCTGTGGCGTTTTTGGAGAGAAACGCGGCCAGGACTTGGCACCAGCCGGGCGTGATGAGGCAGGAGGCCAACGCGGGTCAGATCCACCGACGCTCCTTGGCCTGATGTGGACTTAGAGGGTGGTGCAGCATCGCCTGTTTTGGTTTCGCCTCTAGTTTTTATGTTTTTTCACTAACCGGTTCTTTCAGTCCAGTCTAGTTTGGGGCGTGAAGGCAGGGATTGACAGGGCGGTCTTAATGGTTTGGGGGTTCGTTTGTTTTCCCATTGTGTTGGACAGTGATGGCTTCTCTCCTTTTTTGTTAAAGGTCATATTTTAGTGTCAGTTTCTGTTGGCGAATCAACTCGTGAAGTAAGTGGTAATGTGGCTGGAGGAACAACTCCTGCTGCTGCCTGGATTTATTTACTGGAGGATGGTAGTGACTAGTGAATGTCAAAATTATTCATCAGCTGCTCCAGCACAGGTTGGTCCATCTCCAGGACACACAGTCTGCTGAAAGGCCAGAAAAGTGGAGGTCTTGGAAAAGTACATTACAGTTGGATGAAACCCCAATGTTTACCTAATTCTTGTATTTTGAAAAAGTGAAAATGTAAGATTCATGTGTTTTAGAAGATATGAATTGTTTTATCTAAAGTTTTCTGTAGGTTTCCTGCTGAAAATCTCATATACAGAATAAATAAAACAATTTAATTAAATGTATAGTACCGTGGAGGAGAAAATGATTTCTAAAAGAAAATAAGGTATTATAATGCATGGTTGCCTCAGAGTTCAGAATGAAGTGCTTTAAAATTGTTTGATGACCCAAGTTTTCTTTAATGAGTTGAAGTCTGATTTTTCAGAAAGACTGAGAAGTTGCAGTTGACCTTCAACTTGTGGGTACTTTTTACCTCTGAAAAGCTCATGAAAGTATGGAAGCAAGGTGATGGGGAGGTCTGCAGGCCTGGGTTTACAGAAGTGTGAGGAATTAAAATGGAGAATGAATTATCCAGTGTAAGGGACCTGGGTGTGAGGATAATAAGAAATATTCACCTTGGGTAACAATGTGGAGGTGCAGATAAGATAACCGATAAGACAGCGAGTTTCAGGGCTCTGATTTTTTAGCAGCTTGGTGCTAAAGTCACTTCTCAAGTGCAGCACAGTTGACAGGGCTGAAACATTTATTTGTTCATTTTTCCTGAAACATCTGGATGATGACATTGTCAGAGATAGTTTATCAAATGTAATAATAGGACAGTGGCCAAATGAACATCTATTCTAAGTATAGTATTTTCCAAAAGTTACTGTACCATTTTGGAGAGATTCCCCTCCCCCCGTATTTAAAGGAATACACCATTGGACTGATGCCCTCCGAAAATTACCCTTACGTGTCTTACAAAAAAGAACTTCTGTGGAAGGTCGGGCTTATCAGAGTACCTGCAGCACATTACCCACCTCCACACCTACATTTCACTTCTTTTTGACTTTGTGCAAGTCCATAGTCACCAACTCCATCTTTCCGAGTGGATCCTCTACCTTCTCTCTTCCCTACTTCCTCCAAAGGAGCTGTAAAATTTCTAAAATGCCAGCATATGACATAAAGGAAATTTAAATCTTTGCTCTTGCTTTCTTCTTTAGTTCACCTTATTTTAATTTGATGGGTCTGATAATAGTGTGGATTAACTGTCAGGGCAAGCTCATCTCACACAGAAAAGCATCACTCAGCTTTAATTGCTTTAAATCTAAATGCAGGCTTTTGAAATAGAAAGGGGAACCAAGCTTCCTTCCCGAGTTGTTTGGGGTTTTTTTCAGCCCATGGTGTTAATGTATTTATTTTGGATAATAAATGCATATAACTTTTCTTTTTTACAGTAATAGAAAAAATTTCTCCATCTCCTCCATCTGAATCACTTCACATCATAGCATGTTGTAAGAAACCATAAAGCTGGCAAGATTTGAGTGTGTGTTGCTCAACATGTGTTACTCTGAATGCCACCCACTGTAGCAATCCATCTCCAAAACAGCTTAAAGGGAATAGCAAAGGATCACGTCAGTGTACATTATTCACTGGATGTTGTTTAGAGCAAGAAAGATGAAATACTGTATTCTTTCATTTGGGAAAGAGCTGTATTACAACAGTGTCTCTTTAAGAAAAGAATACAGCCAATGAGAAATTAACCAAAACTTTAGAAAATTGTGGATATAATTTAAGCAACCTGTACAGACTTATGCATGCCCAAAGAAACTGGACGTATTCTCTGCTGTGCCCAGGATTAAAGAATCAGCTTGAGGTTTGTGTCAAGTCTTTTGTATAGGTTTATCACGTGTCTGTCTACAGATGGTCATGTGGAAATTCTGAAGCAGGGCACTAGACACTGACCTGGTTGACATCTATTTACATTTCTGGTGCTGCTGAGCTGCTAACTAGGCTTCTACTTCCCTCTATGCCTTGTGTGGAGAATGCCATCACATTCTCATTTTAATGTTTATAAATAGAAAGTAGTATATGTGAATGGAGGAGCATGCTTGTGTGTGTGTGTGTGTATACATATGTTTACAAGCATTTTACTCATTTCCTTTGCTCCTCTGTCTTGTTTATAGCCTTTTGCTAGCTGCCTGAGCTGTAGACATGTCAAAAGACCAAAAATGAGTGTTGAAAGTGGCCACGGAGATGCTTAAAGCATCCTTGCACTGTCCTCCCAATGTTGTTGCTCCGTTTTCATACAAAGGGTGAAACAATGGAGCAGGGAGGATAGAAATGTATCGGCATGGTAAAATTTTAGTTTAACTCAGTTTGACTGCAGTCAGCAGAAATTACTAACAACTACTTAGCAGAGCTTAATATAAATCTCCTAAAGATGTGCAAACTTTGAATTGAAGCCATCTGTGTGTGTGACCAGACATGGAGAATTATCAGAAGCCCTCTTAATTATTTCCATGGAGAATTAGAACAAGGCCTCACCTCCTCAAATTGCATCTTATGTATTTTTCAGGTATAAACCAAGGAATATAACTGTAACTGGGGAGAACTCTGCAGAAGTCAGATTTTGTTCCATGTTGGTCATGCTCCTTAATACTCAAAGCCTCCTGCTGTAGTTTCATGCCTGCTGTTGCTGGCTGATACCTTTAAAGGAAACTTCTCATGTGGGTGATGAGCTTGAAAGCCCGTCAAACAAGAACCCTTGGTACCTCTCGGAGTCAAGTGAATAATCTCAAATCATCTCAAAACATCTTTTTCAAAAAAATCTCCTTGATGGTTTTAATTCTGTCCTTAAGCAGAAAATTAATTATGCCCCGAGCAGGAATAGTACTAATAACTCTTTGCAACACAGAAATTTTGGGGGATGGGTCTGATAGCAGAATGAAATTGAAATGAGAAGCCCTCCTGGGTTTCAGTGAAGATGAATGAAGGAAAACTGCAGCACTGACCTGGACCAGCTGGAACAGAGGAAGCAGAGCCTTTACCTCCATCTGATGACACTTCTTGCCTTGGTGGGCTTGTTGCAAAACAGATTATGTCCATGCTGGGTTTGAGCAGGGGTAATGTCACTAAATGGCTCTGTGGTAGGGAAGGCAGAGCAGCACCTATTTTGTCAATATAAACATGAGTAGGGTACCTCGTTGTGGAACATGCCAAGAGAAATTAAGTATTCTATTTATCTGGAATATAGATTAAGTGACATGTAATAGTTTACTGGAATTTCATTACAATTTCTAATTGAAATAAATGACCTGACCTGTTTCTTGAGGAACTTTATTCAATTTTTCATCTGCAGAGAATTACAATCAGTGAAAACTTAAAAGCTCCCACAGTGATTAAGATGATTTGCTCAGGCTCAGTAGTTATACTCATGTAGTTTTCAGTATTTATTGCAGAGAATAAAACTTTAATGTGACATATGTATGTATACGTGACCTCATTGTCAGTCACTGTACTGTTCATGATTATCAGCGTGCTTGGAAAACAAACACCACAAATTCAGCTTCATTCGAGGTCACGATCTCAAGAGTTCAAGCAGATGTAGAGAAGTAAGAAGTCAGATCCAAGTAAGTATCTGCTTAAACACCCAACCATATTTTTATAGGTTCTGTGCTGATGATATAGCACAGATTTGTGGTTCTGATTACATCTTTGTTTAATCCTTGCCTCTACAAAATGAGGAATATTTCACATAAGTTAAGTGCTAAGAGGTAAAAATGCCAGCAATACTGCTTTGAAATAGACTGGTTCAATCTGAGTCTGGGTCTGGATAATGTAGTCAGAGCTCTAGATAACTACAGAAGTGAATTAAAAATGTTGTGCTTTGAAGAAATGGCAACACTCACCCATTCCAGAATTAAAACATGAACCTTTTTCTAAAGACCTGTGTGTTTTGGAATAACTGCATCAACTCTGATTAGCAGAGCGTTCTCAAATATGCCTTGGGGAAAGCTGCCTATTGACAAAAGTACCAGTGCATTAAGTAGTAACAATATTTTCATGGCAATAAATTAGCAAAGCTAAAGGCAATGTTCAGGAAGTGAAGAGGTATTTTATATAAGAAACCACTAAATTTACCTTTGACTTCATAATTCTGTTCTCTTTCAAGGAAAATACAGCAGCTCAGATATCGGGCAGTTGTTTCAAAATCCCGGTTTATTGCACTCACAGAAAACAAACTAGAAAAGATCTTCTTCCAGTCAGACCATTAAGGCAAAACGTTGGAGAATATGAATAATACAGTACTGTACCATATTTGCATTTGAATCATTCCTGAATATTTTAAAGTGTATTCAATCTCTGGAAATGCTGAATGTAAATCTTCTCGGCTTTCATTATCTCTCGGTTTTGAGGGGAGGAAGATCCCATTAGGGTATACTAAAGGTGCAATCCTGTGAGAGGAAAGGAACACCACAGCCTTCTCGCTCCTTTCCTACGATCCTAACTCAGTTCCATCCCAATGTATTTTCTCAGCTCTCGTCATGGTGGGGGCTGGCAGAGGAAAAGGGGAGCCTGTGGCTCCCAACTTTGAGGAACTGTGCCGGGTGGAGCAGCCTGCCACTGGGTATCCTTTCTTCATCCTCCAAATGGCTCTAAGTTTGAAGGAAAGGCTGAACTTACTGGTCCCTCGCAAAAGAGAAATACATACCCTCCTGTAGTTCCCTGAATGCTTTTTCTTTCCCCAGAGGACGTGATCCAGTCTGTGGTGCAAAGCTGAACTGAATTTTCTCACATAATGTGGGATTTTCTGTGTGTACTGCACATCAACAGGTACACCATCAGTGGTGCAGGGAATGTCTAGCTACCAGTTTCATTCCCGCACATGCATAAAATAGTCTTGTTTTAAATAAGTTTGGTGATCATGTGTCTTTCTGAGGAAAAAACACATTTTAAGAAAAATATTTCTGTGATACCCCTATCCCCAGAGCTTCTGTCTCTGCCATGTGTAGGATGATGAAGTCTATACACCACAACCATGTGTGAAGAATACCAAAGAAACCAAGGTAATTTTTCACCAATTAAGTAATCTTGTGAACCATATTTCTAGTTTGTTTATGACCAATCTCACAATCTCACATACACCATGATGTATAGGGCAGCTCTGTCCCTGATTTCAGATATGAAATTGAACAATTTGCCTAGTCATGGAAAATTGTGGATGGATGAACCATTGGGACCTACTACTGCATCATCTTTGTCCATTGCGTTAAGAATTAGAGTAAAACTCCTTACATGTAAGTAACAAAAAAGGAATAATCAGTAACTTGGCTTTAAGGCAGTTAGTTATGCCTGTTGATTTTGCTTGTTAGTTAGGTCATTTGCATATGTCGTTAGGAAAAGTCCCTAACCACTAAGGTATATAAATCCATAGGTATAATCTGAATCATGCTAACAGGTAGTGCAGTACTATTGAAAAGTACAGCAGAGGGGTTTGGAGTGACAGAGCTATCATTATTGCAGATTAGGGATGAATTTATTATGTCACTCACAGGAGCTCACTTACTGGTTTGAGACCCTTGAAAAGCAGGAGAGGATGGAATGAGTTAAGACTAGATTGGTAGGTCCAACTTTTAAATTTCTTGTTTTGTGAGGTTGAATGAGCCCTTTCGGTTGGTGTTTGACAAAGCTATCTGCTTCAATCTCTTTTGTCTAGGCTAATATGACACCTCATATTGATGTGCTTATCTTGACAAATGTGGTGGCTTGTACACACTGCAGGAATCACCGTTTATTAAAAGAGCATGGCAGTGCTATGTTTAGCACTGCCACGTTATTTCGGGACCGGCTGTACAGCAGGAAAGGGAGAATCGGGTGAACCTTCCCTGACACTGGCAGTCTGCGAGCCGGGCTGGCCCAAAACCATCACCCGTGACTCATCCAGGCTCTTCTGTTTGTCACTTGCAGATAGTAAAAAACTTTCCTTAATGCAGAACAAAGGAGAAGTGGTGTGTCACATGAAACACAAGTAGAAGGGCCTTCAAATAGTATCTAGTCCCAGTTCTCACAAACTCGGCAGGATGTGAATGACAGTGATGCATGCCTCTCACGGGAGCCTTGCTCCTCCAGTTGGTCTCATTCCCAGTGAAGTCAGTGGGGGTTTTGCCAGTGATTTCATTTGATGCTGGGTTTGGCGTGAAATGTTCGAATTTAAATCAGCTAACAAGCGTACCCTTACCGACTGTGATTGTTGTGCTGGGTGAGAACAAGATGACATGAGATGAGAACGATAAATACAGCAGTAGCATGCAAAAAAAGAAATAAAATAATGTAACAAAAAGAAACCAGAACTTTTCACAGCTTAAAATATCACCATTAGCAGCTTGAACAGCAGCAAGACAGAGTTCTGCACAGAGATCTCTCAGGTTTGTGCTAGAATAAATGTTTGGAAATTGTTCTCTGAAATCTCCACCATTGCATATTGGTTGGAATCAAGGACACATAGTTGTTTACAGCTGTCCTCTGAGTAAGTTAAAATCAGGGAGAAGTTGCAAAATGTATTTTCATAAGAAAAAAATGTTAAAACTGGAGTTCTTTTTTCCCCAAAATTATATTGGTTCTGAGTATCCACGCTCTGAAGCAGGGATATGGTATTATCTCTGCATATGATGCCAGTGGCAACTTTGTGGGGAAATTAAGTCCAGTTCTGATGTCGGTGCCTCAGAAACCAGGTCATAAATTTGGTGTGGTTAAGGAAAGAGTTAAAAAGCTGGAAAAAAACCTTGGTCTTTCATCAAGAGACTAAGAAAAGCTTGTACTGTTTTTTTCCCAGAGTTAGTTAAGTGGCCACTTGGACATGCTCTCATATACATGGAAGGAAATATTTTTATTAGCAGAAAAAGGCATTGGGAACTTCAGTGGCTGAGAGATGGAGCTATTTATTTTGTGAAGAAGGCCAAAACCCGGTACAAACCACAGTCTTACTAAGTCAATATTCCATAGAGAAAAAACTAAACACCTCAAAAACCAAAACTAGGAGAGGGTACTGGTTCTGCATCAATGCCCTTGGTTTGTGGATAGAGATTTCTGCTTGCAGTGAATATTTTGCGTTAGCAAAGCTCCTGTCCCTTGGGCTCCGTATGTCCCTACCCTGCTGTCCCAGAGCCCTCTGTGTACCCCTGAGCTACCCATTCCCTGAGTTCTAAATAATTTCCCTAAGTCTGCCTCAAGGCACACTGTCTTCTTCCCCAAGAGTGATCTCTTTCCCACCTAAGACTGTATATCTTTCACCTTAGGTCTCCCTACCTCTTTTCTCCCCAACCTACTGTCTGTTTGGGTGGAAGGATGGCATTGATGCAGTAATACCTTTTTGTACAGCTTGAGGCAGTGCTGTGTTTTACTCACTTCATCCCATCCTATCCCATTCCATCTCAAGCCCTTCAGGAGTTTCATTTCTTCTACGTCTCCTGCTACCCCAGAATCCCAATCTGTAACTAGGATGCTTTGCTCTCCTCCCCCACGCTCCAATGAGGAGAGAGGCTTTCTCCCGTGCTTGGGTAAGTGGGGCCTCTGTCCTCATTTCCATCTCTGTTCAGTGCCCCCAGCTGCCTTCCCATTGACTAACACAGGTGGCTGAGCCCAAGTTGTCACACAAAGCCAAAGTTCTGGAACTTGATCGGAAAAATTTTGGCCTTAAAACTGCCACAAGCTTCAGTTATCCAAAGTCCTTCCAAACCCATTTCTGTGGCAGAAAGAAGGCACCAGTCTAGGAAAAGGAGGATATATTACAGCTTTTGAACATATGGATAGGACTGATTTGGTCTTTTTGAAGCAAGACTGAATGTATTATTAAAAATAAATATGCTGTATACTCATAAAACATTATTAGTTCAATGCAAAAATATTTATTGGGGTTTTTTTTAGTGCTAATCATGTGATCACAACAATTTCTTCTAGCTGGGGTATCTCTGAGTTCTTGTCTGCTCAGCGGTTGCCAAAGTGTCTTTTCTTCTAATTTTGTTTAAAACTGTTCTACTAATAACTGTTTGTGTTGCACTGAGAATATTTATACAGGTGCATCTCTGATCTTTTGTATAGTTAAGGTTTCCCCCTAGATATCCAGCTACTAGTTTAGCAGAGGTTTTTCCATAGCTAAGGAATCAGAAGTACCAGATCAAAGAGTCATCAAGCATTGAATTTGCCCTTGAGAAGTTCTGTTACAGTTCTTCACCTGCTAGTTCCTAAGCTAAAAAATTCAACCTAAAGATAAGGTTGAGTGGCTGTTTCAGCCTCTGAGTCTACATTCTTTCATATCAGACGAAGTGTCACAAGGAAATCTCATTTTAAAACTCTATCCTTAAGAAACTCAAGGATTCATGAGCAGAACTGTGGAAAGGTTAAGGTGTTTACATTCAAGAAAGGGGAAAAACAGAAAATAAGGAAATATGACTGAAACTGTACCAAGAGATCTGGAAAAACCCCGCTCATTTTTATTGCACCTGCTTTGTTGTTTTTACATGAAGAGAAGTTAATCAACTTTTGCTATAATAACTTCTAAAGAAGACTTTGTCAAGAGAGTATTCTGGGGAAAGACTTTCACATATACTTGGTATTTACAGAGTGGTAAAAATAATGCTCTGTAGCTTGTGAAGTAAGATGGAGCAAGAGGAAGTTTGACAGGAATACCACTAGCTGATTTCTGTCCAGGTCTAAAAATTACATAGGTCTAAAAATTACATGTGAGTAGAAGTAATAAAATGTGTGCTTGTCATTGCCAACAATGTCAAAACCAAATAAAAAAACCCTAAGTCACTTATTTTGCATCTCTTTAAGAAGTAAGATTAGGATCCCAAACAAAGGTTATTGCAAAATTCTCCAAAAAAGTTAACTGCATTTCCCAGCTTTGTGTTCTAGAAACTCAGTGTTTGAAGCAGTGCTGGGAGAAAAAAAAAAATCCCCTTTCAGTAGTTCTTTGGGTCCTGATGCTATTACCCCCTGGGAAAAGGAATTTATTATTGTTGATTGAAAGGTATCCACATGCTGTGCAGAGAAGGGAAGGGAACTAACTTAATTGCTCTCAGGTAGTGATGGAAATCAGCTGAGTCAAGCTTGCTCCTGAGTGCTCCCAGGCTGGTGGCCTCAGTGCTCATTTAATTCTATAAATATGAGTAGCATTGACCAGGATTGAATTGGTTTGGGGTTTTTTAATTTTATTTTTTTTTTTTAAATGGAGTTGAGATATCTGCTGTACCATTTGTCATAGGTAAGTTTTGTGCATGTTAAAGCAAGCAAAGTTTATCAGGGGTAGCCTGAGATTAGCAGAGGTATTCTGAATCGCTTGTTGGCTTGTAGTGATACTGTTGTAACTGTGTGATTGTGTGGGTGCTGTGTACTTTATGAAGTACTACAACACTTATGATACTGGGTGAGCCTTTAGTTTGTCTGTATAGGAACTTGTGAAGGATTGAGGTGTTTCCCTGTGGGATTATTTCAAACTAGAGCTAGAAAGTTGCTTAAAAGAGAATTTATGTTCTAAATTTAAGTACATTAAAGAGAACTGCTTATGTAACCACTGGATTAATTAAATCAATTCCTAGAATGTCTAACAGGAAATAAGCCCTTGCAGGGTATCCTTCCCATCTGTGTGTATATAATGCTGTTGGTTTTGGAAGGACCATGGACTTATCCAGGAGAACTAATTTTTGTCCTAGAATTTGTTTTATAGATCTCTCAGTGACAGAAATTGGTGCAATAGTTAATTGTATTGAACTGGATTTGAAAAGTAAGGCAGAAATTCTGTTGTACTGAACACAATTCTTCCTACATGGATAAGGAAGTGAGCATCATCTTTTTAATAGGAAATAGCTTCATGCTCACAATGAATGTGAACCAAATTCAAGACAAAAGTTGTGAAAGAATTTGCAGAGCTCATTTTCCAGTTTTTCTCCTTCCTTCTGTTGCCATATTTACCATGGAAAAAGTCTTTGTCTAATGTGGTTTTGTCCAATTACAAATTTAATGTCCTCTTTTTAATTAGCACCCTAGCTTCATATTCCTTTTTTTATAACTTTCCCTGATAGTTGGTGCAATATAAATATAAACTTTATGTATGTTGTAGTATTCCATTCATAAATATCTAACTTTAAATTTTCAAGTTCTATTTTTAACTGAAGTAATAGCAGCATTGTTTTTCCTTCAAGTTAATTGAGATATTTAAATGCTGTTAGAGGTGGTGTGTTGAGACTGAATTACAGAATGATTTGGGTCTTTTCACTACTGCTTTTTTAGACAGTAGCAGAACTTATCTTAGCTCTTCAGTAGTACAAGCTTGCTTGCCTCCCTGCCTAATATTTGCTGATAGATTGTTTTACTTCTCTGGCTCCTGTTGACAAAAAGGGGGGGAGGCGAGTTTTCTAAATGTTATTGCTCTTATTCTAGTGTATGTTTGGCTTGCAAAGTTTTGCATTTAGAAAGAAACCCAGAGTTTCAGATAGCTGCCTGAACTGACCATTACAATTAGGGATTGTATCACGCAAAGAATAATATGCTAACGGAGTAATACTCACATTTTTCCTGTTACATGGGATTAGGGGCACATGTGAATACTTAGGTTTTACTTTAAGGATTTTTTTTTTAATGCACTCTGAACTGACTAGCACTGACTTTTTTGCTTTTTGTGTACTTCCCTGCACTCCATTTGCTTGATAGTGAGCTGTGCAGAACGTGCAACCGAGACGTGTCCGTTGGTAAGCAAACGACTGTTTGATGTAATAGGAAATTTTAGCAGTTTAAGCAGCAAATGTTATCAGCTGCCCTTCCTGTAGTAGGATTTTCAAAAAGTAAAAGCATGTTTACAATAGATACTGGCAGGTAGGTAGGTTCTGACCTTGTTAAACCCCTCTCATGAAAGTCGATGGAACTTCTGCTGTTGATTTTGTTGGGAACAGACCAAAATGTTTGTAGAGCACCTGCAATCCTTCTTTCAGGGTACTATGAAAAATACTAAAAAAAAGTAAAATAAACCCAAAACCAAAATTAACTCTTCTGTTTCCTGGTTGAACATGATTTTATTTTTAAACTTTTTTTTTAACTGCTATTTTAAAGAAATTGTAAAAGTATTTTCTCTTTGGAACAAGCTGTTGAGTTTGTGGATGCTGCTGCCTACCCCACCCCGTGCTTCATGTTTCTATCCACATACCATTAAATTGATCTGTATCTCTTTTCTCTCAGTTTTTCCTTTCTTGCCACCTTCTCACCCTCCCCATTCCCCTTTCCTTTCTCAATTTAGAAGACTTGGGGAGTGTAAGCCTTAGCCTGTCACAGTATGGTGAAATTCTGGATGTTTTTTTCCATTTCCCTGCCATTAGTAAGGAAATATAAAACCTAATCAGAAAGAAAGAGATGCTTTTTGGTATGAGAATGATATTTACAAGGGAAGAAATGGACGAAGTTGGTAATGCTGGATAGCCATTTCAGAGGGATTTTTAGCCTATTTAAGAAGAGTAATCCTGCATGTTAATTCTTGGTGCCTTACTGACCTTAAACAGCATGGTAGGAGCTAAACTTGGAAAGAAGATATGAGCTGTAGTAAAGAACTCTCAAGAGAAGCTAGGTTGAGGAAAAGGGGGTTTTGACTGTGAATTGTATTGTGTTGTTTTGGAGCAGTATGCTGCAAGGAAGAGATCACTTCTTTGCTTCCATGAAATGATGAGGTTTCTTTGGAGATGGGTAGACTGACTTATTTGCATGTTTGGTCAATCCTAAAGGTGGAAATTTGGCAGACATTGCAAGTAATTTCCTGTTATGGTTTTGTTGGGTTTTTTGAAAGTGATGTGTTCAGAGGAGTTGCTGGCTGCCTGCCCATACACTCCTCTACTTTTCCTTCAGCATGTCTGGTTTCTACTCTCTTTCCTGATAAGCTAAGCACACAAGTTTTTAGACCCTGTAAACCCATTGCTCGTGCCCATGTAGACCCCTTTGTCACTCTGGAATTGAAAAAAATACATACAAGGGTTTGTGAGTAACGTTCTCATGGTGTTTTCCTTCTATATTCCCCAAACTGCCTATAAAGAATACTTAAATCTTGGGTTTCCAAATACTGTCAGTGTCTTTTAAATACAAGAAAAAGTTGGAAGAAAAAAGTGTTGCGCTTTTTTTCCTTTTCATAGGTTCATGTTTAAATCACAGCTCTGGATGTTGTTTAGACAGCTTGCAGCTGAAGAATATGTTTAGAAAGAGACTCCTGCAGTTTTACGCAAGCTGCTTTTCCACTGTACAAATAAGTGGTAGTGCTGCATGGAACTGAACCAACCGTGTATCTCTAGCATAAAAAGCAGTGAAATTGGTGCAGCAGTTTTCCATGTGTTCCCATTCAATATATCTAAAGTTTGACTAAATAGATATTGCCAAAGTTTTAAAAATAATTCTGTTTACATGACATCAGATCCACACTGGGGGTTCAATGTCCTTCTGCTGTTGGGCTAATTGGTAGTACCAGCCCTTAGTAATTTTTGTGATAGAAATACTTGTCCAGTACCTCTGAATAGAGGTGACAGTGGCAAGACTTTCATCCAGTGAGATGGATTTTTGAAACTGATTGACAAGCAGTTGTCTAATGTTATGGAAGTTGCATTTCTGGCAATCTGAATCTTGGTTATTAATCATTTTACAATGCTAAACTTTGTCATTAGACTCTTTTTTTTTTTTCTAGTATCTTGACTAAACTTTCCATACAACCATTTTAGCTTGTTGCTTCTTGCCATGTCTGCCAGGTGGTGTGGAGAACAAAGGGATATTTTTTTTTCCTTTTCAAGTTTTAGCTACCTGAGGGTACTACAAAGCCCTACCTAAACATCTCTGCTAAAATAAAGAAGGTGGGTCATTAATCCTCCTTTTAGGTTACACTTTCTAGGCTAATTCTCATCTTTCTAAGTTGGTCCTTTCTGTACTCTCTCACTGGTATGAAGCGGTCTGGACTTGATATTTGGGGAGTGGGGTGCTTATTGGTGTTGGGCAGAATGTAAGTTACTGTCTTTGCAGTTTATAACTTGCTTCATTTACCTCCATAAGGTTATTACTCTTTCTGTAACATTATGATATAGCTGTCTTGTGCCTTGGATCTACAGGAGGCCTCAAGACCTCTAGGTAGCAGAGTCAGCTGTTTGTTTCCCATTGTTGCTGTACATAGTGATTCATAGTCAGATGTGCTTTCTTTCTGTTGTCCTTGATGAATAACATCCCTGTATTCACTAGGCTCCCTCTCCAGTTTAAGGCCCTCTTGAATTCTAAGCCTGGTCTCCTGTGCTCCAGCCAGTTGAATGTGACCTGCTGATATGAAAGAACATTCTCTGTTTCACCATCCAAGTCAGTACTAAACATAACAATCGTTGCTGTACTGAGCAATGTACTGAACAAAAAAACCTTCTCTTGATACACTACAAAATTTTGGCATAGTTTGTAAATATGGTTTTCCTCATACTTTATGCTCGTTCGTTATTTTAATTTAGGCTGTGCTTCCCTAGTTTGCTAACACAAATATCTTGTGAAAAAGTATTAAAAATTGTAATAAAGTCAAGATTTTGACATCTACTTACTTCCTTTATGCTGGGAGGCTTGTTGTCCAGTATGCAAAGAGATTAAGCTGATTTGACATTAGCTCTTGACGTCTGGTTGACTGTTAAACATCTCGTCGCTTTTTAATTCCTGAAACCAAAGTGTTTGGGAGGATTGATAAGGTTCGCCCTATACAGCATAATAATCTTGCTCCCACAAAACCAGGTTTCATCCTTGTGTTATATTCACATACCCAAATGTAATTGCTCTTGTTAACTATTACACCACCAGTTTTGGGAGAGGGTTGTGCAATTTATTGGTACACAATAGACCATCGCCTTGCTACCAACCTAGTTGGGATGATAAACCTAACTTAGTAGGTGAACTCCTATGTAGAACTGTCTACTCCAACATACACGGTGTCTGTTGGCCACATACACCTATGTGTCCTCTGTGTTTCTGCTCCTGCTGGTTTTCTAGTGGGTAGAGAGAACTGAGGATAATTCTGTGCTGCACTTTAGCACTTTGTGCCTGAGGAGTTCATCCATGGGCACTACAGGAATGTGCATGTGCAGAAGTGGGATCTGCAAAGTAAGGTCTTGAGACACTCCTCCAAATCACCTCTTTGGAAGCTCAGTGTATGTTTTGGCCACTGCAGTGGATCTGTCCTGATGTGTGGCATCCATTCTGTTGTTCAGATTGTAGCTGAAGAAAGCAATAATATGCCTGGGTCACATATGAATCATGAACTTCTTGACCTAAAGCCATATCTTTGTTCTATCTTAGTCTCATTCAAGAGTATAAACTGTAGGAAACGCTTTTCCTACTGGGCATGTCATGTAAAAATAAATGTGTCTGTTCTGCATCTCCCTGCAGACATACTGACCTGATTCAGGGTCACTGGCGGTAGGACTAAATGTGCCTTTTAATTGCAGGCCTTTGGGATTTAACTATGTACTTGCAATGATATCTCCACCCCTTTCCGTCTAGATAACTTGGTGGACTGGCTCTTCCCAATGAGTTACTGCTATTACACGTTTTTCCTCTTGCATCAAGAACTCAAAGTTTAACAGACTTTTTATAGGCCTGGCAATGGTCAGACAGGTATCCTGCAGTTTATTTCTGGAGTACTTTGTTGTTTGCTTAGAGAGGGTAGACTAAAACTCAAAAAACACAAACCAGTTGATTACTTTGCTGTAGTTCACACAACATGCCAGGGTGTGCAAATACGTGCAGTTGAATGGCTGACACAGGAACAGACTTAGAGGTCACAGCAAAACTTTCTTTATTCTGTGCAAAGAAAAGGTACCTTCTGCTTTTCCCTCCCCATTGTGCATCTTGCTGTTGCTTTGCCAGGAATTAATCATTCATGCTTCTAATCCTGAGGATCTTTGTTGCTTTCTAAACTCACCTAATATTTCCTTTACACAGGAGAGTCACAACAGGGTTGTCCTCCCTGGCAGAGTTCAAGGCCAGGTTGAATGGGGCCTTGAGCAACTTGGACTAGTGGAGTGTGTCCCTGCCCATGGCAGGGGGGTGGAACTAGGTGGGCTTTGAGGTTCCTTCTGACCCAAACCAGTTTGTGATTACAGACAACAGTGGTCCAGCAATGAAATCTCTGATACTATTAACTCTGAAGAAGGGTGCTCTCTACTACTAACCGTAATGCATGATGGCAACATGTTTTGAGGATCAACCTGGTGTGATGCTGCAAAAAGGCAGAAGCAAGAGCAGTTGACTGTCATGCCTCGAACATTTGGCCTAATGAAGAAATCCTTTCCTGACCCTAAACCAAGTCCTCAGTCACATGCACAGCCACCCAAAATGTAGGTTTTGTAATGTAGCTCTGTGGAAGGACAGACTGCTGAAAGGAATCAAGTTCATGGAAAAGCCTTGGAGAACTTCAATGCCCAGGCAAGAGAAAACCAGAGCCAAACAACTCCTGCATTTCCTTCAGCCTTAGAAATAGGAGAAAGTAAGGAAAATCAGCATCTTGTGCCCCTGTGTCTGCTCCCTCTATAGTGCTGCATGCTTTACTTCCTACTTGTATAGTAAGCAGATCTTCCTGTTAATGCAATGGGAACCCATTTACTGTCTTTAAGTGTTGCCTGCATTATCATTCTAATGGACTGAGTATGTGTTGATTCACAAATACTGGTCTTAATGTGAAAGGGGAAAACTGCAGCATACTGGAGATTATACTTAATTACTGAACCATTCATTCATCTACATATACTTATGTGAAGTTTGTTATTTTCAACAGTTTCTTTTTAAATAGCTGTAAACATTCTTAAATAATGCGGATTTACCCACTTTCAGCACACTGTTCCTGAAAACAAACAGCTCAATATATTGTTTTTAGGGGAAATATTTTGCATGGTAGCTCCTAGCCTGGAGCTTTGGGAAAATTAGGAAATAATTTAGGGGAAGTTATAAATCAGCAAGAGGAGACATTTAGAATAAAGAATGCTCCTTCAACCATGACTGTGGGTCATAATAGAATGTTGTTATCTAGTCACGTAGAAAATTTTGTGTTAAAGTTGGGGGGGAAGGGAGAGGGAGGACAAAGTATATTTCTTATATTCTGTTCAAATTCTGTCCCTGGAGGTTCTGCAGGATGGATCTGCAAATTGTGTTTTACTGGATGTTTTCCTTTAATTTAGGAAAACCCCATCAGAATGCAAAACAATTGTTACCTACACTGAAATAAACTTTGGTGGTCAATGGAAACAGAAAATTACATCAATGTAGGTGTGGGAGAACCTTTCTGACTTAGGAAACCGGTTAATTCTTATCATTAGTCATAATAGAAGCACTTCAAGATCCTCCATGCTGTGGGGGGCTTCTTCCTTTTTCTTTTTTAATAGAATCTGTCTTCCAATTTCTAACCAACATGTATTAGTGATTTGTTGCTATTTTTTTTTAATTAGTAATGACTCTTAGTTGAAGTAGGATACATTGCAAAAAGCAAGAGAACATCACAGTGCTGCTCCACCTGTGCATTGTCTCCAATATGGATGTATCTTCTTCCATGTAGAGATTAATTGCATCTCAAGACTAGTTTCCATTCAAGAAACACTGCAGATTCAACAGATTGAGAGTAGTTGTATTTCTTCATTGTTTGGATAGCTCAAACAAGGAAAACTTTTCCAGTCTCTCCTTGTAAATTGGGCTGTCCAAATCCATGAAGATCCTGACATCCCTTTCCTGTGCTCATCAAAGTTTGTATTACGTCTTTTTTTTTTTAATGTGGGTTTATTCCAGAAGATTTTTTTTTAATTTTAATATTTTGAGTTGTGTAGCTAGCGTGTGCTTGCACATATCTAGAAACATTAAAGCCTTTTCCTGCTATAAAGTATTTAATTTTTTTTTATTTCCACCCCTTCTAAAACCCATGAATTTCTAAAAGCCAATATTCTTTTTATTACTAAAGAAATGCAATAGATTGCCCAGGTAATGTGTGGGCCCTCAAAAAAACCCCAAACAAATGTAAAAAAATAATATTCAGGTTTTTTTACTACTCTGTGGAATGTTGTTGGGCAGAGTAGGTCCATACTCTATGTATGCCTCTGCTGGTCCATACTCTATGTATGCCTCTGCTGGTCCATACTCTATGTATGCCTCTGCTGGCCTTTTCAGTTTTTATTTAGAGCAAACTTTTTTTAAATTTTGTGATTCTAGTGGCCAAATGTATTCTACAAACAGGGAGGAGTGCCAAATCCGATCTTCAACGTTTTTCTTCAAATAATTCAAATCACCTATTACTGTCCCTGCCACTACCAGTCTGTTAGATCAAAGTAAATGTTTTTAAAGTTAATTCTGCAGGGCTGCAATTCTTGGCAACAAAATAATCTTGAACACAAGTAAGGAAATTTATGGATTTCAATTATAGCTTGTAGTGTATCATAATTCTAGTTTTATACCCTGTGCAGTTCAGTGTTTTGGATTTTTAATGGGTATAGAGCAGTAATCATAAAAGTGATTCAAAATGCACCCAGTAATTACAGAGATTTGCTGTTGCTTTTGCATTAAAAATGATGATGATTTACAATCAAGAAAATTGCAGTCTGTGGTTTTACTTCAGATACTCATGCTATTACACTGCTTATTAGTTATGGTCAGTGATTTAGAGCTTTAGAGCTACACGCTAGCTGTAAAATTATTTATTCTTTAATAGATGATAACAGTAAATTTAAAACTGACATTATATTAATTATAATCTTGTGCATTAAAATACATATGTAGCCCTTTGTATCTTTTTTTGTCGCTGGAAATTAATTACAACTGAAATGAAGAAGTTGAACTGCAACAGCCAGAGTCAACATACATTTTTTTGCTTAGTTTCTCTTATGATCCCAGAAGCTGAAGGTTAGCTGCAAGAATCATTTTTGTCTAGCAAGTAATGTAAACAAGTCCTTTTCTTCACCCCTTCCTATACCCCAAATATATATTTAGGCATATATGAAATAATGGACAGGTAGCTGATATACTGTGATTTTGAACATTTAAAATCATATTGAAAGAAGGATGACGCATTTTACTTGCAAATTATTTTTAAGTACTATTGGAATCAGGCAAGAATATGGAACCTTTTTGCTCACAGTTCCCCTTCCTGTCCATTTTCTTCCTTTCCTGAATATTTCCTCTTTTCTCATGCATCAAAACTCAAGGAGAAGAGGTTGCTGCCTTCAAGAAGCATTTCTGAATTGGGCTTTGCCTTTGGGAGCCATTAAGAATTAAAGCTGTTTTAACAATAACGTGTTTCCTTAGAACATTCTCAGTCATTAGCATAAACGGCACTTCCCCCTTCTTATTAAACCTGGATTTTTAACTAAGATAAGATAGCGATCAGGTGCATTAGCAGTCAAGTCACGATGTAACTGTAGTGGTGTAGTTACTGATTATATAGCTGTTTCTTAGAAATACTGACAGGAAAACTCCAGACCAGTGGTGTTTCTGAACTGTTGGATGACATTGGGTTGCTTCCACAAACTCTTGTGGAAAGAGTACCCCAGTTATTTTCAATCAATAGCGTTACTTGAACAAACTTAGTGTCTTATTTTAGCTTGTGCTTTATGTTGAATCCATAGTTGACTGAAGTTTTAACCATTATCTTGCAGTAGCAGTTGTATTCATGTTAATTTTTGCAGTTTGAAAACTGTCAAAATTCTTCAGCTGAAGGGTTTTGCAAGGCAGCAGAGGCCACCTCAATACTCGCCGCTTCAGGATTTGCACACCTAACAGATTCTTTCCACCCTAGCACCTTGTTTAGGTGGCTATAATAGTGTGAGACAGGGTGCACAGGAAAATTAGAACAACCAGATTTTACCTTTATTTTACTGTGTTTAAGGATTTAAGTGTTTGTAAATAAAATCAGGAGAGATGAAACCCAAATTTTCAACAGAAAATATTTCACTGCAATGTTTTCTGGTCTAGAGATTGTTGGATACTTTTTACTGAAATTAAGAGTCTGAAGTGTTTCATTTGTATTATTCCGGGCTGAGTGAACTTTCGGTTTCTGAGGAAACTTTGCCCAGGTTTTGAGCAGAACCAATCCGGTCTGTAAAGCTCCATCTGTTTGTTTTTCCCTCTTGTCCCCTTCCTTCACCAGAGGACCTGAGAATCCCTAGCTGGTACCTGGCCTCAATTTCTTCAGCCAATCTCTGACACATCCATGAAACCCAGATGAGTTTCTATTGTGTAGTCAGCACTCCAGTGTTTGAAATTACAGAATTGATTGTCAGGGTGATGAAGAGTTTGCCCAGGAGCCATATATCCTGCAAGCCCTCACAGCTGCACAGTGAGATTGCATTATTGCATGACTAAAGATGCCTTTTGCTAAATCAGGTTTTAACATCTGTATTTCAGAACGCACTAAAGGTAAAGAATCTCAATCAGAATTAGGCCCTCACTTTCCAGGTAGTTTCAACTAGTGTGTTTTGGGGGGGGGAAGGGGGTTGTGTGGGTGTTTTATTTTTTTTTAAAAAAAAAAACAACCCAAAAACCCACAACTTTTTTTAAGCAGGTAATTTTAAGTCTGTGCTGCTTTCCTTGTCCAAGCACAAAAGCTTCCCTTTGTTTGAGAATGATTAGTTTTCACTTGGATTAGTCCTGTGGTATAGGCAAAATCACGGTCATGAAAAAAGGGCATAAAGAGCATTAGGAGATTGAGATGAGGACACGAGGGATGGGGGAAATTAGTGAATGCTTCTTCAGAGTCAGGGTTTGCCTCTGCTTCCTTAAAATATGTGACCCTCCATCCTGTGTGCTGTTGAGTCTCGTTTTCAGAGTGGGATTATTTTAACCAAGTATTAACTGGAAGGGGCAGTGAGTGATAGATGAGTAGCAAACAGCCCTGGCAGAGTCCTTTGCTCAAACTAGCTTTTCTCCCATTTGGCAAGGGAGTTCAAGCCTGCCTCTTTCAAAATAGCTACGGATTTGCAGAAATAAAACCCATGGGCAGAGTTTATTCTTCGTTGATTTGCGTAGTGGATTGTGCTTGATGGGTTAATACTTGCTGCTAATAATTTGGTGGTTTCTCTGTTTAGACTCCAAGTAATGCAGGAAGGACAGAAAAAGTAAGACCTTAAGTTTCCAATAAGTCTGTAAAACATGAACATCTGCTGGAGTCATGAACTGTGCGTTGACTGTGTTTGGTAACAGGGCAAAGGCAGCTGATCGTGATCGTCCTTCTCTTAATTACTTTGTCAAATGTCACTTCAGTTCCATGTAGGGAAAAGAGGCATTTCCTTAATGACAAGGGAATAAGTAAACAGCAAGCAAAAATGGGATAGACTGCCAGTATACTGCCGCTCTTAGCTTTATTTAATCATAATTATAATTTATCATGTTAAATTCTTTCTTGCTACCTTTTTTTCTACCAAAATATATGGTCCCAGGTTCTTGTCTTGAAGGCTATTGGCCTTTCATACTTCTAGCAACTACCTAAAGTAAAACGTCAGGGTAAAAGTTTGGATGTTCCTTGTGTCACTTCCATTTTCTCCAGCTTTAGGCTCATCCACCCTAATAGTGATATTTTAATTTTTTTTAATGTCGTCTTAATGAGGGCTTTTATGCAGCAAGATGAGGAAGAAGTATACTTTGCAAATGTGAATGAACTGCTAAAATGTGAAATTGACAGACTTTAAATGAATCTATTGCTTGAAGCTCAGCCTAGCAATGGAAATTACATTTGAGGCCTTTGGACCTTCAAGGGACAGTAGTAATCCATGGCTAATCTTTATGTTGGCAAAATCAAAGGCGTGTTAATGCATTTTTAACACTGAAGTACGTATAATATTCAACTTTTAAAAGGATTGAATATGTAAGCCAAAAGTGTGTTATATCATGCTAATTCCATATTGATCATTTAGCTTGTGAAGCTTGAATAAAGTGTTTGCAGTCTGTAAGGCAAAATAAACCCACAACTGTGTTAGTCGTGACCTCTGCCTGTGCAAAGGCAAGAATTAGCCTTTTTCAGGTCAAAGCTAGCTAGATAATAGCAATAACATCACAGTTCAGCCTTCGGTGTTGACTGTAAAATTCCACTGGGGATTTTCTGGGCAGCAAGGTATGTGCGGTAAGTAGATATGCAAGTTACACTTTCACTGTCCTGGAGCTGAGTTTAGTTTTTTCAATTTGTTAAGTACTGTTGAGTCCCTGGAGCATTTCTCTCTGTGGGAGTATAAACCAGCAACAGTTTCCTGTGCAAAACAACCAGCTACAGCTGTTTGTTAACGCTTCCTATAGAAGTGACTGCTTGCCTTCAGTCATGCTGAATTATGTTGGCCTTTTAAGATGAAATATTCTGAAACAGCTGCATTTGCATACATTAGCTGAAGCTGTCTAATTAGTTTAATTAGCATAATTAGCTAAAGCTTCATTGTTCTGCAGAGTTATACTGCTGGGCAAGCCTTTGGGTTTTAAAGTATTTGAAGTACCTGGGCTAAACTAGTTTTAGACAGGGATGAACTGACTATTTATTAATCTCAGAAGTAATAAAAGTTGGTGTGGAATTTATTGAAAGTACTGATGGGGCTAGTCTTTGTGTATAAAGCAGATCTCTGAGACTGCTAGGCTGCAGACTCTCCCTGTATGAAGACTTGTATGAACTTCATTTGAACAGTTTTTCTTTTGGCAAATATAAAACACAAGTTTGAGTTACGTTACAGTCACTCCATATGAGCAGAGTAACTTGTTGGGATGGTTTAACATAACTTATCAACAAATGTTTCACTCACTCATGTTGACTTTTTACATTATAAATTCCATTTAAGTTGCTTGGGAGCTCTGTTAGTACTTGCAAATCACAGTGAGGACACCAAGGAACACCAGCAGTGGAAGGTGTCATGTTCTCACCTGTTCCAGATGTATGGACAGACTCATTTTGCTGGTGACATCTGACAGCAGCACACCCAAGGCAGTTACAGTGCTTTGGTACCCTGGTCTTCACACCTGCAACCTGAGACCATGCCAGTCTCTGTGCCCTTTTACAACAAGTACAAGTGCAAGGCTGTCAAGACCTTGTGCCAGAGCGTGTTTTCAGACTGTCCAAGGGATTCATTGGTGCTTTTATTTTCCTAGGTCAAGTTATCAGGAGAGATGTAGAAGTCTATCCTGTTTGTGTTCCTGTAGGGTACAGTATATTTCTTGACTGCTTGCAAAACTTGAGGGGCAAGATTCATCCCTGATGTAAAGTAGGAAACTCTTACAGGGTCACTGCAGAGCTGAACCTGGTGCATTTTGTCTCAGTCTTAGGACACTAAACCAGTAGTCACAGGATGAACCATGTTCAGTAAAGCAAATGTGGATTTGTACTTCAGATACTCTTAAGTTTGAAGGTATGAGATTTAGTAAATAATATTGTCATAAGATAGATTTAGAGGGACTTGAGGAAAATTGAAGCACTGCATTATTTGCTTTTGGCTTAATTCTTTAATTATTCTGATACAGTTGCAGAACTGCATCACAACCATCCCTCCTTCTATTCCTTATTGAGTCAGTTCTTTCATTTAATTTCTTTGTCCTAGAATGACTTCTGTAAAAGGTATTAGTTCTTTTGTATTAGTTTATGTAACGATCTTCAGAAACGTGAGGAAGAGGATGGCTCACGTGGTCCTAGCCCTTGTAGTGGTTTCTCTCTGAATGCATCACAAATGATTTGCTCAGCGTATGAACTTCCATTGTATCCTTCTCAGCAAGCATGCAGTGCCAAAGCATGCAACACACTGTACCAGTAACCAAAATACTGACGCTTATATGGCAAAGGTATGAAAAGGAGGTGTAAGGCATTGTGTGATACATTTGTTTACTCACAAGTTCTTAAAAACAAAAAGATTAAAATAGGGCCATTGGGCAATAAAGAGTACATGTGTGAAGTGGCAGCAGCTGGCATGGACTTACATAATTTCAAGTGTGAAATTGAAATTGTCTTGTGATCATAGTAAGCGCCTACATCATTAATGCCTGGTGTATCCGTTCCAGCAGCAATGGTGCTGTCACTTCTCTGTGAAGTAATGTAGTAGACGCTTTCAGCGCAATTTCAGAGGCTCAGTTGAAACCAGACACTTGTGACCGATCAGTCCTATACCACATGTGTTATTGAAGCTTAGCAAGAACACTTATTATTCATTCAAAATCTTGTCTCTTGTAAATAAATGGAAATGTTATTTTACTGTGTGCAAGCGTTTCCTTCACCAGCACCGCTTGTTTCAGGAAACCTTGTAGATAAATGATGAGGGTATACTAGGGGCCATATGGATGGAGAAGTGGTGTTGAAAGCCAGAGTAATTTATTACAATCAGCTTGTTCCTGGAGCAGGTGAGGTAAATCATTAGTTGCCAAGGACATCTTGTGAGTGCACAGAGGTAATGTGTTAACTGAGTAAAAAGCAGACTGCAACTTTAATATTCTCTTGTCCCAAATATAAATGTGGAAGAGGAAAGTGGTGTGAATAGGATACCTTGCCTTGCAAGAACTAAGGAAGACATTCTGTTGGGGTTTTTTGTGTTTGTGACAAATGTATATTGCTGTGAGCAGCTAAGCTTTATTTCTCCTGATAGTTGTCACTGATGCATAAACGAGCTCTTTGGAGTTTGCATCCCCCATTTGTTCTTTAGACGGTTTTCCTGCACCTGATTATAATCCTAAAACTTCAGAAGTCTGTGGTTTCCCTTGTCCCAGATTTCAAAACCAGCTGCTGTTATACTTAATTGGACACTAGAACTAGTTATTTTTTTTCCTGACAAGATTGTAGTGAAACAGTATTTTTTAGTATGCAAGTGGGACTTGATACTACAGCATTTTTCTTCAGGTTTTAATTTTCACTAGAAATGACAACATTTTAAAAGTGTCTTAAGTACTTAATTTTATTTAAATGGGTCTGTATATCATGAAATCACAGATTGGTTTGAGTTGGAAAGGACCTCAAAGCCCATCTAGGTTCAGCTCCCTGCCACAGGCTAGGGACGCCTTCCACCAGACCAGGTTGCCCAAAGCCCCATCCAACCTGGCCATGAACACTTCCAGGCAGGGTGCAGCCACAGCTGCTCTGGGCAGCCTGTGCCAGGACCTCACCACACTTGCAGTAAATGAATGTGTTTTAAGGTTTGTTTTCTCTTTGTTTTCTACCCCCTATGGAAATGATAAGAGTATTTGCTGGAAATAAAAAAAAATAATTAGTTGGTGCTGATGCAGGACTTGGAAGCTAAGGAATGTGGGAGTCAGAAGTAAGAGATATGATGAGCCACCTGGAAGAGTCATTCCAAGATTATTCTTTCTCTTTTGAAAATTTAGGAGGAAATGTTGCAGAGAATAAAAGACAGCTGAGATGGAAATATAGGCTAGTATAGGCATTGATGAAAAAGTATCAAACGTAGCATGTTCCCAGTTATGATTGCTTTTTGGGACAGTTTATTTCATGTAATAGGAATTTTAAAAAGGCATGGCGTGGCGTATAAGCCATTACTGTTATCCTTGTTGCATGTTTGAACAGCAGTGATAGCTAAATGTTGTCAGGTAAAAAAGTGACTAGTTGACGTGCTTTAGATAACTGGAATCTTCTAAAGCACATCTACGTGCTCTGCGTGATTGTTTCTGCCCTTAAGGTTTGCATATCAATATTCCAAAATAAACTTGGTCTTGGCATTGCATGACTGGTTGCCTCACTTCTGACAAGCTAAATCCATTTTGATCATGGCGTGTTGCAGCTGATTTCTTCCAGATCCTCCTCTTCCAATCTGTGCTGAATAACAGCAACTTTTTTCTCCGTTATTGTTCTTCCTTTGTACACCCTGAAGTAGGTCTCTGCTGCAGTGAGCACGTACAATGCATCACACAAAGTTTACACAGAACACTTCTTATGTTTGTACAACTCAAATAAGATCAGACCCTGACTGGGGTATAGGATCTCAAATGATGGAATTTCCATCCTAATAAAGTTATTCTCGTTATTCTAGTTATAGCAACATTTCAAGTTACACTGTAACTCTGGCTTTCTATTTGTCACCAAGTTGACTTCTGCAGGTGATGTGCAGAGAATCTCTGTGTTGCTTTACCTCATTTGATTGCTTCAGGAATGAGATTTCACACTTACATGAACTGATTTTGATAATTTGTTGCAGATGTTTATTATTTTTGTTGTTGACATGCTATGAAGAACAGCAGCTCAACCTAAGCATGGTGTGTATCTCTCAAGATTTCCATTTGTCCAGACAAGATGATGACCTCTTCTTTTTCAGGAGGCTGTTTGGATGAAGGTCTCAGGCCCTCGTCTTTCCAGCCTTTGCCCTTTATATGCAGGGTGGCATACCTGGGAAGGATCCTGTTGGATCCTCCTGTCCCTCTAAGGAATCAGTGTGGTGATGAGACAGCAAAGGAATTGTATCAGTAGTCTAAGAGCACTGATGTTTGAATAGCTGTGCAAATCAATTTAGCCGTTGTCATAGGAGAGGGGGATTTTTTTCCTTTCTAACACTATTTTTATCATATTCTGTCTCTCTTGCCTACTCTCCAGTTGTTTAATAAGGCACCCAGATGACTGAGTTAATAAATAACTTGCACGTCCCCCTGCTCTGTATGCTAATCCAGTTCTTTGTGACTGCTGCGTCCAACAGGCAGTTGTGATTGGCTCTGGGTTGGGTTGGTTTTTTTTCTCTAAACTACTCGGATCTCTTCTGAGCTGCTCAGCCGGTGCTTTCCTGCTGCAGTGGAAGGCAGGAAATGTAATCTCTGATTGGTGTCAAGGAGATGCAGTGTCCTGCTGAGGGCTCTGTCATTAGTCTCCCTCTGCGTCTGGAAATCAGAAGATTCTTTTCCTAGTGGTAAAATACCAGTGATTGGAATGCATGTTCCGCAGCATAAAGAGGTAACATGTGAAACAACTCGTCTCCCTCACGGTGAATTCAAGAAATATGATATGTTACAGATGACAGAAGGGTGTAATGGAGATAAATGGATGCAGTTAAATCTTATACTAAAAAAAAAAATAATCTTCCTAGTAGGAGATTGGTTGAACTCCTCATTGCCATATATGTGAAAAAACTAAGGCACTTGGGAATGAAGATTTTTCGTCTTCAGTCTTAAAAAATGGCACTAGGAATGTTTACTTAAGTGGACATCACTTTTTTAAAAAAAAAATAAGTATGGTGATTAAAATCCTGGAGCTGGAGTCAGGAAAATAGACACATAAAGGCAACTGAAGGGGGTGTTTAATATGTAATTATGTAATATAAGTTTATATATATTTTAAAAATCTCTTTTGCACTACTTCAGTCCCAGGGCTTCACAGAGTTAATCAGCACATGGAATTTATGCTGTCATCTCCACAAGATTGTTCTGTGCATCGCGTGCTGGTTTTCCAACTAGAAGCAGCACCTTTCAGGAGATAGACATTTTTGGGGATAGCAGAATGAGAAATTAGGGGTTGAAGTGTGGATCAGCCATTCATGGGGAAACTTTCTGAGGAGAATTGGTTTACAGTCTAACACTGAACTAGAGTAATCAAACAGAAAAGGAGTGAAGTGGCACTTAAAAAAACCAAACCAAAACAACAAACCACAAAAACTAAACTCCTCTTGCCTGCCCTCCCCCCACCCCTCCACCTCCCTTACCCCCACCTCCCCCCCAAGAAAAAAAACAACCCATCCAACAACAAAAACCCCAAGCCACAAGAAATAGTGAAGGCTATTATTGCAGGCAAATGTTTTATTGCAGTAAATGTTAGATAGATCTGGTGTCCTTTTATAATTTCAATGTACCAAGTTTGGTCAACAGCGAGTGGTTTGGGAGATTACTGGCAAGAGCTGACCTGCAAGCTAGTGGAGACTTGCTGAGTTTGATTAGTCCCTGGGTATCACCAAGTCTCCACAAGGTTCTAAGACCTGAGGTGGCAGGCTGAAGAATCTCTGGTTTGGTGCTGGGTGCCTACTTGGTGTTGTGTTATTTGTTAATGAGAACTATCTTTGTTGAGTTAGCACTTACTGCCATGCTGCTTTTGAACATGTTATGGAGATTGTTGCTTGGACTTATGATCTGAATAGGCAAGGTGACCTCAGAAACAGAAAAATGTTGTAGAACTAGGACTAAATTTTCCTGTCTTCAAAGCTATGGTGACAACACATAGAGAAACGGGGAACTTTCTCCTAGCTACTCCTGTCCTTTGCTCAGCAACACTGAAACTTTCCTCTGGAACTTGTTTTTGTCTGATCCTTAAAGTATGAAGCTTGATGGTTTCTCCTAGGATGTAACCTGCTGCCATTGTGCCAAGTGACGTAATTTATCTTGCTTGGAGTGTATGGAAACAACAGAAGACTTTTCCTGTTAGCCCCTTCAGACCACGATGATGGGTGAGATGGCTGGCAGCTTCCAGCTTCCTGTCTGCTGCTCCTTCTCACCCCACAAACACTATCATTTTGCTTGTTTTTCCAACCTTCTGAATGACAAAGCTATTTTTTTTCTCACTTAGCAAATGTAAAGGTTTTGAGGATTATACACAATATTTTCAGCTACAGAGTAACCTGAGCATAAATAAACTAGTATAATTGACAAAAAAGCCTTTGTTATGTATGTTTTCAACTAAGCAGACTGGTGGTATCTCCCCAGAGATGGGAAGATAGTTCCATAAAACATAATTACAAACTACTTTGCTTCCTGCTTACTGTTGGTTTTTATTTCTGATAGGGCTGTTTGCTTGCGGGTTTTGTTGGGGTTTGTTAAGCAATGTTCTTGCAAAGTATCAATGGTTTGAAGTCAGTATTTCATGGTAGGGCAGTTTGGGTTTCATGGGAGCTCAGAAAGGGCCAGTTCACAGTAAGTTCCTTGGTTTGCCAGAGTCATATTTCTGAAGTAGAAAAATACATACATACATACATATCTAAGTTAATACTTAGCTGAGCTGAATTGAGAGATTTCAAGAAAGCTATAGGTGATTTTTTGGAATGAATGAATCACTTTCCAGCAAAAGTCTTTTCTCTACAAAGTGGGAACAATTATATTAGTAGGGTTTTTTTTTAAAATCTGCATTATTTCAGTAGTGATACTCTCAGGCCTGTGGGAATGCTTCTTAATATCATGTGTGGTGGGTTGGTTTTTTTTTTGTGCCTTTAATCTGTAGGTTCTGTAATCTCTTGACCTAGATGCCTACTTAGAGAACTGAAAGTACTTGATTATGTAGAGGTCTTCATCAGTAGATCTCAAGTGTTTTACAATGGAAATAAGTACCATTTATCAGGTGATGAAATTTAGGAATAGTAGCAAAGTAAATTGCCTGAACTTGCTCATTAGATGGGTTGACGATTTGGGAATAAACCACAATTTTCCTGTGCCATTCTTTTGTTTTCTTTCCAATAAAAGAAACCCCAACAAAACACCACCTCCTTGTGCAGTCTTTTTTCCCCTGAAATTTCCCCTTTTTCTTTTTCCTGAAAAGAATAGCTGGCAGTTACCAAAAATAGTAACATGTAACATATGTGTGTGCATATATAGCTATATATAGTGCTTGCCTGCTCATGGTTCTTGGCAAACACTAATTGTTCTAATTATCTGCAAGGTTAATATAATTATCTGCAAGGTTATATTTTATTGTATGTTACAAGTATCATTAATATTCCTAATTATCTACAGCGCTAGTATAATTTTAAAATTGAATCAGAAAAAGTGGTCTCCAATGATGACACCAATCATGTTTAAAGAAAAAGTATTTGGTTTATTATATCAAGTCAGGTTTATCTTTTTCTATAAAGTTTAGGTTTTGTGTTTTCTTGAAGATTGAGTAGAGCTATCAGTAGTGCCTTTTTGAAAAAGCTGTAAGGCTGGTTATTACTGGTGTCTGGCACAGGTCAGAGGAAGTCATTCTTAAGTGCAGTTAAACTTTCATTTCTGTCTTAACACAAATACCCCACATGCATAAATTTTATTTATTTTAGCTGAAATTGAATATTTCCATTGTATACCTCGTTGATCCATCACTGGATTATATTTGCTTTACCTGTGGGTGGTATTGGCCTGCTGACACTTGCAGCTAGTTACAGCTTGACATATATACTCGGGTTTTTCCTCCTTTGATTTTTAGCTAGAAATGAACCTTGTGCCCTGAAGTGTTATAGCTGTCCCTTTTCCATACATTAATCCTCAAGACCGTTCAATTGTGTGTGAGAGTGAACCACTTGTGCATTTCTGAAACCTCCTCTGCTTTGAAGTTCACAGGTTCTACTCAGCCCTTTAGTCATGTCAGGGAAAGTACTCAGTAAGAAACGTCTTGGGACCCATCTCTGAAGCAACAGCAACAATTCTGTTTACATTACAGGATTTCTTCTTCACTACAACACAACTGCATCTCTAACTGCTTTCAAACTCATGTACTAATCACCCTGCTGTCTCTGTAGGAAACTAGTTGAATTTGCTGGTAATATGGAGAAGATGTGAGAGTGAACAGATGAGGTGTTAATAGTTCACCAGGACCAGATGCTGTTCACCAAAGGGTACTGATGGGACTTGACTGCCACATGTAAAATCACTGAGCTGATGGCCAAGTTGAGTAACATCCTCATTTGGGTGGCCACTCTGCAGATTACTGGTACATCTTCCTTCTACAGAAAGGGTTCATTCAGACATCCTGGAAACTAGAGAGTGTTAAGTCTGACTTGTATTGATGATAAAATGGTAGAGCCTGGGATAAAGGATAAGATCAGTGAGAATATGGATAACTGCTTTGTGAAGAGGGTGATCACAGCTTCAGTAAAAGGAAAACCAGCAAGGATTTTATATGTGTACAGGGTATGTAAAGGAGGGGAGTGGATCCTACAGATAAAAGTTTATTGGATTTTTCGAAGGATTCTGTTCCACACTAAACACTGGAAGCCAAATTTTTGTGCAGTCATTGGAATAAAGGTCCTCTCATGGATTAAGGGGCAAGAAGGAAGTGTTGTGTGCTAATAGTCAGTTTTCAGGTTCAAGAAGAGTCATGGGGATTCACGCTTGGATTTATGTTGGGACATGGTTTCATGTGAAGAGTTGAAATATAAAATCCATTATTTTATGGATGATTGGCTTGGGTTTTTTGAGTGGTCCAATGCTGTGGTGATGTTGGGGAGCTGAAGGAGGATCTTCACAAAACCTGAGTAGGAAAAATAGCAGTAGATAATTTTATTATAGAAAAATATTGTATTGGTTTTGCGTGGCATGGTTTTCATAGTAGAGGGGCTTCAGGGGTGGTTTCTGTGAGAATCTGCTAGAAATTTTGCCCATGAAAAAGCCAATGTCACAGAATATTAGGGATTGGAAGGGGCCTTGAAAGATCATCTAGTCCAACGGTCCTGCTAAAGCAGGATCAGCTAGATTAGGTCACACAGGAACACATCCAGGTGGGTTTTAAATGTGTCTGTAGAAGGACACTCTGCAGCTCTCTGTCCCAGTGCTCAGTCACCTTCACAGGGAAAAATTTTTCCCTTATGGAACCTCCTATGCTCCAGGTTACACCCATGTCAGCCAGCTCCAAGATGGTCCATAAACAATGGTGGTAATGCCTCTGGGATAACAGAGTTAAGCAGGGGATAGGGAAACCTGTGCAAATGCAGCCAGAGAGAAGTGAGATTATGTGAGAGGAACAACTCTGCAGATACCAAGGTCTCTGAAGGAGAGGGAGGAATTGCTCCAGATTCCCCTGCAGCCTGGGAAGAAGACCATGGTGAGGCAGGCTGTTTCCCTGCAGCCCATCAAGGTCTGTGGAGGAGCAGATATCCATCTGCAGCGCATGGAGAATCCCATGCTGGAGCAGGTGGAGGCCTGAAGAAGGCTGTGACCCTGTGGAAAGCCTGTGCTGGAGTATGAAGACATAATCCAAACCAGGCCTACGTGTTTCTGAACATGGCAGTTACAACTTGAGAACATCACAATGATACAGAGTGGATTGCTATTTGCCAAAGCTTGTCGCATTAAAACGGTGGTGGACTCAAAACTTCTATTATATACAAGTGTAAAATGCATAAAGAAAGCATTCCTGCTACAGCAAGTAGGGAAGTTCTAAAACATATTCACAATAGGGATGGAGAAGAACTGCAGAAAATGGCTGTTCCCATGTGTAGTCCCTCAGTACCCCCTTTCCATTGCTACTGCTCGGGACAGAATGTGGGGCTAAATGGACCAGTGGTCTGAAATGTTGGGACATGTTTCTTTTTCTGCCATAAGTGATCTGCTAGACTTAGGCCAAAATTTTCCTGCTGGCCTGATGACTTTCATTCTGCTCACAATTATGGAATGCAGATCATCTATCTCTCCAAATTCTCACATAAACCTCTGCCTTGATTAGTCTAAGAGTTCATCCTCTCTTATTTGTGTCTTCTGCCCTCATCTTCTGTACCCTCTGCTATTGAAAAAGAGCCAAAGTAGGTTTTGGTCATTTTGCACATGTCAAAAATGAAATACAACAATGCACACTGTAGACAACCACTACAACTTTAAGTTTTACAGTTGACTTTTGTCTCTCACTATCAACCTGATTTTAGGTTAAAAACCACCCAAAAAAAAGGAATGCATGTTTAATATATCTGAATATGCTTTGAAAAAAACCTAATGTGGTCTATAGAGAAAGCTTATGGTCTTGATGGGAGGGAATTAAAGAAAGTCTAAGAATACTTCAGACTGTCAGATTGCTTTTAATAGCAAAATAAGGGGAAGGTGTTTCTGGGTTTTAGGACAGTAGCTAAGTACAAGATCATCTAAACTTCTTCATATCTTCGATCAAGGAATCTCTCCCAGTATTTCACCTGTTCTTCTCTTCTTGGAAGTCTTTATTAAAGTATACGCTAATGCTGACTCCCCAGAACAGCAGGTTGAGGTGCAGACTTATGTTCCATGCAGGCTATTTGTACACCTCTTAGTAAGACTTCTGTTGGTGCCTGGGAGTTTGTATAATCTCCTGGAGCAAGGTGAGCATGACCATTCAGTTAAAGCTCACAGGAAGTGCTGGGGGTCCTCTCCCCAGCCCCCCTCCCTCCCGCTCTCTGCCCTGACTCTCCACTTGCATCTCTGCCAGAAGAGTCAGGGGAGATGAACAGTGACGCATGTTTCTGAAGGGCTGACTTTCAGCCTTGACAGATGGGTGATAAATCTTAAATTCTGCTCGTGTTCAGTTTTGCAGGGGCCATCATTCCAGTGGAGGCAGTTAAAACTGTCAACACCTAACAGTGCTTGAAGATAATGAATGTAATATAAACCTGAGACGCCCATGAGCAGTGCTGGCTTCCCACATAGCAGATGAAATCCGCTGGGTCTCTGCATTTCAAGAAAGTCTTTTAATCCTATTCAGGCATTCACAATAATACAGTGCTTATGTAAAACATTCTGCTCCTTCAGAGAAGCATGTTAACAAAAAGAAGTTAAAAGTATTTAAGCATCCTATGTTTAATGTGTTCCAAAACCACTCCAGTATGTTGACAGCTGGTTATTAATTATAGTGCCATGGATAAATATGCCATGATAATGCGGCACATAATTTTATGTAACGTATATATGCATTTTCCAGCGCATACTCAATGTTTCCTTAGTGGATTTCAGTAATGAAATACGATACAGTGGATTTTTGTATTCTTCACTAGCTTAGCTGCTTTTAGTTGAGTGCAATGTAGAAATGAATTTCAGTATCACTTAGTAATGTTTTTGTTACTTTTTTTGCTAGAAAAAAAAAAGTCTTTGTATTTGTCACTTCCTTTTTTTTTTTTTGAAGGTAGGAATGAGCCCTTGGTAAGGCTCTTCCAGCAGGACTAAAAGTAGGAAGCTTAATGATGGAAGAAGTCTGGCTTTCAAAATCCTTCTTTGAAATGAAATAACATACAAAGAATTGTAGTATAAGATAATCCTCAAGGAAAGTAATTAAATGGAGAAACGATCATGAAATGTGGGAAGTAATTGCTGTGAATCATGCATAGAAAAGTAATTTGTTTTCTGTTAGTGTGTGTGGCTTTAAATAGAGTATTATTTGAAGACACTTACAGCTACTACTTGCCATGGAGTATTCTGTGTGATTTCCCTTTTATTTGACTACCACAATCCAAGTGGCTTGAGCATTTTAATTACATGACTCTATGTGATAGTTTACAGTGATAGCCTAGGATGTCTGTTATAGAAATCACAGGGATGCTCTAGAAGCATTCATTAATTGTTATTACAAATACTGGTTCATACACATATATGCACATGTCCATGATATTTGCAGAAATAAAGATAATAGTTTCTGCCAAGATCAATTTTGCTGTAATAAATTGGTTATCTCATATTTTAAACATTTCCATCACTTTGAGAGAGCTGTGCTCTTTGTTCTCCATCCTGAAACTGTGGAATATTTAGTATATTGTTAGTTAAAACAGTAAAACCAAATTTGACAATAAGATGCAAATTGAAATTCATCAGTAACATGCATGAGGTTTGAGCTTCCCATGCTTTTGGTTACATTGTTGTGGGGATACATCAAAAAGATTGAATGAACCTGGGAAGAATTTACACCATCTGTGAAGGCAGTAAGTCATTTTATGTACTTTCTTGAAGGTACAATTCAGATAAGAATTTCACTTTCAACTTTCTGACATAGCAAGGGTGTCCAAATCTTCACTGGGAGAAAGGAACTCAGCTCGCCTCTCCTCAGATTACTCAGGGCAGAAAAGGTGATATTTATTATGCACGGAATAGTTAAACACCATACAACCACCTGACTGATGCTTTCTCACAGTGTCTCTCTATAAGGTCATCGTTGTTACTTTTTTTCTCTTTAATACTATTTCTACAGAAAGATGAGAGAACCTCTTTTTGTGAAACTATAAACACTTAATTCAGAATAAATAAGTGAGAGTCTGGTGCAATGGAATCTGTCCTGTTGAGCTTTGGCTTAATTTTTAATTAATACCAAATTATTTGCCTAGAATTAAGTTCCATGTGCTAAACAGTTCCAGGAAATACTGCAGAACATCCATGTAAAACTCTTCAAACCCCTGGGTGCATTTCAGCTTGCATATAAAATTGATTATTTTTTTTTTACAGTGTGCATTATTTACTCCCTTGTAACACAGACGTAGTAGTTGGTTAGGTGGAGGGATGCATTGGCCTTTAGACATCTGTACACAGCTTAGGGAAATACACCATGGCGGGAATGACTATAGGTAGTGAAGGATGTAGATCTAGTTGTGTACTAAGACTGACACATGGAGCAGTAAAGTGGCTTTATAGAATAAGTGTCTATAAACACAAATTACACTAGCTTGGTTTGATACAAGTACGTTGTTGCACTCAAAGTACCCACATCCAAAGTTAAGGAGACATTCAATCGTTCAAGGTATTAAGCAGATGGAACTTGTTCTCTGGAATGGGAGTTAGTACAAAATTGTGATAATTACATTTTTGCATATCCCACAAAAATGACAATGCTTTTCTAAAGAGAAAGTATGTTTTGACCAGTACTTTGTGTGGGTTTGGGTTTTGTATTATCTGTTTTATGGGGGTGTTGGATTGGATTTGGTTTTGGGGTTAGATGGGTTTTTTGTGTGTTTTGTATTTCTTTGAGAATATATTTCTGTTCAATGTGTTGCATGTGCTTTACTGACACATCTATTTTCATTCAAACATTAAAAATCTTCACTTTTGCCACAGGGTGTGATACCAAACCGAATAAAATTATTTCAAATATTTTCTACTTTGGTCTTAGCCCAATAGCTGTGTGCCATGGTCAGCGATCAGCTCAATTTAAGTAATTGAGTGTATATTATATATCTTTTTTATATGTGTATATATATATATACACACACATATATATAATGCTAACTCCTGTTTCTGCAGTTCTTAAAGCATTACAAGGCTGCAGTGGCTACTGTACATTGATGTGCACTACAGAATCAGCAGTAGTAGTTTTTCCAACTGAAAAGTGCTATTGAGAGTCGTACCAAGAAACAATTACAGCTGAGGAGGGGAAAAAAAAAAAAAGGAATGGTGGACTCTTTTAGCTAGTGGACTCCAGCTAGTTTCTCAAGTAATCTCCCCATATTTTTTTAAATGAATAAATATCACATGGCAAAATTAGTTAATTAAAAAAAAAAAGGTTTTGTGTAACTTGCAACTTTGGGAAGGCCTTAAAATTTTATAAGTGTTTAATATTAATTTCAAAACAGGAGTGAATGGGTTAAGCTCTGCATTTAGATCTGGTTTCTACTTTCCAGCTAGTTCTGCCAAAAAGTCATTCCACTGGAACATTAGGAAGGAAATAAACTTTTAAACATAATTTAGGACCGGAAAAATCTTTTATGGTCGTATTTTCTATCATGACTTTTATAAAAGTGACAGCATTTATTATTTCAAATATGTATGGGACAAAATAGTACATCCCTGGGAACAAATGTCAGGCATGTCACTGAGCTTTGTATTTGTTGTAATAGTTCTAAGTGTTTAAAATTCATAGCAAGTATTTCATATACTTATGGCTTAATTCAGCAAAATCCTTAAAGAATACAGAAATCTGTCCAGTCCCTGAAAAATCATTCTGGGACTTGTTCAACCATGTAAGTGCTTACATAAAAGTGTGTGAGGTCTTCCTTTTTATTTAAATACTGTCCTAAAAGTATTTCCCTGTTATGCATGTTTGACTTTTTTGGGGGGACCTGTAACTCTGGAGCAGTTTGTTTAGTCTTTTCAGACAGCATAAATACATTTTCCCCCACCATGTCTATTTACTTAAAGCTATTGTTGCAGTAGAACTATACTGGATGTCATTATTTCCACTGAAATAATGACACCTTAACCTTCAAGTATTTCCAAATTCCACGTCAGCTGCTACTTGTAAAAATAAGGATCTTGAAAATTGGTCCTTCTAGAGAAACCAATGCAAGAAAGAAACACAATTTTTCATAGTTTTAATAACTTGAATTATATTGTGTCTTACAGAATTCTATAGCTTATCGCTTTTGTTCTTGCAAGATCAACAAGTTAGTCAAACAATGGCAGCAATTCTCCCATGCTCTTCCCTGGAAAGAACCTGTGAGCTTTGGGCAGTTCCAAGACTTTCTATATATTCAATGAACAAGGAAGATAACTATATATAAATATTTGGTTTCCAACTTTTGGATAGTGGGCATGTATTCTAAAAAAGAAAAGTCTTTGGTGATTTATTGTTGATTTCTCTTGAATATTCATTGGATTGCCATTGAAAGAAAGTCATGCTTGTGACTAAGCGTGGGCTATGTGCCAGCTCCAGCCAACAGATGTGGGATGCCTTGTGTTTAGCCACAAAAAGGTATAATTTGTTAAATGTCAAAATTAGTATGTAAAAAGTTAGCTGGGCACAATGAACCACAAGCATATAGGTGGTTGGGCCCTGTCCCTCTAGAGTCAAATGTAGATGATTGAGGTCTCAACATCCATTGTGAAACTTAAAGTAATAAAAAAATAAAAAGTCTGTTTTTAAAGCTGTCTGATTACAGGGAGGGGATCACCTGAGACACGTGAAGAGGATAAAAACACAATTCCCAGTCTTATAAACGAAGCAATCTTCCAAGAATTCTATTGACACTAACATAAGAAGGTAAACCCAAAGTGTTTTTGACCAAAGTAGTACTTAACTTTCCTTTTTTTAATTTTTTAAGACTGTCACTTTGTCACTTGAGCTTAAAGCTATGGTCAGTCTCATAAAATTTAGATGTTAGAGACATCTTTAATCCTTATAATTAGGAAGAAGAGAAATTAAGACAAAACATTAAGACAAAACCTGTCTTAATGGTGAGTTCCTCATGTTATTTTATTTAACTTAGTGCAGTTTTACTTATTTTGACATACTGCTATATAAGCATATTTTTTTTTCAAAAGCCGTTGTTAGATGATTTGTTGCCAGGGTTTCATTTCCGTAGCTCCGTACTACATTTGAGCAAAGCATAAATAATTCTGTGGACCCTCCTCCTCCAGTCTGGTGCCAGGCTCCTCACTATGTCAAAACCCAGAAAATGCCAAAATCTAAATAAAAAAAAATAAAATCTCAAAATATTAGCCTGGAGAGTCAGTGCCTGCCCCCTTGTCCCCCTCCCTCCCTCTTCCCCCCCACCCCCCCCACCCCAAAGTAGAAGACAAATATATTCTAGTACCCTTCTGAATTACAAGTATAGAGATCAAAGGGAGAAGAGCTTGAAGAGTTGCATCTAAAAGCCCCAGAAAGAAGTATGAACAGCAATCAGCAAAATAACAAGTATTCCTCATAGTGGGTTAAGTAAGGGGAGAAAATAGTTATGAGTTCAATAAATTTGAACATGTGCTCAAGAATATGTGACTTTGTGTTGCTATCTACTCAAATTGCTGTTAATTGGGGTAGAAAATTAAAGTGCCTTAGAAAATAAATTCCGTCTCATTCAAATGTTTCACATGCTACTTCCTTTCCCATCCCCCTCTAGTATACAAATCAGATAAGAGAAAATCCAGCTGTAGAAATAAGTTGAAGCACCTGAAGTGCATGTTATTTACTCTGAGATGAAAATTTAATAAAAAAAGATCTGAAACTTAACACAGGGGGTTTTTCATGAGTTTAACATGTTAATGTTCTTGAAACACATTTATTGGGGTGTGGGTCACTTTTCTTTTTTAGGTGACAGGCCTTGAGTTTGCATCTTCATATCCTTCTGCTCCTATCCTGAAAATCCTTCCAGTAGATTGCATGCTCTTATTTTTAAATAACATAGGTTCCTTATATAGCCATACTAAAATGAAATTGAAGATTTTTCAGTTCAATATATACATTTGGGTTCTAAATCAAGATTCTAATCTTTTTTTTTTTTTTTTGCATTGATCAGAATGACTGTTTTATGAATTTTATGCATAAAATTAAAACTTGTAAAACATGTAGGTCTCTGTAGAAGGTGTAGTTATCTGGACTGTTAATAGAGATTTACAAATCACATTTCTTGATAGCTTTAAAAAAATCTTTCAGGAAAAATAATTTTTTACAGGATGTACTGGTTTACATAATCCTATGTCATTGAGATAATTTAGGGTCTGGCTTCATACACGTAAAAAAGCAGTCAAATACACTAGTATATGTCTAATATGTATTCTACTTGCTGTAAAAAGCTAATTATAAAGAAGAGCCTTGAACAAATTGTAAATGTGGTTATCAATCATTTTTCAGTTTGCCTTGGGGCAATGTGCATTTCTGTAATTAAGGAGTAAGCATTTAACCAGCACAAACATGGAAAAAAATGTATCAGTGTCTTAATACTGAGCTTGTGAAATTGTGTTCTTTTTTTTTTCTTGAACTGGACTACATATATGAAGTATTGTATCAAAATCAAATATCAAGTAATTGTTGCTCACGCTACTTTTTTACCATGCTCTCTTAGCTCTTGTACTACTTACTGTATTGTTAATCATATCTCTTCCCTTCATTCATCCAGAAAGCTGTTTCTCTATTTTCTTATTCAGGATAGTAAATTTTAATACCAAGCTGTGCCTCCTTCAATGGGGATAACATACAACCATTTTGCTCAATATTTCCAGTGAGCTGGAATTTTGCAAATACATTCAGAAATACCTTAGTGGGTGGCTCTAACACTGTGTTGCCCAAAATAAACTCATCAACATTCTTCGTTTTATCTTAGCTTTAAAAAAGAGCAAATTTATTAAAAAATTGAAAACAATATTGTCTGGTTGGATTTAAATCCTTCCCAAAAAGCTGGATGTGGTTGAACATCACAACTGCAACTGACTACAGTGTCATTCTGAATGATGTTAAAAGCAGTAGTGGAATATTCTCTACTTAAACTGATAAAAATAAGAAAAACTTTCCTACTTCAATTTTCCCCCTTGTGTGTATAGACAAAATATGTCATATGCAGAAAATCTAGTTGAACAATCATGTGGAGTCTTAGTGAACACTATATTTTACTGCTTTTTGAGCTGTTTACTTCATTAAAAGTAAGAACTTTGATTAAAAATAGTCTTTTTTATAATAAAAAAGAAATCAAATGGAATGTCATATCAAGCTGCAGAATGAAACAAAATTAACATGTGTAGATGTATGTTTAAAAGGATATGTTTAAAACCAAAGTTAATTTAAAATTCCAGTGTGCTGTGTACAAATAGCTCAGAACAGAGACACCCTGGAGATCTGTACAGCAATATTAAGTAAATTATTGCAAAAATCAAAGACATCAAACTAATAGATCTATTAAATAGATGGTATTTCAAGAGATAATCAGTACATTTGACAGCCCTTTACTGTGCAAAGCATTCTGAAATAGTTATTTACACGACAGCTTATGTGGTCTCTTATTTCTCACAGTATTTCAAAATGTGCTTCTACCAGTCTACCACTTGTCAAAATGCATTAGTTGGCATTTGCCTTTGTGAAGATTTCAGAATCCTGCCAAGTTAAAGTATTTGCTGACAATGATTATTAGGTAATCTTGCAATATAATTAATATGTTATTTCATGTTACAGTATGATGCTTCACACATTATGTGGGTTAATAGTTAAAACTGAATTTTTCTTTAAGGAGGAAAAAAACCTGGTTTATTTCAGTGAAGTTAATAAAGAATTTTAATTTAGAAAATGAAAAGCTGTGCTAAATGATTTAGCATGGTAATACCATGATTTTCTTAATATCAACTGTTGCTTGGGAATAAAATAGCTTCTTAACGCATGCATCAGTTTAATAAGGGCAGATACATTAGAAATGAGATACAGCTCATCATGTTTTACTCTTCAAAATTTGTCTATCAACAGCACTTGAAAAATAATAATTACTTCTCCCTTCTTTTTCTTGATCCTCATTGTTGAAAATCAATATGGTTTATAATAGGAAATACAGTTTTGGAAGAGAGAGCTAGCACTTGCAAATGAGTTTCATTGGGAATTTGGGGATAAAAATGCATGCATTATGCTTTCAAGGATGGAGTAGCACATAGTTTTATGCTTATGACTGTTTTCCTTACGCTGCCTGCAATGTGCTCTTCCTGAGGCTGTTTCAAAATGCCTTGCTTTCAAAATCAGGAGAAGGGGCTATGACACTGGCTCAGCTTTAAAATAGAAGCACTTTTAGCTGTTTTTAAAAGGTCAGGATTTCCCAGCAGACCTTGTTCTTGCTTTCCTTGTTATTTAAATTGCCTGTGTAGCACACTGCTGATCAGCGTGGGGAAGAGTCCATCTTGCAAGCCTCTGATCCTCAAAATAGCATTACAAGAGGATGAAGGGTTTGACAAGTTGACTAGTCAAGTCACATGAATGAAATGAGGTGGTGCAGAGGAACAGGCTTTCTGGATCTGCGTGGACCAAAGTTCTAGTGCCTGGTGATGCCTTGTGCTGAAAGCTGTGCTCTGGGAAGCCTCGTGTGTAGTTTGTACTGGAGTTGTTCTGCTCAGTGCCTGGAAATCTTCAGGCTGTTTTGAAGTGCAGCTGCTCAGGTAGCTTGAGTGCTTGGAGCATGTTCCCTGGTGTGTTGTCCCTAAAAGAGGCAGTGTTCAGGTGATGCAAGTGCACCACACGTGGGTCTTTATTAGGTTCGTACTTACTGTGAGTACCTGGAAAGCTCCCTGAAACCTATGTGATCCAAATGAAACTTGGGTGTTCGGCAAGTCTAGAAAAGCAAGGGTGTAACTTGGAGAACAATTTTAAAACATTTTTAGCTGTAGGAGGCATTGTTTTCCTGACCTCTACTTTGCTGCACTTTGATTAAAAATGTTTTCTTAATTGTTATATTAATATTCCTTTCCTGAAGCACTTCTTTGCTTTTTTGAGAAGCTGTTTTTTCATCTAATCTTCTTGTGCCAGATTCCTGTTTCCCCTTTACATGCACAGGTGAAGTAAGGAATTGTCAACAATAAGATAAATTTTTAACTTTAAGTCACAAGTTCGATTTTGTCCTGTGTCAGTGCTGGTAGATAGGGTCATATTTGAGTAACTGTATGATTTGGATATGAGATCTCGGTGACATTTTAAATAACCTTGATCCATAGAACAACAACAACAAAATTCTCTTCACAGTCTAGGTATGATCCTTCTGTACTAGGATGGACTGAGTTTTAAAAACATGCATCATTCATCTGCATTTTGTCTTTTCCCTGGATAAATAAAAAAGATGTGGGTCTTTCAGTTTTAAAATGTCTAAGCACTAAATTCATTATTATAAAGGATGTGATAAGAACTGGGACAAACCTTTTACTTCCTCAGTTGTGAAATTTGCCTATGACTCAAATATTAAAATAAATCCACATACGCTATTTCCCATCAGTGCAATACTTCTAAATTAGTACTGCGTTACCACTTAAATTTCAAATCCAGAAATCACTTATGATTTATAAATGTGTAATAAGCGTACTTATTGGTTAGATTTTATTTCTAGAGATGAAGCAGAGCACAAAACACTACAGATCTTTGCTGAAAAGTCTTTGAGTTCTTGTCCTTGTGTATGCTAAAGGAATAAGGACAAGTGAGGGAAGAAAGTTGGGTTATGATGAAAGTAGTGGTGTTGGGTTACCCTAGACTATGTTTAGTTTGGCAGGGTTGCAACCGTAGACTCATGATGAGATACACGTTTTTCCACTTTCTGTTGCGTAGTGCAGAACATGTTTTCCTTGGAAGTGATAGAGAAAAGTGAATGTCATGGGATACACTGGGCATACTGGTGTTCAAGAGCACCCTCTCCTCTCTGTAAAACAAGTTACTATGTTACCCAAACTGAGAAAGAGTTGTTAAAAGTTCTACATATGCTGTGTACTTCTGTTACATTTTCAATGTAGGAAAGGCAAATGCACTCTGTGTGTGTGTGTGAGCGCGTGTGCTTTTTTATGGCTATTTTACAGAATAGAAAATGAAGCAGATGTTTCAACAGATGTCAGGGGGGCCTCTGGAGGGAATGACTCTTCCATGCACTGACAGCATTAGAAAGCTACCAAAACAGTGGGGAAATCTAGAGTTGTCTCTCTGTGGTCCAGTGAGCTAGAATTCCAAGGCTACGAGATTGAAGCTATTAAGAGTTGCAGGTTTTACTCTTGCATCAGGGCATGAATTCAGAAGCTTTCATCACAAACAGTATTCCTCCTGCAGCAGCTATGAAATGTCAGCAAGGATCACAGTGGCCTTCTGCCAGCTCTTGTGCAAAGTGCTCCATCTCCGAGAGGAGTGTCAGAAGCAGATTCCCTTGCCTTGTGAAGAGTAACTTTACTGGGGCCACTGCCGAGATGTGCTCCATGGAGGAGCTGCCGGAAGGAAATCAGGCACACTTATCTGGATGCATATTTTCTGCACTGGTTAAAACTGTAGAAGTGAAGGAAGGATGAAGAATAATATAGATAAAAAGCAACTTCACAAAATTATGGACCAAGATTTGAACTTTAGATTCTTGCCACAGAGTTAAGTGGTACCAGTTGCAGCATTTAGTCAGCTCTAAATTGAGACTAATTTGATTTCACAGCAAGGAAGAATTGCAGCGACCTCCACATCCTGTCTAGTAGGGCCTTGCTCAGGAAATGGCTTTCTTAACACACTCACCATTTTTATGTTTTTAAGTCGAAGAGCTTTTCCAGTTCTAATAACCATATCAAGAAGATCGGGGTGGTGGTGGTGGTGGGAGTTTGGGTTAAAATTATATGGTAGGCAACTCAGTTACCTTTTATTCCATGATGAGGTTTTTTTACACACAATGTGAAAATTGGCTCTGGCAGTCCTAATTCAGTGTGGTTATTTGTAAGTGTTCATGCCACAGATATGACAGGCACCATTCTGTAGATCTGATTTTGTGGGAAATGTCAGCTTGCTAATGAATGCAAACATATATTAAGAGGAAAAAGAAGAAAAAGGAACACCCCATTTCATATGGGAATAAAAGCTTTCATCAGTGAGGCCAAATGTATCTGAATCTTCTGTCTTAATGGCACAATGCTGCAGGGAAGATAAAATGATAGGTCTTAAGAGTAAAGAAAATCTTCCAAATGCGAAATAAGCTTTTGTCTTTTTAATTACCCAGAGAGGGATGTTGAAAGGAGCAGGATGATGGAGAGGGCAAAGGTAAGGCAAGCGGCTCATGATTTCTCGTAGAGCTGAACTTGCCCACATCTGCAGAGACAGGAAACATAGTTTTTCCTGTTCATTAAAGGCAGCAAACTGTCAGTCAGACCCTTATGAGCTGGCCTAGTTGAGAAAGGGCACATGCCTCGATTGTTTACGCAGAAACCCTATGAATGCTGCACAAATGCTTTTGCAGCCACTGTTGGCAAAGCTTAACATGGTGGCATGTTGCTTTGATTTCAGACATGCTTCCTGGTTTCGACCATGCTTGCCCATGTCATCACAGATCAGCTCAGAGAGATACAGAGCACCCCAGGTTTTGAAGTATTTCAGAACGAGAATTTACATGCTGTATTTTACCTGGGATTGATAGTGTGCATCTATTCTTGTAATCTGTAAGCTACCTCTTCTAAGAATATTGTATACCTTATTGCAATAAATTCAAAATCTGTAGTACAAAACAAGAAATATTTCTCTGCAGATCCATCTTTTTCCCTGCTCTGTGCTGCAATATGAAGAACAGACGTCATCATACTTTGGGGGTGGGGAGTAGGGGGGAAGAATTGCAAGGGCAGAAGGAAGAGAGATTAAAATTTTAAGAGGATTTAAGAATTTCTGACAAAATATGTTTTGCCTCATGCTTTTTCCAAAATGTGAGAAGCACAAAATGAATAAGTGGTGAAAACCAGAATTAAACTGAGCAAAACAAAACCTAGAGCCATGGATCTGTGACAATCGGTGAGGTGGGTTTTTCGGGATGGATTTTTTCTGTTTGGGGTTTGTTTCTCTGAATGATTTGAGGGTTAGTCTTTGACTCAGAGCAGCACAGAGCTGCATGAACAATGCTGTGTGTATAAAACACTAGACAGCTCCAACAAGAGTAGTGGAGCACAACCTGGGACCATCTAGGACTTGCATTCCAAGAATGTTGTGATGTCTTGCAGAGAGATGGGATCAGTGGAAAACAACGATTTGCTGAGAGGGAGAAAAATACCTGAAGGTTCTAACACTCACCAGTCCCTTATGATATGGCAAATTATCGTGGCTTAAGTGTTAGAGCATTTGGAGTATAATATTTCAGTGTAAGTATTGTGGAAGATTTACATGTATTATCTGCTACCGGGATGGAAAGAAATGTTCTGCCAAATTCTTAGTTGTGAAAATGTAAGTGGCTGGAATTGCACTTGGAAAGATGTTTTCCTTTTGCTTATATCATTTCGTAGCTCCTGAAAAAAAAGAATAGTTTTGCTGATTCAAGGGCCTTGGAGATGTTTGTTGCTATCTTCCCATGTGCTGTAAATCTCATTATTGGTGGTTACAGCAGCAAGCTGATTTGCAGATGTAGGGACTGAAATTCATGGTAAGGAGTAGAAGACTCTAGTGGTTTTAATGCTGTCCACAGCTGAACTGAAATAAATCCAGAGCAACTGCGTTTAATAGTTCCTACAGAACTTCTTTGTATTGCAATACCTTTTGTCTGCATTATGCGTTTTTTTCCCTTTATTACTAATTATTTATCAAGAATAGCTTAACTGGAGACCATTAAAAAGGGAGATGAGAATGAAATATTGGATATATGTGACCCTTATATTAACATCTCCTTTAACCCTGGAAGTCAGCCTTTTGTGGTGAGGGGTTTTCTGGGGGGCAGGGTTGTTTGAGGGGTTTTGGGGTTGGTTGAAAATATGTCTTATATGGTAGAGATTAATCCAAAGGGAATTTTAACTGTATCACTGATGTATATACTTTCTTAGTTTAATTTACAAGATCAAGTATAAGGTACTACATAATATTGTACTGCAGAGCCATGAAAAATATTGCTCTGGTTCAGGAAAGTGCCATTGAAGGTTGCTCTCCCCTTGAAAATGAGCATTAAAAACCCATAATTGCTACTTTTTATGATAGTTTTCAATATTTTCATGAGTTTGTGAAGGTGGAGCAGGCGGGGCAAGTGTAACTATACCTGATGGTTGCATTAAATGACCCCCCTGTACTGTAGTGATGTGGATGCATTTCTTTATGGTACATTTTTATTTTTCTGTTGACATGCCTTGACAGAAAGCAATATGGAAAGATCTGGGACTTTTGAGATAAGAATCCATTGCAGAGCAGTGACATTCTTACTAAAGCTTTATTTATTGAGAACCACGGGGTGGTAGTTTAATGCCTGGGATGCAGTATGTATTAAAAAAAAAAAAAAAGTGGAAATATGGAAATGCATATTGCTTTTTAGCAGGGCCAGATTTGTTGCCCAGAATGTGGTCACAGAATTCACACCATGAGGAGGATAGTGCAAAGGGGGGACTATGGAATGGACTGCATTTTATTTCTGTTCTCCATGTCTCTTTGGGAACCAAGGACTGTGTAATTCCAATGAGTACAATTATGTTCCTTTTTAAAAAGAAGAAAAAAAAATCACCTATGTAGGTATGTGCAATATATCTCTCTCTAAATGGGTCTGAACAACAATATTGGTAAGTCATCATATGCTTTTTCTAGAAAAATCTCATTTATTTTCTCAGGAACAGGAGCGCTAGTCCAGCAGTGTACATAATTTAACCTTGCTCTGGTCAGTGGAAGGTATTTACTGCAGAGGACTATTTAGATATCTGCACAAAACCCTGACTTGATTTGTCACTCTCTTACTTAAAAGGAGCATAGTGGATTTGGTAGTAAGTCTTTTTTGTGCTGGATGTGATAAGAAGCTGTCAGGCTTTTCCATCTGCACAAGGTGCGTATACTGGAGACTTTGACAGCATGTTCACCTTAGTGGTACATTCCTCTTGATGGTGATTCTTAATTACTTCAAATCCTTCCTGACTAGATTTAGGGTACTACCCATCCGCAGATCTTACTGAGGCTGCAGCAGCCCTTTATTTGCTCTTCCATGCCATCACAGCTGCATTTCCACTCAAAAAAGAAATACAGAAATTGACTTAAAATCATGAGACTGATTCAGGTTATTTCAGTCCTTCAGAAATGTATTCTTGTTGTTTCTGCTTTTGTGCTTTTTAAGCTTTCTGCCCAGCTACAAAGGACATATTATTAGAGAGTGGATGCTCATTGGATTGTCACTTAACCATATGCCTCAGGAGAAAAAAAAAAGTGCTGATAGCACTTCTGACAGTGTTGTAGAAGTTGGCAATGTGCTCCTATCCTCTCTGTGTTCTTGACAGAGAAGGAAGCCTGATTTTGACACTTATATTTTGACACTAAATTATTTGGCTGACAGGCATTTTAAAAACAAAAACCTACAAAAAAAAATCCAATCAATTGCTACTTGTATCTAAACAAAGATGTGAGAATCATACTTGTGTCACAAAGCTTTTGTTACGGTCAAGCACAGGTATAAAAACTTATTGTCTCAGATTTTTCTCTTTCTGCAAAGTAGGACTCCAGTCCTCAGTTTTGTGTTTCTAAATTATTCAGTCTTCGAAGATTTTTTTTTTTTAGATTACTATTGTTTTCCCCATATGAGCTTGCTCTCCTTTCTTGTACATTCTATCCTCATAAAAATTAGCTGCTCTTAAAGTGTCATTTTTATTGGATTGGTGAATTGGGTTTGATTGTACTTTTAATTGGCTTAAAATGTACCACCCTAAATAATTACATTGTCTGGATTTTATGTGAGGTTTTTTAAATGTGGCAAAATAGAAGGGAAAAGGGAAAGCTAAAGGATCAGAGAGGTGCTACTTAAGTCACCAGCAGTGTCCCTGTGCTGTTTTGTTTAATTCTGGTAGTTTGGCTCAATACATTCTCCTTTAAATTATTTTTCTGTTCAATTAGGCTCTTCCATGCTTAAAAAAATAATCTACTTTGAACTGGTCTTTGCAATTTAAATGTATGATTTGGTAACTGCTGTTAGGGATTTCTCTGTGTGTGTGTAAACAGAATCGTTGGCTGTGATGCTGGGATGACTGGGAGGAAAAGGTGTCAAATGCAGAGGGGAAAAATAACATGAAAACATGAAAAGTCACAATATAAGTTATGGATAAAAGTTATTCTAAAAAATGCAATATTGATGATTTATTTTGACCCAGTTGAACCCACTTGGTTCATCTTTCTCCAGACACTTCCGTTATTAATATAATCCAAACAATAAGTCATTCAATTTTTCGTAGTTCTCTTTACGCTTGTCAGGCACATTTCTGTACAGAAGGCTTTGGCAGCAGCAGTGATGAAATACATTTATTGACTGCAGTCACAGCAATCTAAATAGGTATCTGTCTTTCTCTAACACCATGTAACAGGAATTTGTGGGGTTTATCCCTCAAGTAAAACTACTTAGAGAATTTTTCCTACCACAGGTTTTAATGTTTGGTTTTGTCTCAAGTGTTTTTGTTAACTTTTTGGAATACTTACAGAAGGCAAGAAGCTTGCCCGTAACACAGCACGCCTTTGAGCATATTTTGCTATAATTTGGACTTGTTTCTTAAAATTTATGTCTTAGAATGTTGTTCTTTTTCTGTCAGTAAAAACAATAATTTACTGGCTTATATAGATGTGGTATAAAAGAAGCCTGAAATAATGGGCTTTCCCCTTCATTCCAGTGCACAACCCAACTCACTTTTTGATTCATTTTTCTTTTATTTGGGTTATCCAGAGGACTTCGACTAGTTCCAGTTGTGCTATGAACTCTGCAATAAAATCAAAGCAAATTGCTGAAAAGAGTAGACAATTAGTTTTGAAGGGGAAGTTCTCAGTATTGTGGTCTCTATTCTGCCACCTTATTTTGTATGAAACGGTAATTGGGTGAAACAGATAATTCTGTTAGGAAAAGGTATTTGTTGGAAGAACAGGGGATAGATGCCCTTGTCACAAGGCAGTGAATTTATTTACCTTTTTTTTAAAATAAAATCCTTTCCTGTGCCTGCCTCCTTGCCTTTCTTTGTAACCCTGACAAATTGTGTCATTGTACAGACAAGTGTTGCAGAGTTCAACAGGAGACAGAAGGTGCTCTAACTTGGTCTGGCCTATAATTAAATAATTAGCACATGTTTTTGGGAGATAAAAGACATGGGAGGCTGGAAAGCACAGAGATAGCACCAAGTTCTTCATCACTAGGTAAAGTTCTCCAGTTATCTTTTTGACAGACCCAAGCTGGGAAGAAAGTAAGTGATGGGCCATGTATTACATATGAGTGGTGGGGAAGTGTATAGTTTCTGTGTTACTTCAGTCTGTGTGTGTCATCTTAAATGTCATAGGTCATCTGCTGCCCATTCCATTCTTTAATCTTGCTACTATAACTGCGTATTGACCGATGTTTTCCACCAAAAGTATACTTTCCTATCAAACCTCTACAGTATTACTACCATCATTTGTTTTCAAGTTGTGCAAAACCTTGGGTAACTTAAATAGAAAGGAGGTAAACCCGTATCAGAATTTTTAGCATATTTAATATTGTATAGGCATACTGTCAAAATCAGCTATGATGACAGAAGCATTCTGCAGTGAGGCCTTTAGCTTGTTATTAGACAGCAATCTAAGCTGGCTGTCATGTGTTGTAGATGATGATGGTTCATGTGAAATACTTCATATTTCTTTGTGTAAAAAGGGGATAAGCCCGTCTTCTTGATGAGACAAGACCATTAAATAAGAAAATAAGACTATTCGTAAAGACTGCAGCTCTGTCATGTTTTTGCTTAAGATTCTCTTTGCTGTTGTGTATCACTTGCATACATTAATGATTTTATATTAAGTAATATTCGTAGGCTGCCTCATGATTTATGCATCTCCTTGCTGGCTTGGTGTTTATAATTGTTTTTTTCAGATTAACACATCATTGCCATACTTCAAAATCAAGTAATAGGTAAATTTTTTAATAGCTTTTTTTTCCCAGCTGTATATGCTCTAGAGATCAGAAATGTCACAGCTTTTAGAGTTTTGCTGGATATTCCCACAGCACATATGGTCTTCTGAGTCAGTCACTAGTTAGCTAACATGTTCTAGAAACGTGAAGTTAATCATGCAGCTGGGCATTTAGGAAGTCAGCGTTTTCACAACTCTACGGGTTAGTGATGATTTTCTTTAGGACTAATTAGTAGGGTTATTAATCCAAACAATTAAATTCTCTTCAAACACTACAGCTGTCTAATTAATGAATCTATTAATTAATCAGTAGGTTCTCCAGATGTCTACCGGGACACTGTCCCCTGAGCAGCAACAGTAGTTGTTGAATTTTTGTAAACCAAGATTGAGAATCTTTCACTTATCTGGCTGTTTCTTAGCACAGGAGCTGCATCTGTTAAAGTATGAGAATTGTATCTTTTCCTTTTCCTCTGAGTAGAAATTTATTTTTAATTGTCATTGGTTATTTTTTTCCGTTCAGCTACGTGACATACTTGTGAATAGATAATGTGTGATTAAAATCTAAGGGACTGTTACTCAAATGCCTCCTTTCCAGTGACCCAGAAATAAGCTCTTGCAAAAATGAATGTTACCATATAAACATGCAAATAGCTTAATTGCTTTCAATTTCAAAAACCTACTTCATGCCAGTGAGTCATGATCTTGCCACAATACTGCTGCTGAACAGTTCTGTTTACTTGGATGTCATTGGTATTTTCCTTACTACTGAATCAGAATACTCTTGCTGAGCCCAAGGTCTCTGTTTTGCTCAAAACTTTTGAGTAATAAGCTATTACTAAAGATCTGGTGAACCTGCCTGCTGTTCTCCCACAGGCTCGTCTCTTCCCTCTTTCAAATTGTACTTGTGCAAGGACAGGGAAAGCTATTATGCCTGCTTTCACCTAGTAATTACACGTTGTCCTTCTCAGTCTTTGGTATGGGGAGACCAACCTGTATGAAAGCAGAGTGCACTGTATCATCCCCAAAGGTGCATTCCTACCTGAAGCACGTTGCCTTGCAGCACAGCTTGAAAACAGGCTGTCATTTGGGTCAAGTCTGGCAAAGTCCTCCTGACTGGTTTAATTTGACTGATATTGTTTATCACACAGCAATGGAAAGTGCTTTGACCACATGCTAGGCATATCTTTCTGCATATAGGTTTGACCAAAAAGCAAAAGTCTCTCTGCCTACTGAAATACACAGGGCACGCTGTGCATGTTTCTGCTGCTCTGCTTGGTTTGCATTTTCTTTTGAAAGAGTGGTGTTTCCAAAATTAAATATTAAATCTCGCTATTTACCATCTTTTTGTTTCACAATTAAAATGGTTCTAAGTTTATTCAGTAATGAAATCTTAGTAATCTAAAAGTAATGAAACCAGTGATTACGCCGCTCTCTCTGTTCTGTAGAAGCCAAGGTATAAATTACCTCGTCAGTTCTAATTATCGTACAACAGGCTAGAATCTAACTGCTAAGCTGCCATGGCTGTGTTTTTGCCAGCACATTGTGTCCCTCAGAGAAAAGGACCCATTTCATTTCTCCTCTTACCTTCTTCCTCCTAAAATTTCCTCCCTTTATATTTATCAGGTACAAAGGAAGATAAGGAGGAGGAAATTAAACCTCAGTAAAATTGCATTCATTTAAAATAAAATCTTAGAACGTAATCCACACCTGTTATATTTCTGTGTTGGTGTGCATGAGGCTCCAGAAGCTTCCAGCCCACAGCTGCCAACGTTGCTGTGTTACTAGAACATATGTGGAGTTGGCTGCTCTACCCAGTACCGTTCAGCCCTGCTGAGAAAGGTGCAGTACTGGGAAAGGACGGTATCAGAGGAGCTGAGGGCATATGTTCTCAATTGGAGTTGGTCTGTAGTGACATTTTGCTGGAGGCCTGTGCTGTTTGGGGTGGTAGTTTTACAGATGTGACAGGCTGGGTTTTGCCAGCTAGAATCAAACTTAAGCAAACTACTGGCAACAAGAAACAACTACTTTGAATAAAACTTTGTAGGAGCTCAGACCTCAGTGAAATTGGCTTTACTCAGGAAATATCTTGTTCAGGTTCTTTCAGCTTCTGTCCGTCTAATTTAGTGTTAACATGGATATGTTGAGGACCTTTGAGATTAGATTGGCTCAGTTTCCAGCTGAGTTCTGGGAACTGAAGACCAAGCAAGGGTATAATTCTGTTTCTAGCTATAGACTGACCTAGAGATAACTGTTAACGTGTTTATTGTCTGTGTGTACTATGTTTTGCAGAAACCTACAGTTGCACTATATCAATAGCTGCCTGTGTGGCTAACCGAGCACAGAGGACTAACTGGAAAAGAGAAAGAATGCTGAACAACCAAGAAAATAAATCTTGAATCTATTAAAGGAAGAAAATAGAAAACCTAGCTCTATAAAACTCTCCTGAATTAGGAAAACCCTCAATGTGCTTCAAGGGCAAAAGCTTTATTTAACTCATCTTAAAAAAAAAAATGTTCAGTATTCCCGTTCCTCTAAATGATTTTGCCGGGATTTAAAAAACAAATCTGTCTGGAAAAACCTTTCAGTGGCAGCTGAACAATAGTGCTTTGCGGTGGTTTTTCTTGTCATTTATAGAATATGTTTGTATTGCAATAACTGTGAAAACCATTCCTTGATTTTTTAAAAAAATGTTTGAAGCAGTTCCCCAAAAAACTCCCAACATTAACAATGTATACATGTAATAGAAAAGAGAAACCACCCCTAAAAACAATTATTGTGGTGTTGAGAGCTTTGTATAGTTACATCTTAAATATTTTCTCTGCCTAGAGAATCTTTGGAATCTGGCTAATTAGGAACTGGAAAACTGTGTCTCTCACACAGCCCCTCTTCCTAAGATCAATTCATTTGCTAATTTTAGAATTTTACAGGCACTTGCTATTGTATTTGGTCTTGAATATTCTGTGGATTTGAGGCAACAGTGCTAAGAATTGAGTAGTAAACTGAAATGAGCAAAATTCACTCTTTGCCTACTTCTATCTTGACTTTCCACTGTGTCATAGAGGTTTTCACTCTGTGGTTCACTACTTATTGGTAGTCTGGGAAGTGTACGGCAAGTATTTGATCCTTAGAGGGCTAGCTAATAGCATGGTTTTAGCTGTCCTCTTCATCTTCAATTTTAAAATTGCATTAAAAGGAAGAAAAAACCACATTGCCAATATTGCTGTCTTATATAAGCAATTTATATAGTCACTGAAAAAGTCTATGTCTTGTGAATGGAAAAGGAAAGTTGTCTGTGCCTATGAAAGGCAGCATATATGTTTAAGAACTATGTTAAGGCATAGTCTGCAGTATAAAAACATTTGAGGAATCCTTCTATCCAACCTCAACCTCAATGTTTTCATGAATTCAAATTCAAGAATAACCAATGTGGTCCAAAACCTGGGTCTAGACGTTTTCAGAGGCAGAATTAAGACATGCCCAAGTTCTGATCTACAAGACAGTTTGGAGCGTGTCCTTGTATTTTTTGCCATTGAAATGGTTTCCTGGCAGTGAAATCAAAAGGTCCAAGTTTCTAGTCTTGGTTCTATTAATGTCTCAATTTCCCCTTTCTATGTCATAATCAAAGCTATATTTATATTTACTCTGACCTCTTTTAGCCTACTTATGGATAAAAAGCACCACATAACTATTACTGCTATATTATTCTGTTTCTTACATTAGTGTAAATAAGGACGACTTTAATAAGATGGAACCTTTTCCCCATCTTGTTTATATCTACTATTATAGATTTCTACATTAAGTGCTGAAGAAATACAGTTTTATGATCTCTACAACTTAATGAGAAACTTCCTTCTAGAATTGATGAAGTAGGTAAGTTGTTGCAATGATCTCCTGATCTCCAGTGCCAGCTAGGATTGGGAACTCCCTGAGGAGCATAGGTTAAGAGCATACCTCAAAGGTGAAATTTTTGCAAGAAATGGTAGCCTTTACCTCCCTGCCAAACTCTTACCACACTGCTCTGTTTAATTCCTTGATCCTAGCTATTCGTAGGCACTTTTACTTCATCAGGATGGTCATGAGTACAGTACATTATTGCTAAATGAGTAACAAGATCATTTTGAAAGCTGGGAAACAGCGATGTGCCAGCCAACTTTCTTACCAGATATAAATAAATTCCAAAGTACATTTCACAGAAGTGGATTTGTATATTTTGTCCCAATCATCAAATATTGTAACAGCATGGAGACAACCCTATGTTTGGCAAAGACAGGTTTTTAAAGGCAACTTAGTTTGAACTTTCGTCTTCGATTAACATGGTAAGTCTCCTTGAAATACGAATAGTTTTTTGTTGCTCCAGCCTACTTAAACACAGCTCCTGGAATGTTAAGCCCCAGAGTCACCTGTTTAGGCATAGATAGACTCCCTCAAATAGACAGTACATGATACTTCAGCACTTTAAATAAACGTGCTGTGTCAGGCATACTTGATCAAAGGTAGGCTTTCACTTCCACTTAGGGCAGGTGTGCTTAGAGCCTGCCTTTTCAGAAGTGCTGACCATCTACAAAGCTCCGAGTCACTTGGATTTGCAAAGACTCAGCACCTTTGGAAGTCACACCACTAGCAATGACAAAATTGGAGTGTCCAATTAGGTGATCTCATTACAAGTTCAGTTAAATTATAGAAGTTACAGACACAGGTAATCATGTGAATGCTTACCTCCATTGAAATCAATAAATGTTAAATAAGTCAGTGCTTTTGAAAATCCCATTAGGCATTGAGATAGCTGAATAACTTTAGAAATCTGATGTATGAGAGCATTATTTTATATGTATGGCATCCATTATGCTAGGAGGCTGTACAAGAAAGCTGAGCTTATTTCAGGTGGAGTAAAAGGAATTGAATGTCCAGTCAACAGGGCATTCAGTGGCTAACTGTCATAAGCTTCTTTAAAGCCCCAGATTGCTGCCTGTGCTTCCAGAGGTTTATAGCCCATATGTGGGAAGGGAATAACTCCGCATACGGCAACACTGAAGCCCAGCAGAATGTTTATAATATTCAGCACTCTGTTGCCCTTGGCAGAGAAGTCTAAACATTGACCCACTGCCATACTTTCTAACTGCTCTTAGCCAAATTCTCTTCCCAGATCATTCATGCAATGCCATTAAGTTCAGTGGACAGAACCTAATAAAGATCAAAAGGGGTGATATCTGGAAAAGCCAGAAATTCTTTAGAGTTGATTTTTTTTTTTTAGTATCAACGTATTTCACCAATTTTCTTTTTCTACTGGTCTTTGTGAAATATAATAAAGTATTTTCCCTCTTAAAAAGCTCATGCATAAGAGAGGTTTATAATCTCTCACAGAGGGAAGGGAGGCTTATGGATGATAATTGGAAAGCCTGAGTGGTAGAATTCCATCCTACAGAGTAACTGAGGAGAAGACTAGATCCTTAACCAATATGAGTCAGGCAAGGTAATGTGAAGATACATAATTTTATTCCTCTGACCTATTCAAATCCTTATTTCAAAGGCATGCCGAGAAGCCTTCGGTGAATATGACTCTAGTACCAATGTTACTCTTTTTAATGTTTAAAAAATACAATTCACTAAAGCTACCATTAGGCTGTCAGCTCTCCCATGAACTCTTCCAAATGCCAGCCACAGGTATTATCAAGATAGTTTGCTTTATCAGATATAAAAAACGTTGAATTGTCTTAGTTGCACTTTATTGAAACAAGTTGCATGTAGAGAAAAGGATTGAAAACTCTATTTGAAATTTCCTTCAATTTCATGTTTCTTGTCTTGCTTTACCTTGGCTAGTCTACACAACTTTTTTGAAAATCCTTTAAGACCTTAAGACATTAGAGAAGTTTATAATGAAAATTTTACAATATGATCAGTTAATCCATTTAGAAAAAAAGCATTAAAAGCATGTCTTCATTAAATATAAATACATGGTTAAATTTTTGGATACAGAAAGTGCTAAAATTAAAGAGTAAGTAACAATTTTATATGGTCTGGACCTATTTATGTTCTCATTTTGTGATAACAGCAGTAATTAAACTATAAATTTTAACCTAAAAAGGAACTGGAAATGCAGCTAAATAAGTGTTTATTCCTATTCCCTTCCCTTGGGCTGGAGGGGGCAGGAAGAGGTGGGTAGTGAGTGAGACAGGGTGGGTTCAGGACTTTCTCTAGGAGTTCTTTGGGGAGGGAAATGTTCTTATTGGGAGACATCTTGAGAATGGAATTTACCAGTTTTCAGCCTTGACATTTTTTTAGCTTCCTTTTTGGAGATAAAACTCTGCATCAAAATATTGTATTTGTTTATTGAGGACAACATTTCACAGTGCTGCGAACTGCCCTTGTGAATGGATCGTTCTGTATGACTCCTCCCTGTTTCATGATGTTATAATTTAGTGCATAATAATCCACAGTAAATCTCTAAGTTTCTGTTTGTTTGGTTTTCTCCCTCAATATGGTGTGTGTTTGGATGCATGGTATTTTGCTGTTGTCTGACTTGAGATCATTTGTACCTCACTGGAATGACCTATGGAAACCAAGACACAACATTCTTGATGGAACTGAGCACTACATTTGTATACCAAGTGTTTCATCTTTTCTGTTATAATTACATTTGCAATTTTAGTATATTTTAAAGTTTTGGGCAAAATGATTGCTTAGCTTCTGGAAATTAGCTGGGGAGAAAAAAATGTTTTACATTTAAAGTAATTCCAGCAGCTTTTATTAATAATAGCTTAAGCTACCGAGTTCTGTAACTGGGAGCACAGCCCTGAAATTTAGGAGCAGGTGGCCTTTTTGTCAGGGGGTTGTCTTTGATTATTTATTTGCCAAATTATAAACTTTGAAAGTCTGCTGGCATAGGCTCAATAGAGACAAAAATGAAGTATTGAAGAAAGCTAATCTCTGTAGTTAATGGCAGACGAGTTCTTCCAGGGCTGGTTCAAAGGATCAAAGTTAAGTTCCTGCTGAGTTGCTCTCATCTCTCATTTACTTCTGGGGGAAGTCAAAGGAGAAAAAACTCAGCTGACTGAATTTAGCCCTGCTGAATACTCCTTTGTAAGGTTTCTTGAATTCTCTGAAGTTGTGTGTGAGCATTTTGCTGCACCTTTTAGTTCTACTAGTGCTGACCAGTCTGTGCACATATCAACCCCCATGAGATACTGAATATGCTTTAGCCTGGAGCTACCTCATTAAAGTTGGATTCATTTTACTGCAATTGCTGCTCCTGGCTGAAGAACTAGCATTGAAACTGATATCATAGCCCCTATCTTGCTGTGCTCTTGGTGAACCCTGTGCTGGCCCTAAGGCAATGCTGTGGAAGAAGCTGTCAGACAGGAGTGTGCAAAGTAAGAGGCAAGGAGCAGGGAGGAAGGGTTTCAGTGGCTGTTGAATGACAGCAGTAGGAGGAAAAAGAAATAGTAATCCTGATAATTCATAACTTTTTGCAACACGGGGTAAAACAGGGATTGGAGGAAAACAGAAAAAAACACAACACAATCCTAGAAAACCTAAAAAATAGCCACCCCATAAAACGAAAATAAATGAAAAAACTCCTTGGTTCTTCAACATGTCTCTAAATCCCTTACTTCCATACATTTTCTTTTACATTTTACCACCCTGTGTTTTTGCCCAATGCTTTTTAATTTCAGGTTTATATAATAAACCCATTTCTACTCAAATGTATGAGAGAATGATGCTTTTCTCTGTTGAATGTGCTTTGACATAATTTATCCAAAGCTTGACAAAGATGTCATCCCTGATGATTAAAAAGGCATTAATCAAGACTGGATTATGGCCATCTTCATGTTTGTTAAATGGCAGTGGAATGACTACTGCAAAAGAATGTGAAGTACACATTTTTTCCGTGAGTTATTGATTGTTCTTGATAGAGGGAATAAGACATTAGAATGACTAGACAACAAAATATAAACACTCCTTGATATTTTAGTCAGACGTAGTACGATGTACTTGATGTAAGATAAAAAGCCGCGCATGATATGAAGTTTTTTCTTTTCAAAGAAGCCTAATTCCGTTTAGACAGGAAAAAATGCATGTGTGGGGTTTTCTTTTTTGATTAAGCCATAATGTACTATAGTTTATGCAATATGCAAATAGTTAGATTTCTTCAAAATGTACATGGGAATTCTTAATTACCATTAGACAAACTGATAATAATTCTGCTGGATACTAAGCATATGGCTGACATTACATCTATAACAATTCTCAGATTTTAAAAATTTAAGCATGCACTAATGCTGATTTAATTTCTTAGCTATTTAATTATCTATTTATTTGACAAACTGAAATAGGTGGCATCTTGGGGAACCAGACCAAAATCTGATGTGTAAAGACTTATTATCTATACAAAATGTTTTACAGATACTGACTTGCTGTGAAAGAATCTTCACAGATTTTTGTCTTGTGATGTCAAAACAATTAATGGGAAAATAAGCATTTTGGGATGCTTTGTGTTACTTGTCTTCAGTTTGTTAACCAGCTCATCTCTCTATATCTGTAAGTTTCCAGTATGTGTGTGTGTGAGGAAAGACGTGCTGCAATGCTGCTGCTGTTTTATAGGGCAGTGAAGTTTCAAGAAAATTGTAACCGTGAATGAATATTCCCGCATCCTTCCAAGTAATCTCAGAAGTATGCGATGTGAGATACAGCAAACATTTCCTGCTCACCAAAAATCTGTGTGTCTTCCAGAAAGTGATAAGAGAAACAATGTGTTAGGGTTTGGCATTTACAAAATTTTTCCTAAAGACGTGGGGATATGTTTAGGGTATATTAGTCTCTAGAAATGGGAAGAAAAAAAAAATCAACCCTTTGTTTTCACTGTTGTTCTCATCATGCAATTGAAGAAAAATGCAGGGAAAGAGTTTTAATCTATTTTAATTCTACATTACAAATTTTACTATTTCTCTTTCGTAGGTAAAATAAGCAGTCTTTATACACTTTCAATTAGGAAGACCCGGCAGTATGTCTGGTTTTATGGAAAACCACTTGGTCTTCCATTCTGAATTAGCCACGTACTCTTGTTGGCACTTTGGTTCTGGGTTGCAGCACAGGGATTACAGGCTTACACTGTCCACTAGGTTATTAAAACATTCCTGCCTGGCTGCAAGACAAGTATGTAGCAAGGCGTACCTAAATTTTAGCTCTTCTTTTAAACTTTTTTGTTTCTAATTGGCAATAACATGGAAACCCTCTCCCAATCTTATCAATTCTTTCTAGCTGTATCTGTTTTAATGATGGCAGGTAATTTTTCTTATAAATATCCAAACATAGATGTATTGTAACACATTTATGTATGTAAGCATGCCAAAATACCCTAATTAATTTATTAGGAAGTATGATCATCATGTGTACAAACAATATCAAGCATGTGATCACTTGTGACTTTAACTTCCCCCATTTGGCAATAATATGAAATAATCTGCTTCCTCTTAAGCAGTGCGAAGGGAACAGTTTCCTGCACTCTGGCCAAGCAGCAATGCTGGCAGAGGGATCAGCTTTGCTTCTCCCACACTAGTATTACACTGGGAAGAATTTCCAAGCAAAGTCAGCCATCACCTGGAAGGGGAAGGGGTGGATACATATATGTATGTGTGGTGGTAGGGTACGTAAAGATTGTTTCACCAAGAGAAGAGTTTGGTGTGATGTTCCTTTTAGCTAAATTAGTGCTCAATTTAATGGGAAGCCGCTTAAATACCTGCTCAAGCTATAAAGTAATTTTTGGCAGAATAGCAGAGGACAGACATTTTCCTGGCTGGTGGGATTGTGCCAGGATGTGAATGGCTACATTTTAGATACAACATGTAGAGTAAAAAGCCATCCAGGTTTGCAATGCACATCAGCTTTTTCATTGTGAATGGTAACTTTTAGAGTCTTGTGCTTTTTTCAAATTGTTTCTGTAATTAGAAAGGGTCTGCACTTGGAGAGAAATACCCCTTTTCCCAGTTTTATGACACTTGGGTGTTTTACCTTTATGTGAAGGTTTTTTAAAATAACGAGAGTATTTTGGGATTAAAATTTTCCTCTCACTGAAATCAGTAGGAAAAACTCATGAACTCGACTGGGAAGACTATCAGGCCAATAATGGGTAGGAAAAAATGAGCCATGCTCTGACACCAAGCTGGTTCCACTTGTGCCCAAGCCCACGGCGTTTTCTCACACAACAACTTCTGTGAGGTTGCATGTGTCAGCCCCATGCTGAAAGCCCTGGGCTGACTGGAACTCCTCCAAACAGACCTAAGTATCAGCAGATACAAAGGAGCCTGGTGCATGCTCCCATGTTTCCTGACCATAAGAAGCAGCAACTCCTGGGTAGGTGTAGGCAGGCATAAAAAGTCTGGTTATGTCTAGGTTAGGTTACAATGATAGTTTTACCAGGTCTGCCACAAAATTACAATTCAAGAGGATGTTATGTCACAGCTGTTACACCTCCGTATGATTTAGTCCTTGCTGAGAATTTAGCCAATGTAGCAAGTTGTAGGGCTTTATGTCAGCGTTTTGCAGCTGAATCAACACAAAACATTACTCATAAGAACTGTTCTTAATACAAGTCCAAGCATACAGTGAAAATTGTCTCCTATAGAAACGGTCTCAAAATGCTAACTGTGGTGATTCCATTATAAGTTGTTAGATCCTATTTAGTTGAAGAATATTGTGGGCATATAAGTAACTATTGAGTGAAAAGAACTGTGAGAGAGGTTCTCTCTCTGTCTCATAGGTTTAAAAGAAAAATAACACTAAATTAGAGGTTTATGTTATCATTTATTGATGGTATTTTTATGCTTCCATAACATCTTAAATTTGAAAAATATGAGTACCTCAGGAAGGTAACTCATTTCTCTGTAGGTGCTAAAATTTCCATAAATATGTGGCGTGAAATCTGTTAGATTTGTTTTTACGGAATTGAGGCTCTATTAACTTGTTATAATCCCTCTGCTAAATTGAGTTCTGCATATTTTCTTACTGTTAAATTTCACTGTGCAGTGTATGTATTGCAAATATGTAACTCCGCAATTGACTGGGAATAGTTGTGAGAAGGTTGTTATGGTCTCTCTTGCGTAAGTAATACATCTTTAGAAAACAGAATTAGGTCATTGGTGCACACATTTAACAGTGATTTGACTCAAACAGAAGAACTGGAACTGTTTCTCTACCCCCTGCAGAAAAGAGCAGTTCTCTGGGTATTAAAATCTTTCTGGCTTTTCTTCATAGGCTATGTGTTAGGATCATTGTTGGTCCTTTAGAGGACAAGTAGACCTTTTTGTACCAGAGGATACTTCTCCCCTTCCAAACAGACACATGGTTTGGCCAGGATAACGGCTGTGGTTGGGCACACTTAAGGAGCTGAGCTCAAGCTCTTAAGTTGAAGCTTTTGACTATTCATTTTGGAACATTTTAACAATTAAAAATTCCAGAATGAAACTCAAGACATGCAGTACACCTCCTTAGTAGGAAACTCATAAATTTACCCTGGAATTTGCGGTTCAAGGGAATCTTTCAACAAGGCTGTCAAAGTATTCTGCAATTCTTTAACTAAACATTATGCTTTGGACAGTGGTCTACGTTTTCTCCTGGTAACTGAAACAACAACCACCCCTGGTGTATTGCTATGGCTGTACACTATATCAGTAATACAACAAAGTAGGACAATCAGAAGTCCAGACTGCTGTATGTTACTACTGAACTATTTCCTCCGGTATATTTAATTAAATAATATTTATAGGCTAGCTAAACATCCAAAACTGTTAAGCAGCTTCACTTGTTTATATGAGAACAATGGACAGAAGTCAGTGGTATGGAATTACTTAAGTCAGGTGTGTTGCTGATGCAGGATGTGTGCTGGCTGGAGTGGCACTTGTCCACACAGATTCCTCAGTGTGGGCTTCAGTTGCTCAGTCTGTGCATGAGGTTGCGCCTCCACTCTCTGGGAAGTGATTTATCACTGTATCTGTGGAAAGCCACACATGTGGGTCTTAATGTCCTTCCTCCTACCACCCCTTGAGTGTGAAATGTGTGAAATGGCTGTTTGAAATACTGTATTTAAATCTACTTTCTTTTGTCTACATGAGCCCCTGTTTAGGGCTGGCCCTTACTCAAGGGCAGCTTTAGACTGCTTTCACATTTTAAAAATGTGAAAAATGTTTACGTGGCCCCAGGTAACATCCCCCACCAGTGGGGTGTGCCTCACTGGTGAGCTGGGAATAAACTCTGTGTGAGCCGCAATGTAAAATGTGAGCAGATAAACTTTTCCAGATTTATACTGTTTTTCTGCATGGTCAGTTTGTTATTTCAGTCCTTAAATCTTGGTGCAGGAATTTTGTAGCTATGACAATTTCATAAGAGCCATGGCTACGAAAAGGTTTGGAGCAGTTACCCTGCGCTGCTCCACAGCGTGAAAGAGAGAATTGCTTTCCGAGTGTTAAAATCTCTTCACAGATAGGCAGGTCAAAGCAGAACAGCTTCATTAAATCTGGCGTATATATTCTGGACTGGCATTCAACAAATACAGCACACTGTAACTTCACCACTTGCATATTTTGTTTCATGCTTGGTACATAGTCCCTGACAGAGGAAGAATGTATTAAAAAAAATCCCCCAAACCACCACCCTGGACTTTTGTAGTAGGTTGCATAAGAATCTCAGCACACTTTAAAAATAAATATATGAAGTAATGCTATGTAGCAACCGTCATATGGTTTAATCATAGTTTAATACAACCAAGTTCAGCCTGAGTCCAAGAGATAGTTATCCTATTAAAATCCAGTGTGATTACAGAGCTGTTTTCAGGAAAGAGGGGGAAAAGGGCTTGTCAGCTTTTGGCACTGCTGAGGTGTTGGACTTTGATCAGAAGCTTTGATTCCTGTGGCTTTTATTACACAGGAAAGGAACTAGTCTTGGCACATCTTCTAACAGGTTGTGAAAGATAAGTTGCTCATGCCCATTGGAAGAACTTTCTTGACTATCAGACATCTTGGTTTCATTAAATAGTTTCAGAGAAGTCATGAATTAGAACTTGAGCATTCACAAAAATGGTTTTAATAATGACTTTCCAGGCACTGTATTTATGAAGCATGAGAGAATAGTACTTCCCTGCCTGCCAGATATCTGGAAAGAGAACTTTACTGAAGGTTACGAGTTGCTGTACTTAACTGGAGATTAAAACATGGTAAGGGAATGGAAGGTGAAAAGTAATTTGTAAATATTGGTATGAAAACTAGAAGCTACTGTATACGAATTATTTTAATAAGCCTATTAAAAATGCAAATGACTGAGATTTATATATTTGCTTAGGTTTACATTTTCTATTAAATTTATAGTTTGTATGATTTCATTCCCCTCTTAAAGTTAGTGTAGTGCTTTAAGTGGTCAGGTTTTTCTGTCTTTACCCTTCAAAAGCCACTGGTGGACTTGAACTAGGAACATGTATGATTCTAAACAGTTCCAGTAAAAGGAGAGGAAAGAGTGAAAAAATACTGACTGAATCCACCATAGTTCTGTTTCTTTGATAAAGCTGAACACTGCAAGCACTATAGAGAGCTCTCCACAGGTAAGGAATTGGAACTATATGGAAATACAGTTGCCCATTTTGGAAAGCCTCTAGGCAGGCATGGATTTTATAGAAGTGGACAAGCACTGCTGATTCCCCAGCACTGCCTGCTGCAGGGCATCTTGCCCATTTGAAATGGGAAAGGCTATGCAGGGTCTCTGTTTACCGACCAGCCAGCCCACATCCATGTCTGCAGATACAGGTGGCCACCTATTGCAATTTTCAGAGCTGTGGAGTTCTGACTGGCTGATCTCAGTAGTATTCCAGTTGTTGGCCACCTGAGGCCTCAATGTTTCTGAAAGTTCAGCCTTAGTTTAGCTCTTCCAAATGTTTCTCATTATAGCAGAGTGTGAATTTAGAGTGTAATAGCTGTGTCTGATCAGCTCCACATCCAGACTGTAGCAATAGGGGTGTCTAAGCATGAAGTTAATCAGAAACACTTTCATGTACAGATAGCCAAACTGGTTCATCCAAGGTGATGGAGACTGGAAAACACACATTTCAGGTACAGTAAATCTATCCATGTAACATTAAGCTTTAGTTTATCTCTTTCTTTAAGAGTAGCTGTTGTACTGGTTCATGAACTGTGCAGACATTACTGCAGGTATGTCCCACACGCCTGAGATGCCCTAATGTTATCCCAGCTGGATATGGAAAATTAGTCTTTCTTACAGGGAAACAGGAGGGGCACTGGGAGATTCTCAGTGTCATTTTATTAGTATTCTCTCTAGAAAATGGGCAAGTGCTAACTTGCTTTAAACAAGATCCTGGGCTCTAAGCCACACTACCATCTGTGCTAGCTAGTCAGAATTCAAGATATCCAGACTCAGGTTAACATTCTGTGTCTGTGGAAGTGAGGAAGTTTCAGGAAAGATGCATTAAAAGACCTTAAACTGTTGATAATATGAAAAGGGTTTATTTTATTTTTCATTAGCTTTCTGGACTGAAATGGTTTCTTCTTGCATCGCTAGTTGCAGATAATATGCAAACAAATTGCAGTCTTTAAAAGAAGCTTGGGGTAGCTGTAAGTTTCTATGCAAAATAGTAATATTAAAAATAAATAAGGGACCTGACAGGAATCAATGTTCTCTGTTTTTCTTACCATTCCAAGGCAGAAGTCTTTAGTTCAGCTCTGTGCTTGATTTTTCACTTTGGATGATACAGTTCTTGTTTTAACTGTATAACTAGAGCTGTCATGATGTTGTAATAGTTATTTAAGCCAAAAATGTTATATACAATTTTTGAAAATCTTCTCCAGTTGAGTAAAAAAAATAAAAGGGAGAGTAAATGAAAAATATAAGGGTTTGTGTTTTGTTTTGTTTTGGTTTTCAAAATATGTCCTTTCTATGTTCTGTATCCTATAATTTCATTTTTCAACTTTTAATCAGAATACTTAATGAACTACAGCATGCAAAGGTAGATCAGTAGTTTCTGATTTTCTGGTGTTTGTGAATCCAGTTTCAGCAACACAGCCTTTTTTCCAGTTGCTTCCTTGGTCTGTGAACCCTGATTTATTTGAGAATCACTGAGTATGCAAAACCATGGCTATGGGAAACCTCAGCGATGAAGTGTGAGCTCTTTGTTTGCGGGAATACCAGTTTCCAATGCTGCCTTGGCTGGTGTCCTGGTTCTGACAATGCATTTGACAGCATCAGATAACTAAGGTTGTAAAAATGGCACAGTAGGCAGATAATTTCTTCTTCACAACTGTTTTCATCCTGATTATAGATATTTAAAGTCAGGTTTAAAACCATAAAACATGAGACTTTAATAGCCTTTCAAAATGCTATGTTGGTTTCACAAAGTCTGAGTATCCTTGACAGCTGTACAAGTTATACACAGCTATTAAAACTTCAGATATATCCTTGCTCTTATTTTGATTTTATCACTTTTCTATAAAACAATACTGATCACTTTTTTGGTTCTGAATTTCTCTGCCTTCAGCTTCATTGCATGACTCTGTTCTTGTACTGTGGGACAGGAGACTGATTCTAACTTCTCTCTGCAAAAGCTATATCCAATCCTTCTTTACTGGAACACAACAAAAAAAAATAAATTGCAGTCTCTTCAGTTTCATGCTACCAGGTTTTCCCATTTCCCTAAATCTGAATGATGTGGATCAGGTTAGTTCATGGACCATGACAGATCACTGCACATTTCCCTGTGTGTATGGCCTCTCCCTTTGCCCTTTACATTAACCCCAACAGCATATGCCTCTTATTGGCCTCTGCATTGTCCCCACTAGGTCTGCGATGTACTCTATTTTAAACTGTCTCAAATGTTTGGTCTTCTCTGGGCAAGAGGAGTAGCAGCTGGGTAGCTGAACATGTGGTCTGGCTGGATAAGTAATGGAGGTGGCTGGGAACTGCTGGACCAGGCAGCTTCTGTCAGGCACTCGTGGCAATTTATTTTTTCATCATGATTAATTTAAACTGCTCTTTGGTGAGCCTGGACTAGGTATATTGATATATTGTTAATATGTTTACCATTTGAATATGCAGCTTCAGTTTAGTAGGAGCTGTTATGGGGAAGTTAAGCAGTAACAGAAATGAGTATCAGAAAGGGAACTGCTTCTGCACAGATGTTTGAGAGCTGTTGAGAGAGAGTGACAGGACAGGGACAGGTGGTAGTGCAGTGGAGAGCTGAGGGAAAGGGCTGGTTTCTGCAGACAGAATGACTTTTTTGGTGAGAGGCAGTGGAGAATCAAGCTAAGATGCTGGCTGGATTTGTCTGGCGCCTTTCCTTAACAAGTAAGTTTTTGCACCATAAATAGTTTCACACAGAAATGCCTTTTTTCTAGAGTCAGTGTGAATGCTATTGTGTTTTAAGACTGCTTTTGTCACTTGTCACAGAAGCTGGAAGCCCAACCATGGTGGGGCCTGTCAGACGCAGAGAGGGTGTGGGGCTGCGACGTGGGGACCTCTGCCACAAGCCTTCCTCTACCATGGGCCTCTGCAGGTCTACATGTCGAACTGGATCATCCCTCCATATGAAACTGAACTTTTTTTTCCTCTAGAGCTGAGGGACAGTGCTGGAGAGGCAGAGGGAGACAAGGGCCTCCCAGCCCCAGTGCAGGCTGGTTGGCGGCTCTTTCTGCCGCAAAGCCTCACACCTTTCCTTGGCATCACCCCTCAGCCCTCTGGTTCCTTGGAGATCTGGCTTTGCAAAGTGGGCAGAAGGGACAGGACTGTTTTGCTGTCCCCAGCAGTCTGCTACTGTAGGCAGTCATCTGCTTCAGCTGCACATGTTAGAGGATTCTGTGGTGAGAGGTCTGAAAGAGACAGCCTCACACAGGTCAGTTCCCAGCACTGATGTATCAGAAAACTGAGTTTGCAGAAGGATAAATTTTTATTGCATTTTGATACAAGATGTTGGCACAGGTTCTTTTATATATGTAGATATGTACATGTGTCTATATTTATGTTTATATATATGGCATAGTAATTAGACAAAGGGCAAATCTTCAAGGAAAGATGCTGGGACTGTCAGTTCACAGACCAAAGCAGACTAGCCCTTAGCAGAAGATGCAGAGTTATTTTATGCAATACTTTATCTATAGGAATAGATGCCATTTTCCAAAGTTGGAATTTGATGTGCTTTTCTGGGTAGGACATTTCTTCAGTAAGTGGAAGATAACAACAAAACCTTAGTAACCATGCTAGCAATGACAGTCTTTAGCATTGATCAGATGAAGTGATATCAACTTATTTTGCAGGGTATTCATAAATCATTCTGTTCAGCTGGTGTTTGCACCTTGTCCAATACGTTTTGATGAGATCTGTCTTATATCCCATCTATGCTTATCATAGACCCAGAAATCATCGGACTGAATTTTCTTGCAGGGTCGTAATGTATGTTTCAGTAAGTGTTCTTTATAGTAAAGACTGTGATAAAAGATTTTCTGATAGAATATGCATGTTTTTTCAAAGCTTTGCTTAGATTAATTTTTTATTCCCAGCATGTCCAATAGCAACTTAGAACTAGAGTTTTTTCATTAAGTTGTTGGAAATAACTGTTCTGCAGCAAATGATAAATATGCTATATTATTCTCAAAATTCTGCACTGTAAAGCATGAACATAATTTTCTTACTTATAAGATACTTCCCATGCTGTGCACAAATCTCTTATTATGTGTCTTGTCTTGTGGTTGTCCTTATTTTCATTTAAATTTATTGCAGTGCTTTGTCTGAAGAAAATATTTTGATTGGTTAGTAAACATGCCACAGGGGGTAGGTAATTTACATGAACCGGCAATTCTATTGAAATTGCTATTCAGCAGTATAAACTACCTATTTCATCCTTGCTGTAGTTAAACAAGGGGAAAGAGCTCCTTAAAACATGACCTAGTAAAAAAAAAAAAAGAAATAATTAAAAAGCCAGGAATAACTTGCTGGAAAAATGTAGGAGCATAGTATATTAGTCTCTGTGAACACCCCCGAGATGTGTTTCTGTTGCAATAAACTCCTGTACCCATTGATGCTGCTCTTGATCTACTGTAAAACTGGATGGGATCAAAGCTCATTTCTAGTAACTTCAGACAACTAAAGTTAATTTCTCAACTAGTCTAATTAACACTGAAATATGCCTACATAATAGTAACTTCATTGACAAAATAAAGCAAATGAAAACTGCTGTCAGAAATCTGTCCAGTATGAATAATACTGTTTCTTCCAGAACATGAATTTTCTTTAAAAGATGTTGTCTGCTCATAATAAATCTGTTAAGTATTTAATAACTAACACGTTGTGAATTCTGTAAAACTAGCCAATGCCTTAGATATCACCTGAGGACTATTAAGGAAGTTTTAAGCTGTGAACAGGCTTCCAGTTCTCCTACAACACTTTCGAAAGCTGTGCAATGCTGGACCCTTGTTTGTCAGTCTTTAGATTGTTTCAGGCTGCTGGTGAAAGCTTTTATGCTTGGGAACTGTGCATGATGCTGAACACTTTTAAGATGCAAAAGATTCTGCTCTGGGACATAGTGTGATAAAATGTCCTCCATTACAGTGGACGTTTTGGGCACCTTGCACTCTTTATGTACTTGCAAAGTGGTCACTGACCAACCTTTCTGCCATTTTGCTGTTCCTGTTTCCATTTTCATGCATTCCAGTGAAATACTGAGGCTAAAGCCCCAGTGGACCTTAACTAGGTAGCAAAAAAAATTTAGAAAGCTAATTGTGTTCTTAAGGTAAACCTAACCACATACATGTATCAGGTCAATTAGTGCCCAGATTTTTAATCTGAAAATTTTGAGAGCTGGAAGCTCTGTTTGTGCCTGGATGTTACAGTGTCCGCTACATCTATGTTATTGTTCCTGTCACTTCGCTACACTGAAAACTCATGACAGGGCTGTAAATCCCTCACCCCAAAATTTGAGGGAGCTTAGTATGGATGTGAGAGATTGATGATCTTTTCTCTTTTCCATCTGAGAATGTGCCAGCCCAGACTCCCCAGGAAAGTGTCTTGCCTTGCAGGTGACTCTCATCTGGCAGTAGGGTCAGTCCTCAATTGAAAATTTTGCGCAGAAAAAGATGCAAGACTTATCTAAAAACAAGCAAGAGTTTAGGGGGTTGATATTTATGAATCTAACTCTCAGACCACATTCAAAGCTGTTTAAATGTGCATGCTGCTGTTTGTGCTGCAGGGGGACTTTGGCTGAAGATGTGCTATTAGGTTCCCCACTTGCATTTATGGTTCCCACTGGCAAACTTCATCATGTCCCTCAGTTTCTGAGGGTGCCCTGTGAGCCAACTCCTGTCCCTGCTCAGGATTGTAAGGGCAGTGCCTGGAAATTTGGCAATGAAATCTAGGCAGCAAGGTAGCTCAGCTGTGCAGGGGCTATGTCTCTTTCCAGGGAAGTTATAACTATCAAGTTTCTTTGTCCAAGAGCTAATAATCTGTAAACTTCCTTCATAAGTCAGGATTTGCAGCCTACCTTAATACTTCAGCTGTGTGATTCACATTACCCAGGCCGTCTCCCCATCTGAAAACAGCAAAAGGTTTGTACCGGGACAAAGGAAGCAGCATGTGCTAAGCATGTCCGTGTACAGCACGGTGGTCAGAGAGCCAGAGATTTTACTTTTTCCAGATAGCTTTCTCTAAAGCATAGCAGTGCTTTTAAATCCTGTACAGCTGAAGAATTAGTGGTAAATCTTGAGACCAGCTGTAACACATCTAAAGATTAAATGTGATGATCAGGGACAGAATAATTCATTCAGTGCTGAGCCACAGATCTATAGCATCTTTCTCTGTTATATTTCATTATGTCTGTGGATGGTTTGGTATGTGAGATTGACTCACTACCCAGAGTATACAACAGGAGCTCATTAGCTTTTCACTCAGTTTTCAAATACTTTTTGCATTGATAAAAGCAATGAATTAAAAATGAAAGTGTAAGGTACTATAATGCAGTCTCTTATAGCGAATTATAGGCAGTTTGTCTCTTTTTTTCTTCCTAAACTCTTCTGATTCAGTCAACATTTATGTAAATATAGTCTATAAACTGTACCTCAAAGTTCATTCCAATTTCTAAAATGGAACTGGAATACCATCTCTTTACTGTAGTTCTGTAATCAAAATACTTCATGTCATGCATGTGAAGACCAGGCTAAGCAGCAAGCCACACCAGAATTTTCCTGGCTTCAGACTTAATAGGAAGTGGTCAGGAATTTCCTGCTTCAAAATGTTTTTGATGGAGTTTTGAAATTGTTGTGACATTCTAATTTAACACTGTTTAAATGAAATAGTTCTGCTTTACTCTTTGGTGTTTATTTCAAAAGCTATAATAATTTATAGTAAAACAAAGAATTGCAGCCATCAAAATAAAACATGTAGATTTAGTTAGGATTACTTTTGGCTTGAGGCTGTGTTTGGATTTTTGATGTTTTATTCATAGCTAGAAAAAAAATACTGAAATTTTATGTCACAGCAAAAACTCTTCCATCTTGGTCTAGCATTAATATTATATTAAGCTGGCTTTTCATATTGGAAATTATGAATGGAGGAAGAATATATGGTAAGGCTGTAGCTATGACAAGAAGAAATTGTTATGAATGACATAAGAAAACTGCTAACCTTCAGTTGACAAAGTCACTCATAAATACATGAATGTTGGTATGTGCTCTGGTCTTAAAATGTTTTGAAAGCAACAGCTGTGCTCTGCTTGAGCATTTTCTCAAAATTTAAATACTTACCTGTTTTTAATCCTTTTGTGTCTCCTTGCTCGTGCAGATAGTTTGGTATTTGGAACATTACAGACTTCTGCCCTGATGAGTGCAGAAGCTCAATATCTGATAAATATACAGCATGATAACAATCATGATGATAATGAAGACTAATTTATTACTCTGTCCAAAGCCTAATCTGATGCACTTGTCAGTGTCAGATGCCTGTGAGGTGGTTGTTTTTACCATATAGCCAAGCTAGGAGCGAATTGAGGGTTGGCAAAAAATTGGCAGGAACTTTTTCACTGATAAATTATTTTCAAACTTTGTGAAATACCTGTAGCCATTCGACCACTTATATTTGGGGTGAAGAGGAACAGCTGTCAGAAACTATACTGTTTTGAAATCTAATATAGATTCTGAATGTGTGGTTGATTTTATTGGACAGTTAATTTAAACCTGTGTAGCTATCAGTGTTCAAAAGATTATCAATGACCTCCTTGTTAGCTGTATGCTAATCTGTTTTGAGGCATCTATTTCTGGGAACAGCTCACCCCAAACAACTTCATTTTGGATGGTTGAACTTGAGTTATAGGAAGCACAAACAATTTTTTAATCCTTCCACAGGCAGAGAAGGAAAAAAAGCCCAGGCTGGAAGTGGGCAACAGCAAATTTTGTTAAAAATTGCAACTTTGCAAAATTGTGATGTAGTTATTGCAAAGAACTAATGCCATTGGTTACTTTATAGGCAGGAAATAAGTTAATGGCCACAGCTGGGGATAGGGAAGAAGGCAAAAGGAAACATGCCAGAACTGCTAGAAATAAGTCACTTTTTTGTTGAGGAAGCTTAAGATGTTCAAGGCAGGCTCCCAGGTCATGGTATATGAGTTATTTGTCCACATAAGAAGCAGAAACGCACCTGGTGGGGAAATAGACATGATGGAAATACAGGAGCACTTTGTTATTAACTGTAGCCACTTTAAATGGCTTAGCAGTAGTAGCCATTTAGAAAGCAAAGATTTCAAGGATTAACTTAGGTTGGAAGGGACCTCTGGAGACCTAAGTCCAGCCCTCCACTCTGAGCAGGACAACCTACAGCCCGGGGCCTCACCCAACCCAGTATCTCCAAAGATGAGCATTCAAAAGCGTAACTGGGCCCCTGTTCCAGCAGTCAACTGTTTCATTGTGAAAACTGATTTCCTAACCTCTCACTGGAATTTCCTGTATTACAGCCTGTGTCAGTGTTACTCATGCTGTCCCTGTGTGCTTCTCAGAAAACCCTCCCCTCCAGCCCATTAGGCCAGCTTTTGATGCCATGTTATCATATCCATGCTGCCTGTTACGGAAAGGAAGAGTAAGCAGCCTTGTTTCCAAGAGGAGCTGCATATTCTGACTCTTATCATCTTGTAGGGAACCAGAACAAGAAACAGACATCTAAGGTGTAGCATTTTGCTTATGTGTCATGTAAAACATCAGTAGCAATACTGCAATAATTTTCTGGTGGTGTTTTTTCCTAGTTAAAAAAAAAGTCTATCTTAATATGATATTCAAAATACAACCTATGTCCTCATAGGCTTTAAACATTGTTACTGACAGGAGTCTAGTGTTACATTTTTTCTTCCTTTTTTACCATTTCCAGTCTAATTATGTGTTGATACTAGTTATTGGTTTTATTAATGACACGTCTTCAGTTCAAACATAACTTGTCTTTGCATGCTCCTTGATACATACTGGAATAGAAAGAAGTGCCCTTTCTCAATCACCTCTTAGATGTTCCTTTGCCCACCCCACTTTGCTGATGAGCAGCTTCACTGATTTACAGGACAGTTTCTGTGCCAGTTACATAAAGTGTGAGGTGGCAAGTTCATGATTAGCAAAGAATGTGTACAGCTGATCATGGTAAAAATTGATTATGCTAGATGTGCTAAAATACAGTACAACACTGGTGCCAGTGTGGTGCTTTGATGAGGCAAGTACAAATGGCTGGCATGCTTTTCATGTCTATAATTTTGTTTTATTGCCTAGGGTGAGTTGCATATCACTTAAATCTAGCTGTCTGGACAAGCACCAGTCTTAAGCATCTCCACACTGACTCCACTACCTCCAAAGATGCTTTATATCCTTTCCCATGATAAAAGTACGTGCTTGGACTATTTTTTTAAATTTATTTTATCTTATTTTATCCTACCTAAAACCAGAAAGAAAATCTGCCCCTAAGTAGTACCTATTCCTTGTATGATTCTTAACTTTATTTTCATAACAGCATAGTTCTTGTCATACTTCTACTTCTCATTTGTGGATTTCAAAGTACAGTGGAGACCAGTAAATATATATCAGTTTCTGGGTGAGAAACTGAAGCATCACAAGCTGACAGTGGAAGCAAGCCATGAGAAAACCATAAATACAATCTGTGTTTTTGAATTCCCACCGTACTGCCTGAACCTCTAGGACAAACCGTAGTGTCCTTTAGGGATTTGTAGTATTTTTTTTTCTTCCCAGAAATGCTAGAGCTTAGTTTTAGGTTATTAAGTGATAACTTCCATTTCCTTTTTAAATTTTAATTAAGCCTGAGTTTGAAGATAAAAGACCCAAAGCTCTAAATGTGTAAAGAAAATAAAGGACTTGACTTCACATTCAGTCTCTAAAAGAAAACCTGTTTTTTAAACGTAGTCTCCTGAGCCTTGAAGAGGGCTTTAGTTATAACTTTCCTTTCCCAAAATGCCTAAGATTTAATTTTTCTTCACTGCAACTTTCACTGTCTCTTATGTGTATGCATTTAGCCAGTGTGGTATGCTCTGTTTATGCAATGGTGGTGGTAAATAGTGATAAATATGTTGCAGAGTAGCAGGTCTGAGCACAGAGTGCTGTGGTAGCAGTCCAATCTGTCTGGTGCAGAGATGATTCAGTATTGAAAAGCTGGGTGGTCTTGGAGAAGAAGAAAACAATAGCCTGTTTTAAGTAGCTATATTTTAAGCAGACCACCTCCTTGCCTTTGAGGGGGGGTGGGTGGGGGAGGGGAAGAGAAGTTAAATAATTTGATCCATCATCAAAGTCTGGAAGTGATCCTTTTCAAAATCTAGTAAGGTTTTTTTCAGTTTGAGGAAAAACAAAAAAGAGATTCCTGTTGCAATTCTGTCTTGGGTTTGGGGTATTTTTGCATATTTTTTGCATAACAATGCTGATCAAGTACAACGGTGGGAGTTTCTCCTGGGTTGAGTCTGTTCATGTGTTCATGGGGAGTAAGTAACTATACGGAGCAGTGCAGGTGCTTACCCCTGAAGAGAAGTCAATGGCACCTTTCTGGGTTTTAGAGCTAATTCCACTAAGTCTACATAACAGGGCATTGAACTGCAAGAAATCATTCTTAAGCATTCCAGTTTGGTCCAATATGAAAGAATTTAGCAGTAAAAGTGATTAGGATTAATGAGTTATGTGGGTCAGAATTATTTCTCTGGGTGATTATCTTAGACTAAAGGTAGTATCAATTTGCTAGTGGTTTTCAGGCACCTGCAAGTAGGTAGATGCTGGTGTTATGCCTACTGTACTCCATTACAATATTCTGGATACTGTCAAATAACAATAATTTCCTAAATTTAACAAATATAAGCACAATGAGTAGTAAAAATAGATCATTCTGGTAACCTAAACAATGTTAAAATGATATGGAAGGGAGTTCATAGAAGTAAATGGTTGCTCTGTGTGTGTTCTTCAGGGGGAAAAAGGTCTAGTGAGGAATATATAACTACTTCAGTGTCTGTTGGGGGAGTGAAATACTCTTGTTATCACCTTGGCATATGTATAGGCTTCATTTCAGTAAAGTGAATTTACTGTTCATAATGCAGCAAAAATCACCATTAAATGATATTTAAGAGAGTATTTTAATTAAATTTAAGCCTCCAAATGAATTTAATTAATAGGTTGTGTTCCTTAATGGCCTCTAAATAAAAGGCAGCTTGTTTTGTGTTGAAGAATAAATGGTTCATACTTAATAAGCTGCTATAGGACTTTTCCTTTCTAAACCTTTACAAGCTGATTTGGTCTTTACAAAAGAAAATTCAATTGCAGCTCCCACTTATTCTGCCCTGTTGCCAGCATACCTAGGGAATGATTAAGATGGTACTGCATGTTACTGTACAAGTTGAAGAAAACATAATGTATTTTCAGGACAACTTATTATTTTCCCTGCTCACATACACAAGTGCTATATGGGTAAAAAGGGAACACCCGGATTTCTAGCTGAAACGTTTTTAAGCGTTGATTAGCTCTTGCACTCCCTCTTCCCCACCCCCCACCCTAAATATATGGCTATATCATTGTATATATTTGGTGTCATTTTAGATACTGTTATTTATTTCCCTTCGGTAAATGTTGGCTGTCTGCCTTAATTTCTTTATGTCTGTGCCTGTGATAAGTTTCTGGACAAATAGTGCTATTCTTTGGAATCATGCTGTTGGAACTGCAATGTTGTTTTAGCAGACTTGAAAGGAGTATATTTTCTGTTATTTTATCTAAGTTGTAGTCTTTTTTTAATTGACAATATCATATACTTTGCCACACGGCATTTATGAATTGAATAAAAAAAATATTTCTACTTTTTATTATTTTTTATTTGGCAGTCCCTGAAAAATATCTGGAGCCATAACAATTGCTGTTTATTCCTCACTTTTATATTTATTTCTTCCATTTCCTCCATTTCCCTTTCTCGAGGTTTGCTTGCTCTTTTTTTATCTACAATTTTTAAATTAATTCCTTTTCTTTGAAGTAAAGTCACTAAATTTTTTGGTATCATAGTTAAACACCTTGCGAATGGCTTGGATCTGTCTTTTTAACACCATGTGAACTACCATCAGAAATGGAGAATGACTTCCTGGGGAAGGGATAGAGAAGTCCTTTTACAGCCAACCCTCCCTTACTTGAGTTGCTGCTAGGAAAACAAGAATAGAAACTGGACCTACAAAAGAAAGCAGCCCTCCACCTAAGGAATTGGATAATGTAGTGCATGTTTGAAGATGATTTTGTGCTGTGCTCCCCTCAGTGTGATGCCTCAGAGAGCATTAGGGAACATGTATTGCAACAGTACAGACTCTACACTTTCTTCTGCAGCGTGAAGAGGAGAGGAATACAAACTGAGTCAGACTCAGATTCTCTTGGAGTGTTTGTGAGGCTGCACAACCGTGTCCTGTTTGCCTGTGATATGATTGACTGCAAATTTAGAAAAAAAGTTAACGTAGTCAAAAGTTTTACTAAGTAGTAAACCTTGTGTGATTGAAAATGTGACATACTGATAATTGCAAGAACGTCCAGCTCCTAGGATTTGTAGTGCTTGTCCTGAGGAAATCTGAGAGTGCTTCAGTAAGGTTATTAGCTTCATTTTGGAGAGTGGAAAAATTGAGGCACAAAGTAGCAGAGTGACACGTTTAGGTCTTCGTGGCCCCCAGTGCCAGCCCAACACATGGAACAATAGGCCATTAACTTCTGTTTGGCCCATCTGTTGTCAATGAAAGTGTGATTGATTCAAGTGCTCTGTGGATACATAAGAGCACTGTGTGAAGGGAGTGTTTGTTCCTATTCTGTTATGAAAGATTGGGGTTTTTTTTCTTTAGTGCTGTTAAATATATGTCTATATTCTGGAATCTGCCATTGTCTTTTAGACTTTTTCATATTGTACCTGATCCATCTGTTTCTTCCTTATCTGTTAGTTTAATTTTAAAACTCTTTTACAGTTTGATAAATGCTGATGGATTTCCATAATAGCCTTTATGCTTACACATTCTTGATCTAAAATCAGTTTTCAACAATAAGGGTATAAAAGCTTAAATTTAAAAGGTGGAGTAGACATTTCTATGTATTGTGGCAAGCATAGTAGCTGCAGTTCAGAGCAAGAAGGTGTTTGACGTGTGACACTGCTCAGTGAGCTCAATCTAGGGGTGTAATATTACACCCCACTACAGCCTTATGAGCACATTCTAAGTAATGGTAGTACTTGAAGATTTTCAGTGATACTTCAAATGGGCGTTTAGATTTATACCACTGTGAAGGCAGGTGGCATGCAATTGTTCTTAAACAGACTTGAAGTGGTAGGAACAATCTATGTGGGGATGGAGTTTATTTCCCTGATATTATAGGGAATGAGTGAGCAGTGGGGTGGGTGACTGGGAAACTGTGTATTCTTCACTGGCATAAAAAAAAAACTGCCACAAAGTTTTCTTACTGCTGTTCATGACAAGTAAGCACCTCAGAAATTGTTAAGTAATTCCAAAATAAGTAAATGTCTTTCATGTCTCCTCATTTGTCCACCAGCCTAACTTTTGATCCAGCATATTTCTTGTCTTCTCTTTTTGAAACAGTGCAACCTCTCTATCCACACCTTCTCATGAGCCATGAAGAATCATTGCTTTAGTGGCATTGTGCATTTTACTAGTGAGACACTGTGGAGAAAAATAAATCGATGAGGCATTATGTAGGCTTTCAGTATGTGGTTTACCATCAGTATGTGGTGAAGATTGAATAGGTGGTAAATTTCAGGTTTAAAATAATTTTACATTTGAGATACTGAAGCAGGGAGAGAAAAGCATCTGTATAAGCCTTAAATTTGTGATAGGGGATTTTTATGCTTGGGTGTTATTTGTTTTGGCTTTTTGTTTGGGTTTTTTGGGGTGTGTTTTTTTTAATATGCAATTTAGCAAGAATGACAGCTACTCTCAGAAATCATGGGAGCAAATCAAGCATAGGAAGTTTTTTCCCAAAGGATGACCTTCCTAAGAAAATATATGCGGGTACCTGTCATAGGGATTATGAATGAAATGGCTTTTCGATCATAGCTATGACACTGTCCCTCCATTCCTAAAGTCTGTGTACTGGATGTAGCAAACAAGACTGGATTTTGTTTGGCTGTGGCAATACATTGCTGCTGTTACTGCTAATCCATCATGCAGCTTGTTAGAGCAGCTGTTCTGTAGCATCAACTTAGCACTAAGTGTACTGCATGACTCCTGCTTACCTCCAAATTCCCAGGTAGGATGGATGCAGGATATTGTGCTTTTAGCATGAAAGTTATCTTCATATTGTCAAGTAATTGGCAAAGCTTTACGTGCTAAGATTGGCTTTGGCATTGCTAAAAATTGAATTGACACAATGCCAAATTCATTCATGCCGTAACATCACTGACTTCAACGGTGCTGCACCAGATCTGAGCTGAGTCTATTGTGCTTCTGTTGCTTGGTTTTTCCAGGCACAGATACGGGAAGGAACAGGGTGGATATAGAATAGTTGATATCTTCTTTGACTTTCCCATGATTCATTTTCCTTGTAAATTAGTTTCATTGAAGGAAATTATATAACTTAGCAGATCCTTGCTTGGCACAGTTCTTCATACAAACAAAACACATTATGGAAAAAAATAATCTTTGTCCATTATAGCTTGACAGCATTGTGCTCGCTAACCATGTCTGACATCTGAAAACATAATGGGGCCTCTCCATCTGAAGCAAGGAAGGAACAAAAAAGTATTTCAAATAGGATGGCAGTGACCAAATAACTTTTCACAATATGGGTTTTTGTTTGCGTTCTTTTGGATGTTTTATAACATTGTGGTAATCTTTACAAAACCCAACCAAACCAAAGAGCTTACACAATAGTTTTGTTTGGAGTATTGTCAGTTAAAGTAGGACACAAAGTAGAAAAATAAGCAAATTTAATCTGTGCAGCAAATTTGGTCTAACCTGATGATTGTTACCCTCATGTCTCATGGAAAGAAATTTAAGAAGGAAAGCTGCTTAGTCCTGGATTCTACCCTGTGGGGGAACAGTAAATTCTAAATCTGAAAATGACATTTTGAAGAATATCTCTTCATATTTTGCTACCCCTCCCTCCTTCCCCCATTTCTTCAGCATTTCTTGGAGCTGGCAGAAGAAAAAGGAAGACAAACTTGGTGTTCATCCTGTCTCTTCCTGTCTCTTCTGTAGACACTCATCCTTCTTTTTACCTCTGTAAATGAAGCTTCCTTGTCTTATTTCATTTCAGGTTGTTGCATAGTATTCCTGGCCTATTACATTGATTGTAATACTCAGAGTTTGTGCACTTGCCCCTTCATTCCTGCTACATAGAAACCTGTCTGTTATGTGTGAACTTTTCCCTCTTGGCAGCAGTCTGCTGTTGTACTGGATAAGTCTAAAAGGAAACTGTTCTTGAGGACATCATCTTCTTCCTTGCATCAGCCTATGATCGCTGTCTCTATTGCCTACTACAGAGATTCTTAAAACTGCACCTCTTGCAGTGTCTCGAACACGGCTTTCCATACTTGGCTGGAGCTCATCATGAATATATTAATTACTGTCCTTTGCATCCCTCATTTAAACTTTCTTTCATCATGAGGCATATGGGAAACAGACTTTGTAGGTGGCTGTTGGGTTGACCTGCACTGCTCCTGTTTTTTGTTTTATTGGACTTTCATCTCCCCAAATCCATCTCCCGTATTTCACTATTGATTATATTTTACTAAAAGGAAGGGCTATCCTTTTGCTCTTTCTCACTGTTGTAGAAAACAGAATATCTTGGTCCGTGGCTGAAGTCATCTTATTCACATATGCTAGCATGTCACATTAAGGAAAGACACAATGCAAGGATAAGGAGAACACCACCCAGAAAAAGTGCTAAATTAGAAAAGTGGGTGAGCTATCAGGACCAGTCCTTTTAGAACCAATGACACCTGGCACTATTTCTTGCAATAGAATTTATTTCAGGATTATTTTTATTAATTGTTTTTTCAGTTTCATTGTCAGTGCCCTGAAATATCTATCTCCAGTGTTCATGAGAGGAAATTATTTTGTGGTTTAGAGTTGGCATACAAATCTGGAAGTTAAACCAGACTGGTAGTTAAGCAGCTCTTGAAAACTACACTGCTTTCAAATCATATGTTAGCAGTTCAGGTAAGCATTGTTGGGGTTTTATTTGGGGTAGGAGAAGTAGGAGAAGACCAGCAGTGGAAGAAATTTTAATTGTAGATTTGATTTATGCCCACTTCTCCCAGTTTTCTGGGAGGAAACTGGTGAAACTCCCTTTAATGTATTTTGAGGATGGGGCACCCCGTCTACTTCTGAGATTGCACAAAGCCCTTCACTAAAACCCTTCATTGTCATTTCTCCACTGGTCCCTTGATGAGAACTTCACATTATTCCTGATTGCTGTTGTAGTCTGAAGTAGCTGTATGTATTATTTCTTGTAAGATTTATAGTTCTGGTTGGTTGGTTTTTGGGGTTTTTTTCTGGCGTTTTTTCTAATTTTATTTTATTTTTTCATTTTCCCTATGTGTATGCATCATTACAGACATAGGCTCTTCTTTTATAGAGAGTCGGTATCCACTCTGAGCCTAACATTACAATCATATACTAATTTTTAGGTGCTTTATTTAAGTGTGTTTCTCAAGTGCACTGGCAAATTTCACAACCCAGTGAAGTAGCACAAGCGTCTAGGAACTATTTTAACTATTCCAGCAAATGCCATAAGCCAAATCCTATTCTGTTTTATACCAGCGTAACGTAGATGTTACGGATTTGCTGGTCTAGCATGGATTTACATTAATGTCATGGACATTGCAAAATTATGCTGCTACTAGATTAAGCATACTAATAAAATAGAGCACAAAGCAGAAATAAAATCTCTCAGTGTTATTTTAACATTTTTTACTAATAAATGCAAATACTAATGATGGGCCTGTTTTATGAAAAAAAGGAAAAGCCAAATAAAAACAATTCAGGCATTTTCTTACTTTTTTAATTAAAATGTGTTTTGATAGAGCTTTGTTGTGCCGACAGTGCTTTTAAAATAGCCCTCACAAAACAAAAAATCAACTTCTAGTTTCTTTTTTTTTTGATTTACTGCCTATGCAAATCCAAGGTTGGAATAATTTTTTTCTTTTTTTTATGGTGGAGAAAGAACTTAATGGCGCATATGACATTGGGCTTTACTGGAGTTTAATTATCAGAGGGATGATCTGTTGCTCTTCTGTGTCAAGCAACTCAGCATTTGTTTAGTAGCAGGAGAGAATGCATCAGCTATGCCTTCCCCAACAGGTGGGCAGCCGAGAGGGCTGCTGAGTTTCCTCTTGGACTGTGACAGGTGAAAAACGCTATTTAATGAGTTTTCTTCCCAGTCAATTAGCAGACAGAGGGAGCTTTCCCATCTGTGCCTGACACAACCAGGGTTTGTCAGTAGCCACATTTCCTTTGTGAGAGTGATTGGCAATTCATAGACCGGGGTAATGACAGTGACTTTGCTAGCTGCCCTGTTCTCACTAACTGCTCTTATCTGTTTAGTCTCAGGGATTTATTTTTTTATAAATAAATACTTTCCACTAGTGAAAAAGAGCAATGTAGGAGAAGGGTTCTCACTAGGACAGTGGGGTGATGTATGTGGGCAAGAGATGTCTTGCAGTAAAACAAAGAGAAAACCAACCAGCAGTTCCCAGGCTGTACTTATTATCTGTGCATGTAAAGTATCAATGAGATATGCATGTTAATTTGGATTGCTTACTATCTGCCTTATTTCTGACTACTACTGGTAGTAGTCAGAAGCGTGTTATACCCACATTGACAAAATATGCATAAGTCTTTCTGAAGTCTTTTAATCTTTTTCCCACCTTTTCCTTTTCAGGGTACCCTAATAGACAAAATTTCAGTCTGACACTGAAAATCTAGTAGACTACAATTCATAAGAACGTAATGTGCTTTCCTCTCTGCAAATTCTCCTCCTAATTTAGACAGAATTTTTTAATTGTGTATTTTATTCCTTCCTAGACTCTATTAATCCATCTAATGCACAGACTTCAAATTTCTTCACACATCAGTTCTGCTGAAGTAATGGAAATTAGAGTACATTAACATATCTCATCCTTTTGGTGATACATTATATTTGCTTGCAGTGATACATAGAATTTTCACAGAGAAAAGGGCAAGATGGGTAGCTCTGCTTTCTGTACAGCAAATCAAAATATCTTTGCAGGTTTTCCTGGAAAGTAAGGCTCTTATAAGTATATAGCATTTGGCTAAGAATCTATATATTGGATGGCATTCAGTTGCCTGGTAGCAGTATTGTTCTGGTTACCTACACCCTTAGTATTTATTTTTCACTTTCCAAAACCTAATTTTGTCTTAAAACCTACTTGGGCAATTTTATTTCATATGTTTTATTGTGGGTTTATAAACTAGCATAAATACAGTTTTGAGTAGAGGGAATTGCTTTGGGTTTCTTTTTCTTTTATTTTAAATCTTCAATTCTGTGAAATACAGCTGCCTTGGGGATTCCTTTGAAAAACCTGATAATGAATGTAAGATGTGAGTGACTGGTGTGTGATTGTGTTGATGTTTTCCCTTCTCTTGAGCCCAGTTTGAAATTCAGCTCTGCACAGCAGGGATTGTCCTCAGCCACATATGACTATTTTGAGGATTGTGTGCTCGAGTAGCTGTGCAGGCTTTGGGCAACTGGCAGCAGTTTGTCATGGCTGCCTTTAGGCTAGTAAACCCTGGGGATTTTAATCCCTGTCCCTCTCTGTCGATCAAGTCTGTTTCACTTTTTAATGTAATATAATATATTTTCAAACAAATGATGTTCATTCTACAGTAGGTGCAAAAATACCAAAAGGCAAAATGCATTATGTAGGGGGTTTACCTATTTTCCCTTGGCTGTGTCACTGAAAATTATTTGCCCTGTGATATAATTGTTCATATTTAAATCATCAAGCTCGCTTGCCTGTTTTCTCATTGTTTTATTTTCATTGAGTACTTTGATGCTGTGAATCCTGGCTGCATTTAATTCATTATAACCATGTGAAACTAAACCCTGAATGTCTTCCAAATGAATATTATTTAATTTTCTTTGGCATTCACACAAGCAGCCTCTTTGCCAGCTGAGTAGTAAGTACAGACATGTTTTTCACTTCTGTGTGACGTGGTCAGATTTTAGTAATTTCCAAATTACTGAATATGATGTTCTGAATATTATTATAAATCTTTTTTCCATCCTTGTAGTACCACAATGCAAAAAATAAAGAATAAATGGTGGTAGCAGTTTTCTCAGTGCTGTACAGCACGAAAAGGGACCTTTCACACTTAATAGCCAAGTACATAGATCATCAGACATACCAAGTATGCAGGAAGCATAGTTAGATGTCTATTTGTGACACATTCTAAAAATAATATATATATATAATATGGAAAAAGGAAAGACATTCATATGGCTTTATGTATACAGCTATTCAATCACAGAACCTTACACTGTAGTGTTGACAGGACTTCTGAAACTCCAAGTGACTTAGTGTGGTGGTTTAGCCCTGGCTGGTGGCCAGATGCCCACCAAAGTCAGTCTATTACTCCCCCCCCTTAGTTGGACAGGGGAGAAAATACATATTAAGAGGCTCAGGAGACAAAATAAGGACAGGGAGAGATCATTCTGCCAGCAATGACATGGGCAAAACAGACTCAACACAAAGTGAAGAAGAGAGAAACTACCTAATTTATTACACTACACTACAAAGAACAGTGAAAACTGGAGTTGGGAGTGCAACCAGATCTTAAAACAAATGCAACCAGAGCTTAAAACACTTTCCCTCCACCACTCCCTTCTTAGCAGACTTCAGTCAGAATTTTGCTCCCTTCTTCCTCCCCCTGCTCTCAGTACAGGGGGCGCAGGGACTGGAAAAAATGGGATTCTCGGTTACTTCTTCATGAGCTGTTTTCCTCTTCCAGATCTTAAAACACCTTTAACCTCCCTCCCCACTCCCTTCTTAGACTTCACTCTAGTCATGATTTGACTCCCTTCTTCCCCCTGATTGCAGCACAGGGGGGCAGGGACTGGGAGATGGGGTCTTCAGTCAGTCCCTTGCAAGTTGGTTTCTTTCTCAGTCGGGGGGAGGCGGGGGGGGGGGGGGGGGGGGGAGCATTCATTCCACACCCTCCCCTTGCTGCACCGTGGGGTCTCACCCACAGGAGATAGTCCTCCATGAACTTTTCCAATGTGAATCCTTTCCCACTGGGCTTTATCTCTTTTTCACAGTGTCTCTCAGTCCCAGTCCTCCACGGGATTCCAAGCCTCCCCCCCCAGCAAACCTGTTCCGACACAAATATTTCTCTCTCATCTCTGTGTCTCTGATTCTCCTCATGGCTGCAAGTGCTGGCAGGGGCTTGTTCCAACATGGGGTCACAGCATCTTCTCTGTGTCTCCACCTGCTCCATCCAGCTTGGAGCCCCTCCACGGGCTGCAGGTGGGGTCTCGGCCTTTTCCATGGGTTTCTTCACAGGCTGCAGGGGCATCTTTCTCTCTGGCACCTGGGTCGCTTCCTCCCCCGCCCTTCTCCAGCCTTGGTGTGTCTGCACAGCTCATTACATCTTCTCTCTCCCTTCTCCGGTGGCAAAATGCAGCTGCTTCCAGGTTGTTTTCTCCTATATGTGATTCTCAGAGGCGCTCGACTATCTCTTGGGCTGCGACTTTGGCCTTGAATTGCTCGTTGTTTATAGTTTAGGCTGGCAGAAAACTCTAACTGCTGCTTAAAGAAACCATCTCAGCAGCACAGCCTCACAAAACTGCAACACTTAGTTTTTATGTTAGACTTTTTTTTTGTCCCTTGTTCCTTCTGGGGCAAATCAGTGAATTTGGTTTGAGGTCTCTATAGGTAATTCATACTACAAAGTTGGAATTTTGTTTTCCCCAAGTTGGAAATTGAAAACAAGTTAGAAACAAACTGAGGTCCAATATAATTGATTTCAGGGTGAGGTCTGATATGGTGGGGGAATTAATGTGGCTTTCAAAGGCTTTTTTGATTGTTAAAATCATACAACTCTTTTAATGTCAGAAAGGAATAGGCAACCAAGAAGTCAAAGGTAGCTCAGAGTGAGCTGATGAAACTGTGCAGCAAACTGCGGTGTGCTAGAAGTAAACCAACACCCCCATCCTCTGCGGGCTTCTCTTAGCAGGAATAGGCATAGAGGGTGGGGTTTGGCAGCATTTTTTTTTTGTAAAGAAAAGAGCAATGTAGTTTCTGTTCTGTGGCACCCTGATTGTTTTTACAACACATGAGGCTTTTTTTCCCTATCTTTTTGGGGTTATTACTCTATTCTAGAAAGATGAGTTTGAGGGATGAGGGGTTTTGGGGGGGTTTTCTTGGTTGTGTGGGTTTTTGGTTTTTGTTTTTGGTTTTGTTTTTTTGTGGTGCTTTTGTTTGTTTGTCTGGGTTTTTTTTTAATGAAATGCAGGATCATCAGTTGAGGGATTTCCCTCCACTACAGCAGGTTATGTGATAAGCAACAGCTTTCATGATAGGATGGTATGGCTAATGTTTGCCTGTCTCCTGCCTTCCTATTGAGTCTGAGAATGACCAAGTCCCTAAATCATTGCTTAAGAGAGGCAAATGGTAAAACTCCTTCATAATATACTTAGAGACTTTGTTCAGAATATAGAGGTCATCTTTTGATGACGATTAATGTGAGTCCTGTGGTCACTATAGTAAATGTGTTCCTATGAAAGGAAATCTGCCCTTCTGCTCACTTTGTTTTTTCCAAGAGGGTTTGAACACAGAGGAACTGCAGGCTTTGCTGCATGTAATTGAGTGATATGAACATCAGTCCAAAACAGGAATCAAATGGGAAGCCAAAGAATCCAAAGATAAAATGGCAGTGAGTCCTGATAGATGAACAGGAAAAGGGAAATGGAGGAAAGAGTTAAATCTTGTGGAATTTTGGAGACAGCTCTTGTATCATATTTCAATATGAAAGTATGTTAAATACAACGTACTGTAGTTGTCCTTCTTGTGTTCTGTGAGTCTGACCAGACATTTGACTTGTAGAACCCCTGGTTCAGCTTGCCAGCCTGAGAGTAGAATTTACTGAGGGACATGCTTAAATGTATCTACATTTCTTGTAGTCATATTTTTTGGGAAGCCTCTTTTTTCCCTTGTAATTTCCATGCTGTTATTACTCCATTACCTACTCGGTCACCTAAACACTGTGCATCCTGTGAGACTTTGACCTGCTATTCATCAGCCTGGCAGACTCCCACAGTACAATTACAGAATGCATGAGGGAGGTTTAAAAACTATCTGGTCCCCTAGTTTTTAACATTTTTCACATATGATTAACTAATAACTGTCTCAAAATGCTGCTGTAAGCACCATCTTCATATTCCACCAGAGATTTGCTCTCAGGAGAACAATGAGACATTTATGGTATTTGGGTGGGAGGGAGATTAGAAAGTGTGAAGTAACTTCTTACTCATAAACTCTCAATAAATTATCTTTTCATTTCCTAATAAAACACATAGTTTCAATAAAGATGTATATTAGTGGATTGCCAGAAAATGGCACTATAATTCTAGTTGTTACTGAAGGATAATAATGAAATAATCAGGCGCTTTTGGAATTGTTTCTCACAAATCTTTGGATCTTTATTTGCGAGGATTCTAGTACTGAGCCCTTTCATTTATATTCCCCATTCATCATTTCATTTTCATTAATTCAAAACCTCAAGTTACTGAATTGCAAAGCCTGGTTTTGTTTTCATTTGAATTGCAGAACATTAAAAAAACAGTGTTACGTTATACTCAGGTGGCAGTGCCATTTTTCTCCTGAAAATAGATGACCTACAGCACAAGACCCAGATCTTCCTCAGTAAAAAAAAAATATAATGTACTGCCCTGCCCCCCTGCTGCTTTTGCAATCTTGGCTTACATGGAAGATATGGTCACAGTGTTACTTTCTGTAACATTCTAGGTAATGGCCCTTCTGCTTAGCCTTCCTTACCTTTGGCATACTTTTCTGGAGAGCTCCCTAGACTGTATAAATTTTATGTGTGGAAAAATAATGAGAGTGGTGGATGCTATGAGTGTTAGAGACCTCTTTCGATCTCTGAAATTCCACGTTCTGTACATACAGCTACATGGATGTGAGATGATTTGGGCACAAGGATGTTAGGACAGCTCACAAGCTTCTGCAGTTCAAAAGATTGGCTTTTTTCTGGTTGTCTTTCTGGTGCTGCAGCATCGTATTTGTTCAACTCATGTCTTGTGGCTTTGAAACTCATCAGGCTTAACCTTGGGAATGGAGGTAGGATTACCTTTACAAATGGCAGTACCCAGTCAGCTGCGTGCTGAGCAGCTGGGGATTCTTTCATCAGTGACTCTGCCCAGTGTGTTTTGAGGGGTGTGTGGTAGCTGACTGATCTCTGGATATCTTTCTAAATAGTGACCATTTCAGATAGACAGAATACATTTGACAAAATGCATACTTTTCTAAGGCAAGTTCAGCCAACTGATCTTTTTTTTCCTTGTATTTATGAATTTCAAAGTATATGGTCAGAGTTCATATAGCTGATTAACTACTTGTTAGGAAAAACTTGCATGGAATTAGTCATGTTTCTACTCTTGCTTCTTTCATTGCAATAAAAAATGAGAGATGCACTATGTGGATGGCATACTCAAGGCAATGGCTTGAGGAAATGGTCACCAATGAACACCATTGCATTTATCAGCCTTAGAAAAAAGGATAATAATCAAGATGTGAGATGCTGTAGGCTTGTGTAAGTATTGTAGCCATGTGGATGGATACAAACCAGCCCTACCTTTCTTCTCCCACCAATGCAGACAGCTCATTCTACCTCCTTTTACTTCCACTAGTATCTCAGTTTGTCATGGAACTAGAAAAAAAACCTAAATCCTAAACAACAAAACCCAAACAAAACAGAACTCCAAAAGTGAAGCTGAAACTCGCAAATCTACAAGTACTATACTGAAGTACAAAGAACTAGAAACTATTTTGCTGTCCTATCTCTCTGTGCTTACATGAAAAGTAATTCTCTGTAAAAATATGTGGTTTCGGGTTTTTTTTTCAATTTTAAATAAAATGTTGTACCAATTATGAGGTCTCCTATTCAGTTTTCTTAATTTGTAATACAATGCATATTTATAAACCAGTAATACATATTTATAGATTGCTTCTAAGGCAGCAAGTATTCCACAGTTTGTATAGAAAATAGTTCATGGGGCTCTGCTGTGTAATTTTCAGAGCCTGTGGAAAAGTAACAGTATCTGTGACCTTCTTTTGAAGAGATACGGCTTTAGCAGACTTCACCATTAAATTAAAGAAAAATATAACATGCCTGTATTGCTACCAAGGCTTTGCTTTTGAAACATGGCAGGAATTTAATTGCAGTGAAATAGATTTTTTTGTTGTTATGATGATATTTTTCCCTTTCCTCCCCAAAGCACAAAGAATGGAGGAGGAGCAGTGATGTTGGTAATCTGTAGCCTTCCCACTCACAACATGTGGTAGCATCCCTTGCGTTTAGGAGGGAACCTGTAGGCTAAACAGAAACATTGCTCTGTATTTTGGGGTATGAAACTGTGCTCTGGTAACTGGGGGAAGAGGGATCAGAGCATCCTCTAAGCAGTGACATTGGCTTCCACATTCTCCTGGAGTAAGTCAACTCTGCTGTATTATTTTATTCACCCAGCACAGGATATAGCCCTTGATTTTTGTGGTCCCAATTAAGCAGAACTAAGCTTGTGAATCAGAAGCAATCATTTTTCATGCATGTCTTTGTGGCTGTGTATTTTAGAAGGAGTTGGACAAAAAAACAACCAAAGGGCAAAATATTCAAGTCCCTAGGAAGTTGTCATGGGAAGGAGTTTTCTGCTTTTTAGAAGCAGATAGAAATAAGGAGGAGTCATTTCCTCAACTTAAAATGTTCTGCCTTTATAGCATAAGGTTACTGATCGCTGTAACTTTTGTGTTCCTCTACCACAAGGAAAACTGGGGTTGTCAGTGTTCTCCATTGATTCCTGCTTGTAGCATGATCATCTCTGCCTCGGGGCTGGTTCAGCACCAACAGCTGGTCTCCCTTGTATATAGGAGTTAATCAAAGATGTGGATTACTGTGGGTTTTAGTTGTTCAGAATGCACGTTTTCTGTCAGGTGAAACAAAGTTCACACAGGACTTTAAAAAAGCTTTTCCTCTTACAGGATGAGGAATACACGGCACATGTCATTAGAGGGAACTGGGCACTTCTGTTTCTGTGGAATCTTACACTGAGCGAATGGAGAAAGTGAGAAAGATGAAAGCCTATTTCTTCACCTCTGCTCATCTCTAATTTTGAGTCTTATAATGTTCCAGCTTCATGTTGGGACAAGTCTAGACCTCACAGTGATTCCTCCTATTCCTTTTGCCCTTTTTTCATAATTTCCCTGCACCTACACATGCTCAGGTTGGGAGTCCTGCAGTTCAGGCACAATCTTTGTGACTAACAAGGCCCAGTGCTGATGGGAATCTCCAGCTGCCTTGTTACTGCTGCACCAAAGGAGATAGCAATAGGACTATAAGGCATTTTTTTTTGTGTGTGTGTATATATATATTCTGAAACCTTGTATATCTGTTAAATCTAGAAAATTTTACCTTTTAAGTTCTATTTTTGTGATTTTTTTTTCTATATTCTTTTTATTGTTACTGTAATGATAAGTACTTACACTAGTTTCACAGAGGCTTTGGTACAGTACTGCAAAACTGTTTGAAGTGCAAAGAGAAAGTCTTTAAAATGGATCTGAAATTTACAGGTGCACACAATTCTTTTGGTAAAAGGATTGGTTTCTATTCATCTTTATCAGGGTCCCAAATAGTGAGTTTGCAAGATATTCCAGCTTTGAATATTCTTAGCAGTATTAAAGTTAAGATTTGTTTCAGTAAGTCATATATGGAGATTACTTTGCTTAGCTAATTTTGGAGGAGAACTGAAGATATCATTGTGGTTTTGCGGTTGTACCCCATGGTCCTTGCTGTCTAGAAATAAGCAAGGGCCTTCATGCTGAGAGGAAGAAGAAAGGAGCTTTCTAATGAAAATTCCAGCGAACCACAGTCACTGTACTTTCCTCAGAGGACATAAGTGGAAGATAATATTTCTTCCCAAAATTTACAGTCTGTCGTATGTGGCTGATGATTATAGACAAAAGTAAGAAACCGCACAACAAACTAAAACTACATAATTTAATATCCTTGACTGCAGCAGTAACAATTTGATGGATCTGAAAATAAAATTTCCGTTCTCAGAGCTTGGCACACAGTCTGGGAGCACAATGCCTGATATTAAACCGATGGCTAGTAAACTGTGCAAGGTAGACTAAGCTGTGATTCTCAGCAGCGCTGCAGGTATTGGCATGCAGACAGGCAGAGAGCTGAGGGCTATCTTGAAGGGAGCATGTATCCCTGCCAGTCAGCAAGGGAATTCATAGTAGCACTGAGGAATAAGAGAGAAAGACAGGTGGCAGGTACTTTTTGTTTCCTATCACTTTCAGGGGAAAAAATATTGTTAATATTTCGAGTGGTCTGTACACAAGTTTTGTATGTTTAAGATCTCTTACAGGCAGTAAGAAGGGATTTCTGCTCTTTCTCTCTTCCTTTTTACTTTGTGAGTCTGTTGTGTGTAGCAAGAATGAAGAGTTTTATAGTATCAGAAAATGTACAGTGAGCTTATGGCGCCAGTGCACTCCAGATAACCAGCCAATACAATACAATTCTCTGCGGAGAATGACGTGTTTTCCATTGTCACTGTGCTTTCTTAAGGCTTGGTGACTTGTAGTAGCAGCGCTATATGGACCTCATTTCCATTTTAAACTATTCACTTTAGTGTTGGCAATTCAGCAAGGTTAGTTAGTCTTAATGGTCATATATGCTCTCTCACCCTCTCTGTAATGTTGTCATACATCTTTTTGCTTAGTGTTTTCTATTTGTGCTTTTGGGTGGGGATCCTGTGACCTAGTCGTCTGTGGTGCACACATCTACATGTGAATTCAGCTGCCTTTGCAGTTCACAGAAGTGGTTCTTGGAGAAAATGATTCACATGTTCATTCTCTGACGGATGTCTATAGCTGGCCAGGTGAATCACAGCCCAGAAATGCCCTTCTCTCACGGCGAGTCTAGGCGGCTAGCCAAGATGTGGATGTCTGCGTTGCAGAAGTCTGAAGCTGTGTCCTTAAAATAAAATGTGATTGCTTTCATTTCCTGAACAATGCAAACTATGGCATTCTAAAACTACTAGGCTATTTAGGTAATTGTGCAAAAAACCTGTTTACTTTCAGAGTCTGAATTTAAGAAAATAATTTAAAATTATTATTAAGAGTATGGGAAAGCACATTTATTTAAAATGATAGCTAAATAATATTGGAGTTTCCTTTATTTGTTTGATTTTTATGAGAAAAATAGGACCTGTATCTTATGTAATATGCACAAATTGTTGCATATTATAAGGAATATGTTGTAGGCACAGAGAAACTTTTGTTCAGTGACTGTAAAGGCAGATGCTCCCTCTAGTGCCTAAGACTATTTTCTTGTAATGGCAGTAGGTTTGTTGTGCTTTCTGCCATGTTTTAGTAGACACTTGCTTGAGTCCTTCAGGTATTGATCTTAAAACAGGTAATATGAAATGGGAGTAGCCTTTGGTGTTGTATGCCTCCTGCATCTTTCCCTTTGTGTGTAGCAGAGGGAGTCAGATAATGCATTAGGATAAAACATATGGGAAAGTTAATCTAAATATATTCTAATTTATGTGAGGTTTTTTATAGACTGTCAGTCAGTAAACTTCCTTCTAATTGAACATAATCTTGGAAAACCCTGGTACTTGTGAGCGTTTTTGTACCCAAGGAGGGTTCATTGTGCCTGTGAAACATGACAGACTTAAAAAGTACATGCACACTAGTCTCAAATTCAGGTCTTTGTTTCCCTTTTGATGTTTTTGCTAGCTGATATTCTCAATAGGGCTATCAAAGGTAGAAGACTAAAGTTGTATGACATGTTCTAAACAAATATGTAGCATCACTGTGTATAAAGAAGAAATCCCTGAACTATCTAAACAGCCACATATGCTGTTTAGTAAGAGGGTGTATACTATACTAGTATATATAGATCTATACTAGTATCTGGGAGGAGGAGAAGGGAGAGTGGAGTACCTTTGTATGCCACGTGAGATGCCTGAGGATGCATATCCTCCTTGCTGTTTGGCTGTGGCTGCATTCATCCTGGTGCATGGTCCTTTCTAAAGGCAGCTTTCCGATGCCATGTGTGTTCTAAAGGTTTTTATATGTTATTTTTAAAAACGCACATTCTACAGTTTTACTTGTGTCTGTAAATTATACCTAAAAAGAAATTCTGTTAGAAATTGTATGTGTAGGGGAAAAGTGCGTATGAATCAATGTATGTTCCTAGCAACATTCTGTGATAAATTGTAAAATCCAAGGTAATGAATAGTACTGCAGCGATGCATTGCCTGCACCATTATTAAGCCCTGGTAGATGTGACAGCAGAGGGTTTTAATGTGATTTGAGGGAAGAGAATAGGTAGGTGTTTCTGAAGAAATGCACCAATTCTTTGTAAACAGAGAAGGCCTACTGGGACATGTGAAGGTTGGAGGACACCTGGGGCATAGTGATCATGGGATGACAGAATTCTCAGTTCTAGAAGTGAGGAGGGCAGTAAATAGAACAGCCACCTTGGACTTCCACAGGGCAGACTTTGGACTATTCAGAAGGCTGGTTGATAAAGCTCCGTGGAAGACAGTCCTTAAGGCCTATCATTGGAACAGGCTGCCCAGGGAGGTGATTGAGGCACTGACTCTGGATGTATTTAAAAGACCAGTAGATGAGGTGCTCAGGGATATGGTTTAGTAGAGGATAGGTATGGTTGGACTTGATATCCAGTCTTGTGATTCCATGAAATTTCTCCCAAGTATCATGGTGAGTGAATATTCTTGTCCTTTGTATTTATCCTGACTGAGAACTGTCTGAAATGGTGAGCTTTTCATTTGAGGAGTTTTCTGTTATTTTCCTAAGTAGCCTGTGTCCCTTCTTCCCTCCCTTTCCTTCGCCCAAGGAAAAGAAACAGAAGAGTCGATTGCAAAGGCTTTGTGACATCAGCCTTCAAACCTCCCAAAATATATAAATATAAGTAAAATACATGTTCTACTCAGTGCCCTGAGAATATCAGTAATATTTTTCAATGTGTAGTTTGCTTTTATACAGCTGAGAGTGACACAGCACAATTTGAAATAGCAGCCAGCAGCAGCCTCTCTTCTTTCCTGATCTTTGAATCTTCCCCTTTCCCAGGAAGTGGGAGTGAGGAGGTGTCCATGTATTAAGTCTTTCTTTTCAACATACCAAGGCAAAGTATAAGAAAAAGTAACTGAAAGTAATTACCTTTAATAGATGGCATTTTAAAGTTGTCTGAAACTACAGCTAAGTACCAAAAAAATCCCCAAACCAGCAACTTGTTACAATTGTAATGGATTGTGTACTAAAAGTTTCTTTCTCAACATTGCCACTGGCAAAGCCATTTGCCTGCTGTAAAGAGTCCTTTTCTCCTTGTGGTGGCATTTTATCAGCATTAGTGGGTATGACAGTAAACAGCAAAATCATGTTGTTTAAAAGCTAGGCTCCACTACAGATAACCCCTCCATGAAAAGGATGCTTCTTAGATTACCTCTCTTAAATTCTGACAAGATATGTTTACATCCTATTTGATGTCTCCATATGCCTTTAACCACTTGGAAGTTTAAATGCTGTGCAGTTACTCTTTAGTTTCCAGCTGTGCATTGTAGATTTTGTGCAGTAAAATGTTCCACTTATCTGCTTCAAAATTACTAGGTAGGCTAACTGCTTAGCTGAGTCTACGTTTTATTGTGGGTTTTTTTGGGTTCTCAATGACCTTCTCAAGAAGGGCACATCTTTCCTAGGAGGGGAACTTAGCCCCTAACGTTTTTATTGTGTGCTACATGGTTACCTTTGCTGAGGTTCTCTCAAGAGAAATGGTGTTTCTTGGCAATTGTGATACAATGTCGGTAGAGGCAAATACGGTTCAACAGTGTCATATTCAGGAATTTTAAAGATCAGGTAACATGTCAACATCCTGAAATACAGTATGGAAATGATAACTCATGAGGATACTGTTTGCATGCAAACATCACATTTCTTTTCTTTGAGGAAACGGGAAGGAATTTATCCATCATGAACATTTGCATTCCTGCTTCAAAGAAAAGGGGTTTTTCTTCAAGCTGTGTTGAGTCAGCAGGATGTAGCCCATCCCTACAGTTCCCTTCTTGCTGCTTCTTCCCTCTAAAACTATAGCAATTAGCTGATAACCTGTTGGAATAGCAAATGATTACTCCCCCTCCTGCTGGCTCTGCTTAAGAAGAAAAAAAAAAAAGAATTTGGGTATAAAATGCTGAATTACCTCCTTTTTAAATCTGATGATCAGCCGATGTGTATCCAAATTGAAAATATGGCTGCTATTTCAGAAATGTTTAATGAAGAAGACTTTTTATTTTAATCCATCCTTAATATTGTTTTATAACCATTGCTGTTGCAGAACCAAGATGCTCAGGCTTGTGATCTTACATCTGTTTCTGCTCTACTGCATATGATTAGTTTTGTGCTTCTTAGTTAAAATTGTGATGTTCATTTAGAAATTACTAAGAACAGAAGTGCACAGCATGATGCTGCACTGATTCAGTTATTATAATTTCTATGAGATTCAAACTATAACAAGATTTTTAGATTTACAGTTTCGGTTTTATTAGTAAAGGGTGAAGACTGCACTGCGATTCTGAAAAAAATGCATTAGGGTTTTTTTTTGTCCTATATGGTAGTTTATCAGGTAAGTATAGGAGAATATCATGTAACTGAATATATTTTTTAAAAATTAATATTTCAGTAACAATTCCTTGGAGCTATTTTATTTTTGCTTCCCCAGTCCTGGGAATGTCTGAGCAGTGGGGCACTGACCTGACCTGTAATTCTGTCATGAATTCAGGTGCCATCATAGCTATTCTCTTTTGTATTGCTGCTGAAGTTCAACCAAGACCTTGACCATTTATATATCATGTAGAGATTTTTTTGTCACTTAGATTTTCTTTTGTTAAAAAAGGTGTCTTTTGTCATTCTTTTAAATGGTAGAATTCTTAATGTTTTCTTCCAGTCCTGTTGTTCTGTCTTCCCTGAACCCATTTGTACTCTGTATGAAAGCTTATTTTAATATGATGCAACATGAGGGCAGAACTTGGCTTGGTTTCATTTAATTTTATTAATGACCTATTTGACAGAGTTTGCAGTTAGCCTTTTTATAGATATAAATTCATACCTTGCATTTTATATCTTTTTATTTCATCTAGATTTTATCAGGATAGATCTAGTGGAAAATCTTGTCTTTGACAAAAGATGTTAAGATGCTAAAGCTACTGCCCATATCAGACCTGTAGTTTCTGTAAAACGAGGTAGCCATAATAATGAAACAAAACCCCATTAAACCCTTGCCGTTACCCTAACATTCCTAACTTTAAACTATAAAATAGAGTCATTGCTAATTCTCTCATTTTTCTTTTGTAACAGTTTATCATATCAATAATCTCTTTTACACCATTCATCTGACATGTGCTACCAGGGTTATCTTTCAAGTGTAAATCAAGCTTTTGGAAAGGTTCCAGAATATATCACAGTGTGATATATGTCATTGTACAAACACGTTGGCCAAGCTTACCTCAGTATAACTCTAGTGAATTGGAAGTACAAGCCACTGTGTCCATGTATTTCCAGTAGCTATTTTTCCTTTTCACACTTCTGTGATAGTCAACCTGCTTATCTTGTATTCTTTTCTCCGATTTGTATGCTCTTTCTCATTTTCCATCCAAGTGTTACAGTGCTGTATGCGCTTTCCTGACAGCCAATTAATTGGCTAGCTCTTCTCACAGCCAAGAATAGAGGTAGCAGTTCTACATAGACCCCTCATGTCCATTGATGTGTACAGCAGACATCCTAAGAATGGGGACACATTTCCCTGGTCTTGTGGCTGCATGCTGTTCACATCAATTTCCCATTAAAAGGTAATTTAAAGGTATAGCCCCAGGCAGACTCAGGAGAGAGTTATAAAAAGAGTTTAATTAACAGTTCAGAGTAATATAATCTAAGGTTGAATAGTCTGTAACCAGCTCATTTTTTTGTTCACATTTGTCATTTCCTTTACTTGCAGATTAGAGGAGATTTCCTTGTTTGGTAAAGAATGCAATGAAATAAGTCTTCGAAGAAGCTTTGTTGTACGTGTCCTGGAGCTAGATCACAGCGTTATCACCAGCTTTAAACCTGCCACTGCTTATCTCCTCGCTGCATTAGCTCACCTCTTCTGGTCAACACTTTTTTAAGGGAAGAGATTCAAGTCACCTCACAGTTGGGCCCTTGGTGCTTTTTGAAAGCTTTACTGCTGTTCAAAAATGTGTTTAGCCCAACTTGTTCCAAAATCCTCTAAGGAAATAGCTATTTTCATGTGGGGAAAAAAATGGTAGAAAATGGAGCTAGCAGAGATACAGGAGGCTTTGTATTCTTTGTCTCTCTTTCCTCCCCTTGTTGGTTGTTTTTTTGATGAAACTTTCTTTGCAGCGGTTTTGTTTCTATCTTTCTTTTTCTTTTCCTTTCTCTCTCTCTCTTTTTTTTTTTACCACTTTCAGTGTTTTAGTGTTGTGCCCCTTTCTGCACACATCCAGCCAAGCTGAATATAGCAGGATGTGTTACTTTACATGACTCCTAACAGCCTTAAAACCAGAATGATTTTCTGTCATGCTGGCTTGACCTTTTCCTGGAAAAATTTATTGCCTAAAAGAAGAAAAAGAAAAAAAAAAATACACCACGTGTAAGGGGATCTGAAGTACTCTCTTCCTTGAAGGCTAAAGATATACAGTACTTGCTGTCATTTAAACGTCTACCTACCTAATTCATTCTAAAATGCCAGCTACAAGTGCAACAATTTGTGGATGTGGGATACCTTGCGTATTTGGTGCATTAGGCCTACAAGCCTAACAGTTTTATTCCCCAACAGAAATCAGTCTTGCTTGCTTAGATCTGCCTCCTTTTCTCTTCCAGTGCAAAATATGTAGACTTTTTCAAAAACTTTTGGTCTTCACACAGATCACCTCTGAGGAATAGAGTGGAAGCAGTGACTGACCTCATGTTTTGCCCTGTGTCCTGGTATGTTAAATCATTCTGGAATTAAATGCAGCTACGCTGGGATGCATTCTGCACAAGTTAAATAAGTCTGACTTGTCAAGTATTGAGTTTGTTTTGATTGCAGAGAAAATCAGATGAGGCATAGTTTGATCTTTATTCTTTTGTGTGCCAACTTTTTAAGTACGTTATGACAGTTTAAAAAAAAAGAAGCAAAATAGGAATTTTTTCATATGATTGACAGAAAGACCCCTTAAGAAATGTTCAAAGTGACTACCTCAGTGAAAATTGTTGTGGAGCTAAATCAGCTTTTGCAGTATCTAATTAACACTGCCATAATATCCAGATAGTTTAATTACCATTCTGCTTCTCCCTCCAGTTGCTGTGTCAGGTAGGAACAAAAGTTAACATGCACCTTCCATAATATTCATCAAATCTGTTAATTTTCATCATGCTCTCACAATAGAAAACCGTGGAGGTGATCAACATAAATTTTAACTACAGCCATTCTCAGGGCTTAGTAAGCTTATGAGACAAATGTTAACTTATACATGTCTATTTCAAACACATGGTGGGCTTATAACTGGGGAATGGTTTGGGGGTGGGTTCTGTCTTGTAAGGCTGAGACTAACCAACATTTTTCAAGCAAGCCCGAAAAACTCCAGGGTGCTGACAACAGGGATTTTCCAAAGTGAGCATAACCCAAGCAGGCTTGATGTTCGGTGCCAGGAAAATCTGACTTCAGGGGTCTCTAGCATACATGAGTTACAGGGAGTTGGTGAAGGAAATTAAAAATAATTTTAAAAGAGCTGTATTTCTCAGTTGTTGTGTAGACATGCTGTCTCATGAAAATAGTCACTGTGTTACTCTATTCTTCATTGTAGTTTTTTTTTCTCCCACCCACATTTGCAATGCCAGGCTCCTGATCTGTGTCTGTCCTGTACAACAGACCCTGTCTATCCAAGGCATAATGTTTCCATACAAAGATGCGAGCACTAAAGTGGAAATGGACTTTGCTGTCTTACCTGGCATACATAGCACTTCATTGCAGGATGGAGCACTGCTGCAGAAGAGGTCTAGTGCTTGACTTGTACCACTGCTGAAGGATGTCAGAGGTGATGTGAGCAGAAACAGGTACATCAATAGCTGCATTTTATTGCTAGCATTCTGATTGCTCACAGGTAGTTGTTGACCTATACAACAGTATCTATGCTACTCATTAAGCAAGTTTGGCCATCTGGCCAAAAAAGTCTGCTTATCTGCTGTAACAGTCTACTCTGAGAGGACTGAGCAAAACCAGTCCAAGTTTAGTTCGAGTTTCTCCTGTGAGGTAGGCATGATGACTTGATAGCCCAGGTAAAGGTGGCAAGAAAGAGATGGGAAGCTTCTCACTGGATTGCACAGTAGAAATCACTGTCTGGCTGTAACTTGCATAGGCCTGAAACTACCAATTTCTAAAAATGACAGTAAGATACATATGTGTCAAGCTGTCACTCCATCTTGTATTAGGATCTGCATCTTCTATTAGAGCAAGAACACATCTACCCTTGCCCAAGAGAGTGTACAGCGGACAGTTTACCTGCTGAGAGGGGTACATGACAGCTTGTCCCTGACAGCCATTGCAAGGTGATCCGGGACACCAATTTGTCTTGTCTCTCCAAAGTTGGTCCAGCTAGCAGCAACAGTGAAATTTCTGTGAAAGCATCTCTGAATAACTAATAACTTCTAGTATGCCTCAGCTTTCCCACATGGCAGAGAGAGAGAGTACATGCAAGGGTTTGTTGACCATCCCTTGTGCAAAGATAACTGGAGAACAGGAAAATAGGAGACACTCTGCCTGCAGAGTCTCACACCTTTCAGATTCAGGAAACAATGAGATTAGACAAGAGTGGGTGAGCCCAGTGCTTTTATTATGTTTGAATTAAAATTTCCAAACCCATGGCTTTGATTAAGCAATTCCCTCCTTTAGCCAGAATTGGTAAAACTATGAACAAGAGGAGCCTGAAGTCAGGGAAAGGACTGTGAATTCAAAGCGGAACCAAAATATTCAGAGGACGTATATGTCATACTTGGAGAGAGCTGGATATATTAAGAGCTTGTGGGTTTGCAGATGTTTTAACTGTTCACTAGTGGACTGGGCCAAACTGTCACATTTAACATGTTTTGATAGGCATCCTTAACTGCCACAAATGCAATCCAGAGAAATTCAGCACATTGCAGTTTTAAAATCTATTTGCAGTGCTCTTTCATTTCACCAGCTGTTCTGTCCTTACTTTGTGGTAGCTTCCAAAGTTTTAATTATTCTTGCCCATAGTTAAAATTATGCTTGTGTGGGTAAATGCAAGTGTGTTGTATCTAATGTCAGAGATAATTGCTGGCTGCCTCAAGAGACTTGATAGATTCATTACCTCTACATATGCTAGGAAAAAAAAACCTGTCAGCTTTTATTTAAGCTTTTTGAAGAGCCTTTAAAAAGGGTTAGAAATCATCACAGAAAGAGCATCAGTCTGCTAAACAGGGTCCCACACATTGCTGCATTAGTGTGGTATATTTAGGTTGATACATCTTTCTTCCTTGTCTTACAAAAAATAGTCTGGAAACAAAACAAAAATGTTGCTCTCTTTCTGATGCCTATAGATCTTCCAAAATTAAAGCTCTTCATGTTGAATTCTCTCATTTTGAGTGCCTGTAGGAGTTCTGTCAAACATATTGAGGTATTTTTCCAAGCAATATCTCTGATGCATCTGATGCTATTATTTTTTAAGAATATGGTCAGTTCATTCCAAGCAGCTTGTTCACTTTGACATCATCTTATTTTATCTCTTTTATTGTACTTTTTCCAGTGTTATTGCACTTAATGGCCTCATTGAATTTGAAGGTATACTGCATGGAATGCAGTTGAGGCAAGTTCCTGTCTCAGAAAAGTAAATGAAGTTCTTTTAAGCTCCCAAGAGGAATTAAGGTTGATCTCATTGCTGGCTGCATACTCAGAGTCTCCTACTTTCTTTGCTGCACAGTATCATCCCATTCACTTGTGCCAGTTCTAGTGTTCATCAAACCTGCATTTCACTACACCAGGCCAGTAAAATCCTGGTCCAACTGGCTGGTAACTTGTTCTTTTAGCCTGCCACTAGAGCCCCAGCTTTGAGGTGCATTTACACGTTACATCTGAGCTCAGAGCTGTAGAAAGGAGTCCTCCCTTACTCTTCCTGTTGCTGCTAACCTCACAGCACCATAGCATTTTGCTACAGCTTTGGCTCTGGCAAACTTTTCATTTAATTTGTTCAACTTGCTAATTCAGCAGAAAGTTCTTCAGTTCCTTCTCTTAGGCTTCTTTTCTGATGGATGACTCTACCTGCTGCAAAATTGGACAAGCACGTGATGTAGTGCAAAGGAGGGTGAGGTACAGATGAAGTGATTGGGGTCAAGAGGGAAAAAGGCAGAAGAGTGTGCAACACTGTGAGCTCCTTCTTCAGTAGCAGTATATTTCAGATCAGGTCAGGTTGTAATGTACCACTTTTTCCCAGCACCACAATCAGAGGAACAGGTAAAGCCGAGGCCAGGAAAGAGACATGCAGAGAAGCCAGTACCAGCACACTGCTGGGAATTATCTGAGGAACCCTGCACTCTCCAGATTGTGCTTTTTTACAATCTTTGTGAACTCCTGGCAGGGTTTTGAAAATTACAGCTGCTGCAGGAAAATAAGCTAAATAAATCGTGTTAGTTGTTTTTCCATTTGACTCCTTCTACCTTCCCTGAAATACTTACATGGATGTAACAGATACTGATTTACTTTTTCATAGGGCACTAGAAATATTACAGGCTAATCTCAGTGTCTGAATTAAATATTTAAGTAGTAGAAGGAAAGCGTGTGTAGTGGTAAGAGCAACAGGTATCGTTGACACACAGGAAATGTGCAGGCTGTAGGGCAGTGTGGTGGCCAAAGGAGGTTTCCCAGTGGCACTTGCTGGAATTCTCAAAAGCTTGAATACTCCCTTTATGCTGAGCTGCCATGGGTGTTTAAATCTGTCACGAGCAAGCAGAAAACTGATCAAAATACAGCATGTATTTGACATAATGGCAGCTACTGAAAAAGGGATTAAATCTGCTACAGATTAATTAACACACAAAAAATGCTAGAATATATACAAAGAGGTAAGTTCTTCAGACCTGATATGGGATTTTTCAGCTAGTTAGACAGCTTCCCTTATCTCAAATTCAGAATCACACACCTTTGGGCAGAAGAGTTGGATAATGAAGCACAATTGTCTCTCATTTTGTCAGCATTTAAGGTTCAGGAATCTGGTTATCCACGAAAAGCCCATTTGTAAAAAAGCTTTTGTGCCTAATATTTGTAGCAAACTGTTGGGAAACTCTGGAAATCAAAAATGGTGAAGAAGCATCAAGAAGATCTACAGCTTTTGCAGTTCTGAAGTCTTTCCTTCTAGTCACCCAAGCACGACATAAGTATACTGCTAATAAATAGGAATTACTTGGATATGAAATAATATTAAAGTAGATGAGAAACTACATGAAGTAGCTTTGTTACTATACAGAATAATCTTGTAATGGCAAGTGTGAAATTTTCTTCCTTGTGCAACATACCTGAGAAACAGAGGGCTACTCTGCAGAGTGGCCTGTAGGAAAGCAGTTAGTTCAAGGTGTGATGTAGTGTACACGGTCTTAAAACCATTCTGTAGGGTATTATTTAGAAGTAAGAGAACATTTGTTTGCTGTTGTGTAGGCCTCCTTTGAGGAGAATTTATACTGGTTCTTTTGTCCTTAATTCTGTCAGTGAAAATTTTTCAGTGCATTCTGTACATTTCTTTGTTTCTTTGCACTGCATTTTTCTCTGTTACTCTGGGGAAGAGAGTTTTTGAGGCCAGTAACTTAAAAATTTTGCAGATGTCATCCAGAAAGTGAAATCTGTGTCACTATTTTCTGAGCTGTATAAATTAGCTTGCAAGGTTAACAATGAAATAGAAAAATGACTTTTGGTGCAATCTGTATTTTGTGGGGTTTTGGTTTGGTTTTTTGCTAATAGCCTCTGTCATACAGCTAATCACCTTACAAGTGTTCAAGGAGGATGCTCTTTGCTCTCAGGAACTTGCAGCATAAGGAAAACTGGTCAAGGGAATGGGGGGACGGTGACAGGCAATTTAAAACTTTGAAGGTGATGACACGAAGCTTAAATTTGATGTGATAGAAGCAGAAGGCTTCAAAGGGGGAGTGACTTGATATGATCAAATCGACAAGTGAGGAAGATGGTTCTTGCAGGTGTGCTTTGTATGGAATGAGAGTAGTCTTGGCTAGTCAAGGAACAGGGTTTACCAAGCTCAAGGTGGGATAGAGTGAGGGTCTGAGTAAGACATTTGTTTGCAGGAAATAGCAGTATGATCTTGGAGATGTTAAGAATGAAGTAGCAGTATTAATGCAGTGTGACTCAGCTGTGTGGTAGAGGAAAGAGAAAAGTGAAAATTGACTCTGAGATGATAACTCTAAATGATGGTCAAATCAGTTGAGTTGTCATCTTTCATAAAGAAGTAGAAAGGTGAAAACAAAATGGTCATATGTTGATACCGTTGTGGAATTATTATATAACACCCATGTATTTTCTTACTGCACACTGAAAATAAAATTGGAAGTGCAGTGTCTGCATTCAGGTTATCAGCAGTGCAGAGTGGAATTGTGTATATGCTGTGAAAAAGACAGGAGTGGTTCAGAGGAAAAAAAAAAATCATCGTGACCTGGGTTTAAAAGCTTCTCAGAGCAAAGCCACATGAATTTTACTGATGGGGGAAAAAAATAATGTCTCGGAAACCTGACATATAGAGAAGCTGTGTTCAAGTGAAGTGTAGGCTCTCTCTGGCTGAAGCAAGGACTGCAGAAAACTCAAAGTCAAGCAAAACCATTTTAGTACCTCATGTCAAATTCTAAAATATTTCAGCTGTCTTCCATGTGCAGCCAGAAGCATTCTAGTCTGTGGAGCAAAGGTGTAGCCAAACAGAAAGCACTGGCACCAATCACAGCAGCACAGTAGCTTTCAAACTTACTTTTTCTTGTTGGTTGTAGTTGACGATTTTGTGGGTTTTTTTGGTTTTGTTTGGGGCCTGGGGGATCAAGGCTAGAAAATTTTTTTTGGAAGCATCCTAATAGGCTGCTGCAACTTAAAGCCACAACTCTTTCCTATTAGGAGAGTCTTCTAAGCAAATGTCTGTGGAACAGCTGTCTTTGGCTGGACATCCTGTTATGAGGCAGTACCTATACAGAAGATGCCCGTTTCATAAGTTTGTATCTTACCTCTTAGCTTCTCTGAAGTATGAGGGACTATTTTTTCTTGCCCAATGTCAGAGTAATATTTGAAAATTATGAAGCGCTTCCTCTAGATTTCTCCATATGCTTTTTTTCCTGCTTTCTTAACTTACAGGATATGAAGTCTGTGGCAAAAAATATTTTGTTGCTGGTTATAATTGTGTATGAAATGAGAAAAAGAAATAAGAAAAAAAAACCTTACAAAAATCAAATTACTGGTCAGATAGCACTTAAAGATACTCTACAGTTATTGACAACATAAGAATATATGGAAAGTCAGGCACAGATGATTTTAACCGGTCTCATTGCCTAACAAAAAATTATGACCTGACACCCTGCCTTTTTCCTGATTCTTTTCTTAGCCTTGAGCTTTATGAAACACATTCATTTTAATTTTACTTTGTATCACCACCTGAATAACGTGGTGACTGAATGTCAGACTAGAGTGAAATACACTCTGCTCTGTTATGGGCTTTCACACAGGCTTTTAATTCTCCCTGTTGTTGCAGAATATCTCTCATCAGAGCTCTTTATAGTGAAATGTGCTGCATTTCTCTCCGACTGTCCTGGGTGTTTATGGATTGCTGCTTTAAGAAGTGGAAAAGTTTGCATTACCCTTAAGGTAGGGTAATGGAAGAGCCAAGATAGTCCCTTTGCTACTGTAATGACACAAGCAGCATTACATTCCATGCTGTGCTTGCTCATGGTGACCTGAAAGTAGTGTTTTACAGGAATTAGTGCCCAGTGGGACAGGACTGACAGAAAACTTTCTTTAAGACAGAGTACCTGATGCATAAAAGCGGAAATAAGCGAGATAATGTAACACTGTCATGATAGAAATCACAGGCTTCCTGGTAGTCACTGCTAGTTAGTGAATAAATCGAATTAATGAAATTAGTGGACAGGAACTGAATTTACTTATGGCTGATCTGAAACATTAACAGGTTTAGTTGCATTTTTTTTTTAAAAGGTTGCGGAGACTTTGCCAGCATGCATCATGATCTAAGGGAAATGAGGCTTAAAGCAGTTATACAGATACAGTGTGCGTGTTTCCATTGCAAGAACAATGTAGGCTTGCAGGTGCTTCCTTGTGATGGCAATTTCTTTGCTTTCAAACTTGTGAAGATTTCCAAGTATTTTCCAAGTATTATTAAGTCATTTGTTTTTTTCTTATCTCTTAGTGTAGCTACCCAATTACACAGTCCAGTTTTAGTTTACAAAGTCATGTTACTCAGTGACAATGTCTTTCTGGGGTTTACATTCCCTTTTAATGGAAGTATCCTGGAGAGGACAACATGGGGCGGGAAAACTCACAAGGAAATGGCTGTACGTTCAGAAAAAATAAGTATATTAAGTCATGTTTCATGTAGTTATATATTTTTTTCCATTTCTTTTTGCAAAATAAATGTAATATGTGGGGCTTTTAACCTTTGAAAAGATGATGTTTAGAAAGACTGAAACTGCAATATGTAATTTAAGGGTTTGTCTACCATACCAGAGATCAGATATTATTATAGTTTTAAAAAAAACCCACCAAACAAACAACCTTGGTATTTAACTTGTATGTCTACAAGAGTTACTGCTATTAAATGTTCAGGGGACCAGCTGCAGATGTTCACCATAGATAGTAGGGCAATCTTCTAATTTTTTTTTTGCATATTATAATTTTTTTCTGTGCTTATGCACATACATACATACATATTTAAAATATCGCTGGATAATAAGATAGATAATTGTTGTATGTATCAGAATTGTAATGGAGAGGGGGAGGAAGAAACACAAAGGGTAGAAAATGGGAGGTGATATTAGAAAGGACTTCAGAGATGTGGAAAACAGAAACCCAAATTATACAGTGAGAAGTTATTCCATAAAAGAAGGTCTGGTCTCCCCAGACTCACATCTTTATTTCCCACACTAAATTCTAAAATCTTTAATTATTTATAACTTGACAGTTCTTCCTGTGTATACAAACTAGCAGTATTTGGATGGACTTAAATAAGGGTCTGTAAAGAAATTTTACTTGCAATTATTCTGTTCCATCTTTTTACTTAGTAGCAGTCTGCAGATCCACAAAACAAAAAAGGAAGAGTAGAACAGGAATTTACTGTTTTGAGGAGATACTATTTAGAAATCTCTTGTCCTAAATTCCCTGAGATAAGTGATCATGTACTGCACTTCAGGTATAAGAACTGACTTCTGAGTATTGAGAAAGGTACTAAAAGAGTGCCCATTTGTGGGCTTCCAGAGGTGAAAAGAAAGCTGGTTAACTTTTTTTCCCTTAATTTCCATTTCATGCATTCATTTCACATCAAATAAATGTTAACGAAGTCTTTGCTAGTTAAAGAAAGAAAACACTAAATCCTTTATTCAGAAGAACAAAGAAAAGGCATATGGATATGTTGGTAAAGCATATGGAGACCCTTACTTAAAGACAAAACAAAAGCAAAATGAAGTTACTGGCCGACCCCCGAGGTGCAGCAAGTAAGAGCCTTTGGTGGAATGTTGCCAATTCCTTTTTCTTCTGAAGAACAAAAGTTCCTTTATATTCTAAACAAGTAAAAACAAATAATGCAGACAGTATACATCTAGTAGCAGCAGAGTTGGACACTGCTTGAATCTCTGGGGTTTGTATTGGCTATTTTGCCCGGTGCTCAGAAAGTAGTGTCCCTAAAAAGATTATGGCAGTTACTGTATTACGCTTGCTGCTTTATTCCACAAGAGCACAATGCACTTTTTTCTTGGGTTGCAAACCCACAATATACAAAGATTGTTACTGCAGAAGCCTCCTTTCTGTTAAGAAAGATTTTTACTCTAAAGTAGTGTTTTCCCGCAACATTTGCAACTACATTTGCAAATACAACTTCACTGGTTGAGCCCAGAAACAGTTTAATTAACTTACTGTTTCTCTAAATTTTATGCAAATTTGGGGGTAATTTTTACTTCTTTAGTAATGCTTTATGTCTCCTCTTTTCATTTATGGCAGCCATTTAGACAGACCAGCTGTGCAAAGTAAACATGTACTTTAAAAAATTAAAACATTTATCTTTTGCTGAACATAGTAGCTATTAATAGCTTGCTCTGAACATATTTGAATCAACCTCTGGGATCTGCTATAACTGACACACACTGTCATTACTAAATTAAACATGCCAAGAACTGTTATGGCATATCCATACACTCATAACACATTTTCACACTCCTTTCATGTCCTCCAAAGCAGAGGCAGCATGGCTGCAGGCAGACTGCCTATTAGGAACAGTCTCTAATGTATAGTAATCCTTGAACCATGGCAAGAAATTTCTAGGAAGCACACTGGCTCATCACAGCCCAAAAGTATATTCTAGTGATTCAATAGTAGAGACAACTAAGGTTTGGTTCCCAGGAACATTCCCTGGCACAGTAAAGTTCACTACTGTAGATGTAATCAAGGAGTATTTCTGTTAAGTCTTCTTCTAGGCTACTGCTGCCTCTCTATTCTGAGTTATTTTTAGATAACTTTGCTTGGAAAGAGAGACCTCACTGAGCGTTACCCCTTTTCAGAGCACACACACAGACTAGAACTCTTGTACCAATGTGCACATTGTTATAAAAAAAAAAGAGTGATCCTCTCTGGAGATTTTGAGCTATGAGAACTTCCCAGCATTGCTGTTTAGTAGATGGCTTATGAATTATGTGGAATTTTTTTTAAAGGACTCAGAGTTGAGTACTCAGCAGCAACCAATAAAGATGCTTTGACAACTTCAGGTTCCTTTAGCAGTAATGGCTTCCATTTTATGGTATCTTTTTATGATTTCCTTAAAATTATTAACTCAAAACTCCATAACAAATACTGCTGCAAATGAATAAAGGGGTTTGGGATTTTTTTTTGCAAAAGAGTATAAGCTGCACCCCAGCTCACAATGTATAAATTAGGTTAAAGAAAGCATTTGGGAAAGCTGAATAGTTGCCATATTCTTTTGCACTCAGATACTATGTCCTGAAGTATATCTTTAGGTTACAGTCCACAGTGAAGTATGAGCATGCATGGACATGAAAGGACAGAGAGGGTGTTAAACCCCTAAGGGGAACTGCATACCAGAAGCAACATCTCTCAGAACTGTGGCTGAGACTCACGCAGTGTCTGCATGGGCGCTGTGACAAGACCTCTGCAGCACCATTTCTACATCAGCCGCTAACCCTATCAAATGCACAGCTTCATGTCCCTCCTGCCTAACCCAGTAAATGTGAGACAGGCTTCCATGCCCAGCTTCTCCCAAACTAAAATGATGTCCTGAAGGTTTGAAGGGTGGCATGGGCTTTCCTTTCAGTCTGTGTCCCCACATATTGGAGAGAGAAGCTCATACTACATATCCCTCTTATCTTGGAGTCTACTGCATAGCAGCTGTGTGTGCTTCCTTGTGTAGCCACATGCCGAAGAAAGTCTTGCTGGAAGGCTTCTTGTCTTCCTTCACCACACTGAGAGAGGACTGGCACAGCCCATCTCCTCTTGTGTGACCACAACTTCTTGCTGTGCACACCTCCACTGTGTGTGGGGCCTTGTAAGAAGAGAAGGTTGGTCTCTGCCTGTAATGCATCTTGCATTTCTGTAGTGGTTCCATTTTGGTTTTGGAGAAGATCTATAAATTATCTTGTTAAACATAATTCATTAGGAAGGCAGTTTACCATGGATAAGTGTGTCCAACTGTTAGTGTGAAACAAATAGACAAGTGATGCTTGACCCCAAGCCGTGACTGAAGAGCAATTGGGCAACACGTGCTACATGTCACAATTTGTTTTGCCATTTGTTGGATGTAATTCCTCTGATATGGAGAATTTATCTTCTACCCCTACCTCTCCCTTTTTTAAATGGCAATAGAATTTAAATTGAGAGTAGTTTCCCAGACAACCTTAGCATTTCTTAAATGCTAAAGACATTTCTGCTGTTTACAGTAAATGGGGTGGAAAAAAATCTTAAAAAGCCAAGCAAGCTATGTCCTAGTTTATGTCAGCATCTCAGCAATTTGCTGTGATTAGATTCAAAATTCATAAATGATCTTAACTTTTATTGCCTTTCAGTTGCACCAAATGGGGTTGCATTTTTTCTTCTGTAAGTGTTCTTAAATGTCAGACTGATAATAACAAATGTAGAATATCTTTGCTCAGAAGAATGTACTAAAAAAACTTTGAAAAGAAATGCTGGGAACATAGACATAATCTGGAGAGTGAAATTCTACTGCAGATAGAGAAATTTTCTCTTTTTTTTCTACACCCCTGATTTGATCATGTTTATAAGAGTCTGTTATGCTACTGCATTAGAAGTCTGAAATATTTTGGGGAGCTTATTCAGAGTGTCCCTGCAAGGAACAGACAATCTTTTCATACCTGTCTATGCAATCCCAGAGAGCAGGGTTTGAGATGAAGGTCACAAAGAGTAGGAGAAAATCAGGAAAACTGGTATGTCTGCTCCTACACAGGTATAGCAGTCATTCTACAGAGAAGTGTGAGACCAAAGGACTGTTCCTCTGCAACACATTTAAGTAAGGAAGATAACTTTCATCCTAGCTTTATTACTACCAAGTATTTCTGCTAATAAATATTTTTGTCCCATGGCAGTTTAAATATGCCATATTATTAAAAAGCACAAGAAGAACAGAAAAGCTGGAAATTACAAGACTGTCTATGCGTGAAGGCAATTTTCCAGAAGACTTACATTGCTAATACATTCAAATCTTTCTAATATTGATGCTGCATTTAGTATTTTTTTAAACTTCTGCCAATCCAAATTATTGCAATATTGTGATGGAAAAATAAAGACTATTTCAGTGCCTAATGTTATCCCAAGCAGTAGGTATCAGCAGTGTTCTCCCTACAGGTATAGAAATAATTTCTTTTAAGGCATTGAGCCTCAAGTGTAGGTTTCACCATAGATTCACAAAACTTTTTCTGTGTCAGTAGTACAAGATGGCTACGTGAATTTGAAGGCACATACTACCACAGTATGGAGCTCCTTCTGTTGAATGCTCAGATAGCAGCTCTGGCTGAGTCCAAAGACACTGAGCTCCATGTTTTAAACGTTCCCTTGTGGTCACGTGATACAAGTAGTTTGCATTGATATTGTTTTGTACCGGCTCAGGGGTGGTGAAGATTCTCTGCCTGTGGTACCTACTGCCGTGGAGAATGTTTTGCAGTTTGGCCATGCTAGGCACCCAAACTATTGCTGGTCCTTGAAATGTTCTAGGTGTGCAAGCATCTTCTTCTGAAGTTAGTGATTCTCTGTTGTGCTTGCTATGGGAAGTGAATTTTAATATTTAGACAACTGATTATGAATTCTAGGTACAGTGAGGCGTTTTCTGTCAGTTTAATAAATAATTTATCACTTCTGCATATGAAGTTTATTAGCATATTTGGTTCTACAAACACTTTCCTCAGACTTTTCCCAGTCTCCTGAGTGTGACCTACAGGTATCAGTTGCGTAGGTTTAGGTAGGGGAGGTCTAATACTGAAATAAATCAGAAGAGCAAATAAAAGGAAGAGAAATTGGAAGTAGGCAAAAGGTAGCCATTTCTGTTACAGAAGTACAAGGTCAGCTGGAACAGTTGACATCTTGCATGAGGTAGCACCATGGTCTGCCAGTATTGCATGTTTTACAGAAGGATTTTGAAAGGCTCAACCTACATTTCTGTGCAAGCAGAATATTGACTATAAGTTTTAGTCTTGGTTACAAATTTTGTCCACTTCTGTTACCCTCTATTAGGGTTTTTGTCATTTTTAATATTGATTGCAATAATAATTATAACTAAATTAAGATATGAATGCAACATAGACCTAGAGGTGTACTGAGATAATGGAGAAATACTGGGTTAGATATTTTTAAAAATTAATAATGCATATTTCTACCTCCTTCAAAAGAAAAACATGCCAGTATTCATGGCTGAGTTGCTTTTGTTATAGTAAATAATTTTAAAGTATACTTCAGATAACTTTAGATCGTGAAAATATAATTAGTAATTTCAGTAATGGTAATAGTAATGGAATTGCAGCTCTGGGATAATATGTTTGTCTACAAAATTAAAGGCTTAATTTTACTCAGAATTAAAATAAGGAGCTGTGATACATCTTCATTGGTGTACATCTGGAGAGCCTGCTGATATGAGATGATTATGGGCTCTGGATGGGCCCACGTTCTGGTAACTTGAAGTCTTCATCTCCCAGAGTGGTAACTTTAATTTCTATTGTTGGAGATATGTGTGCAGAAAGGCAAGGGACTAGATATTCAGTGAGCAATTTCCTCCTCTCAAGGAAATTTATCTTTTTATCACTAAGTGATTGCTGAATTTCTTATTCTGTTAGTCAAGATAGTACATTATTTTTGACTTTCATAACGTCTTAGGCGTGTATGCCTTAATTTTACAGTGTTGCTTTTTAGAAAGGAAGTTTAATTTAGCACCTCTGGTTTCCTATGTAGCACATTAGGAAAGATTTGTATTTGTCTAGCAAAATGCACAATGTCATTCAAGACTATTAATCCCAATGTATCAAAATTATTTTTGACAGACGGAATTGCAGATGATTTAACATTCAGAAGTACCAAAATGTTAGGATCAGGAAATGGATGTGGAAAAAAAAAAATTAATCTTCAACATGAGAGGCATTTTGTAGAACTAAGACAAAATAGAATTTAGTCACACTATATGCGCTTAGAAAGCTTTATGGTCCAGGTCTTTGCCTTCCTTCAACCCTCACATACCCATGTCAGGGTACTATGAGGCATACGCTCTTGACTGAAAAGTTGTCACGTCCTCTGGCCATGTAGTGCTCCCATTTACAAAGCTTTGGCAACACAAGGATTCACTAGCTTTAACAAGTTGAAGTGAGCTTGAGAGGAAGATTAGTAATAAAATTAATTAAGATATTTATAGCTCCTTCCTACTGCTAACATAGTTGTGTGTGCTTTTTATGCCTCTGACCTTGCAGCTTTGTAAGAGGATGTTTACTTTAGGAATGTGTGATAAGCCATGTGTTTGTAAATTTGTATAAGTATTAGTTTTTCTGTGAAAAAAATATGATAGTGCATGATTTTAAATGAAACCATGTCACTTTACATTAAAAATATGTCATTATTATAAAAAATGAGAATTGCTCTTGGTTGTTAGTTTGCTGTAGATTTTTAAGAAATTCCTATAATCTAAACCATATGGAAATTTATAACCTTCTGCTATAAAACAGCTGCACTTTTCATAACTAGTAAAAATCATGCATATTTTATATTTGTCAGATTAACTGCTACGTTTGGTTTTTGTCAGAGCTGCTGTTACAAGATAAGCCACAAGTATTAAGTTCATCTTTTTAGAGCTCACTCTGTTATTGCTACTGTTATTATTCTTTCTTTTTTTCCCCCTTTTCCATTCCCCTGCATTCCCTTATCTCACTGTAACCATTCCCACCCCATCTCCAAAGATCTTTTTTCAAACAGGCTTAAGTCTGTTTGTCAAAATTGGTGTGAGTACACTGTTAAGGAAGTGATAGTGATGCTCACAGACCTTTGCAGTGGAGCAAAGTTATGGAAGACTAAATGATTGATAGCAAAGAGTAAGTTTTTCAATTCTTTTTTTTTCTGTTTTCTTTTTTTTTTTTCACATTTTCTCTCAGTGCTTATGCCCTGTCTACCCGTTTTTAATGCCTTCTGTGTTGTTAACTCTGAAATAAGAGTGAGATCTCTTATCTGATTGCTTATTGTCCTGTAAGCAGTGGTGTTTTCCAAACACTATCATGGTTGGTGATAAGATGCTGATTTCAGAGAGCAGTCTTTCCCATAGCTCATTCAAGGAACGAAGTTTCTTCTTTAGCTATACAGAGCAAAGCCTCCCAGGTCTTCTAGCTAGCCAAATGTGCTTGGGTGTCTGTACAGAGTATTAACTCTAGGTTTTGCTCTGGAGCTTTGTGTGTTATTTCATTCTATACAAAGCATCAGCAACTGATGCTGAGTAATAAACACCTCATTCCCACTTTGCAGAGGAGAGGTGGGAGTTCTCTGTTTTCTTCCCTTCTCTCTCTACAGCTGCTCCACTTCTCCATTTCAGACTGTGAAGATATATCTCCTCGAGTGCTGATATTAGAATATTTGACCAGAGGTTTCAGGTTGCTTCCATTTGTCTCTGTTGATGTAGATGAAATTAATTTTGAATGATGAGTTATTTCAATTACACAGCCTTGCCTTCTCTGACTGCTCGTCTATAGAAAGAATCCTTAACTATCTTTGCTATACATACTGTAATTATTGTTTTCTTCAAGCTTATTATTCATTGGTTTAAAACAGAAAATCCATTATTAAGGGAAGAAGAAATCTCAGTGTGTCTACTGTTAATCTGGATATTTTTTCCCATCTGGTTTCCTAATAATGATAGGTTGTGAAAAAAGGATGTTTATATTTGCAGCTGTAATGAACTGCATGATCACATGAAGGATTGGTAGGGGCCTGCTTGGGGATAATTCAGGAAGGAGGAAGTGAGACACAGAACACTAATCAAAAATCTGCAGCCCGTTCTTATGAACTGTGACCGTTCATTTGCGCTGTGTATTTGTCCTTAAAGACCCAATCCTGTGAGAGATTGATGGCGATGCAGGATACAGTTCTCATTGATATGACTGGGAACTGAGGGCTCAGAGGGAACATCAGTTACCTCCTGCCATGCACATGCCAGCTTTGATCCATCACAATGCAATTTCCCCGACGTATCCTGGGTCAGATCTCTGTGTTCAGCCAGAATCGCTCACCTAAAGGACGAGTGTCCTGTGTCACTTCTGTACCCCTTCTTATACCTGGAGCCTATTGGAGTCGGCACAGCTCAATTACTGTTGTGACAGCTCTCAGTGTTGTGGGTGAGTCTCCCAGTTTGATGTGCGTGGTGATGTGAGTGGTATTTACTTTTTAAACAAGAAAACTGGTCAGAGGAAGAACATACAAAGTTTCATTCTCCTTCCGGAGGAACTGCAGGCTGATGGAGTCTTTTATTCAACTCTGTTAAATGTGCTTAAAATGTACTTACACCACCTTAGTGATTATCATGACAAAAAATACACATGAGGAATTTTGCTGGAGGCAAAGACAGCAGCAGAATGTCTGGCAATTATATTGCCACTTTAAAAATGATCTTAACCTCTGCTTTTAATCAGTGTCTTTAACAAAGTTGTTTGTTGAGGGGGTGTGAGTGTTTGTGTCTCTTCCTTCCCCTTCACTTTCCACATTGTAATGGAAATGCAGGATGCCTGTATGCAATCTTTCACCTCTGACAGCATGTACTGCATACCGCACACAGCTGTCATGGTAATGAGAAGTCTGGTGCAGGAGGATAATTGGGTACTTGAAGAAGATTCATAAGGCAATATGCTGCACAGTACTGTGTTGTGCCCTGGGGCAAGGGGCAAAAGAGAAAGGGTACCAGGCAGAGCAGGGAGTCTATTTGTGAGAAATGATAATCTAGTAATGCGATTTTGTTTGCCCATGAAGTGGTTTTCCTCGTGCCCGCCCTCACCACAGAATTACGTTGAGTAGCAAAGTTGGTTTGTACTATGTTGGAAACCGGGTTCTGTTTTACAAACAATGGAACTGAAATATTCCTGCAGAGTGAAGGAGATGAGTGTCATCACAATGCTGGGGCTCTCAGTGAATAGTAGTTTGGTGTCAAACCACAGTATAATCCTGCCATTTGACAGCTCATTATTAAGAAACAACAAGAACTGACTTTATTACTGTAGACTATAGTTGGCTTATCTGCAAATTAGCATCTTTTGTTCCCTTGTGACAGATTCTGTCTGCTTTTCTGGCATCTGTCATGAGGTGGTAAAGGCGAGCATATTTTTAGAGTTTAATGTGATAACAATTAACCTCTGATCTCCTTTTTGATACATCTCTTTTTTCATTATTGTTGAAGTTACTTGTCTTGGAGTGAAGATGAAATGCTTGGAGTCTATGTATTTGTGTGCACTGATACTGGTAGTCTGTGTAATGCACCATTAGATGTTTAAAAGATTTCTCATTAAAATTTTTATGATGGGTTCTCTCCAGTGAAAGGAAAGTTAATGTCGGTCACCATTCACAGAGGGGAGTCTAGGATTCAAACCTTCCATCTCAATCTCTGATTTGTTTCTGTGTCCTTGAAGTTATTTAATCTCTTGGTATGATGGAAATAACGGCCATAGTACCTCACTAGCATGTTGAGGGAAATGTAATTAATTACTCTTTAGATAGCACTTGGGTACCACTAAATGACTTGTGGCAGAGATATGAAATACTATTAGTAATAATAGGCTGGAAAAATTAAAAACTGCCAATATTGTTTTCCCTTAAGAGTTTTTTGTGGTATCCTACAGACAGAATTCTAATGCAAAAACCCAAGTCATTAAAAAATGAGATCTACAATGCAATTTATGCTGTAGATTACATAGATAAGGACACCAGCATAGCACAATACAAGCACTTGTAAACAAGAGCTGACTTGCTGTTACATAGAGGAGGGTCATGTGCCTGAAAAGCTTTTCTAACATCACCAGTTTTGACTATTACAGAAAATGAGATATGTATCAAAGCACCCTTATCTTATTAAGAATAATGAGGTTGACATAGGCCAGAGACACTGCTGGAAGAAGCATTCCTTGACTGCCTAAATGGTGAATTAGGGTGAATCCTTTTCATACATTTTTATAAAGAACTTTTTATAAAGAACATCTATTGTTTTGTCAGTCTCACCCATTGGGAGACCAAGTTTTTAGATACCCTTCAAGGAAATTAATTTGCTGAGTTTTTCATTTTGCACTAACATATTCAAAAAGTAATCTAGAAGCCAGTGTGCTGTCTTCAAATACCCTCTTTCTGGCAAACTGAGACTGTGTATTTTGAGTGTGTTTTTTCTTCACCTGAACAGATACTTCTCTCATTCCTCTTATCAAAAAAGGATCTGAGCTTTTCCATTACATCCTTATCCAAAAAATTGTATTTTAACCATCCAAAGAGAACAGCCTTAGTGCAGTTCCCATTAGCTTTAAGTGAAACCTCCAGTGGAGAGCACTGCCAACTCACAGTGTCCTCAGTGGGAGATAACAGATCTCCATGCCCTCAAAAAGTTCATACTGCCTTGCAATGTTTTGTAATTCTAATAATTATAGTAGAAATGGAAAAGTCAAAAAGCAACATACTGGTCGAAGTAGTGAACTATTTAACTGCTGAGTTGTGTGTTTGCATTGTGATGGTTTCTGATTAAACCATTTTTGGTTTTTAAGTACCAAAGTGTGATGCCTCGTACTAGTCTACACGTTATTGCCTGTTAGCATTGTATGCACTCCCTCAGATAACTCATAATGTATGTGCAAATCCTAAATGCATAGGGCCTGTGATCAACAGTGAATTCTCTTGGCCAATTTTTTTTTTTTTCCTGAGAATGGAATATAATTTTTTTTCACTCCTCTGAGAGCTACAAACCTAAGTTATCTCCTTAGATGTTATTTTCAGTACAGTGATGAAGCACAAAGTGTTTTTATGTGATATCAATTCTGAGATATCTAATGTCCAATCTTTATTATTTGTTAGCACTAAGATGATTCCAGCTATGCTGTGTGGAAGTATGCCTCTCTCTTTGGATTTTTGAAGGCACACAATGCAGCAAAATTGCACTGCCCAACTGATAGTCCCATCTGGAAAGCTGGAAAGCTCTGAGACTGGGGTTTGGGGTTTTTAAAATTTTTTTTGAGGTTTTGTTTTGTTGGAGGTTTTTTGTCTACTTTTTAAATACAGTATTCCTTCTTTAGATACAGCAAGATTCAACTTTAGTTTTTCTTAGATAGAAATTATTCCTTTTTTCAACAGGAAGATGAGTACTAGCACAAATTGAGTATGTTGTAAAAACTTTATTCTTTTTGTGTTACAGATGAAAGAAAAGGTCAAGGAAGGAATTAAGTTAGTACCAAATCAGGCACAAGTACATGACACTATTTTGTATTCTGTGAACTAATGAGTGAGCTTCAGAATATATCATGGTTTATCTCTGAGGCCTTGCAGGGTTTTTTTGTTCTTACCCAATTGGCTTTAGTTCACTTTAAAGGGTCTTCTGCAAGACTGTATTCGTGCAACTGAAGGCTCATTTTATGATGTTATTGCACAGGCTGATGATCTGGGACCTTAATTCATATTTTAAATATGCCACAGGTTGGTGATGACAGCAGGCAGATAACCAAAGCCACTTATGAAACCAAGTAACGAGAGTGGCCTGGATTTCTAGCTGTCCAAAAATGCTTGGTGTCAGCTCCTGATTCTGATGAAAGTCTGTGCTGATGTGGGCCTAGTACTGTCTTTTTTAATGAGTCTGATCTATATATAAATTGACTACAATATGTAGTAAAATATAGCTCTAACCATATTATCTTATTTTTTGTAACATTTTTGTTATAATTGGTGATAGGGAAGTAAAGGTTAGATATATCAGGTGGGATGATCTGTCCCTGTTGACCTACCAAAAAGGCAGGTGGTTGCACCTGAGGGTTTGACCTGGGTTATTTAAAGGAATGACTGAGCCTTATGAAGCTATTGGGGTATGACTGCATACATTTGAAAAGATGCAGACCTGCAGCAGGTGGGAATTTGGATTCTCCATCCTCACCTATTTGTGCCATGTTAAGAAGTCTTTTGAACCTCAGGAAAAGCATATTCAAGTTTAATGATACCTAAGAGGTTAGACTTTCTTTGCTTTCCATAATTCTTGCTAATTATAAATGTCTATGTGAGGAACTGAATTGTAGAACAAATAGACTAATACTTAAAAATACTTTCACTCATGGAGTTCATTGCTGCTATTTTTACTCACAAAAAAAAGGGTATAATGGTTATTCACAGAGGCTTATTTCTCATATGAGATTTTTGAGACCCATTCACCATACCAGCTTGTCATTTTAAGAATCCACATTCCCTAGTACTGAATGAAAAATTGTTAACTTTTAACCCTGAGTATATAAACCCACAGTAAAAATTATGTTTACAGAACACAACCAATAAATCACAGAATACTGTTCAGGAACAGCTTGATGTTTGACATCTGAATTATAGAGTTTATACAAAATTCTCTAGAAATAATAATCTGTAATTAATGGTTTCATTTTAACATCAACTACAGAAAATCGTGAATGGTTAGAACAAGAAAACCTATTTTTACGAAGTGAGTACATCTTTTTTAGTGCTAATTAATTCATTAGTTGTTCATCTTTCACTATTCATCTCCTTTTCTTTCTTAGTTTCTCTTTTTTATTCCTTTGAAAACCATTGCTGCAGCACCTTTTTGCTCAGTGCTTTCAGATTATATGCAAAACTGTCAGATATTCAGATTGGCCTGCATTTCAAAAAATATAAACTTCACGTTTATTTGGTGGAAGCTCTTCAGTCTTCCCTTGTGGGTTTTGGTTCTGGTTTTTTTTGGATCTGTTTTTTTTGGTGTTTTTCTTTTTTTTCTTTCCTTGTTCTTATTTATTTATTTGTTTGTTTATTTATTTCATTAAACTATCATAATGATCTTGTTTCCCTTATCCACAGAAAAGCGGGTAACAAAGGAATTAAGACCTTTAAGCATGACAAGGAATTACCCTTAGGCTGCAAACACAGGTTGTCAGTGTTATAGGCCAAGAATATCTCTAAGGAAGTCTGTTCCTATTTTTGTAGATCCTATAGAATCACTAGTGGGGACTTTTTTTGTTGTGACTTAAGGCCCCTTCTCACCTTTTGCAGTCAGTTCCTCAAGGTAAACTGTTAGCAGCATCTGTAGGTGGGAGCCTCATAAAGTCTTTCTTGATGTTGCTGCTGCAAGGTATGAGCCATTTGGGTGGCTCTTTGGCATTATCATCTGGGTTATCTGTGCAGATCTGACGGTGTATTTATTATGATAACTGCTCCTTGGCTACTTCAGCTCCTGTCCTAGACATGCCCGTGATTCACAAGGAATAATATGCCACAAAGTAATGATAAAAGCTGCCTGAGGAGGAGTTAAACAGAGCAGCTCTATCACTCTTGCCCTAGTCATGCAGATTTAATTGATCACAGAATCAATCACAAGGTTGGAAAAGACCTTTAAGATCGATTCCATGATCTGGTGGCTTACTTTCTCTTGAGTTATTTTGTTGAGATGATTGGGATCAGTATCCAGAAAATAACAGAACTGGAACTGAGGTATGAAAGGAATTTAACCAACAGCACATATATGTTACCCTGATTCAGTCCTTTGTATCTGAGTGGTTTTAAGGGTATATGGGAACAGGGCAGAAAAAGGTAGACAAGTAACTGTCCTGAGGCATTAGTTAAACTTTTGATGATATTTTTGACATGTGTGGTATGCTGTGGAAGAATAGAGAGTTGCTCCTCAGGGGAACTACCGCATTCCTTTGCTCAGATTGAGGCTTAATGTGACCAGATTGACAATACTGAAGACGCTATTTAAAAGTGAGACACAACAAAGCACCACATCATTTAAAAACAATATTATTGGAAACAGTGATGGTAAATGTGATTTGCCGGTGGTAAATTGAAATCACTGATTAAATTACATCTTTGGCTAATAAATTCACTGGGGGAACAGTGCACAGCAAGTGCCAACACAGCACAGCTCGAAGGCATAAACAGAAGTTGTCTAATTGATGGCAAAGATAAATCAGAATAGAAGCAAGTGGCTTGTTAATGTGCTTACACAGAATTCATTACAGCTGGTGGAAAAAGCTCCTCCTTTCTGCATGCTTCACTGTGCCAGGGTGTCTGTCATTTGCCCACCTGAATTTGTTACCTTTAAGTGTCTCATGCATGTGGGTGTTTTTGAGGGGGTACATGTGTGATATTCACAGAATCACAGAATTGTAGGGGTTAGAATGGACCTCCAGAGATCGTCAAGTCCAACCCCCCTGCCAAAGCAGACTCCCTAGGACATGTCACACAGATAGGTGTCCAGATGGGTCTTGAATATCTCCAGAGGAGACTCCACAATCCCCCTGGGCAGCCTGTCCCAGTGATTCCATTCTTACTGGTCTGCATCATGGTTAAATTGACACTTAAGCTGTCTTAAATTGATATATTTTTTCCTCAGTTGCCTGAATATTTTACCAGAAGATGTCTTGTCTTTAGTTAGTGGAGTAAATCAGGGTCCCAAGCTGATTTCAAACTTACCTCTCTCAGTATAGTGAATGCACTCCTGAACCAGTTCTGGTGGGGAGCTACAGTTGTGTCTAGTTAGTGCAGTTCCCCTATACAGAGGGAAGGGGATGCGCTCCTCAAAGATGCTTTCCCTGGAGTGAACATCAGATCAAAGTCAAGTTTCAGTCCAATGACTGAGCAGTCATTAAATGTCTTGAAATGGTACTACTTTGTAGTATCTTTGGTTGCTGCTTTTGGCTATATGATCATGTGGTTAGGAAATGAAGGCTTAAAAACATCAATTTGTTGCATTAAAAAAAATGAGTCTGAGTCTGCAGCTTTGAGATTTATGTCTAGGAGAAATCAATAGGAATTTGGCTATCATAGTGCAGAACTGAAGAACTAAGTCTGAAGAAATAATACATCTTTTAGACCAGAGTCAACTCTAGCACAAACAGGTAAGCATCACTGCATATATCGTGCTGTCTCATCTGCTGCTATTTATGGTTATGTTCTGCTCTCACTGTCACTGAGTAAGACTCTTGGGTAACTCTGCTGCATTTAAGGAATTTATTATTCCTCTACACAAAGCTGAACAGAACTTGTGCTGCTACCCCAGGCTGGCAATTAGTAAAGATCTAGTCACTTCACATAGGTTATATTGTGCTGCTGCTTTGAGATGGGAATTTTGTGATTGATATTCACGGTGTTTCTGTAGATTAAAGTTTAAACATAAATATGCATGTTCAAATAACGATGGCAGACTTAAGCTTCAGTAGAAATCCCTGAAGCATTATCAGTTGTGCAGTTAAAGGCAACATGTCCCATGTAAGAGAAAGTGTAAAAGAATATAAGCATGTTACAAATGCAAGTAACTGTTGCATTGGAAAAAAATAGCAAAATGCTGCTCAAACCTGACAGCGATAAACCCTGAAAGATTTTATGGTTGTTCTAAACCACCGGCAGTCTGGTTTGTCATTGTTTTTTAAAAGTTTGGAGCCCCAGTTCAGTGGGAAAAACAAGTCATCTTCTCTCTCAGAAAAGAAGGGGTAATGACTCAACTTTTCCTATCTCAGTAAGCTAAGCAAAGAGGCAAAAATTGCCTTAACATAAAATGATTGTGTAGATCTCCAGAGGCAGAATGACTGAGCAATCATGATAACCTTATTGACTTATTTTACCTGCCTTCTTGAGTGGACATGTCATTCAAGTGAATGCTAGTCAGCATTGTACAATCCTTTGACGCGTGCTGCTGATTATTTTTCTTTCATCATAAAGTGCAGCTTCAAGCACTGATGAGTTTGTAGAGAGAAGCAGGGTGAGTATCAGCAAAAATGATTATGCGAATGGGAGACTGGACTGGGAGTAAAAAGATTGTATACATAACAAATGGGGCTGCCTACATTTGAAAAAAAAATTCTTTGCTCTTGCAGCATATTTTCCTCTGACCTTGCTTGTAGACATGTGTATCTACAGATTGTGGCCAACAATATTCAACTTTGAGTGCAGAAAACTAAAATTATATTGAAACAGCTAAAATAGGATTGTCCTGATTGAGATACCTCAGCCTTTGTTACAGCCATTACTCAACACCTCTGAAAGAGTTTCTTTCGCAGAGATGGCGAATTGAAGGTGCTTAATTCTGAGGTAAAAAAGGGCATGTGTTTTATGTACACAGGCATTCATTCAGAGTCTAATGCTACATCTACCACACATATGTGTGTGCTGAAAGCTATCCATAAATGGGTACCAAAGGTTGTTTATCCTGGTAGGTCCCAGAGTGCTCATACTCTGTGGTAGAGTGGCATGTTCATGGCAGGCTCTGGATGTGGTAAAACAGAAGGAAGCTCTGGAAGTAAACTAATGTCGTGGTTTTACCCCGGCTGAGAGCCGAGATCCTCGCAGCTGCCTGCTCTTTAAAGGAAAAGAGCAGGGGAAGGGGGGTGGCGGTGGGGGTGTGGTTGTGAGGCAAGGGAAGGGAAAAGGAAGGGGCAAATAACAACCCCAAAACCAAGAAACCAAAAGCCCGTGGGTTGGGATAAGGATAGTTTACTAAAATAGCAGAAAGATACAATATAACAATGCTAACAGGACTTTAGAGCAAAAATATATGGAACTGTTGATACACAATGCAGTTTCTCACTGAACCCACAACTCAGGCCGTACCACCCAGAGCCGTCCCGGAACCCGACCATCCCTCAAAAACCGCGCGTCCCGGAGCCGCCCGCTCCTCTGCCCATCAGCCCCCCCTTATACTGAGCAGGATGTAATTGGCATGGAATGCTCTCTTTGGCCAGTTTGGGTCACCTGTCCTGGCTTCGCCCCTCCTTTCTCATGAATAGAGAAATCTGAAGAACTGAGAAAGTCCTTGGCTGTCTGACAGCAACTAAAAACATCAGGGTGTTATCAGCACTGCTTTTATTTTAACTCTCAAACACAGCATTCCATCCGCTGCTACAAATGAAGTTAACTCCATCCTGACCAAAACCAGAATAACTAAGAAATAACTATCATTTGCTCCTTAGTCTAGTGGCTGAAGGAAAAAGAGGTGACGGAGTGGCAGGGCCTTTGTGGAGGATTACAGAGCCAGCTCCCACTTTGGAAATGGGTTCTATGCCTTGAAGGCCTCCATAATTTCTTGCCCAAAACCAGCTGCTGCTGTTATGCATGGAGAGGAGTAGATTTCCCCTGTAATGAGTATAGCTGTCTCTTTAGCACTGAAATGCATTACTTATTATAAATGGCAGCGATGAAAAACCTCCTGAGACTGTTGTCACAGCTATGTGCTATCACATGACTTGACATCCCCATTCAAGGGATTAGAGGTATGAAGAAAATACTCAATGAGCTGATTAAATCAAATAAACAGGTTTTTAATTCTCATTAAAAAAATTAAATATTTACTACTTTTACCAACAGCAGGGGAAAACACCTAATAAAATTATGCTGCTGTAATTCAGAGAATTTAAGATAGTGTTTGTCTTAGAAGTATTGGGCAAATGTAAGTGTATCTTGCTGAATGTTACAAACCTTTTGCATTGTAAGCAGCAAAAATGCCAAGGTACGTTTTTGATTAATCAGTCAAAACACAGAAAGTAAAATCTAAAACCTCATAGAGCAGCAGAGGATATCCCTCAGGGGCTGTTTCTGTAGAATTGCCTGACTTTTGTCACTACACAATCCAGATATCCTGCTATTGATTTAAGTCTAATTATATGGTTTTTAGTAATGTTTTACTTGTGTATTAGAACAGGTTTCAGGAATGGAGTAAGGAGGTAAAATGCAAGAGTTATTGGAATTGAAGAAGATAAATTCAGATAGGTTTTTGAATTGTTGTGAAACAATTTTGTGCTTATGAGATGGGAGAATCACAGAATCAGAAAGACACTTCATTGCAGGCACAAACACATGTTCTGTTTAGCATTCTTGCTATTATAAAGGAACATTTATTTTGCTCACTATTTGGAATTCTGTAAAAGCAGAATTAATATGTTCATTTAGTTTGCTTGTAAAATGTACTGAAGAAGGGCAACTGGTTTTCTGACTGAAACAGACAGAGAGACAGAAGGGAGGAAACTAGAAAAAAAGAGATGGGAAGAATTAGATGAATACCATCCTGGCTTGTCCGTCTGGTTCCTCCTTCCCTTCATCCATATTCTTTTCATCCTCCTCTTGGCCATCTGCTTTGTTAGCAGCTCCCACAGGTGCTGGGAAGATGAGTACATGTAGCAAGTAGTTTCCGTTTACTGGAACTTGGGGTTGTTTACTCATTATAAAAATGCCATTCACTTTTGACCACCTTCTGATCCAAATACTTCATTAAAAGTTCCATGGAATTTAGCAAAAGAAAGTGTCCCAATTCAAGCATAGGGTAGGCATCTGCTGAAGGGTGGCTTTTCTATAGTCCTCCTAGAAGCTGTGAATTTAAAGTCACTGCATTTGAAAGGTTCTTTAGTAAATGAAAGTTAAGAAAAAAACCCAAAAAACCTCACAAAAAAAAAAAACAAACCTCTAAATTGAAACAAAACTCTTTCAAGGATCTGATATATTTCTGTGAGGTTTCTCTAGATTGAATAATATGCATAGTGCTGAAGTAACCGCACCTTCCTCTGAGATTATGAAATTAGCCGTGAGAATGTTGAGGGCTGAGTGAATAATAGTTACTCCTTAAGGGCCCATTCTAGCAAAACCCTTAAGAAAACACAATACTAAATAGGCAAAAAGAAAAAGAAAGTGGTAGTCAGATAAATAAAAGTCAATGCATCTAGAATATATGTAGAGCAAGAATGAAGACACACTAAATGCTTTACAGAAACCTTAGCTTGCTAATTTTACACACATTTATTGAGAAAAAAAATTATTTGGGTAATAGTTGAAAATCAATATTTGAAGGTAAACTTTTACAAGGAGTGTAAGTAGAGAACTGGAAAAAATATTACCTACTCTGTCATTACTATAACAATATAACATTTTTTTCTCTTTTTGATCAGATTTCTAACAATTTTCCTTAGTAGATCCTGTTTCTTAATTTTCTCCTCATTCAGAATATGACTCATCACAAAAATATTTGTTGTAAAAAGAGCTGACTGCAGTAGTAGTTTAAGTAGAAAGAGATTGTATTTTCAGGAGGACTTGGTATCCAAGTCAGGCATTTGAGAAGGTCCTGAGCCACCTGCCTGTTGCAGTGAGCACCCAAAGACCTGGACAGTTCTGGTAGTGACTTAATCTGGAAAATAGTACATTTTGAAAATGGAGTCTAAATTACATACCCTCAATCAGAATTTATTTACTAAGATGACTATTTTAAGCATTTCCTACTCAGTGCTATGAGGTATGTCAAAATCTTTGCACGCACTCAACTTCCTTTTGTGAGCTTCTGTAAGGCAGCAACTGGACAGTTGTTTTATTTAATAAAGTCTTCGGGTTTTGATTTTGTTCCTAGATAATTTGATTTCACTTTCTTCCCAAGTAATTATCCCCACTGAAGATAGATAGTCCCAAAATATTAGGAAATGAATAATGGAATGATACCATAGACTTTCTCAAGTGACAAATGAGTCATGCAGATTCCATTCACAACTTGGGTGATATCCTTATCAAATACCTCTTTTCTGAGTCATCTGTTTAAGTAATTGTGTTTATTGTTCCCTATGGAAAAACACTACAGAGTATTGCTCAGAAAAGCCAATGTGGACAGAGGTGATATATAAACTGTTAAATATTAACAGAATTTTTTTCTGACTTAACATTTGTAAATTATCTGGTTTATATTTTTTCCCTTGTTGGTGTCACTCTAATTCTTCAGTCGTCTTTTTTTTTTGAGTGGAACCAAGGATAAATCATGTCTACATTACTACAAAATAGTTTGTTTTTTGTTTTACTCCCTTTCCCATTGCCTCCTGAACAATTAAATTCTGTCTGTTTATTTCTAAATAGAAAAGCCACATCAGACTAAGCCACAAAGTATGTCAAAGAGTACGTAAATAATGCAGAGTACTTGAAAACCTAGAGCACTTTCCCTTTAAATGCCCTGCATGGTTTATTAAACTGTAATTGCACTCTGTGAAATGTCGTGTTGCAATTATATCCTGAGTTATTAATTAAAAGAAAAGAAACTATAAATGGTAAAAGATAATTTTGCTGGTGAAAAGCTTTATTGAGATTTTAGAGAAGGGCATTCAGGCAAAAAGTCATTTGTGAGAAAAGCTCCTGCTGAAAGAAAATTAGATGTTTTGATCACCTTCTGGGGAAGTGAACCTGCATCCATTCTCAGCAGTCTGGGAACAGTAGCTAAAGTACAGTGAACCACAGAGGAAGATTTGTAGGTGATAATGACAGATACTTATGCAAATTCATTAAAACCAACCTGTACCACCCTCTCATTTTCTCTAGTCATATCTTTGAGGGGGAAAAAATAGGTTTGTTTTAAAAAACATATTTACTTGTTAGAGTTACCGTAACATGGTAGCTGTTACTGTAGAAAACCTGAGAGTATCACCAGCATTGCCACCGCCTCCAGTAGAAGTGGAGATTATGTGCAAATCTTCACTACTTCGGATCAGCATTTCAAAAGGATAAGTGTTTATGTAGCTGGTAGGAATTTATTTTATATTTTCTATAGAATAATATGGCTTTTTAAAAATGGAATTTAATTCTGTGCTATACGGAGCAGACCTAAAACGTCTGTCTGCTGAAGTAGGAAGGAATTATTCTATAAGCCATAACTCTTCTATGACTTCTACTGAAGAAGTTTGTGATTTAATCCATCCTGAAAATGAAGGATTTCAGTTTGGCTGGAGCTTTCTGGCATAAAAGGATCAGTTTCCTGGGTCTTTTTGTGTGAGAATGCATTTGTACTTCTCTGAAATCATTGTGCTGAGATGGAGCATATCGAAGCAATTGTGTGGTGGTTCTTTTCTATGAAAGTGTTGCTCCTGTACAAACTGCATGCTCGCACATTATTGCTTTGCATTTGACATCAGGGAAAAAATACTTGGTGAGGTGCTGTATATGTTTCTGTCTACATGGATATTCTCACACAGACCGTAAATAGACTATGTTTTTACCTCTCTGTATATACATTTTTTTTTCTTCTTCAAAAGAATGCTACATTAGCTGGTTTTGGGAGAGGGGTAGGAATGTCCTTCAGATTACTTTGTAGGTTTGTCCCCAAAACCAAATTTTCTGTGCTTCTACATACTAGAAGTAGTAGGTCAGGATGAGTGCGGTGTTCCTGGAAAGATGATACCACAGTAGCTGTTTTTTCCTCTAGCATTGTTCTGTCAGTGCAAGTCACAAGGTTGCTAACGTTGGAAGAGCATTCACGTTACGTGTTTTCAGCATATGTTTTTCATTTAATTCCAGAAAGGCAGAGGAAGCTGGATGGAGAGGTACTGGCAAAGGAGGGACCAAGAACAACTTTCAAAAGTCAGCTTTTGTGTTAATTTTGCAGGTGTAAGTAATTCTTAGGGTCAAAGGGGCTACTGGAATGAATGGAAGAGTCTACAAATAATAAGCAAACTTAGACTGCACAGAAAGACAGCTTTTAATGATAAAAAAGCTCTAGCTCCTATCTTTTTCTTTCAGCTGTGGAGAGGAGAATAAACTCAGGTGGCTGGTAAATTTGTGGAATACTAATCAGATTATGGTTTTTGTTATACTGTGTCTTTTAATAGAGAGAACAAGAGACAGAGAAAAGAAAATAAGTATTCTTAGGAGATTTTAATGCATCTCAATGAATGACAAGAAATCAAATCTCCTCCTCCTGTTAGGAAAAAAACAACTATCCATCACATAGAGGCACAAAACTCTTTAAATTCCCTTTGTATAGTCTTGTTTGGAATGTGTCAGGCACAAACGTGTTTAGGATAGCAAGAAAGTTTTCCCAGTTTGAGAGTTGCTGGAGGAGAGGAGCACTTCTTGGAGACACGCCACTATTAAAACTATTCATCTCACAGGAAAAATGAAAAAAATGTGATCTTTATTTTTTTTTATTTCCACAAAGCAAGTAACTGAAAAATATAACCTGTCTGAACTGCCAGAAAGTAGAGTGCAGCCTGGAATGAATCAAGAGCTCACCACTTCATTGCAGCCAGTGATCTTTGGCAAGCTCACAGATGCAAAATAGTAAAACATCTATATCGGTATGACTTTATTTGCCTTCTCCCTCTGATAGAGGCTGTATTTCACCATCTGTTTTTTTAATTACTTGTATTAGAGATACATCAAATTTAGGAGCACTTGGAAATAGCTGGGAAGCATAGCTGAGAAGTTTGTTCTGAAGTAGAATGTTTATTGAATGCCCCACCCCCCCACTGTCCCCACAACAGTAATCATTGAATTGTTCAAAATTGGAGTGATGGGAAGAAAATAATACACCTTTCAACAATAAGCTATACTTTTAAGGGACAGAACACTTTTAATGAAATCAAGAATTCTTAAATCTGAATGCTTTCTTGCTACTAGGTATTACATCTGTTTCATTTAGAGCATGGTTAAAATAATATCAATGTAAATATAAATTTAAAATCAGGTTCAATTTTTCTTTTCACAGTACATGGACTCATTAACAGCTTTTCAGTAGGGTCACGATTTTAAAATCTCAAAAAGTTTCATCTGTTAATTGCTGTGAAACTGCCTTACCATTATTGTGAGGTTCTGAATCAAAGCATACTGTTAAATAACTATTTAATTGACAAAGGTTAAGACAGCACTGAAAAGACTCTGCCATGCAGGTGTAATAAAAGTGAAGTCATAATACTGTGGCACATTTCCACTAGTTTTAAATCATTAGAAAACTTTTGAAATAAGTTTTTCAACTCTGACTGTAAAGGAGTAATAAAGAGTTGGATTTTCTCTACTGTATGGCTGCACTGATCTTAAGCAGAAGGAGCTGTGGACTGGCTTGCGTGAGAATGGGAATTACTGCATCTGAATTTTCAGAGCTTGATGTGCTCAGTCCTGGAGAACTGCATAGCTTATACCCCAGATTTCTGAGGAAATTTGCAAATAAGATTGTCAGTTTGGAATTAATAATTTTGAAGGGATCTACGCTGACAGGAATAATACTGAAGCATAGCAAATTTTTTTGAGAGGAATGACAAAAACGATTTACAAAACTGAGGAAGATGGGACTTAGTATGTGAAATATTAGGAAGTGGAAGAGCTGGCTAACGGGACATGACAGCCGGTTGTATTGAAAAAGAAACACTGGCTCAAGGCGGGGGAAAGCAGTAGAATTTCCAAAAGATTAAGAAGTTAATGGAGTTAGTCGTGTTTTCATTAATAATACTGTATCAAGTTGTAGTGCTCTGCTCTTGCAGTTGATGCAAATTTAGGAGGGACTGTCAACAGAGAGAGATAATTTAGGTAGTGGGATAGGAAGAACCAGATGAACTTAAATATAGCAACAGAAATGGAATGAATTTGTTTTAGAAAATGCAGGATCGTTTTTGTAGATTACATGTAGTCTGCTAAATAAAATGGAGATAGGTCATGAAATCAGACAGTGACTACAGATTGTACTGCTTAATTTTTAGCGTGCTCCCTGATAACGGTTTTAGGCCGTGCCAACTAGCCTTCTTCAAGGCAACAGCCATGTATGACTGACAGCCAGCTTGGACTACACAATAATAGTGTCAGCACCACCGAACACTCACAGGCTTTGCATTTTCAAATGCTCCCATATGCTTTCATACTGCAGCATCGTGCTGCACATTATACATACTCTCCATTTTGTAACAAAAATACTATGGTGGTGTGCTACGACATGGGGTTCTCTATTTCAGATACTTTGAACTGAAAAAAATACAACAGCAATAGTAAAACTAATAGTAGTAATGATGGTCAATGCCATCATCATGTCCTTGGGCCAAATAAGCGCCAGGTAGTCCCAGTCATGGACCTTAATGCTGTGGAGCGTGTACATGGCCCGTAGGGTAGAGAAGTTCAGGGACTTGTTTTCTTCAGTCTTTCTGGCTACCAGCTTCTGCAATGATGTGCCCCTTTCAACACCAAATTAACATGTAAGAATGTGGTGGGTTGGCCCTGGCTGGAGGCCAGGTGCCCCCCAAAGCTGCTCTGTCACTCCCCTCCTCAGCCAGGCAGGGGAGAGAAAATATAACAAAACGCTCATGGGTCGAGACAGGATCAGGGAGAGATCACTCACCGATTGCTGTTATGGGCAAAACAGGCTCAACTCAGCTAAATAATTTAATTTATTACCCAATCAAATTGGTGTAGGACCATGAGAAATGAAAACAAACTTTAAAACACCTCCCCATGCTCCTCCCTTCTTTCCTGGCTTAAGTTCACTCCTGATTCCTCTCCCTCCTCCCCTCCAGTGGGGTTGCAGTCATTTCATCACACATTGCCTCAGATTCCTCCTCGGGGGGAGGACTCCTCACACTCTTTATCTGCTCCAGCATGGGGTCTCCATCATGGAAGTCCTTCACCAACTTCTACAACATGAGTCCTTCCAAAGGGATGAAGTTCTTCATGAACTGCTCCAGTGTGGGTTTTTTCCACAGAGTGCAGATCTTCAGGACCAGATGCTCTGGCATGAGTACCCCACAAGTCCCAACAGTAAACCTGCCCCAGCCTGGGCTCCTGTCTCCACTGGGCCACAGTTCCTGCTTGGAGTCTGCTCCAGTGTGGGCTTCCCACTGGGTCCTTTCCACAGGTGCCTTCTCAGGTGCCTCCACCTGCTCTGGCTTGGGGTTGCTACAGGATGCAGGGCAATCTGTGCTTGCCCACCATCCTCCATGGTCGGTAGTGGGACAGCCTGCTTCACCATGGACTTTTCCACATGCTGCAGGGAAATCTCTGCTCCGGTGCCTGGAGCACCTCCTTCCCCTCTTTTTTCACTGACCTGGGTGGGTGTCTGCTGAGTTGCTCCTCATGGGTAGTCTCCTTACTCTCTCTCTGGCTGCAATTGTTCTTGGTGGTTTTTTCCCCCACTTAAATTATCCCAGAGGCACTACCACTGTCACTGATCAGCTCAGCCTTGGCCAGCAGCAGGTCCATCTGTGAGCCCTGGCATTGGCTTTATTGGACACAGAGGAGGCTTCTTGTAGAAGAGACCCCTGTGATGCCCTTGCCATGCAAACCAAATACAAAGATAAAAAAGACCTGCTAGGACCCCTTGTACCAAAGGTACTTGCATACTGAGTCCATAGATCAGACTGTGGTATTAGCTGGTTGGAAACAGTGCATTTTGGTAGAGAGGAGAGTGTCCATGACATTGTACAGGATACTAGAGAGACTTCACCTGACAGTTTTGTTTAGCCACTTTTATGGAAAATGAATTTGAACTGGGACAGCTGGAGCTAGGGTAATTAAAGAAATGGAAAGCTTGCCATGCAGAGGGGACAAAGAGAACTTGGCTTGTTAAATGTAGTACAATTAAGGCTGAGAAGTGTGATTACACCTTCAGGGGCAGGCACCAGAGAAGGAAGTGACATAGTTGTTTCCACTAAAGTGCGGTGGCAGCAGAAGAGCAAAATTAATGGTGCTGTCCTTGCATATATTTGGCTTGGGAGAAGGTTTCTCACCATGAGACAGGTACTGTTCTGGAACAACCTGCCAAGAGCAGCAAAGGGAGTGGAAAAAATGGTTAGCTTTCCCATGGATCAGTAGAAAGCTGTGAAAGGACCGATGATCAGCAAAAAAGTTTGAGATGGAATTGTTTGCACTTCCTGGACTGTCCTTTTCGGGTTTATCATCTTATTTTTGTCTAGCAGAATAAGTAAAACTATTTGGCCATTCAAAGAAAAAGTTGCTTGAACATAAAATGCATTCAGAACAAGACTGAGAGTAGTCTTTCGTTTTCTCAGGCTAAGCTGTACTGGGAAGAAACTGCAAAAGATCAGTGATCCTCTAGTGCTAAGGACTAAAAACCCTCTGTACATATGGTTGAACAAACTGCATGACAAAATTGCAAATAACCTTTCTAATATTTTTCTTATTAATTTGTTCTTCGTGATTTAAAAATCAAGTTTGAGTGATACAATATACCTTCCATAAAATGCCAGTGTTTTCCCACTTTTACTATCAACCTTTTTCAAAGATGAAACGTAGTTTTGAAATAAATCTAGGCTTATTTGTTTGTGTACCACAGGAAACCAGTAATATCCCCAAGGATTCATGTTTCTTTCATTTTAGCTTGGATGTAGCATGAGTTTATAATCCTAAAGAAAAATACACAAATTCTTTGTATATTCACAGTGAAATTAATTGCATAAATCCTGTATGGTCTTAATTAAAACCACAAAAAGAGAGTGCGTTTATAGGCTGTATGAGATATGATGCATATTGTGTACCATTTTGCAGTTTATTTTTTTAAATGTTGATTATGATTTTATGTATTTGTAATTAGAATGGTTTTTGAGAGCCCATTTGATACAGAAGAATATTCAATGCTGTATTTCCCCCCTCATTTAATTTTTACAGCTGTTCTGAGTATTGTGATTTCTGATGTTCATCCAGGTATAAAAAGATTAATTTTAGGTTAGCCAAGGATTACCAAATAAAAGTATTTATCAACTTTTAATAGTGAGATGAATTGCTGCCAATTAATTTTTTAGTGTTATTATGTGTGCTGCTACTTTTTGCAGCTCTTGGAGATGTTATCTGAGGAACATTGAGGGAGAATTTAGGAACATTTGCTTTTAGAGAACTTGTGCCTAGTTTCTTTTCATGTACAATGATCTGATAACTGGCCACATTCTAGAGGGAGAAGGTCAAAAATAGAGTAAACATATTTTTCTGCCTTAGGAAATAAAAAAATTGCTATTATGTTTTTTAAAAAAGAAAGTTATTTCAGTGAGAGACTTGAGTTTTCAGGGTAGCACCTGCAGTCTGGGGCTGTACATGTGATGTTACCAGTGGTAGAAAAGTTGATTTACCAGGGACCGTGTCTGGACATCTACCAAGCGGAGTTGTCATTTGTAGGATATTATGTTATCATCTCAGTTGTTCATATACCCCTATTTTTTAACATGACAGCCTAGTCTTGTTGAAATTTCTGTTTGTGCTATATTAAAAATACAAATTCCAACCAGTATTATTTGGGGGGGGGGGGGGGGGGAGGCTGATTTAAACATGTCATGCAATTATCTTTATATATTGGTATTCTCAAACATTACCTATGTCTAATAACTTTTCCTCTGAACAGAGAGACCCAATATATGCAAATATATAAGGAGGCATCCATTGTTCGGTTGCTTTTTGTGCCCGAGGGCACTCTGTGAAGTGTCAGTGATTACAGGTGCTTTTGTTTCGAACAGCATTTCCCCTAAAATAGCAACAATCACCGGTAAGAAGAAAACAAAGCCTTGCCAACATCAGCAGCATAAATGAACTCCAGGGTGCTCAAGGGCCCTTCTAGCAAAGATAGCTGGTAGGGAGACGGTTTCCTCTTGGCATATTAAATGTGTTTTATAGGGTGGTTGGGGATTTTTCCTGTGTGAGAGAGAATTACGCCTCTCAGAAGCCCTGTGGGAGTGGCACTGCAGTGTAATGGGGCTAACTTTTATGCCTCTGCTTCAAGTACCTCATCACAGTAGGGAGAGATTCAGGACATGGGAGCTTCCAGCCATTGCATGCCTCCAGTCCCCACTGTGTGAAGAAGCTGGTGAGAAACTAATACATTGCAAAGAAATTTAAGTAATCTAAAGAGCCCTCCTAGGAAAAATGTTATCATATTGTTACAACCACAGGCGTTTAAGCATTGTCCCATTGTCCTTCCTCCCTTAGAACCCTCTGGCTGAGGCTGGTTGGAAGGCATTTTGTTCTGAATGATGCCTTGAATTACGTGTTGCCACATCAGCCACTGCAGCTCTGTGCAGAAACCCTCCCATCCTGCTTCCTGCTTTTGACCACTCTGTTTTGGTTTTGGGTGCAGTGAGAGCTGCTGAGTCTCCAACTCACTGTAGATAAAGGTATGGAAGGATGAATAAAAACCATCCTTAGCATCTTTAGAGAAAAATGAATTTTCACATACAAGAAAGATGTTAATACTTAGACTATGATAAATATATTAACAGGATTAGAATTTGAGATAGGAAAATACAGGAAAAATCAAGTTCATATCTTCCAATACTTGTGATTAATTCCAAAATATTTTTCTCTCTGTTACATCCAGTTGCAAGTTGTGGGGACACTTGCATGATGTCATAGCTGGGATCCAGCCCCATCTTGTAGGCTTTTTTTGCTGAGTAGAGCCCTCTCTTGAAGCTGCAAGTTCTGTTATGTGCTCAAACCTGTCTAGGTTGCTGTTTCATTCTCTTCCCTCTGTTCTCCTGTGGAAGAGCAAGAGAGTAGTTCAGAATGCCTTAACAATATCCCTGAAGGACTACTAAATACAATGTCTAATTTCTAAAAATGCAAACCTGGACAAGGCATCAGGTTATAATCTCACGTCCAGGTAGGGAGAAGAATGTGTAACCAGCTCGACATTTTAGCGATGACTTGCATCGCTGTTAACTCATTCTGAGGTGAACTCTTCTGTCTGATTCACAGGCAGTGGTGCACAGCTCATGTTGTTCATACATTGAGAACCACATTTTCTGTACAAATGTAGACCGATAATGATTCTTTATACAGGCCTGCATTTAAATAAGGAAACTGCATCTGACTCATTACTATCCCTTGAATGAAAATAGACTTACGATAGCCATTCTCAAGAGAGAGTGTTTGGAAGAAATATTTTGGAAGAACTGGTTTTTTTCTGTTTGCTGCATTTTGTTGGAGCAGCGGTGTTTGTTGGATACTGCTGCTAGTGGAAAATAAGAATTAAACAAGTGTGTTCTTGATGTAAAATAAAATGCTATAGGCCTACTTAAAACATTCTTGAGAGGATTTTAAGATTTTTCTTTTTAATTAAGATTAACCTGATCTTGGTGAATAAAAAAGGTGGGTTTAAAAGTAAAGTTAAAAATTATTAATAGATTTAACAGATGGAAATGATGCTGACTTGCACACTAGGAGATGAATGACTACATGATGCAAAATCTAAATAGCAGAGAGCAAGAGAAATAGATGTGCCCAGCAACATTTCAGTGTGCCAGGCTACTGTGAACTAAAATGTATAATAGCTCCAAAATCAATAAGAAAATCCATTTTGGGGAAACAAAGGATGAAAACATTGTGGAAAATATGTTGGTTCCCCAATAGACTCTTTAAAAAGCCATTTTCAATTTCTGGTGATGCATCAAAAGAAAGATAACATCATTTTCTATAGTGACTGTCTTCTAAGGTAGAACACATGAAGAGTTCCTACAATGAAATAGATGAAACATCAGATGCAATTAACTTGCATCTAACTCCTTAATTTTGCATAGCAGCCAATGCCATTAGCAAATCTGATTTTTCTTTTATGATAGAGTGGATCATGTCATTTGTCTCATATTTGTGTCGGTATGGAGACCAATTAATTTCAGACTAGTTTCTTACTGAGGTTCTCACTGAACCAGTTTGTATTAGAATGTGTATTGCTTGCCAGAGAAAAATAATGTCACGTGGTTTTCAGTAGGAGCCTAACTCAATTGACTGTAGTAAGTAATCGGTGCCCCAGTTGTCAAAGACTGATCCAAAAAAGAAAGTCTACTTTATGCATACAATCTCCTTTCAACAGCATAAAAGGCAGCGAGCTGAAGTCTAGACATGCAGAGGCCTTGCAGTATAAGGTATGTGCAATACATGAAATAATTTGGAGAAAAGTATGTTCTGCCAATAACCGAGTAGCTATCAGGTGGTTTAATTGTTTCCAGGTTTCTGGAATGTATTTTGGCGTGCCATTTCATTAAAAGTAGGTTGTATAGAAGTTCTACAAACAGTTTTATGCCAGATACCATTTAAAAATAAACCAAGAAAAATCCTATAAAGAGATTATTATTAAAGACAAATACTTCTAAAGCAAGAAATGAGCTTGTATGGGTTATGGACAAATACAGCATTAAAGAATAGTTTTCAGTATGTTTAGTGAAACAGTCATGGCACACACATAGCCTATTTGCTTTGTAATTGAAATTTCCTGGGCATCTGAGCAGTCATATGACCCTAAAGAAGAGCATTAGTGATTGCAATCATATCTAGCTAATCAAGGCTTCTGCAGTGAGCCATATTTTAAAATTCTCCACGTACACAGGATGTTTCAATCGACTTCTAAATTTTTTTTTCTCACACATTTTCACAACAGCCCAACGTTGCATACTTGCTAATATTCCCTAATCTCATTAAGCAGAGCGTGGGAGATGGCTAGCTGGTAAGGGAGGAGAATAATGTCAGAGACTTCCGTGAGCAGAAGTTCAGCTGCTATGGCTGCTTTGTAAGATCTCCTGTTCTGTTTGTTGCTCTGATGTGAGAATTGAGAAAGCTCTGAGGTGGAAAACCAACATCACTTTTGAGTGAGGAACAGTGCCTGATCCCCTAGAGAAATTCACAGGCTCTGTTTTTTCCTCAATTGATTTTTCATTTAATGAAAAACATGACAATGTGCTAGATGCCCCCAAATAGTAATCTCATAAATAAAAATATTCATTTTTATAGGAAACATTCTTCATAAGTCTTCTTTCTGAGACATCTTAGCTCCAGCCTGCAAAATCACAGTTTCTTCCATACCTACACTGTCACTCATGTTCACATAGCAAATGAGTATTTTCTGCAGATTCGGCCATAAAGAAGCGGTCTTATAAAATTATTTCAGAAAAGGAAAAAAAACCAACCAAAAAAGCCCTCTAACCCTGAATTATTTAAACTATGACAGAGGTCTTTCTTCTGTTTGGTTCCAAGCAATAATTTAATAAGGTATTTTCCATACACGTTTAATGTATGCCAGGTCTCTTTCCCATTTAAATTGTCTCACTGGAGGAAGAAGGATTTTGCCTGCCTTTGCTGGCTGAGCTATGGCTGAAGACAATAGCACAGGGCAAGATTGTTTTATTTGCAGTAAAACACTGGCTTTGAGGCAAATTTTCTATGCCTAGTTCTATAAATTAACAGGGAATTGAGCTTGGGGGTTGAAATCCTGAATTCCTGCATCCTAACAGCAGTTCTCTTTATTGATTCCCACTGTCCAGCCTTGTACAGAGACAGTGGGAAGTGTAATGTCAGATTAGATGATCATAATGTCCTTTTCTGGCCTTAAAATCTGTGTATAAAGCACTTCAACCTCTCTGTTCCCCCGTGCCTCCATTTTAAAATTGAAATAATTCTTGCACACGCTAGGGATGCGCTAGGATTAGTGTTTGTCAGTGCAGTGAAAATAGACATATATTTTAAAATAGAAATAATAATACTCAGATACTGTTAGAGACTTTCTTTAAACATTTACCAAAGTATCATCTGCCTGTCATAGTTAATCTAATATGATTAACAATTATATTATTGTGATAGGCCACGCAGACATTTCAGCGCACATTCGCAGGGGATTGCTTCTGATTAATTTGTATGGTAATCCGCAGTCATTTATTCTACTTTGTGCCTGTTTGTATGGGGTGGTTATAGTCTGTGTTAAGGTGTTTGCGTGCTGGATAGGCAGCTGGATTCATGCTCATTAAGCCTCAAAGCCTCTCACTTTCTCCCCTGCTAGCAGTGTTCAACGTGCTGTGGTTTTGTGATTTGGAAGTACAGCACTGAGGGAACCGAGCTGAAACCACCAGTCTAATTTCACTTTGGTCTTTTTTCACTTCACTGATCAGAATGATTTTCAGTCACTCCAGTCAGGGCTGGAATCCCAGAGGTGAAAAGTCAGCGAGTAATCCATTTAGTCACCAGGTCCTCCAGGTGGAGCTTAGCTAACGATAACAATTATCGTATTCTCTTCTCTCTTATCATAGCATGGCCATAGCTAATGTTGCGTTGGAGCTTCCATTTTAAACCATGCTTTCCAGGAGCTGTAGAATTTGTAGTAAAAATTCCCTGTGTGATGAATCAGGACACAAAAGGTCGCAATGCAAGAGCTGGTTTTGGCACCAGTATAAAGATGAGCTTCAGTGACTTCTAATGAAAAATTGACTTTTTCATCCAGAACATTCCACTCCAAACTCCATGCACAGAAGAAACCTTCTGTGTGGGAAAAGGGGGTATATGGTGGGGTTTGTGTCCCCATTTGTCCCCAGCTGCTATGCAAGTTGCAGAGGACCCCTCAGTTCAGCATTGTTAGTAATGTGGAAAAGCAAAGGAATACCTATGGACTGACCCATTAGTTCACCATGGTAGAATATGTTTATTAATTTATTTGACCAGTAACACCTCATTTTGTTACACTTGAAGTACCATTTAACTGTAGAAATTGCTTTTGTAGCTTTATGGTTTGTCTAAACCCTTACATCTTTCAGGTTGGAGAACACAGATCTGAGAAATCACTTATGTAAGCAGGCAGTTTTTTTGTACTTTCAAGACCTAGGAAGAAAATATCACTAAATTGTTTAGTTACTATCAAATGGTGGAATCAGGATGACTTTTTTTTTTAATTTAATAAATGCATTTCTTGAATCCCTGTTGTAGAAAAAGCTTGATTTTTTTGATAAATTAAAAGTAAATCAATAGTAAATTAAATTACTATCCATCTCTTTTAAAATACCCTGGCAGATCGCGCGTGCACATGTGTGTGTATATATGACACATATCTATATTGTCACATGTAATTTTTTTTAACTTAGAAAGTAACATCTCTTGTTAACATGAAATCTTATGGTGAAAACTAGTTGGAAGATAAGGTCACTTATTATTTTTAAAGCAACTGTTTTCTAACCATATGTTTTGTGAGGCCTAACCATTAAGAGCTACCGACACTTGAAGCTGAGGGAGCTCATGCAGAGTTAAACACACTCAAAGGAAATATTTCTGAACAGTATTCCATTTCTTCTATTTGGGCTTGGTTCTTGGTCTTATTTTCCTCTCACTCCCAAGAAGAAAACATTTGGAGATTAGTGGCATTTCTGTTCCCAGACAGGGAACAGGATTATACCCTTAACTCGTTACTGTTGTTAACCATGCAGATACCTTCCAGGCATGATTCTTCCAGTATATCTCAAGAGCTGCCCTTTCTCAGGATTTGACAGCTCAAATGAATCACGTAAAAGCTTTTGGTAGATATACAGTTAATACTTTGAAAATTCAGCCTTCAAAAACCCAAACCAAGAACAACCAGAAAAAAACCCTTATGTTTTGTGTTACTGACATTTCATAGCTGCTGTGCAACCCTCATAATCTTATCCTGCATTCCCAGTAAACGATGCAACATTTAACAGTCTCACCCAGTCTTCTCTTAAATCCTTTGGACATGGATGTAACTTTGTGCATGGGAACAAGATAACATATATGAATTTCATGCACTCAGGGAATCCTGAGTATTTTCTCTTTTGGAACTGAAAAATAAGAGAAATTAAGGGGGAAATATTTTGAATGCATCTTTCAGTGTACAGAACACAATGGAAAAGCTGACAAAGCATTCCTGAAATGAAGATCCTTTGTTTATTACAAATCTTTACCAGTCTCTTGGTTGTTGGAAGCGAGATGGATTTAATTATTTTAAAAGTGACAAACTCTAATCAATATTCAATTATTGGTGTGTTAATTAGTAGATCATGCCTTGTCTCTATTATTAGCACAGGCAATTTGCTGCTGAACTTCTTTTCTGTTTTGACTGCTCGTTCTCCAGCTAAGAGTGAGCGTCACTATGGAAGTACAAGCAGTCAAACAGTCACTGCCTTGGAGTTTTAGGTTACTATTTGGCCAATCAGCATTCTTAAGAAATGTGAAATTTCTGTGAAGGAATATTTCTGTGGGATATTGTAGCATAAAACACTTTAAAGAGCTTTTTATTTGTTAATTAAGTGCAAGCAAAACTGCAAGAGATGTTAGAATATCTGCCTGTGCTTGTTCGTAAAAGGGCAAGTGCACTGCTTTGGAGTCATCTGTGAAGTGTTTCTTGAGTTCAATGCAAGCTAGCTTGGATTATTAGTGTGCATTGCAATTGGGATGTTCTTTCTATGAAGGTAGCTACATATTAAATTCATGTCTAGACTTCACTTTCAAAGTGTTAGGCATTGCACGTACACTCGCATATATTTAAAGAACATTTCAATTTAAGACTCAGAGTGGGGAAAAACAAGAGCTGGGATTGTTTCTCATAGTCACAAAAGTCTAGAAATGTATGTCCTTTCAAATGGCTGAATTGCTGCTTACAAAAGTAATCTTAAAAAAATGCCTCTAAATTTAGTACAGTTAATCTGTTGTCTGCTTCTGGAAGTTCATTTATGTAGGACAACGGAACACTAATGCAAAATGAAATGGTCTGAGTCAAGGATTATTAGTAGAGAGACAAAGTTGAATGCAAGCTCATTTTAATCTGTGAGATGTCAGCAAGTGCTAGAGCACCAACATACTTTTGGTGAATCTACCTTTCCTATAGAAGACGGACCCTAAAAAATGAAAAATGTTAATATAGATTTTCCAAACGTATTTAGGGTACTTTTGATACCTAAGGAAAACAGTGCACATGCTAGCTTTTAGCACCATTGCAATCCTGATTTAAAACACCTCATAAATCTGAAAAAAAAAAAAGTTTGGGTACCATCAATTTCCAACCACAGTACAACACTGGCAGCTTTTCTCTACGATTGTCCCTGCCTATATGCATTTTATTTTCACCAGGACTTTCTGCTGGGCTGCTAATGCACATTGCAATACAGCTTTGCATTTTTGTAAGTATTAAATAAGAATTAGAACACATGCGGTTCAGCTTTACTCATTTTTCCTTGTTTTATAATACTGCTTTTCACCCTTTGTGTACAGTGGGGAGGGGTGAAATGAGTGTTGCATGTTGAAAGGGACTCTGCAGAGAGGAGTGAGAATTTTTGCTCATCAGAAACTGCAACTGTACAACCCACTCTAGCTTCATGTTTTCAGATACATCCTTATGCCTGACTGCTCTGTTTTACCAGCTCTGTGCAGAGCTGAAGTCCTCAATATTCTTCCTACCTCCCTACTCTTTTCTCAGTGTGATTTAGCTGGGCAACACTTAATTAAACTCCATTTCCTCTCTTTACGCTTCAGGTATTATTATGCAGCTCCCTTCAAGAGGTAATTTGTGGGCTGTTTATCAAAGCTGTGAATTTAATAATACCGAAGCCATGTCACTGTAATGAGATGTATTGACATTTCTTACCAGCAGAATTTTCTCTCGATAGGTATGTTGTTCCTCTCCTGAATATTGTGGGCTTTCAAAATTTAAAAAATATTTAAAAAAAACCCAAACCATATCATCTATGTTATTTAGTTATATTACTCTATTGTCTTCACCTCTTTCATAGATATTGTCATCTAAAACCCAGAACTTCAACACTGTAGTACTATGACTGCAGCAGGAAAGCCATCTCATGTTTTATCTGCAGTGTTACCTGCAACATTGAAGTGATGTTTCTGATATGAGGCATGAGGGGGAATCACAGAATGTTAGGGACTGGAAAGGACCTCAAAAGATCATGTAGTGCCCTTTCGAACTGTTGGATATAAAGATACTCTTTGTTGTGGTCCAGGGTAGCACTGATTACACATTTCCAGAACCCATCAAACCCTCAGATTTTTGTTTCTTGTGGAAATTATGTATGAGTCCTTTAAAAATCAGGGTTTTTTTTAGGAGAGAGACTTCTGAATAAAAACCATAATTATTGTATATAAAGTAGGTGCTTTCTTTGATATAATGGAAAATTACATGGTGATTTATTCTATATAGTTTCACAATAACATGTAGCATGATTACAATGTTTTTTCTTTCCTTAACTATTGTGTATAGCTCTGCTTTTTGTACAATTTGCTCTCCTTCCCATAATTCTTTCCCCTGCATTTAGAAGGTCTTCTGAGATTACATATCCAAAATATAAAAAATGCAAATACTAAAAAATGAGCAAGAAGGAAGTATGGAAAAGACAAACAAAATCACCATGTCTAACTCCTGCTCTCCCTTCCACCCTCCCCGCCCCTTTCTTTTCTTTTCTTTATTTCTTTTCTTTTTTTCATTTTTCTTACTTTAAGTTCCAGGACAGTAGTAGTATGGGAAAAGGAGCATCTTTTAGACATTATAAAGTCTGCAATGATTTAGGTGGTTTTAAAATTTAAGTCAGACTGCAGCATATCTAAGCATTAATACTAACTTCTGTGGCAGTACTGTGGCAGCCCTGTGGTATTTCTGAACTAATATTCTTGAATAGTCAATCCACATATTTTATAGCTTTTTATTTTAAAATTGTAGATTTTGTTGTTACACTTCTGTGTTTTCAAGATATTTTTAATTACTGTTTTTTTTTAAGTATGGATTAATTCTTCTCTTACCATTAAGAACCAATGACTGATGTATCTGCTCCTCTATTTATATGGGTAATCTAATTCTTGTATTGGTTGAATAAATGTCTACATAGACTCTATATTTGGTTCATGTGTGACTTGTGCATGAGACTAGTTTTATTCTGAGTACTACAGTAAATATTGTGGTAATGGATGCTACTGTTGTTGAAAATCCCTGGCATAAGATTATCCTTGCTTATCTAAAAACTTACTTTCTCTTGACAAAGTACTTCCTCAGAGCAAATGCAGCTATGTGCTGGCTGCAGAATCGTTGATAAGATAGTCCTAGCTAGGCATTTGATTAGTACAGTGTCTCAGAAAGAACTTCAAAAAACAGCCTGTCCTCATCTGCACTGTCCTGTAACCTTGTCTGCTACCTCAGTGACTGTAGGTGCTGGTATAATCACATAGCCAAATGAGGAGGACTTTCTCATAAGCAGTCTTCTGTTCCTTTCCCTCTTCCCTTCTTGGTGATTCTTCACACAACCTGAGAAGGCTGTGAAAAAGGAACTTACACTGGTCACTGTGGAAGTGAACATCCAAATTTCGCTGCCATGAACATCATTACAAATTCTGAGGGCATACTGAAATGTTCTTCAGAACTGGGCGTGATCTAGGGTTTTGTTTGCATTGGGCTGAGTACACCCAGAACAACGTTTTAAGATTCTCGAGTGGGACTTGTGCTGCCAGGTACCTAAGCAACAAAAAAGGAGCTGGGGATGTTTGAATAGCTCAGGAGAGAAAGTTACTCAAGGACAACATAATTAAAAGTAGTCCTGCAGGGAAGACTATAAAAATATTTTAAGAAAATCCTAAAATGCTCCCTGGAATTAACTGTTAAATCAGTCACAATTTATAGTAACTAGAGACTCTGAGCTGAGAAAACAAATCAGTTAAGAGACTACCATAGTGTTTATGGTGAAGTATACATTCAGTAGAGAGAACTTCAAAGGGAATTAGTCACCACTTTTCAGCTGTGTTAATTTGCTTAGTTGACTTATAAATGTGTTTGTTCCTCAAATATCTGTCTGTTCTCACATTAACGTTCATGTAGACTATGTGAGTACATCACAGTGAAGAAATGGTTGTTGACCACAACAAAAGACCAACAAGTCAAGCTTACTGTGAGACCAAACACTTGCCACGTGTTCTGTCTCTTCTGTGACAGAGCTTAGTTATGGAAGGGATGAATGCATTATTGTTTCGTGTTTGGATTTTGTTTCTCCTGTTCTTTGAACTTCTATAAATTTGGTCTTTGGAAGAACAAAACTAACTTTGCATTTATCTGTACACCTAGTTTCTCCCTACTGATTACCCTTTTCAAGAGGCTACTTTAGTCATTGGGGCAGAAACCAAGGCTCCTGGCTTTTAGGCCCACCTGCAGTGTTCTTCAGCGTGTAAAAATTTTTGTGGCTTCGTGAGCTCTGGAGAGAGTTGAACAATTAAGCTATTGCTGTTGGAGGCTCTAAACTAACTGTTTCTTAGAAGCCAGGAAAAATGTCAAGGTAACTATTGTCAAGGGCTGTTGTTCTTGATCCTAGGCTCATTATTTCAAGACTTGTCCCCTGTAAGCATGAATGTTTTCTTTGTTTCAAAGGATTATGCCACCTCTGGTGTTTCTACTCTGCAAAGTCTCAGACACAAACAGTCATGATTTCTACAGGTTTGGTGTTAGCACCAGTCAAGTCTCGTCAGGTCACATAGCTCAGCATTCAACATTTCATCACTGAAGCTGCTCAGGATGTTGGCCAGTGAACCATGTTAGTTCAGTGTTGAAATCTGCACTTCTAAACTTTGTGGAAGGTATGATATTCAGGTAGTTACCAGCTCCAATTCCACTAAAACAGCAGGAGGTAAAATTGGCACTCTGCAGATCCAGGCCCTCAGTGGATGACTTTGTTTCATCTGTCTCTGAAAAGAAGCCAGTGGGGCTCTCACAGGAGGAAGCAATGCACTGAGCCATTTTCAGAAAATGAAAAATGGGATATTTTCCTTAGAGCAACAGATCATCTATCTCTGTGTCCTGTAGGCCTTGGATGTCTAAGTCTCATTGAATTGTGAATTTCTTTCAAAAAAAGTTCTCTTAAATGATCCTATTGTTCCACGTTCTTTCTCAGAGGAATTGGAGTACATGGTTGCCTTTCGTACCTCTATTTTTTCAGTCACTAGAAGGCAAGGAGTACTTCAGGAAGACTTCTTTTTAAAATGGTACCTCTCCAAATTTATGAGGCGGTCCTCATCAGGTGCTTTCCACACTTAGACCACCTCCTAAGATATGATTTAAGAACTTATCAAAGGATAAATTTCAAAGATAATTAATCATGGATAAAAGTAGCACATTTTTACTAACATATACACAACATCATATGAAAAACCCGTCTGTTTGCAAGAGTGCTGTGAGTGTGCTGAAATCATTAAGCACTATCTCACCTTTCCCAGAAAAAGGAGTAGAAAGTACTGCAAGGTCACAACCAAGGGAAAATCTCGGATGACCCATACAGTGGGGTGCACATGAAGGGTTTTATGGTTCAGCTGACCCTGAGCCACTTAAGGAATAATCATTTTGCTTTCCTAGTCAGCACCATGTGCTCACTTCCTGCATTGGATCAGGTACTTTTACCATTAAAAGATGAGTTGATGTATCTTCTTGATCCATCAGAAAACTTCACTTCTCTTTTTCTGTGTTGGCAGAGTTAGTTTTCCACAGGATGATCCAATTGAACTTACACTAAATCTAACACAATGCAGAGACACAAGAATCCTTGACATAAGAATGCAGAGAAGCTGAATTGTTTTGGATGTAAAAATCTATTCAGAGGCTAACATCCAAAGTGAGATAACCAGTGCTCAAGGTCTCAGACTTTAAATCTGACTTTCTCCTGGGGGCCCCTGCTAAGAAGGGGAATTTGAAAAATAAATGTTATTAATATTGTATGCTAATAATGTGACCCATAAATGTAAAAAGATAAGCTATCAAGTTGACCATGCAACATATTGTTATATAATGAACATTTTGCACTTACTATGTATGAATGTTATTGCCAGTGCTCATCACCATGCCTCTTATTGGCTTGGATACCCATCTTTTTTCTTTCTAGTCATACACACACAGAATGTATCACAGATTCCATTTTGAACCAGAATCTTATTTTTTACCTATGTCTGTTAATATTTAACTGAACTAAGTTATGAAAGGAAATAATCCTGACGCTTTTCTGATGAAACTGTGTATTATATAGTCTCTTGTGGGGGTGCTAGTTACTCAAAAATGAGAATATAGATTCATTAGAAGGAAAGACTCATTACATTTTTAGACCTCACTTTAGAAACTGAAGGCTTATCTTTGAATGTGCTACAGCTGGTCTATGATCCTCTGAATTGAAAGCTAGATTGTTGAGAATGCAATGAAGGAAAGAAATTTGCAGTCAACAACATATGAAATAAAGTCAGATGGCCCAACTTGTAAATATTCCCACACTTGTCCGTTGAATACGACAAAACAGGCCAGAACCCAAATCAAAATTTCCTTCTGCTTTACTTGTCATGTGTTTTAAGGCTACAATGCTTTGTAGCCATGTACTCTGTTATAGCATTTGAAAGAAGGTTTTTTTTAATGTGTATTTTAAAGGTTTAGAAGCAAAACGATATATTCTTCCTCTGTTGTTTGTAAGAGGACAGATGAGAAGAAAGGTAGGTATTTGATGTAGATAATTATGCATTTCTAGAAGCAATTACTGATCTTTAAAAAAAAAATCCAAATTTATGCTTCATTTTTGATGTTTTCCCTTTGTATAATGGAAACTCAAACACGGAAACTATTAGCTGACAGATGTAAGATAGTTACAGTAAGCACAGAAGTTTTTTACTTTCTGCCAGACCACAAGGCGAACTCCAGGCAAACTGTGTGTTCTCTGAGCTGATCTCAAGGAGCTTTGCTCACGGTCTGAATTAGGAGTGAGAATTGTGCAAGCAGCAGCATCTTCCTCAACTCATTCTGAAAATATATTCAGTGGTGTCTCTAGGAAATTATTCTCATCAGCCACACGAGAGCAGCAGTTAAAATATAGCAGGACACTGCCCTCATAAGTTTTCCGTTTCCAAATGATGTCAGTGATGGTTTGTGCAGTCAAAGCGGTAACAAAAGTGAAAGCTCTTTTTCTTCCCTTAGTTTGGCAATCTGACAAGGGCAGGGTGTGCTCTTTGCCATTAGTGTCACATCATGTTCCACAGATTGAGGGAGACATCTTCATATTCAAATACATTCTTTCTCAGTGTATCCCAGAGGTCGTTCCCTTTTTGTTTTCTTTGTGTATACCAAAAATACTTTTTCTGTGGCTCAATAAGTAATGCCTGTTGAGTAATATGCACACTATTTTATTTGCTCCTCATCGTGTCCTACTAAAAGAGTCTGTTGCTTTAATTACCTGTGACCCCACAAGAAAGCACAGAATGTGCTCCAGCCTAATATGGTGAGAGAAGGGGTCATTCACCCTTTCTCCTCTTCTTGAGTCTGCTGGGAGCTGTGTACTTTCCCTGAGGGATTCCTGCCGTGCTTTTCTTCTTCAGTGATGTAGCCACCATGTGAGTCATGTAAGGGAGCAAAGTTGTGGTATATGGAAAGGGCAGGTGTAAGGATTATTTTGAAGTTTGTTAAAGGTGTTTGCTTTAGATGTGAGGGAATCAAAACAGAAAAATATGTGGTAACATAAAAGCGGGATCATATTTTCAGAGTGTTAGGAAGAGACACTAATGGAAGAAAAGGAGAACTTGGAATGTGCAGATGCTGGTTAAAAGAAAAGGAATGTTCAGAAAAGACACAGAAGAAGATTGAAATAGCTTTAGTGATAGACACAGCAATTACAACATAAGGAAATAATGGTAGTTGAGGGTAATAAAGGATTGCATAACAAAGGAAAACAAGAAGAAAAGGAAATAATATGGTTAGAAAGATTTTTAATAAGATAGTTATGAAAAAGAGAAAAATAAATGGAATGTGCAGGAAATTAAACACAATTTTTTCCACATTTTATGTAAAAATAGTTTAATGAATGGCTCAACTATTATGGTTCTTAAGAAAAAATAAAAAAGATTGTGACAAGTTGAATTGAAATGCATGGTTACACATAAAGACAATAAGAGCAGTGGCAATATTTGTAGGAGATGTGGAGCAGATGTTCTGCATTGTCCAGTCTTAATTTCTATTCTAAATAAATTCTTTTACCTGCTTGGTGATCAAATTTCTCCTTGATAAAGTTGCATTTAAGGTCAAACCATATGTGGACTCAGTGTGGGGGGTCTTACCTACAGCACCATTTCAAATGCTTTAGTAGAAGGTCCCTTCAGAGCTGGCACTATTGACCAGAAAAATTCAAGGCAGAGACAGGGCACAACATGCAAGAGGAAGAACAGATGCAATATGTCATTGTGTGCGTGCACTGTATGTCATGCTGCAATGTCCTTTTCATGAGGAAGCAAGTGAGGACGTGTTGATTACTCCACACTTGGTTCTTTCCGTGTAGCCATAGAGTGTGTTGGCAGCCAATCATCTAGTACTGAGAACTTACCTTTTCCAGGCTTTTAATTAAACCAAGGCTATTAATTAAGATCTGATCATCATAAATGCATAAAGTGTTAGGATTTTAAAATCAAATTACTAGTTATAAAATGTTCCAAATGACTATTAAAACAAAGCACAGCAAGGCATTAAAACCACTTTTTACTGCCATCTAGAAGCTCAATGCACTGCAGTAGCCTAACACATCATTTTCTTTGGCTGCTCTAATAACTCTTCCATGTCTGCTGCCATCAGACATACAAATCAAAATACTTTAGGAACTCATCTTGCTATACCAGATTTAGGCAGACTCAGCTGTGTTTTCAGCTTTAAGATTCCCCTGTGTTATATGTAGGCAGCTGTTACGTGGATGGCGAAGAGCAAGCTCACTGCATTAATAGCTGGGTCCTCAGACATAAGAAAGTTGTCTTATGTCTTTTTTGGTCTTTTTTTCTTATATTTTGAAGAAAATTCACTGTCATAAGTAGGCAAAAGGGTCAGGCTTTTTTTGGTCAAAACATGGGATACTTATAGACAAGTTAATTAATAAGTAAATCAAACTCAGTTTTGTGGCTAACTTCCTGTTCACACTGCTGCTAGATATTGCTATGAAAAAGAGGTGAAAAATTGATGTACTTTTGATGTTAATACTTAAAGGGAAGGAACATTTATAAATTTAATTCACTAACATTTTTGGTTCCATTGAAGTTAATGGCAAAACTCCCTTCAAATCTTCATGGTTTTCACTGCCATTTTTCTTATGTATTTTTAAATTCTTTTCAATACAGGTACCTTTGTAAGTATAAAACATAAATATTCCATGTATCTCTCCTTTAAGCCTCAAATCCATTCCAGTTATTCACAGTGACTCTTTTCTCTATTCTCTTGGCCGCTTGTCAGCATGAGGAAAACCTGTGGCAATTATTTCCTGGGGAGATCTGCCTTAGGCTGTAGGTTTCTGAGGCTGTGTCTCTTGTCTATTCAATTCTCACTTAAAACCAGAAGACAGGCTTTTAACTGTGGAGAAGTACATTTTGGGACTGTTTTTCTATTTGTATATTAAAATTAAAAATATGATCTTTACAGTAAATTTAGATTATATTTCAATTTGGATTAAGTTATAGGCACAAATTGTAGGATACTTGAGTATCTTTGTCAGAGTTTCCTAGAAAATGAAGGATTCAGAATTTTCTAATTTCTAGTGATTTTCTGAAATGTCATATTTTGATAGTATTTCTTTCCATCTAATATTTTGTGTAGGTGCTTCATTCCTCAGCTGTAGTTACCTATCATGCCTAAAGTTTCATTCCAGTTAAATCCTGGATTTGGAATAGATACATATATTCCATTGAATTTTTAATCCTGGAATGAGCAAGAAAAGAAGGTGTTGAGATGTAAGTCCATTTTCAATTAATCCTTACAAGTAAAAGTAAAATATTACATACATTTACATATAATTACATGCTTTAAATCACAGAATTGAAGAATGCTTTGGGTTGGAAGGAGCCTCAAAGACCATCTAGTTCCAACGCCCCTGCCATGGGCAGGAACATTCTTCACTGGGCAGGGACACCTGACAAGATTGTCAGAAAGTTTTCACTGATTTGGATCCTCTGTATAATATGTCATACTATCAACCCAAAGGTTTTGCCTGAGAAAAACTATTAAAAGATGTTTCTTACCAGTGTAAGTAGCCAGGCTAGTCCCCTAAAATTATTGCTTGGCCTATAAGGTTTGTATTTTTCTTATTTTATTTACTTTTGAGACATCCTGATATGAAGCATCACCTGTGTCTTTTTCAAGGCTTTTAGCACATTTCATTTTTAAAATCCTAAAGTACAGGCTGGAACTGTTCAAGGTATTGGGTCATTCAGAATCTGCTACTACTGATGTTTTTTCATAAATTGAATGATAAAAGCAGTAATTATATTACTTAAAAATAACAGTCTACCTTTTTAGTGAAAACATTTAAAATTATGGTTCAGAGTTTATTATTTTATAATAGCCTTTAATTACATTATTGTTAGCAAAAACAGAGAGGTGTTTATACTCGCAGCAATTTGAAAACTAAAATTTTCCTACATAATAGCCTTTTTGGAGTAAGACAAAATTGACCCTAACAAAGCGTCTAGCCTGGGGTAACACAGGCATAGTGCCTTTGAGAAAGAGTGAAGAGGAAGGAGGGTGTGTTCAGTTGCAGGCTGAGGCATGCCAAGGCTTGTTTGGAATTCAGGGGTCTCCTTTCAGTAATACTCAGGGTGTACTTAAGGTAGGAGCATGTTCATCCTGGTCAATTTGAGAATTATTGTAATTTTCTTTTACTATGTTGCTCCATGCCTGGTAAATTGCTTTACAGTACAAAAATAATGTAACACAATGCCTTTGTCCCTTCCAGGAAGACTTTCCATCCCTGGAAGGCATGACTGACTGGCACTGAATAAATCCCACGATGTTGCTAAAAGGATAGCATGCTAAAAAAAATAGCAACGTGTGTCTCCTCACAGCATCAGCTGAAATTCCTTTCTTGTGAAGTTTGACTCACAACAATGCTTTTAAGAGCATGTCTGAAAAGCACTTAGATGTTTGGAGGATAATGTTTTTCTATACTGGTTTACAGACTGAGAGTCATCTTCCTTTCGCAATCCTTTCTCTGTTGTCTTTTCCAAGGCTGTTAAAATTCAGCTCCACATTCACATACAGGTCTCTGCTGTCCTGTCTGATGTCCGAGAGGAGCTGTTTGACAGGAACTTCTCAGTGTTTTGGGTGGGCTTTTTTTGACAAACCATAAAATCCTATACACACAAAAAATGGTGGCTAGTAGCATGATTAGAAGTGACAAAAGGCTTCTTGGATAGAAAATCTAGAGAGATATTTTAATTTGCAGTGTATTATAGGTGTTGTATGGTGAAGTGACTGTGACAGTGTCATATCTTTCATGGCTCCTGTTGTTTCTGTGCTACTCTAAAGGACAGTAGCAGTATAACCAAAGATAGTGCAATACAAGCAAATGATAACCCTGCCTTCACTCTGTATAGATACAATAGCTGTGATTAGATGCATTACTGAAATATTGTCGTCTTTGGATACCAGTAAGATACACAAGCCACAGGTGTTGAGTATCTGAAGAAGTTTTCTTTATTCCCTTCTGTGGTCTGTTCAACTGCTCGAAGAGACGTTCTTAGCAGAGTATATTTAACAGAATATTTCAGAAGAGTGGGTTACTGCTCTACATGTCTTTCTCTCAGGCTTATGTTCTCTATGGGAGATAATCTTGACCTTTATTAAGCCAAAGATTTGGACTATAATTTTCTAAAGCATGACAAAATTGAATATGAACCTATAGACACTAATTTCGGATGAAATATCAGAACATTTTAACTGCTGTCAAATAAATTTTGGAGGATTTAGTGTTTTACAGATTAATGAAATGGTGGAACCGAACTGCTAGCTTCTCTCATAAGAAGTTTCATTATCCATATGTACTATGACTGGGGCTCATCACTGCCTAGAAAAGCTTCGCATAGTTTCTTCAAACATAGTTGGGCATACATACAGAAATCATAAGACCAATTTTTTTTCTGAGCATCGTGGTGTTTTTAAGCATTCATAGCATATGGTACTACACAAGAACATTTCCTAACCTTCTAATGTGGGCCTCAGCTTTAAGAAAGGATCCTGTGAAAGCAAGAGTAATTTTTATTATGAGCTTGCTTTAAGAATATTGATTTAGTTTACAATTTATTTTTCAATTGCATCCAATTTTGTCCGTGTTTGATTATATATTTACTTAAAGAAGGAGCAGAGGTTAAGAAATTCTTGGGTATTTGAAAAGTTATATTAAGTTGCCTGTCCTTCTTTCTGCACCATTATTCACAGGCAATTTCCCAGAGGTTTGTCTAATTTGTCTAATTTGCTTTTAAAAGCCAAAACCAAATTGTGCTTTTGCAATGTATTCAACGAGTCTCAACAGCCCTATATATAATTTATTTCAATTATATATGATGTCATCAGAACTTTATCATCCAGATAAAATACAAACAGAATAAGTATTTTTATTTATATTTATTCAGACAACTTCTGGCACTGTGGGGATGTGTTCTTTTTCAAAGTATAAATTTTATGCCTCGGTGCATAGCAGCTGCTTACATTGCTGTGTTCTACAGGAGACTTCGGAGGAGACAGATTTATATAATACAGTCATAATTTACAGTCATTAATATGAAGATGTTTTATCAATTACCTAAAAAAAATACTCTGCAGAATTGATATATTTTAGTTATTAAAAAGTGGTGACTACCTTAAATTAGTTATTGGAAATAAAGAATTCAGCAGCAGAAATTAATCACTGTCACATCCTTGTTCATGTCTTGTGGATGCTAGGTCGTGTAGAACATTTGTTTGGAAAAGGGAAAAATATTATTATGATACCCTTAATAGAAACAGACAATCAAACAAATCTTAATTTGAAAAGGTTTTTGCAGTCATAAATCATAGTGGCACTGTGCTCTAATGGAGGAAAAACATCTTCATAGCTACATGACCTTGGTGCAGAGGGCCACGTTCTGGGAGGTATGTGCTCTCATCAGGCATCTTTATTTTTCCTTTTCAAAGACAGATCACATTTTTCCCAAAATACAAAGTTAAGTATGTGCATTCTAGCTCTTAGTAAAATCGTGCTTTATTTGTCCTCATGCTTTGTAGCATTTAAATATGTATTTTATCAGTATGTTAAGATTGTCTCCCTTTATTAATAGATACCTTATCATCATTTGCAATGTCTTTGAGGCCAGAAAAAATTAAAGGTCAATATATGTTTAACATAGGTATAAAGACCGATTTGCTGCTCTTTGACTGTTAGGGTCATGAGCACTTGGGCTGAGCAAAATTAAGTCAAAACCAGACAAACAAGAATAAACTCCAAAAGAAAAAAATGTAAAAAATGGAATTTAGACTGCACAATCAGTTCAGGATATAATGTAGCTTAGCTGCCAGTTAGGTTATCAACCCATACCATCAGGGGAGGATTTACTTTTACCTACATATGTATATCAAAGATAGTGATCACATTTTCATTCCCATTGAAGGGGAGAAGATAGTAGAATATTGAACAAATTAAAGGCTGCAAAGATGAAGATACTTATCTTCAGCCTAAGAAAAGATTAGTCTACTTTTAAATTAATGAAGAACTGGATAGCAAATTAAGATGAATTGTAGTTATTTACATGGTCTACTCTTGCCTTTATTTACAAAAGCTACTGTCATCTCACCTGTTGTGCCAGTGGGAGGCCACTAGCATAGTTAAAAAAGATGAGGGAGATTTTTTGTTAATTATATGTATAGGTAGATGATACAATTGATATAATCAAGGTATCTGCCCTTCGCCTCCAAGGCTTGTTTGTCTCACCATGGTATCCCCGAAATGCACTGCGAATGGTGCTGCAGTGTCTGTATAGCGTACATATGTTTAGAAAAATATTATCTCCCTGACAAAGAGCAGGGTAAATGGTGTAAAGGGTAGATGGTGTAAAGACAAAAGAGAGAAAAATTAGTGATATGATGTGGAACTGAATTTGTATCTTCTGAGCCCAGCTCTGGTACCTGAACAACATCTAGAGCTGTTCAACAGCCTGAGCTGGTCATATTTGAGATATGGGGAGGGGGAGGAGGGGAAAAAAGGGGAGAAAAAGTAAGATTTGATATATATCTTCTGAAAAGGTAACAAAAATACTACTGAAGCAAGGAAGGGCATAGCAAAAGTTTAGTGATATTGTTCCCTTGTAAATGCTTTTCATCTATCAGTGCGTGAACTTGTACTGTATCTGGCTTACATCGTTAGTGCCACGTGTCCACTGACCCTATCTCTTTGTGCACCAGGATGCACCTCCTGCAGATTTTCTCAAACAAGGGTTTTTGGAGTAATGTTTTGGAGTAATTTTTGAGTGTGACAGGTATTCTGCTGTAAAATAAACAAGCCCCATAATAAACAGCTCTGCAGCATCACATAATTTTCTTCAGGTCACCCTTAAAGACAGACATGGTGTTCCTACTGTGCTACATGCCCCCAACAAACTGCTTCCTTAGCAGGAGCTCTGTTGTTTTATTGATGGTACAACAAACTAAAGATAAATCCTCTGATTTGGTAAGTCCCCTGTCACCTCCCTGAAACAAGGCATTTCCTACTGTGTTTCCTAACTATCAGATGATCAAAAAAACCAAACAGAAAACAACAGTAACCATGAAACTTCCTTTTGGAATCCAGTTTTTGAAATAAAAATCTTAGTGTAAATTAGTAGATGAATGAAATATGTCTCATTAATATGCATTATAACAGTGAGAGAGAACAGGCCTTTTGCTAATTAAGGAAATACAGTATGTTGGAGAAAGTTCAGTTTTTCACTTTTACTAACAAGCTATATGGTTTGGACAGTTAGTCGTTTAAATCACGGCCTGGTACATGATTCAAGCAGCACCTACAATTGCAGATCCATAGAGAAGAACAATGACTATGAATAGGTGGTACATTATTCGGTTTATCTGTACACAGGATCACTTGGAATATTTTTTCTATTTGCTCTCACTAAAGAAGGCACTCACAGGACTCACTCTGAAAGGAGGATCTGGAAGATTTACTGACTTGATTGTATGTATCAGCTATATGTCAAAGCTCCACAGCTTTGCTTCAGTAAATCTCTGATTTAGGATGTACTGCAGTGTTTACTCAATACGTGTAGGAACTAGCAGGTCAAAAATACCTTACAGAAATTAAGGGCACTTTGTCCAATCTTGGTAAGAGTCTTGGTCCATACGAAGATGGCTGATTAAGTCTCTGGAATAGCTGCTTTATATGAGAAAAGTGGGTTTGAGCTATGGATTTGTATTAAGCAGGTCTTTATGTTGTTTATGTTTTTTGTATGCAACTATTAGTAGAACTCGCTAAAATGTAAGTGCTGCCTTTCCTAGTGTTATTTCTGGAAGTACCTTAAACAGTTTGAATATGTTTGCAGAATTCTACAGGATTGTTTGTTCACCAAACATATTGACTCCACAAACCAGTCCAGAACAATTGAAAAGGAACTTTCTCTGCTTTTCTTCAGTTTGGCCACAAGAGTGGCATATTGTGTGATATTCCTGTGATCTGGAGATCATAGAAAAAGAAAATGCTGATAGAATAAAATTAGATGAGTTTTTCAAAGCTCAAAAAATTTTCAGTTTGACTGTGATTTGGATTTTGGAGAAAGAGACGATGGAAAGAGAGCATAGTTTCTGTTGTCATGACTAGTTTTGCTGCTCATCTGATTAAATGTTATTTCTGGATGTTACACATTATGAAAATCTAAAGAACAATGGGTTATACTCCCATACAAATACCTCATTTTTCTTTGAAAATCCAGATTTGCATTTTTTTTTGTCTGACATAAAATATGGCAAGGTGAATGTATTTATTTGAAGAAATAAGGTAGTGCTCCCTGATTGTGGCTATACAGAACATTGATTCTGTTTCAGAAATAGACATATGCCCAAATCTTGAAATGCAGGTTAAAAGCTCTAGTAAGTCTAATTGCATTTATTGTACTTGCTATAGACTGAGAGTACAGATGGAGAGACACAAGAAAGTAACATAAACTAGATCCTACTGAAATTTCTCAAACTGCCCTAATAGTGTAATGGGCATCCAAGCACTATCCCCTGGGTAGTGCACTCCTGGATATAGGACAAGAGCAGGAGAACCTGCTGTAGATTTTTCTCCAGTTGGAGAAAAGCTTTTTATTGCTGAGGAGCTATGGTGAAGAACAGGAGTTCTGTTACTGTAGTTTCTTTATCATGGTGAAGGGCTCAACATAAAAAGGATTGAAAACTAGACTTTTAATGTCTCACTTCACAAATAATCTTAAAAAAAAAGGGCAGTCTCTTTTGGAAATAGAGGACCACACTGTTATCAATTGCTTTCATTAGAATCATAGAATCATAAAAACATATTACCATTTCACTAAATCAGTAACATTTAGTTTAGGGTCCAAAATCAAGAAGTATCAAAAGGCATTTAGTGGTCTCAGAAAACGTGTAAGAAGCTTTCCAACTGTGTGGTGTTAAAAACTGAAATTGTCCTGTGCCCATAAGGAAGAAGGTAGAGAAAGCAGCTTTAATTATGTACTGATCTAAGAGCCTTTTCCCCCAAATTACACAACCTCATTTTATGATGAAATAATGTTTTGATTATAGATAAGAAGTGTATGGATAGCATATGAGAGCCAGGACCTACATCTAGACTATTTTCTGCAAAGCAGAAAATTATCAAGTATATATCCAGTTCAGAGTGTGCCTGGGGTTATCGCATCCTGGAGTTCAACACATGCTGCAAACAGATGACATCCAACCCAGATGGATATCCAACTAAGACATCCACATTCTCTCTTCCTCGAACACACGCATTCCAAATTTTCAAGAGTTTTGGCTCTAACTATAAAGCTATCTTTGATTCACAATAATACACAAATGTTAGAGAAGCAGCGGATAGGCTGCCTAAAAGTGACTTGTCATTTTACAAATGCAATGGAGATTGTTAATTGTTTGCACAAGATGTTATTTACAGTAATGATTTCAGAACCAGGTCATGATTTTTTATATTTTTTGTAATGGTTTGGATATTCTACCATGCTCCGGTGCATTTGGACTTATTACCAAGTCATTACAACAAGAGTAAAGTTTCTATAATTTATAGAAGTGATTATGCTGTGTAGCGTAGGAGCTGACCAAATAAATAATTGAAAATGGCATTTTTTCTTCTAGTCCCTTGCCACTAGCACATTTCTCCACACTTGACTATTAGAAAACTGTGTCCTGAACTACTATTTAATGCAGAACATGGTTTCAAGCCTCTTAATTTCCATCAGTCTGAATGCGATATGTGCTTAATTCAATCACATAAGCTTTGTACGCTGGCAGTACTGTGCTAGTAACTTCTGATGTAGACAATGGACTTTTTTTTCTTTTCACATGCTTGATGATTTCACTCCATCACTTTTTTTTACAGTTACGTATGTTGTACAGATTGTCACAGCTTTAGTTCTGCAACCCATATCTCCTTAGGGCTTTTGCCTCAGGGCAAACCATAACTGTCAAGTTTCCTTGTTTCAATTAGCTGCTTTAGAGTGTGTAGCACTCTAAAGTGAGTGATGAAATCCATACCCTGGCTGTATTTAAAAATATAAAAAACAAACCCAAAACCAAACCAACTGGTTTTTTTCTCCCTGAGAGATATGAATCTGTGCATTAATTTTGGGCTAGCTGTAGAAAGGTCTAAGGTACCAATTCTGGACTTGTGAGCAGTCCTACTTGCAAAGTAGATCAAGAAATCTGCTCTCAGAGAGCAGTCTGGCTTCTGAAGAAGCAAATAATGGGTACAAATTGCAGGCTTGTATTTAATGATCAGCTTTTTTTACAATTAAAGTCTTAAGTGAACGTCACATGGCAATCAGCTGCAAAAGCTTAAGAACAACTTACCAACTCCCTGCTCCTGCTGGATGGCTTCATCAACAGGCCATGTGAGAGTTCCTCAGCCAGCACAGAGTTCAATGTTGGGGTGTTTTTTTACTGTCATGGAGATGTGGCTTGGGCTAAGCTGCTGGATTTCACAGTAAGTGGCTGAAGAATTCAGGTCAATGCAGTAACCTCCCATATCAAGTCAGTAGCCCATTTATTTCTGTGGAACAGCAGTAGCTTCAATTACTGTGGATGCTTGATATGTAAAATATACATCTGATCCTTAAAATCTGTCTTCAGTTAATGAAGACAAGGGTTCATGACATCCTTTACCTGAGTTACATACCTAGTTTAATAATTGGTTCTTTGAATATAAGCTTGATTTTTCATTTTTCATTTTTGTTTTTAAAGGGTTATTTTTTAAAGTTACATTGTCCTTTTCTATGCTCCTGCTATTAGGCTAATGTATATGCACACTCTCAGAAGTCTGGTTGCTCTACAATGAGCATTTAAGCACTGACAAATGCTTTCCTTGATGGCTGATGTGTCGTTTTTCATATACAAGACTGAAGTGGTGTGGTGATTATAAGGTTTTATTTAGAAGTATAACAGGAGAAGAAGAAGGTAAAGAAAAATTTGGGAGGACATTTAAAAATAGAAGCCAAATCTTGAGAACTCATTTTGAGCAGCACAATATAATGAGTTACAGGCTTCTGTTGTACTCCTGAGAATGATACTGGGGAGTCTTTGTTTCTGGTTCTTCTATAGAGTATCTTAAGATTTTCTATTAAAAAAGCATAGCAACAAGAAAGAGGATAGAGTATGCCAACTATCTGCAATTCTCAATAAACTGTCACAGTCATGTGTCTGAGTAGAGAGAGGGATCAAGAAAAGGGAAGGAAGAAAACACAATAATTTCCTTTAAAGTTTTTTGAATCTTAGGTCAAGAAAATATCCTGAACAACAACCTACATTAATATGACATAGTAGTATCTTGTTGTAATCAGAATGTGTCAGGTTGGTAAACTGGCATTTTACTTCATGGATTTAGCTCTTTCTGCATTGCAGCCTTCCCTTTGCAACGTCATCTTCACTGCCTGTTGGTGAGGGTTACAGAAACAATTTTGTCACAGATGTTTGGCAGCTAAGTGGAGTGCCAGGCTCCAAGTCAGCATGGTGCACTAAAAATTCTGACCGAAAGACATTTTCCTGTTACAATGATAGTTTCTCATTTATTAATCTTTAGAGAAAATTAAGGGGAGTGCATCTGTCTGTCTGAGGGAAGGGAATATGGAGAAGGCAAAGCCCAGAAATTCTGCAGTGAGAAGTAATCATAGTTCACCAGGTCTGTATAGGCAGGCTTAGCAGCATAGCCCAATGAAACTCGTTAGCAAAGGAATCAGTGCCAAATAAGGAGTACACTCTTTTCATGGCACTTTATCGGTTTGATAACTCTCTAATGTATTTTGTACAGGCAGAGATGTTACAAAGTTAAGAAACTTGACTGCTGAGACTGAGTTCTTTGCCTTCTTGACATGTTCCTCCAGGAAGTTTAGTGCACTATCAGAGAAGTTGAGAAGTTTAAGTAGGAACATTGTCTATGAGCAAGGACACATTCCTTGGCCCTAAGCTCAACTGTCACATCAGAGTTTATACCCATATAACTAAATTTTTCCTCAAAAAATGATCTTGGTCTCATCCATACAGCCTTTTCAGAACAGTCCCTGGGCTCTGCTACGCCCAGGCTAAGTAGCAAGTCACACCAGTACTAGCTGGTGTGAGCCAAAAGCACCAGACAAGGTATTAATTGCCACTTTGATGATAAGTAATCGCAGAACAGTGCTGGATCTTATTCCCAGCTCAATTATCCATACATTTTGGGGCAACATATCTGAAGTCATAAAGTAGAGGATACTCTGAGTGGGCTTACAAAGATGACTGATCCCCTTGTTTTCTGAGATGCTAGAAGTGATAGCTCATTTGAGAACTCCAGGACATCGTAAGATGTCATTAGTCACTAGACAGACTCAGCGGGCTTAAGGTCACATGGGAGGCAACAGGCATGGCCATGTGTTCTGACTTGGGTCATTTCTGGGTTTTTACAATAGCTTGCTTACAAGCCTATGTAAGTACATAAGTGACAAAGAAGAGCTGAGAAGCAAGCCTTGAAGATGATGATGAAGGAGTTATACTGCAGCTGCCACAGTGTCGCTTATTCATGTTCACATAATGAAAGGAGAAGGCTTACTCTTGCTTATGTAATGCCCTAAAATGTTCTAAAATTGCACTGACTGACAGATCTTTCACTCAGAGAGTCTAATCTTCAATTGCAAATGACGGTAATGTGAAAAGGGAACAAACCAACAAGGCCATCCATTTACTGTAATGGTATGTTTAGAAGTTTTCAAAGGACTCAAAGTTGATATACAAAATTCACCTTCTGAGTAGTCCTTAAGATGTAAAATGTAAGAAATGTATATATATGTCTGCACATAGGCTACCTTTGAGTTTCTAACAAGTGCTTGATTAAGGGAACTCTAATCTGATACAAATTTTCATTTTCACTTCTTATTTCCTATTGTAAAAAACAGACCGCGCTCTTTTCAAGTATATTCTAGGGAAATGCATTTCAAGGTTTTACAACGAGGCTTCAGACTTCACAAAGCAACTGTATTGGTTTTTATGCATCCTTTCAGCATCTAAGTAACTTTATTCACTAGTAATCAGCTGTAAAAGGCAGAGCACTCTCCTGAGATGTGAAGACACTGATTGTAAATCATAGCCTTGTAGCGGTTTACTAAAGGAACTAGGAGTATCAAACTATATGTATTATTTTTATTTAAGTGTCTTGAAGAATTCATTTGTAAATCACAAATAACCTTATGTAGCAGCGATGACTTTTGTTTAGGTGACTGCTTCATGTCTTGGTAAAAATCTCTCCTGCCTTTCAAAATCTGTAGGGAATTGCTCAAGTTCTGAGGCTGAGTGACGGGGTGGAGACTAGAAACACTAAGCAGTGGGTACAGAGGAAAGGAACTGCCCTTTTCAGGATCAGCATGGACTTAGAGCAGTTTGAGAAAGTGCCAAGCCCACAGGCGACACAGGTCAGGCTGCTGGTTGCAAGCAGGTGCTGTCCAGGTAGCTGCCTACCCATCTCACTCTCCTTACTTCCTGGCCTATGTAGGGATTTTACACAAACTAGCCAGAAAATATGCTTATGTCAATGAATGCTCCCCCTCCAGTTTTTCTAGTCTCTCACATTGGATCAGAATTACTGTTATGTCTTAATTAGGGTTTTTTTTCCAATAGTTTTAGTACCTTTGCAAAAAATGTATGCTGATTGCAAACCTTACAAGGAGTGGCTGAGGGAACTGGAGTTGTTTAGCCTGGAGGAGGCTGAGGGGAGACCTTATCGCTGCCTACAGTTACCTGAAAGGAGGTTGTAGAGAGGTGGTTGTTGGTATATTCATCCAAGCGACAGGTGATAGGATGAGGAGGACTGGCCTCAAGCTGTGTCAGGGCAGGTTCAGATTAGACATTAGGAAAAAATTCTTCGCCGAAGGGGTTATTGGGCATTGGAACAGGCTGCCCAGGGAGGTGGTTGAGTCACTGCCTCTGAATGTATTTAAAAGATGGGTAGATGAGGTGCTCAGGGATATGGTTTAGTAAAGGACAGGTACAGTTGGACTTGATGATCTCAAAGGTATTTTCCAACTTAGTGATTCTGTGATTCAGTGAAAGGAGGAGAAATGGAAAGGCAGGTGTTTGGGGAGGGCAGGAGTGCTTTGAGTAGCAGAGCAAATGAAGCTACACTGAGCACCTGTCTTCTCTTCTGCTTGTTAGGGTTGAGGACAAGGCTTGGTTGAGGTATGGGTTAAGAATATAGCAAGATCACTGCCTATGCAATTCGTATAGCTATTACTACCATTATAGGTCAGACCAGATTCTGCACCCTGGATTGTACTGTTAGAGCAATCTTTCAATATTAATGTGAAAGCAATACATTTTTGGTCCATGTCTACAAAGTAATCAGTCTTTTTAGGATTTGGATACTAGCCGATTTGGCCTTCAATCCTTCTGTGCTTCAGATCTTGAAGTCTGTTTACTCATTTTTTCCTCGCACTTCACTGGAGTTTTAAGTAAGAGACATGTTTGAAATTATGAAAATTCAAATAATTAAGTGTGGAAATGGCCCATTATTGTTTTGCAAAAAGGATAAAAGATAGTGGTTGAATGGGAGGTGTGGAAGATTAAAGACACTGAGAAAATGTTAAAAAAGGTAGAATATATAGAAAGAGGACCATTCTGGAAGTTTGGGAGGCTCTGCTTGTAGGACACTGTAAGTTTCTGGATTTACTTAAATAATATTTCACAGAATCTAACACTAATGATGACTTTTAAGATTTCAAAGATAATAGCAAACCTGAAGCCAGATCATAGCCTGGTCCTTCTATGAATATACCAAAGCCTTTGCTCCAGTAGGAGCTTGCCAACTGACCCAATTTGACAAAGCATATATTCCCCCTGATGCTTAAAACTGCAGGTTCTGCTGGCAGAACATTAGAAATCGTAATAAAGGCTGAATGTGCCAAATTGCAGAGCCTAAGGCCTTCAGAAAGTCCCAGCACATCAGGAAGGTCTTTTAAAGGCCTTAGGAAAGGGTTGAAACAAACAAAACCATATCTCTTCTTAAAAATATTTGTGCTAAAAAGCAGGAAGTTATTCTTTTTGAACAGTAAAATTTATATAAATTACCTCAAAGGGGTACTTCAATCATCTGGAAAGGTTAATACCTTTCTGTAGTCTCTATCTCATTGGTCATTAATTTCCAGGAAGTGCCCGGTGCATCCAATAATGATCCCTTGGATAATAAATAATGTAAACCAGGTAAGCCTTAAGCTTAAAATATAACAAACTGTTATTAAAAATTGTAGTCATGTGCAATAAATAGATTCAACAGTTTTAGTCAGCATCTAGTAACTCACTCTCTTCTTGATTGATTTGCTCTGATTTCTCAGACAGTTACCAATAAAACATTTCTGGACAGATTGCTCTTGTGCTAATGTCACCACTTAGCCTATTAAATTGCTTCTGCCATTAAAGTCATAGATATTTTTTGAGTGAATGTCACAAATTTTTAGGGGGAATAGGTTTTGCGTATGTCCCGCAGGTAAATGTCCTTAAAGACTTGGACTTACATAAACTAATATTGATGAAGAGCTTCTGTTGGGACATTGAATACTCATGCTGTCATTTTCTTACTGGGACACTTAAGTAAGGTATCTAAGTTTACATATAAGAAATAATTATCCAAAGAGCAACAAAGCAGGTCTAGAGCACGGGTCTTCTGAGGAGCAGCTGAGGGAACTGGGATTGTTTAGCCAAACAGAAAAAGAAGCTGAGGGGAGACCTTATCACTCTCCACAACTACCTGAAAAGAGGTTGTAGCCCAGTGGGGGTTGGTTTCTTTTGCCAAGTAACAAACTTTTGCAACCTGAATGATTCCATGTAAGTTTTCCAACCTGAATGATTCTATGTAAGTAAGCCAAAGACTCCAGACTGTAGAAATTCAACTTTTACATTGTGCCAACAATGCTTTGATGCTTTTTAGGGAATAATGCAAAAAAGACAGCCTGGTTTTAATGCTTTTGTGTTGTTTTGTTGGGGTTGGGTTTTTTCCAATACTTTGTGAGTATATTGATACAGATAATAAATAGGCCCAGGACATGATCTCAGCTAAGGGCCTCTACCGGGTTCCTAAGAACAACCCGAGGCACTGTTTTGGCCTCTTCAGCTAACTCTGCCCCAGACACAATTCTGAAAGAGGGTTCTGAGCAATATGAACATTAATGGATCAGTTTGTGGATATTCAGCATCACAGAGGGAACCTATGTTTCCAGTGGTGCCTCTTCTAAGTCAGGATCCAGAAAGGAGGCCATCCTCTCACTGAATATTCAGAGGGGCCTGATCCACTGAGTACCTCAGAAGATATCAAAGAGGTGTCAGCCAGCAGAACTCTCCACAGAATGTGGCTACGCCTTTGATGTGCTGCTGGGGAAGACTGGGCTACAGGTCTGTGTCAATTTTTGCCTTTCTACTATATTGCCTTAGCCTTAAGAACCCATTGACGAACTGCAGGTCCAAGGTAACTCCCTTCTCAACATTCAGGCAGAGCTATTCAGTAGCAGCTTACTTGTTCATTGTCATTTTCATGAACTGTAATTGGCTGATCCTCATTTTAAGAGAGTTTTGCCTGCTTCTGCAATGCCAGCAGTGTCTTTTCTCAGCCCAGCCAATGGAGAGAGTAGCTGTTTTTCGTGGTGCCAGAGGCTTGGAGAGAAGCAGACAAAGCAGTGGAGGAGGGTCCCTCCCTTCTCATTGTCTTCTCCCACTGGAAGTATATGCCTGTCAGTTGTAATCTGTGGTTAATGCCCAATCAACTGCTGTTTCTAAACTTTTGATGCAGCTGTTGTCAACAGAGGTGAAAATCTCTGCCTGCAAGAAGGGGAAGGGAAGTAGCAATTATAATTTTTACCACTTGTGTTTAATCCTGGACTTTTTTTTCTGGTTGTAACTGTTAAATAGTTGGCACTATGAGTTTTGAACTTACATTAGAAAGTCTCAAGGTGAGTAGTTTGATCTTTGCAAGGCTCAGGGAAGCTCAGAAGGGGCCTGAGAGGACTAGTTGCCAGCCCGTTTGTGCTGAGCTCCAGGCTGTGTTCTTTGTTCTGCTTGGAGCCAGCATTGATTCTTAGGAGTTATGATGATGGTTAGACATATTAATTTATTTTCAGTGATTTTAGGCTTAGACATACTTCAGGGCTTTTTTCTCCTTTATTATTTTCTCTAGGAGGACTAGGTATGTTAAAATCAATGGACAAATTATTCCCATCTAAATATGCAGAAGGAGGACTGTAACACTTCTTTCCCTCCCATCAAAACCTACATATTCATTTGATTGTTTCAAATGAGACCTGTCCTGTGTTGCACTTAGTTTTATCAGATAGTCTGGAGTGATCTTGGTCTGTCATCATTTTGAAGGAGTACTTCATACTCCATTGAGCAGTTTTGGCTTTGTATAGGGCATAAATTACAACATTCATGAGTGAGAAGGGTACAAAGACCTCTTTATTTTGAAGTGCTTTTTCAGATAGCAGGCAATGGGAAATAGGTAGCCTGTCAAAATGTATGTTGTATTCATATTTGTTTGGTATGTAACTAAATTCTTCTGTTCTCATAATAGACAGAAATGTGCTTATGCTTAGACTTGCACTTTGGAGCAAAGGCTACCATAATAGGAAGGATATGTTGAGATTTAACCACTCTGGATTGTAGTACAATAAAGCAGTAATCTGTCTCCCTGTGATGGTTCTAATTTTTTATTCAGCTGTGGCACTCCGTACCATGCTGTTTATCTTGTACTTTCATTCACTCATAGATCTGATAGTTGTGAAATTGGCAGATGGTTTGTGATGCTTTGCTAGGAGTGTTTGTATCAATCCAGTGATTAAAAGGCTTGCCGATTTGCTTACCCAAAAGGATTAATGGCAGGCAGCAAGGGCTTTGTTTGAAAAATCCATGCACTGTAATTCAACAAGGGGACAAAAAGTAGACTGGAAGTAATCCAGTATTAGAGCTTCTTTATGAAGAAGGTTTTTAAAAAACTTACTGACTCAGCAGCCAGACATTTCCTGATGAGATCTGAACTATCAAGGAAAATGCAGCTTTACACTGCTCTCTAAATCATTCCATGAGAATAAAGTTCAAGTTTTTAAGCAGGTCAGCAGCAGAATGGAATGACATGTAAATCTTTGGAGAGCTGCCCTGCATATTTTTGTTCTGTATAAAATCAGAAATGCAAAGTATGACCTTGACCTATCTTCTCCTACTTATGTAATTTAAGCATCCATAAATTGCTGTTGTTTCATTGGTATAGTCAAACTCTGCAGCAGACCAGACTATGAACACTTTAACCTGCTGCTTAGGCTTTGGTAAGTTACTGTGATGGTTTCCTAGGAAATTGTAGTTACAAACTGCAAAGTATAGTCTACCATTAAGACCTAGGCTATTAAATTTAAAGTTAATATCAAGCACACAATACTTGCCCAGTGAAGGGCAAGCTCCTTGGGGACTTCAGGATGCTGATCCTGGTTCTCAAAATAATTCTTAAGGTGTATGCAACAATCCTTGAGTAGGATTGAAGCTGGTGTATCAGCCTTTCTCATATCTACTGACTATTTCTTGGGGGAGTTTTGGTGGAGGTAGGTACACCAAAGCTTAAATGACAGGTAGTTGCCTCTCCACAGACTAAGGTGCTTCTCTGTAGGCAGCGATAACTGTTTTGTGGCTAGAACACTGAAATAAAGTTGTTTCTTGACTGTGCATTCCTGAAAATGAAGAATGGGCATAAGAGTCTAAACTTGCCTACTGTGGGACTCTAATGGACTGTAGGGATTGGTGTGTGGCATCACACAGTCACAGTGCTGCCACTGCTCCTTCACTATGTCAGCTGATTCTGTGTATTAGTATCCTTTCTTAAAAATTAATGGCATCCCTTCTATTTTTTTGCTTCATTACATTAATCCAATTTTGGCATTCTGTGCAAGCTTCAGGTATTATTAAATATACATTGAACCATCTCCACTTGCTTTTTGCTTCCAGCCCTTCTTTCTTCTGCCTTTCTGTCTCCAGTCTTGCATACGCCATCAGAAACTTCAGCTTGGTCAACATGTGGCTGTTGCTGGGAAAGTGAGAATCACCTTGTGATTCTTATTTTCTAATAATTGTGACTAATTCTAACCCTCCTCAAAATCTCCCTCTGAGATTTCTGTCCTGTAGTCTGATCAAGAGTTGGCCTTTTATCTCAGCTAATCCTCTCAGAGTTGCAAATGGCTTTTCAGCCTTAGGTCAGCCACAAACCTTTCTTGGGGTTTGTCAAGCTTCAACCATATGTGTTTTAAAAAATATGTTTTAATCATGCATGACCAATGACTCTCTGCAGCTATATGTTATGCAGCTATGCAGTTAGCTCCCTCTGCACGACTGCCAACCAAAACACATCAAGAACATGGGTATCTGCTGCTATCAGACTTCTCTGCTGCTTTTCATCAGCGCCCGTTCCGTAAAATACAGAATGTAGTTTAGATCTCTTGCTGTGGCCTTCCATATATCCAGATGTTTCCATCTTTCCGGCTCAGATTATTTTCTGTAATAATTCTGTGATTTCGTTTTCTTCCTGGTGCTAATTGCTGTTCAGAAATTGCTTTGGACCAAAATGCTTGAGAGAGTTGCTTATTTAGGGATAAATTCTCAGTCACTTCTGCTTAATAGAGAATATGCTTCTCCACAAGACCTTCCTGGGTCTTCCAAAAAATAAGCAGAATTATGTAAAGCTCCAGTTCTTCTATCACATTATATATAAAAAAACTATATCAGCCAAGTTCCTCATCTGGGGTGTTGTCTACAGATTCTGAGACTTAGCTGGAAAACCTGTCTTATAGACCAAAGATAAAGCTGTCAAATGTGTCCAAATAGCTTAAGATCCTATCTGCAAAAAAGAAAAAATACTTGGTGTTCTTTACTTATTTAAAAGTACTCTATCTACATTCTTTTGCTTTCTTTGCTCTGATAGATTTATTCCAGGGATTTTAAATGTGCCTGTTTTGCATATTCTCTCAGCATACTCTGGAGATGCTCTATGTAAGCTAGTTTTAATTAGGTTTGTGTTAAAGAGAGACTGCCTTTATCCTAGTTGAGCAACTAGACATATGTTGAATCCTTTGAATGGCAGGGTCTCGGCACTTTAACTGTATGTGTGATTATTTATTATCTTTTTCCAAGTTATTAAAAGACAACCAAAATTAGCTTCAAGCTACAGAGGCATGACAGAATGTGATTCTCATCTACAGGTAGTAAATGGGAATAAACTACTGCCCTCAGAAACAACTGAAGAGTGAATGAACTTAAGATGCCCATTTACCTAGAACACAGTGATATAGAATAGCTTCAGCAATCAACTAAATTTCCTTTCAGTTAATACCTCTGTATGTGGACATGGCACTTTTCAGTAGACATTTCCTACAGACAAAAGTTTTCCAGAGCTTTTATTTTGACTAGAAGGGATTAACATGATGAGAAAAGAAAGTCCTGCACATGAGTAATTTTTGTTGCCATGAGGAAGAGTGAGCAGTTAAAGAGATGTAAGGGCAGCAAATTCTTTTCTATTCATGTTCTCGATGTATGGATAAGCTTCTCAAGCATTCCAATTTTAGCTTCTACTCCACAAATACTTTTGTTAACACTTTGATAACCTTCTACATAAGTTATTTGTCCAGCCCTAACAGTTTATGTTAAATCACTATTTCCTATGTCCAGGAATTCTTCATTAGGTTGAACACATGGAAACTTCTCTGTATCTGTGATTAAGCACATGTGCATCACCCAGTGCTATACAGTGATTTGGGGGAAAAAATTAATTCTATCATGGTAGAGACTTGTAGTATTTCTGTACAGGCTTATAATCTGATTATTTTATAAACACAGTATCTGCTGCAATGAACAGAAATCCAGTGTAAATGTGGTTTTGCATCATTTTTTTCCAGTGGGAAAATTCATACAGCTCCGTTGTTCCTTCTGTTAAGGAACAGTTAGTCCTGTAACTTTGGAGTTTAATAGGTTTTGTGCAGTTGATTTGATTTATTTATTTTTAATAGTTAAAAAAGTATCGTATTTCCCCTATGGAGTCTACTGCTTCCTATCTGAAAAATGGACATAAAATTGGTTAGAACAGGAATAAGCCCATTCTACCTTAAAAATCTTCATGTGAACATAGGATAAAAGTATTAATAACAACATTTTAAGGTATTTGGATTTTTTAAAGGAAAATGTTTTTCTTTTCCTTTTTCATTTGATTGCTAGGTGTTTACCTAATGAAGACCTGTAAAATCTAGACATACCACTCTAGTAAGGCTTGGCCCTGATTTTAATCACAGTATGTAGTCTTAAACCATGGAAAAAAAGTCCCTTTCAGAAGTGTGATCTTCCTAGTAACTCTTAGAATGACTTGACATTAAGACTATGCATAAGTCTGTAACTGTCAAATCCTGTTCCTGGGATCACTGAGTGACACCTTATTTCATCGTGCTGCTTCTGCTGTATCAGTTATTAAAGACTCAACACTTTATTTTTGTGTCCTAAATATATTTTTTTCTCTATTACAAAAATGACTATGTTCCCTGGGGCATAAATACTGTACTCCTAGGACACAGTAATTGGCACAGGGGATCAAGTTAGATGACAAAAACATGGAACTATTGTCTTGTGTGGGGACCTTGAGAAGATGCAGGTAAAGAAGCTGGATCCTGTCCACACTCTTTTCTCCATAACCAGCATTAAGATCTATCTTCTCCATAGAGAGTATTGGTCCTCCCCAGTATAAGCCTTTTTGATCACTCAAAATCAGATTTCAGGTAAAGAAAAATGTACCAGTCATTATGGAGTAAATTCAGAGACAGCAATGACAGGGATAAATTAATGCATTGTGGTTTCATTCTGAAAAGTCTTCTGAACAGATTTTTATACCTTTAAGATGTTTTAAGTATAACAATGAAAAATGTGTGCACATATGCATATATATGTGAAGCTGATACTCTTATATTAGTTTATACTCAATATGAATAACAATATTTATATACTGCGTTTTCTGTCATTTCAGTGCAAATACCATTCAGTGCAATTTTGTATATACTTGATAAGAAGCAACCTGTAAGCTCAAATGAATTTATCTTTGTCCAGTATGTTGGGTTTTTTTTTTTAAAAAAAATTGAAAACATATCCTAAAAATGAATAAAAATTGAATAGTTAGAATTACCAGAAGAAAAAAAAAAACTCCACAACCTTTGTATATTATTAGTAATAATTATCCTACTGTATCACTGAAATATTTCAGTGAGGAAAAGATCGCAGTAAGGAATGTAAAGAAGCAAAAGAACAGTCCACAGTTAAGATTAAAAACAGATTGGGGCAAGAGAAACTAAAAAACTCACTTAAGGAAATCAATTCAGGCAAAAAAAGACATGGCTTTTTTAATTGTATGTCTACTTAGTCTGTTTCCTGTCTGTAATTAAGTATTGGATATTTTTTTATTTGTTGTGGGTTTTATATTTATTTTACTTACATAAAGAATGAATAGGTCTTGCCACATGCTTTGTTTGAGAGTTATTTGGAAATATGGTTCTGAATAGGTCGGTATACCCTAGCACACAGATGTGTTTCTCCATTTGCACAGTATTGCTTTCCCAGATAAAAGTTTGGCTGTGTCTTGCTGGGTTGCTAGTGAGTTTGCCAATACTGGCTTTGAACCATCATCTGTCTGATATCTCTCTTTGAATCTGTGAAATGTAATCATGAAAGAGAGGGAGAGGAATTGTTTCTTAGCATTGACCTAATTCATCCTGCTTGTTTAATGACATGATAGCTTAATAAGATGTCCATAATGAAGCTAATCTGTGATGACTTTACTTGGCTTTGAATAAGCCTTAAAATACAAAAGAAGTCCAACCAGATAATATTTTTTAACCTTAAAAAAAAATTATAAGCTGTCTTCAGCACCCTCCTGCCTAAACTTTTCTCTATCTGCACTAAATTTGGAAACAAGGTGTTTTGTGTGTATTTCGAGATCGGTTTTCAATAAGTGTTGAAAATCAAAAGGGAGAATGCCCTAACACTTACCAGTGAGATATCATGGATGTCTTTTTTTTTGAGATATCTTTTTTTGAGATATCTTCCAAACAGGGACTGGAGGTTAATACAAGAAAACAAGGAATAAGAAGAATTCAAATTATTTTTTTCCTCCCCTACTGCAAATGAGATTCTAATTACAGATTTGATTAACTCTGCTTTGCAAAAAGCAAGCTGTAATTTTTTGTCACTGTATGAAATAGTAGATTTGTATGAAACAAGAGATTCGTACAGGAGATGAAGAACAGAAAACTGGTGCAGTCCTCAGCTGAGGACTGTGCCTATCTTTGTGCAATGTTCATAAAAAAGATGTATTTTCATCATCCTGTTTCTAGAATTTTAGACTCTCTTTCTCTCTTGCAGTATAGGTATGCTATTTGCAATAACAAGGAAGTCAAAAATAGACCTGTTGGTTTTAGTTCTTGTTTTGTACTAGTTGTTCTATGACCTTGGCAAGCTCAGCAAGTCATATATTTTCCAAATAATACTTCTGTATTGTATTCAAATAATTTTTAAGAGCATTGATGACTTTAGGCTGATTTGGAGTGAGTGATCATGAGACTGAAAGGTGAATATACTTTTTTCTACAAAAAACTACTGTATGATAGATGAGTTTCAGTCAATCAAACAAATTTATTAAAGATGATGGTACAGGTAGTAACTGGTTTCTACCAAACATCCACAGAGGAAGTGACTTATGTCATCACAACATGATACAGAATAGGCTGCCCTGTGTGATTCCTTTGTGAAGGTGAACATCTTTACAATACTGCTGAAGAAGAGCTTACACCTCCTCACTTGAATTGGTGGCCGTCATAAGGTTTTCTAAAAAGTACTACATAAATCTTACTTTTTGATGATTTCTGAGATTGAATTCAGTTGAGCTGAAGCCTTTATTGCAATGAATTGCAATGTGAGTCAAGGACCAATAGACGTGAATAAGAATTAAAGAGATGCAAGAAAATAGCCCTAATAAAAAAGCACAGCACTTGGGATGCCACAGTTAGATTGAGTCCTGAATTGTCATTGATGGGTTTCTCAATCTTGTCAGTAATGATGGTCTCCCATGGTGCCAGCAAACTGCGAGCAATTTTCTGCAGTAGCTGCTGTGACCAGATTGTATTAAGATGAAATGTTGTCATGAGACAAATACACAAAAGCTTCTCCTTGCTTGTGTCTGATGCAAGGAAGAAAACCATCTTTCTCTGCCTGGTGAAGCATAGAGAACCAGCCTTGACTCGAGGCTGGAAGAAAATGCATTGGTATTTCAGTCACGTTCCATTTATTGTGTCTTTATTAGAGACAACTTTTGTAACTGGAATAAAATGAGATTGTGTATATACAGACTATTTTCAATATATAAAATATCATTTGGCCATTTGTGTGGACATATTATCTACAGTAATGTTTTCCTCATGTATTGCATAGTAGAACAAAACAAATGTTCTTTGCAAGAAGAGTAACCTAACCTAGCGTGAACATTTGTAGATAGCACTGCATTATGGCTAATGCATGTTTTCTGTACGTGATTTAAATTTGTATTTCTTAGAAGTGACCCTGAGTAGCAGTGGTTGCTGGTGAGACAGGAGAACAACATTATTTAAATGGGTTTGTTGAGAAGACCTGACAGGTATCTATTCTGTTCTGATAAATCTATTGCAGTCTTTCATTTGTGGCTTTCAAGGTGATAAAAGTTCACAACTAAACAGCTCCCGTAGAAATCTAGATGTTTTCAATTATAATTAAATATGAACTTAGTTACACCAAAGTCTGGAAACAACAGGAAGTCATCATATCCTATTACATTTAAGCAGGAATTCTTGGGAAGGGTACTCTTTAGTGTTTGAGTTCTTGTGGTTGCTTTTGCCAGGAGCAAGAGACGCATACTAGCAGATACCACATACAAACCAGTTTCTGGTCATAAGCAGTAAATCACAAATTTTCTAGCTTTGGATAATTCAGAGGGATATTGCTTTCAATTTTATGTGGATAAAGTACACATCCAGACAGGTGCACTTGAGAAAAAGCACAGCAACAGCTCTAGATCCTTTAGACACATCATTAGCTGAAATGAGTTGGTTTGTTTTTAAAAGGTTTTTATTCAACCATGTTTTTGTAACTAACAACAGCCTATAATTCATCACATAAACCACTCTGGTACTTAACAATTGGAAGGTGGCAAAAATGATAACAGATTTTTAAAAGGCTTTCTGGGAAGTCAGGGTTAGTATACACCTCTGATCTATACAGGTATTTGTAATTGATTAATACAGTTTTTGGGGAAATATTAAAAACATGGGATTAATGGACACATTGGTAAATATGATGAACATTCATGGTGGCTTTTTAAATGGAGTGCTTGACTCACAAAGCCAGTGGAATTCTTCAACCTTCTCATCAAGTAGGTGCGTAAAGGAGATTGAAGGTTGCCTGGAAATTCTGACAGAAAGACTTCTTTCCCAAAAGTTTTAAGGAAATTGAGTAAAGAGTTGATGCCTACACAATTCCTTCTTTAGACAGGTAGTTGACTGAAAGGCAGAAATCAAGGAACAGAAATAATTAGAATGAATATAGATGTGACCAAGTCGGTTGATGATATTAAACTTAACTTGGTGTACTGGAGGCAAGGGCCATCAGTAACAAACTGCAAGATAAACTTAGCAGAATCAGTGACTGAGCAGTGAAATGGACGATGCAACGCAATGCACAATACAAAGTGATGCGTGTAGAAAATCGATGCACTTCACACGGAAAATGAAGTCATTGAGCTCACCATTAATACTCAGGAAAACCAAGAGTGAATGGCCTGGACAGGCTAATCACTTCTTCCTCTGTAAGTAAGAAGGAGCTGAACAGAAACTGGCAGAAGGCAGGTTAGAATGGGACAAGGTGGCAAGGAACTCCTTGACACAGAACAAAACTTTGCTCTGGCCCAAGATTAAAATGAAGGTGCTCAAATGGCCCTAAATATTATTTCAAGGATAGTTCTCTCTCTGATAGTCCCAGATTATTGTCTTGTATTGAACTGTCAGATGATAACAAATAATAACCTTCTTTGGCTGGCAGACAGGAATTCTGAGTTGTGCTGCTGCCAGCACCTTTCACAAGCAGCCAGATAGTAATGCGGGCAAATCTGTGATGTGTTGCTTCACTGGTACTGTTTTCAGTCTTGTGAAGATGCAAAGGACAAATGCCGTAAGAACCATGCTATCCTGGGTGAGAAAAAAACCAAAACAAATACTGAGGTTGAAGCACTTGTAGATGATGGGGACAGCTGAACAAACAGGATGCTTTAGAAGTGGTAAAAGAGAGAAATTGGATTTCTGAACTCCTAGATCCAACAGCTGAGACAGGATAATGTGAAATGGAGTTGTTCAAAATATGAGAAATGCACCTGTAAAAGTGAGTGAGATTGATGGATACGTGTTAGCAAGGTGCTCACTGCTAGAAAATCCTTGAAGCTGCCTGATTTATCCTGAATAACGCTGTACAAATTTCAGATTCTTAAACTAGTGAGACTTGAGTAACTTTTCAGACCTCTGCCAAAATGAGTACTTCCAAACATATTTTAGGTGTATTTGATTAAGTAGGTAGAAAACGTCTTCAAAAATCTTCAAAAATTTTGCGAAGTTTTTTCCCCTCTCTGACTATGAGACAATGTGACAGCTTTACAATCGTACACCCAGAAGAGGAAAAAAAATACTGTGCCTTTTCTTTCTTTTACTTTGTCATTTCCTGTTAATTCAATAAAAATAAGTAACTGACCTTTTCATATCAATATCACAGCACATGTCTACTCTTTTGCAGGGCTTAAAACATTAATAAGTGATTGCTATGTAACATTGCTTATCATCGTCTTCTAAGATTGTTTTGAGTCCTTCAGTAATTTAAGTTGCAGTTTAGACAGGCAGTAAATATATACTCCAGTAATCAATTTGAGATGAGTATTTGGAGAGAGCCGTACATACTTAAGTGCTGTTAATATATCCTTTAGCCTGCAGGTGTACAGCATATGAAAAATAGTGAATATAGCAGGTGGGAATACTAAAGACCTCTGGAAGTTAATGGGAGTCATGGCTGTTCATCCTGAGAAAACATGTGGTTTCAACTACTTTTAAATATGGTTTCTTTATACATTGCTGTCATTAATTATTTGCTTATTTAGGATGCTTATATTGGTTAACGTTGGTTCTGCCTTTTCTCATGGATGCAGAGAGCCTTTGTATCTCTGGTTGCCAGCACTCATTTATTTCTTTCCAGTTACTGCATCTTTGACTTAGCTTCTGATCTTTCCTGAGGCCCATTCAAATCCGTCTATATCTTATGTACCTTAGGCATATCTTTTGAGTAGGTAGCCTTTTCAAGTGGAAAAATCCCATCTAATACCAATTCCCTGAATATTCTTCCTTAAAGTACCCATATTTTCCATACCATCTTTCTATCAATGGCCTTTTCTCTTTATTAACCATTAAACTCTGAAGCTCCTTTTAAAAAAATAAAGTCTATCAAGCATCTATTTCATTCCCCCTCAAGATAAAAATTCTATTTTTCTCTTGCCTGAAGCCTCCTGGTATTTTTCCACCAAATTGTTCTTCACACCATCCCAATACTTTCCACTTCAAAATATCCCTCTACATCTTTCTAAGAGACATACCCTCTTTTGTTATCCTCTCCTTCTACACCTTTCTTCTTTCCACATCTCTTGGCTACTCTCTCTCTCTCTCTCTCTCTCTCTATATATATATATACCCCCTCTCTCTCTCTCTATATATATATATATATACACCCTCTCCTTTTGCCTTTCATATGTATATTTCTATATTTTAACTGCTCTTGTTACAGTGCCTCACCACCCTTGTAGTTACTGGAACAGGCTTCCCAGGGTAGTGGTCACATCACTGAGCTTGGCCAAGCTCAAGAAGCATCTGGATGATGCACTCAGTCACATGCTCTGACTTGTCTGGCCCTGTGTGGAGCCAGGAGTTGGACTTGGTGATTTTATGGGTCCCTTCCAACTCAGGATATTCTGTTTCTAAGATCTCATCTGTTGTAAAAATTTTGTGCTTACTTTGCTTCCATGTGTTGTATGTACCTCTAGCCCTCTGATTCACCTCACCAAGTTTTCTTCTTTTCTAACATTTGTATTCTTCTCCACAGTTGAGGCAGCACTTAGGTTCTCTCATCCTCCTTCAAGAGACCCTCCAACTCTGTTTATGAATCCCTCTGTTTGTTCTTCTATCTCACTCTCTATTTTCTGCTTACCCTCTCAGTCACTCAGACTGTAAGGATTGGAAAATGATGTTTTTCACAGCGGCGCTATGAAATTGAGTCCAATATTTCCTCCTCCTCCTTTCAGCTTTCATATTCTATGCTACTGGCATAGAAGGACATTCCTGTTCCCTCTAGAAAGTGTAGGTTCCTGCTTAGGGCCTCGCTATGAGTAGAACTGAACTTCTGAAAAGTCAGGTCTGTATATGCTGCAGTAAGTGTTCAGTCAAAGGATCAGCTCCTGTCCCAGAAGGTTAATTTTGATAATTTCCTACTGAGAGATGAGTTCTTCGGATGTTGGCTAACTTCACTTATATGTTGGAGTAAAACAGTCTTCATAAACATTGATAAATAAGGCCTTTACAACAACAAAACAAAAATGCCACAGAAATGTTCTGATATTGTTTCCAGCAGCACACAAGTACAATACTGTATTGGTAGGACTGGTAGACTTAAAAATGATTGACCAAGAGGATAAACTTCTTTGCCAGACACTCTGAAGATATTAGGTGCCTAACATCTAAAATATCAGCTGTCAGACCCCTTAAAAACCTGCTTCTGAGCAATACGACCTCTGAGCTGGGGTGGGAGAAAAGGTTATCATTTACAAGAGCCTGAGATGAATGTGTGTTGGGCCAGTTTCTTTCAGTTCCTCTAACCTTCACCGAGCTTTCTCTGTGAGAAGGAGAAATAGATTAAAGTATAAGACAAACTTTAAAATACAGGGTGCACCCATGTGTTTTGTGGGGTGGCTCCTACCTGCAGTACTGCTGTGTAAGGGAATTACATGCGGCAATTTTCAGGCATGGGATGAGATAGAGGCACTGGAGAAAGGTAAGGAAAAAACAAAAAAAACTGCTTGTCTTGCAACCATTTTCTTGATGTGTTATATAGGTTGATCTGTTCTGAGTATTTTACAAAGAAATACCTTACCCAAATTATTTTTAAGAGTTGTCCTTAACACTTCATTGGTTTCTGAAAATCATTTTTGGATTATGGAAGTCAAATATGTGAGAAATGCTCTCATGTTGATTTAGCACTGTAGTGAAGTCCTTATTTCTACTCCCTCTGCATACCCAAGGATTTGATTAGTACTTTTTGTAACATCATCCTGGGAGTTCATGTTCTCCCTGAATCTTTTTTAGTTTCACCTTTTTCCAGAGTTCAAACCTCCTGTTTTGTAAGCATGGCCTGCCTGCTTGGTTCCTAGGCATGCTTACCTTCTCAGTAACTGGTTTCTATGCACTATTCCTTCCCTATAAGAGATTGCAAGTAGTCCTATGTAATAAGAAAAGTCAGCATTTTTTTTATTTACTCCTGGATCTTTTTTTGTGTCTAGTGCTCAACATTACAGGATAACACTGTCAGCATTTTGAGATTGATTCAGCATTAGATAATTTTATATCACTTAGTATTTTGAATGTACATTTTACTGGGATTGTCTAGTATTGCACTGTTATCTAATTAGTAGTTAATGTGGTTCTAGACGAACAAATACAAAATTAAGAATCTCCCAAGTCTGTAGTTACCAACTTACAACCTCCTAACAGAAGAGGTAAGGCAACCTCCTAACTAGGTATGGGCAGGCTGTTCTAGTGGAGGGTGTCCCTGCCCATGTCATGACAGTTGGAACTAGATCGTCTCTTCCAACCCAAACCAGTCTGTGATTCTATGGCTGCCAAGACTTTCATGATGTAACCCCAACTGTAGTGTTTAATCATATTCCCATCCTCTAGAAACCAAATATTTGGCAATATTTTTTTTTCATCATGCACAGCATTCACACTTTGTTTTCCTTCATTGTAAACTGAAAGGTTAGGATGCTTCCAAATTTCCAGTTTTATGAATATTATGAGGTGTATATAAAAACTGGTAATAGTCATTTAAAGATCTTTCCAACCATCTCCATAGAGCTTTTGGAAATCGTAAAAAGGAAGCTGATTTGGTAATCCTTATTTCTAGTTCATGTTTTGTATTTTCCACTTATGTTACTCACATGATGGAAAAACTTATCATCGCTCTCATGTGATGAGTGCCATGTTCTGATTTTTGCAAATACAAGTATTATTTGGCTCCTTGGGCCTCATTGACATGCTATACAGTTTTATAATTTTCATCTATAATTAAAGCTTTTACTATTGCTAAGTCTTCTCTTGTTAGTATATTTTAAAGCCTTTGTCATAATGACTGTATATCTGCCACCTGTGATTTGATTCTGACTGATCTTAGTTTCCCACTAGTAATGACAGGTAAAACCTTCTCCCTTATATTATCATTAAACAAGGCAAAATCTCTGGTGTGGGTTTGGCATTAGCTGCAGCCTTTGGGGAGATCGGTAGAAAGGGAGAAATATCAATCAGTTGAATCCTATTATTTGTTTCAGTTCAGTCCCTGTATAGCTGTGCCTGAGTAATAATTGCCTTTGCTTAGTTTTGTTTGCCAAAGCAGTGACAAATTTAATATTTTGATGTTTGTATATAATTTTCTATTTAATTTTAAATAAGCTCTTTAAAAAGTCATCAGAGAAGATGCTCTGAGAAATAATCCCAAAGTCAAGGATTTTTTTAATTATTATTATCAAAAATAGCAAAGCAACCATATTTATCAGTTTAGCTGAGGAAATCACACGTTGGTTTTGCAGATAGTTAAAGTCTGACAGAAATTGTGGGTATCTTTTGAAACAAGCTTTTATTACCTTAAACTTCAGTGTAGTTAAATTGCTTCCATGTGCAAATCCTTTTCTAAATATCCCTGTATCAGCAGGCCAGGCGTCATGTCGTGAATCAAAATCCTGTTGCTTTTTGCTCCCTCTGGAAGTCAGGTGTTGATATTTTCTGAGAAGCTGTTTGATATGTAGTTACTGTGCTGGAGCAAGTCTGAAGACATATTACCGTAGAGCCAGCGGTTTTTCGAACATAAATGGAACACCCCTCCAGCCTGCTGTGACGAATTTCCTGCACAGTCATGTCCTTGAATCATAAGCAATCAGTGAAGCATGGTTGCGGGAGACGATTCTGGGAAAGAAACCTGGGGGATAACTACCTTCTAGAGGGACAAATGTAAGCAATAAAACTATAGCTCTGATCCCACAGTCAGCACCAGCTTAATTCTTGAAATTATGTGCATCGAACCTGCCACAGGATCTTAGTTTTGAAAAGGCACAGGTTTGTAGCAATGATTTTAATCTTAAATGAGATGAGATTCATCCTACTAAATTAGAGATTGTCCCATTATTAAATAGTTATTGAATAAAACCATACCTTCAGGTATTTTAAAAAATGGTGAATGCTTTCCGAGAGAGCTGTCTGTTATTCATACCAAAAAAAGCCAAGCCTGTTAGATACCATCTATATATTTAGGAGTCTATCTTTTTTCAGTCTTATTAAGAAAATTCTGAGTGCTCTTTGGGGCAAACATCTCTATTCTTTTCACTGCATTAGGTAAATAAAACAAAAAAAATCTACTTAAAGATACAGAAACTGGATATCCTAGGTACAAAAATGCAATTGTAAACATTTTTGTTAAGCCCCTCAAAAGGAACTTTATTATGAATACCAGATTGGATATTTTCTTGTTCTTAGTTTCTTAAAATTCCAGCAAGCTCTAAGCAAGAGGCGCACACACTCATCTGAAAGACTGGAAATTTCCATTTTGATATGGTATCTTTACAGACTCCATACCTACCTGGGAGAAGAGGGATCAAAAGTAATTCTTTGATATACTGAAAATAAAGTAATTATATATCTACTCAATAAATAGTAGAAAACAAAAGATTAGCTATTGAATTACAAGACTTCTTTTTGTAAAAAATGTGGAAGGCGAATTTAAAAATACAATGTAACCTGAAATGCTGACAAAATCTGTCTACAATCCAAGCAAGAGTTTCTCACATGCTCTTTTATTTTTATGTATTCCTTAAAAATAAATTTGCCCAGCAGGTTATGAGTGACATTGTAGTTTGTTAGTGTCCTAAATATTTTTAATTATTAAAGCAGCTGCGTTCTATTCTTTAAGGTAGTTATCCATCTGAATAATTCATAACATAATTGCTTGTGCTTGTTCCTATTACCTAAGGGCTTGTCTATTTGCTGCTATCTGGAAGGAGGCTACTGATAATATGTTCAACATTTTTAGTGCTTATTCAAGAGGATAAAAGGGTATTAGAATGATTTTTGGTGAAGAATTGCTACATACTTATATGAAATCGGTGCTACATTAGTGTCTCAGGGAGGAAAGGTCACTACGATTCACCTAGGGATATTATACAATAAGCAGTTGGTACTTTTTTGCGTTCCTCTCATTTTCTTTCAGCCAAGCAGTTGCTGGACTCTATCCATTACTCAGTAGCTTTGTTTAACAGCACCTGTAATCTCCTAGTGCTCTTTGTTTCCTGCATCGCTGATCAGGTGGCAGGATGCAAATCAGCTCAAAAACAGCAGAATGGCTGTCAAAGGATCAGAAGATTGAACTGGTAAGGCTATGAGGAGGGGAAGAAGGATGAAGAGGAGCATGGACTAATCTCATGATCACATTGAAATGACAGCCATGCTTCAGTCCTTTGGACCTTGAGATCTGGCAGATTTGTGGCTAATGCTGTGAGAAAATTATTAATTGTGAATAGGATTTGTGTGGGCACTGTGTAAAGTATCTGTCTATTGTGCAGGAGGATTGGCTATTTAGCACCAGTGTGGCGAGCTGTGCCCTGATTACTGGGTGGTCTGCAAAGTGGAGTCTGTTAGTCTTGCACTAGATACCACCTGGAGGTCTGTTCTGGGTTCTGCTAAACCACAACAAGGTTGTGTGTTGTTATTTTTAACTAGCTACTGTAAACAGAAAGAAGAGCAGCCTCTCCAGTTATGTCCAGCTCCACCAATAGTCATAGGCACAGAAAACATGATGAATGATTCATTCTTAGGCTCCACAGGTCTTTGACCCTGGAAAGTGTAGAATGCAAAGGGAGGGAGCTCATTGCCCCATCATAAAAACTCAAAGTTGTTTCAGCATGGTAAAAAAGTTACTGAGAATATGATGAAGGAAGCTGTAATCTCTGTGGAAAGCAGGGATTTAATTGTGATGCTTCAGTAGGGGAGTAGCTGTTGTACCAACTGCTTGAGAGCTTTCTCAGCGTCTATACTAGATTATGCAAAATTGATGTAACGTTATGGCCTCTGTTCTGTGATAAATTTCATACTGCCTTTTTGTAGAGCTGAAGACCACGAGCTCTGGAGAAATTCTAGTTGACCATCCCTTTGTAAAGATCTAGAGAATCAGTTGCAAAAGTTTTGTAAATGGAGATGCTTGCTTATTTTTACATGTTAACAAAAAGCAGCTACCTTTTCCCAGTCAGCACTGCTCTAAAGAATTCAGAGGTTTCCTCCCAGGACTTTACTTGAAGCAATTGTCATGCCGCATACATAACAACGTGTGTGTTGGCTGCCTTCCTACACTACTTTGTGACAGTGAAACAAGTACCCCTTACATTCTTTGCTGTAGCAATGGAAAATAAATGTCTGGATATCTTTCTCCACAGAAAATATAAAATGCAACTTCTGAGAGAGTGTCTACATATCTGGGCATTGCTTTTTCAGAGAAATAACGCTTCATCTAAGGAAAAAAAAGGCCCAAAGAACTTCAAAATCACAGTGTACAGCATTAACATCTGGTTTAAAGTGTGTTAAGAGCCAACAACTCAATGTCAATTTGGTCTGACTTTACGGTATTACTTGCTTGATTATGGGTCTCACTGGGGGAGCTGAGCATTTCGATATCATCCAAAGCCCCTGAGAACAATTCAAACCAGCTGGTATTCTCTATATTACATAATTACGAAGCACACGGTGCCGTTTGGCATACTGAAGAGGCACTGGGGGCCCACTTCTCAAAATATTTACAGCTTTTTATTCTTCTCTAAACAATCATTTGCATACTAGAAGTGATATACAGCACACCAATATGCAGGTTTACTTTATTTTCACTTTCTCAAACTTAGTGGGATTGGTTTTGTTTAGCAGTGAGTAGGCCAGAAGAGAGAGACGGAGCTGGTTGTAATGTTTCCAGGAAATTTTTATGTTGAATCGGTCAGTTAAAGATGGAGATTCTTTCAAAGAAAACTTGAAAAATATATAAAAGTTCTCTTGTCTCTGTGAAAGTATAGCATATGAAACCTCTCCCCTGAAGTAGAGAAGCTAGAAACCAGAAGTTGCAAGCTAGGAAGCTGACCATGACGAGGTTGTAGATGAGATGAGGTGGTTGTCTCTTGGTAAGAGGGGTGTGTTTGTGCCAATCTTTGTTTTGATCAATATATTTCTGATCGTGACATCAGCTTTTTTCTGAGACAAAATTGCTAAAACTGTATTTACCTAAAGTGAACAAAAAGCCCTGGAAGTTACCAATCACAGAATTATAGGGGTTGGATGGGACCTCAAGAGATCATCGGGTCCACCCCCCCTGCCAAAGCAGGCTCCCTAGGACAGGTAGGAGTCCAGATGGGACTTGAATATCTCCAGAGAAGGAGACTCCACAGTCCCTCTGGGCAGTCTGTCCCAGTGTTCTGTCACCCTCACTGTGAAAAAGTTCTTCCACATATTGGTGTGGAACTTCTGTGATCCAACTTGCAGCCATTGCCTTTCATCCTGTCTCCACAGACCATTGAAAAGAGGCTATTTACCCCTGTGTCCCACACTTAAGATATTTATAAACATTAATAAGACCCTCTCTTAATCTTCTTTTCTCAAGGCTGAACAGCCCCAGTTCACTCAGCCTTTCCTCATAGTGGAGATGCTCCAGGCCCTTAATCAGATTTGTAGCCCTCCTCCGGACTCTCTCCAGGAGATCCCTGCCTTTTTTATACCAGGGAGCCCAGAACTGGACACAATACTCCAGGTGGGGCCTGACCAGAACAGAGTAGAGGAGGAGGATCACCTCCTTTGACCTGCTGGCTGCAGTCCTTTTAATGCACCCCAGGAACCCATTGGCTCTCTTAGCCACCAGGGCACACTGCTGGCTCATGGCCAACCTGTCATCTACCAGGACCCCAAGGTCCTTTTCCGCAGAGCTCCTTTCCAACAGGCCAGTAGTTGAGATGGCAGAAAAAAGGAGGGGAGAAAGGAAAAATTCTGTTTGAGTTCTATCATTATGTGTTAGTATGAGAGATATAAAGTTACAAAGGGATAGGTGGTTGATGGTGACTGTCTGTTTTCTCCCTACCACACCAATAAAATATATACACTTCTTGTACACACAGAACTCTAGAACTGCAAACCTCTGTCTGATCTCAGCACCCACAACTTACCATCACAGGAGGTATTGCACAGTGCAGCTAAAATCCTTCAAAGCCCCCCATTCTTCTCAAGCTTTCTTTTATTAAATTCATGTTTGTCAAAAGGAATCCCATACAGCAATGATAGATTAATGACTTTTTAAATGCTCTTGTGCTGCATGGTACAGGCTTTCTCTCTGTTTTGTTTTGGTTTTAATTAAGAGATCCTTTAAAGCACTTCGTTATATTGTGCATAGGGCTAGACTTCAAATCCTTTGTCTTTTTATCCACAAAGCTTCAAATCGGATTTAAACCAAACTTTTACAGCTTATAAAATTGTTTTGGGGAGGAAAAAATTATTAGCTGAAAGTGAGCATAGACAAGTTATTAGATACACTATAGGGAGCCTGGTATTTACATATTGTCCAGGATCAGAATGGTTGGTATGAGCAGATATGATTACTTGTAAATCTCTGCACCCCTGCAGGGGGTGTTATCATTCAATTTCCACACAGCAAGGGTTACTGAAACTAATTTTTGGTGCCTGTTTGCTTCCCATTTTCAAGATGTTTTAATGCATTGCATAATTTGGACTGTAAGTGAAGGTATTATAAGTGCAGAATCAAAATGAGAAATGTAATGGCAGTCTGAATGGACCCTTGTAAGTGGTTTTCCAAGCACAGTGACACAGTATGGCAGGTGTCACTCTGTAGTTAAACCTGCAGACGGCAAACCTTACTGAATTCTTAACTATTTTCCAAGAAAATGCATGGCTGCATTTTAATGTATGCTGTTTCTGTAAGAGCTACATGAATGCTCATATAAGAAACCCTGCCATTGACTGTTTCTTTAGATTTAGTCTCATCCTCTGGTTCTCATTCTTTATTTTTCTGCTAGTTTTAGTTTACAAAAAAGGAAGAATTGTTTGGGGATTTGAAGGCCAGGAGCAGTCTCAGCTGCAGTGACCATGAAATGGAGAAGTTCACGATGCTTCAAGAAAGTAACAAGGCAAAAAGCAAGATCACAACATTGAAGGTTTTCCCGTTGATGGACCTGCCATGGGTTATGGCCCTAGAGAGGAAGAGGGGTCCAGGAGAGATGGTTGATTTTTAAGGTTCTCTTCTGAGCTCTGTAATGGTCACACTGATGTGCAGAAAGTCAGGCAATGTTAGCAGGAGGCCAGTGTGGATATACAAGGAAGTTCTGACAGAACCCAAACATAAAAAAGATAGCAGTCAAGAGGTGGAAGCAGGAGTAGGTGACTCAGAAGGAATATAGAGACACTGTCCATGTGCACAGCAATGGGTTTAGGAAAGCCAAAGCCATTAGGAAAAAAGCCATAAATGAAATGGCTGCTGATATAGACTAAAGGTTTAGCTCTTGGGTCTCAGAGACAGAATTTATTTTCAAAACTGGATCTGTGTATCCTGGAACCTTTTATCCTCATAACAGCCACAAGGTATAGAAGGAAATCCAGATATTTATTTTTTGTTATTGTGTTTTAACTGTGTGTCATTTTTAGGCTTTTCTGAACGTTCTGCTCTCCTAACGCACAGTCCTTTTCTCACCCACTCAACTGATCTGCAGACTTTTTATCAGGCATCTACTCTCCCAAACAAAATACATTTCTGGTATGTTCTGACATCTGCTAGAACTCTTCTTACTTCTCTAGTTACTCAATACAGTGGCAAAACATAGATCTTTCTTGTATGACAGTGTAGGTGGTCTGGGTTTTAAATTAGAGAGGAAAGGAGGCTGCAATGCAGGACAGAAATACTCCTGTGTTTTTGATAACTTATTCAGAAATCACAGAACCTTCCTGTACAGTAGCTCACTAAACTTGAAATTATACCATTCCCCCTTCTAATCCAGACATATAGTGTTCCCAGTCTATAATATATACTGGAGGAGTTCCCCAGAAAGGTGCAGAATTATGTCCATCTGCTCTCACTAGAGAAAGACAACAGTCAAGATAATGCCACATACAGTGTAGTTTATGTTCTTTCAACACCACCTGTTTTAACACTGTGGTAACTTTTTCAAGAGCCATGCACTGGATCATCCCATTAGCATGTGGTGGAGTTTTTTAACATAAAAATGCCCTTTAAGTTCGTAATTTGAGATTGAATTTGGAAGTCTGCAGCAGCAGAAGCTTGAAGGTTTGAACTACATACTCCTTTCCATATACTCTCTGCTCATTCTGTCTATGAAATCAAAGGAGAAAAAGGGAGGGGCAACAGAATCATTGACATAATCAAATCTGGTAAAACAGATGATGGATTTAATGGAATTCCTCTGGAGCCTCAAAGTAAAATCCATAAATCAGCTATGAATAAATCAGCAAAAGTTTACCTACATAGATTTCAGATTTGTTACCAAAGCACATGGTCTATTAAGGCAACTTGAGTCAGTGTAAGAACATTTCACAAAAAAAGTCTGATTTCTGCTGATAAGAAAGAGCCCTTGAAGAAGGCTGCACACAAATCTCTAAGCAGGCAATAGGTTCTTCCATATGGCAGCGGGAAAGATTCTGTGGATTGAACACCAGCCTTCCTGAATGGGCTTTGGTCTGCACACTGAAGAGATATGGGCTTTGCCTTTTACCCTGACACTTCAAACACACGTGCATGTAGATGAAAAGTGGATGTTTGACAGGCATCAAATTTAAAGCAGATTTTTGTGCCCTTCTTGTAGGTTTTGCTCAACCATTAATTCAGCTTTCAACTAGACAGCCTTTCTCCTCGTCACATCTCCAAAATAGTACTCCTTTGCATTCTGACATCTTTTAGCACCTCTCTTACCTCTCTAGCTACTTTAATATAGCAGAGACACCTGGTTCCATCCTGTGTGATAATGATGTTGTTTATGGAACCTGGAAAAAGCAGTTGTAGCTCGAAGCCTGTCTGCCTTGATATTGATAGACTTTACCAGTAGTGACTCAAGGCCGACTGAAAATTCCATTAATTACATGTATTTTCCTCTCCACAAACCTGATATTTTACAGTCTATTTTGTGTTCTAATCTGCTTCTGAAGCAGAAACTTCAACAAAAAAAGTAGCCATAATCCTCTTTAATGATACAGGCAGAGTGGATAGTGAATTTCATGTAGAACAGACAAGATAATTCTCCAAACCTATGTAAAACAGTATAGCTGCTTTGTTCTTTCTTAAGTTTAAATCCATTTTTAGCTAGCAGATTCAACAGTCTGTGTGGTCCTACCACGCAGTTTAATGATATTTAATGATTGAATTCAACACTATTATTAATAAAGTTCAACAGAAAGAACAATGTTGTGAAAAAGCAATAATATCCCTTCTGGCAGCTCAAATAAGGAAGTAACCATTATTGTATTGAATATGTGCCGTGTCCTGATATGATTAACTTTAATTCACATTGAAAAGACTTTTCACCTGTTACAAGAGAATAGGCTTTTCACACATGGTTCAATTTCTTTCACTGGTTTTAATAATTACATTTATCTGGTACTAATGTTCCTCCTTTGCAAAATGCTGCATAGTAATTTTTGCTTGTATGTATATTAACTTGAATCACCTTATTTCTTAGTTCTGTAAAGCCGCACATTACACGTCTGTACATCCTGCAGTAGGAGAAGAAGTTAAAGTGGATAATGCAGTTTGTGTTCTTCTGAACAGTATTTGTGCAGCTTTTCAAACATTGATCTGTGTGCCATTCTTACAAATCATAATCAAACCCTTGTTTGCTGAAAGGTTCTAAGAAACATCACTTTTAGATACGCTTCAAACCATTCAGTTGAAAGTGATACCTTTTTAAAATGCGTGGCAGCTAGCATTTTGCTACTTAAAAAGAGAAAAAAAGCTAAAGCTTAATGAACCAAATGCATCAATTAGGTAATTAGCTTAAAAAGCAAAAGGGAATTTCATGTCACTTTTACTTACTAAACCTTAGGATATCTTACTAATTTACACATTAGATTTTTCTCATAAAAAGGTCAACAGATAGTGTGCTCATAACTGCATTTACGTAGATAGTAAAAATAGCAGATAGAAAAGGAAATTTGTAAAACTTAAAGAACATTGCCTACTGTGGAAGAGTAGTTTGCTCTGAAATAGGTCCCAGCAATAGGTCTCAGCATATGAAATTAAAATGTGGATTAATAAAATCATGTTTTGATTTCTTTAATTCAGTTGCAGGGAGAACGTAAGTAAGAATAATGCACAAAGTGAATATTATGACTCTCATGCTATGTTGCAGAACCAGTAATTATTCTTACAGCAGAATATTTTAGTTTCCCTCTGTTAGGAGATGATTACCTCTGTTAGAGAGACAGAGTTTCAACTTTTTGTCCTCTGCCTCTACTTTATGGGATCCAAACATGATTTTCCTAACAGAACTTATCTTGAGCTTACTTGAACTGCTATGGGTGTGTGTCCTTACTGTTGTACAGCGTATACAGAAGAAAAGAAAGGATTCTTGTAACTGTGTCCTGATTTTTAAGATGATGTGATCTCTTTTGAAAAAGCCCATAATCCATATTCATTTCTAAAAAACACCTAATACCTCACCCTTCCTGTGAATTGTCTGCTGGTTTTTTGGTAGGTGGAGGCTCTTTTTTAGACACAGTATTTTCTAGTGTTCTAAGAAACTTGTTCAAAACTACATTAGAAGGGAAACAGAGAACTTATCTCAGTTTTATCTATTTCATAGTACTAATATCTAACTGATGAAGGCCCCAAAAAAGGGGTTTCAATTAATAGTTTTTAAAATAATTAAGTTACAGAGAGAGGTTGCATATCTTTATAACCTGTTCTTGCAGGCTTTTGGTATAATCCTTGATCACTGAGTGTCCTTAAGTCTAAAGTTCCCTTGCATGAGGATTTTATAATCAAGTAGCATATCAGTGCTGATACAGTTCTTGATGTTTTCATTAGAAACTTCTTTCAGATCACACTTTGATTGTTTCTAGACCTCTGTTATTGCTTTCTCACATTGATTTGTATCCAAGGAAAATAACTAATGAAAGAGATTCTAACTAGTTAAACCCCCAACCTTTAATTCTGACATCTTGTCTTTGCATGCAACATCTACTCTTGGAGACTGATTGACAACTGACTTTTATTTGAAGCCCTAGGTCCTACATTTTTTTTTTAATAGAGGGATTTTTAGTGGTTTTTGAGGTTCTGTGAAACCCCGAGAATAATTCTTGCTTCATTTGGCTATTGACTGCAGAGCTCTTTTTCCATTATACCGTTAGCCTCTATCTTCAAATAAATTAAATTGCATTTAAATGATTTTTATGGGTATCTTTCTGAGAGGTACTTGTAAGGGCTTTTAAAACTCAAATTATAAGTATTCTATAAAGCTTAACTCTATTGCAAAATTGCAAGTTCCTCAGACCCAAAAAAATGAGCCACACCTACAGAGGAAAAGCTTACTATTAGGCTGTTCTGTAAGTTAGCTTTCTGTAAGCAAGCTGCCAGCCTGGTTGTGATTGCGATGTTTCTTTGGTGCTTCAGCAGATGGGTGATGAATATGCAAGAATTTACTCACCTGTATCAAATTTCTGTGTGAAGTCCTGTAACCTAGTTGCAACCATAGCACAATTTTTGACAATAAATCCTTATAAAGCAGACCAACGTCCTTCAAAAGTCAATTTGTACTTACTTATATCTTGAGGCAGTGAGCTTGAATCAGGATCACATGAGCTTGAATCAGGATCACTTGATGTGATCAGTCTACTTCAGTTCTCCATTTTACCTTCACTTTCTCCACTTTTCCCTCCTTCATTTTCTACTTCATGGTTTGACTACAGTGCAGAAAACTCTAGCACAGCTGCCACTTGGCCCCCCTTCTGCTTAGGGACCATCTCATCTCCACAACTGCTTTGACTGCCAGTACCTGTACTGCCAGTACAACAGGTGCAGAAGAAACAGGAATATGCTTGAAGAGGTTCAATTAACCTTTTTCTCTTTTATTCTTCTTTTTCTTTCTACCTTTCAAGTTTCTTTTTAGTTGTGCCAGATTGGCTTAGCCTGCAAACTGAGTAAGCCTAGCAATAGCTTTTGTCTAAGCAGCGTTGCTGAGCGTGTCTAATTTCTCGCCCCATTGGCCTGCCAGCTCCAGTGGACTGTCTAAATGGTTGTGAACCTGTCAGCACTAAAGGACAAGAGGGTAATATTTTGTTGCACGGCTATAAAACCTCCTCAGCAAAGCTGTAGGAATTGCAGAACATTATTGTACTAGGATGCATAATATCATCTGAACCTTTCACAATATTGATACTAAAAAGTGAGAATCATGATGCTGCAAAATATGTGATCTTATGAAACTATTTAAGTTATATTTGAAGAGTCTGGTCATCTCTCTCTTTCCTCACTTAATTTTGTCTTGCAGACGGTCTTGCTTTTATTCTGGGCATGAGGACGTTTCTCTGGCAGATTTTGTCTTATATTATCAGCTCTGTTGCAGCTTGGGAGGACTCTCTCTCCCACATCAGTGGCACCCCAACTTCCCTCCCATGGTCCCTGACTCCACACATGACATTTTACTGGAGGAGGTTCCTGTGCTGGCATGCACTGGGCTTGTGTGTGCTTGGCCCAGGCCAGGATGAGTTGGGTATAAGAAAATGTAGTGGATTAGCAAAGGGCCAGACCATGTGTGGGACTACAGAATGAGACACAGGTCTGGTACCACCAATACCACAGTAATATTAATATGTAATATATTTGATAATACCAACAGGTTTCAGCTTATTGCTGTTCCTGGAAGAGACTCATAGCAATCAAGTTCATTCCTGACCCTTTGTCTATTACATGTATACTCCTTATCTACTCAGGTTGATGGGTTATCTTGAAAGTGGAAGTATTTCAGGGAAAAAGAATATTAGAGGAGTTCATCCAGTGAACAATCTTATTTAATATTCTCCTTAATGACCTTGACTCACAAATGAAATTTGCTGATAAAGCAGAGATGGGGTCAATCTCAATGCAGAGGAGGAGTTGAATAACAAGTAGGATGAACTGGGTAATATTGAGAGCTGAAATGAATAAAAAGATGGATTTTAATAGAAAAGACAAAGCCATGCATCACAAGCAAGTAATAATTTCTGCTATATTCTGTGCTCTCACCAGATAGAATAAAGAAGACTCTAGTGCATTAGGCGGTCATAGGATGTTTATGAAATACTGATGAGATTTGACTGCGCAAAACACGATAGAGAAATTTGATAAGGTATTTCTACCCTTTTACTATTTAAAATGTTGATGGGGTTCCTTCTGAAATGCCACGAACATGTCTGTCTTCAAGGATGAAAATGATACTGAAATCACTGCAAATAAGGACTCCTAGGATTACAGGTTATCAAGAAAAGGAGATGTTTGTTTTAGAACAAATACATACCAGCCAGTTGTGTGTATATCTTGCCCAGAAAATTTCTGCAAGTAATGAGACAACCACTGCATTAACTTTCCAGTAGGAACAGTAAATATATAACCAGATTTGAGAGGACACTTGATAAGGATATAGGCAGGTGTATGTGGCACAACTGCTTGTCTGGTATTGCAGGGGACTAGATTTGATGGTGTGCTTCAAGCATACATTTGCCCTGTGAAGGAAGCTCTAAAGTTTAGAAGCACTGAAAATAAAATTTAATAATCCACATTAGAGAGATGCATTTTCACTGCCTCTACAAAAGAGGCAGTAAAGGATAGATAGGTGAATCACTTTTGCCAGAAATATTTACCTTTTTTATTTCCATAAGGGATTCTGGCAGGTTGTGTTTCATTTTCTTTGTCACAGGAGAGTTTTGCTCAGTATTGACTCTTGCCCCCTGACTGGAAGAACCTTTTCTTCACAGAATCTGTACCTCCCTGGTTTGGAAATAAAAATATTTATGTTCTGGAGTTTCATGATTTTTCATCATCCTAAAAGGAAGCTTGCCCTTCTGTGTTAGTTTTGCTGAGTCGGCAGTCCTTGAACTTCACCATAGTGCAGACTGATTCCAGACAACGCCTTTTCGCCCTCTTCAGGTGTTTTCTTTTCTGTCTGGAACCCATGACTGGATTGTGAACAGGAAATGCATAAGCAATTTGCTGATGGTAACATTTGTGCTTAGTGACAGGATTTTTCACCTGAAACCACTTTTCAGCATTTTAATAATTTTTCCAGAAAGGTTCCTTTATTATCAGCCCTTGTTTGGCTATGTTTTCCTAAATATTTGCTCTCAAGGAACTTCAATTATTTTGATGGTGACCAGATATAATGCTGGTTACTTTCCAAGTTCTCATTAAAGTTCATTTCAAAGACCTCAGAAAGCAGGCATCTAATTATTACAAGTGCCGACATCTGAACAAAATAAGGTCAGTAGTTTTACCACATCTAATAGGATTCATGAGAATGAGCATAACAGAGTCCCTAGACAGTTCACAGAAAGGCAGTAATTCAGTTATTATCAGAGTTTTAAGATACCAATTCAGCACCCACAAGCAGACTCCTAGATAATTATATCTTAGGCTTCAGGGCAAGAAACTGAGGGATTTACCTTCCAGACAGTAAGTATCATCATAAGTCTCAATCAACCTTAGAAAATATACAATTTTTTAATTTTTTTTTTAACTTGGGCATTCATTAAAGAACTTGAACTTTATTGTGCTTCAGAAAGGACAGGATTTCAAAATTCAGCTGAGGAATACATTAATGTTCCTGTAATGATAACTATATCCATATCCTACTTTCCTGAAGTTTGGGGTTTCAGTGAAAGAAACATTATTTAATTTTCCTTCCAGTTCTACATCTTTTTCCCAGCACGTTTCTATTTCCCAAATACTAGAACAACTTCTTCAAGAATAAGTACAGAGAATTCTGGAAGGAAAATATTTTAATTGGTTCACTTTCATTATTCTTGAACCCTTGATAATTTTACAGGTGGGAGACTTTTTTTTTAAAAAAAGAAATTCACTTTTGACCTTTCCTATTAGAGGTAATAGTGGCCCATAGAGTTAGCATCTATTGACAGCTGGAATTCTTATGTCCGAGTTTTTCCTTTGCATACTGTGGCTCTGAGGCCAAAAGCAGGATTTTCTGTCCTCTAAGAAGTTTGGTTAGAATTAAAAAAAAAATCTACCTGTCTGTCTCTGTTCCAAGGTTTTCACAACTGAACCAGTTTACTGCGACTTTGGTTGACAACCAGATTAATGTCACAGTTGTCACTGAAGAGAAAAGGACAGTTAGTAGGTAGTACTAGCCACCATTCACTACTTTCCATGTATATACCTAAAACATTTCTGAGTGCATTTAATGCTTCATAAAAGGTTACCCTTGCTCACTTAAAGAACTGGGCTGCTTCTTGTGGGAAGAAGAGCAATGTTGAATTTTATAAATTTGCTTCTTGGTTTCCATATTTTCAGTGCATTTCTGCACTTGACACTTTATAAAAGGAAAGAGAATAAAAAAATAAATGGCATTATTGCATTCTCACAACTCCTGTCTTCCTTCCTCTGCTCTCCCAAATGGCTTCGCCAGTTCTTCATCTCTTCCAACACTGACTGTCTTCCGAGCTGGGCAGGAGTCATCTGCTGCTGGGAGTGACTTTGAGTTCTGAACCTACTGGCTGCTTGTCTGATTTCTGATGCTTAGAATGGGCAAAATGTTCTCTCTAACTCTACTTTTGAAAAAAGGGAGGCACTTAGATGAGTCTTACTCCTCTACCCAGGTGATATAAAAGAAGTTCACTCCCTTTTAAAATATGGTTAAAACATTTAAAAATAGAATGCAAAATATTCAGTCATATTTAACGAGGAAACAAACAAAAAAACCCGCCCCAGGGATTGATCTCATAAGGCTCCAAAAATATTTTAAAATCCATCCTTTTCCCTCATTTCTAGTTTTTGTCCAAGATGTAAGATCTGATGCACTATAACAGATCATGGATTTCTATATGCACATTAATGAAGGAAATACCCTTCCTTGTTCAGCATGCTTTTAAACAAGGGAATGTCTAGAACAATTTATTCAATAATTATTAAAAATATTCCAGAAATATAGCTAACTGGGGAAAAATATTGAAGAGAATAAAATGGGTCCCATGGGAATGTGAAGATGAAACAGATCATTTTTCCTTCTTAGACTTCATGGGAGGAATGCTGATAATTTTGAGAGTTTAACCTGAGATCTACAATGAAACACCATAAGATGTGAAAGACTGCAGAAGCATTCTTTGGGGAAGTAGTTTAGGGAAAAAGAAAATAATGGCAGGAGGGCCAGAGAGATTGTTCTCAAAAACATCTTCTGTTTTGTCAGTAGAAGCGAGAAGGATTTACTTCATTTAAAAGTACAAGCACTATGTGGCAGTCTAGTTTTAATAAACATTTGCTTTTTCTTAGGTATTCCACAGGGCTGATTAACTGATAGGAAAGTTGCTGAACTATGAGAAGCATGTAGCCCTCCATCAGCATAGTCTTACTCTTCAATTTTTTCAGTGTCTTCTCCAAGTGAGATCTTTTCCCAGCAGGTGGTGGCGGTTAAATACATGACAGAAAAATAATTTCTTGTCTCTAGAAAGTACAAAAGTACAAAATCTGATGGGGAAAAAGGCGTCTGATATTTTTTGTGCTCTGGTATTTCTTTTTGTATTAAGTGTACCTGGGGAATTTTAAGACCCTCTTCTAACTTTAAATATATCTGTTACTGGGAATGTTTCAGGTTTTTCACTGCCATTTTAATCAATAATTTTTCTCTCCTTTATTTCTCCATTGTTTCTTTATTCCACTCACAAACAGCTTTTAACTCAAAATACTGTCTGTAGCTATTCCAGCTTCAGGTAGGCACCTTGAACAAATATCAGCTATGATTACCATTTCCAGTGGAGAATATATTGGGTGGCTTTTTTTTCTTTCCCTTCTTTCTCCTGCATGCTGCTCCAAAAGATAGTGACAAATGGTGCTTCAGCCTTTGGACACAACAGTTGTCATGGGAATCTGAGTGTTTACCCCAAGGTCCTTTGCAAAAGTACACCTTTCCTTGTTGCACAAGAGTTTCTATGGTAACATTATACTGGAGGCCCTAGAACTTACATGGGATGTGCTGTGAGGCTTCTTTTGCACATTATCTGTCTTAAATATGTCAATAAAGGTTAGATATATTAAGGCAGGTAATAGTAAGAAGAAATGTTTCTCTCAGTGACTAGACTCTTCAGTAATTACTGAATAGAGTTCATCAGAATTTTACTGTATTCCATGTTTTTATTCTGTGCTCTTTCATGGGGTGTCCTCGTTTTTTAGGGGTATTCATTCTCTGAATAGCGTTTCTGATTGTATTATCTTCAAAGAAAATACTGTATCAGTATCAATTCTAGTCCTTCTTTAACAAATCTAATAGGACTTTTGATTTCTGAGAAGCTGTTGTTGGTGTTTTTCAACTTCCTAAGAATGTCATTTCAGTGTTTGTAAGAAAGTTGCTATCTGTAGCAAATGTACAGGACTGAGGGGTTAAGTATGGGGTTTTTTTGTTTCTTTTGATTCACTATAGATCATTGTCAGCTCTGATAATGGCTTTCACCTTAAAAAAATGAGATGACACTTCCCAAATTAAAATGGGGCATGTTTTTTCGCTGAGAGTCATCCATTGATGTCGGCTTCCATTTACAGCATAGCCTGAGTAGGCAGCAGTGTTCTTGCCTTGTAATAAATAATTTTGGGTTATCATCATTGTTTTATTACTGTGCTATCAGCCTTTATATTTATTCCTATCCATCAGTGAAGGAACTCTTATTGCTGCCAGGTATGTGGGCCCATTTTGTTTCCCTGACTGTTTAAAAATGCTGGTCCTGGCTTTGCAGCAGCCACTGCTCTGCTTTCGCTGTTGGGACTAGCTACAATACGGGTTATTATTAATGTCGATCATTCTCTGCTGGCAAGGATACAAAAGAAGGTTTCAGCCAACACCGTGCTACTTTTAACAGGAGTCTTAATCAGATCATCTTCCTTGGCCAGGGAAAGGTGTAGAAGAGAAAATGAGGTGAGCTAAAAGAATTAGGACAAATAAAGGCATTTTGCAGATGCATTTGTGACAAATTAGCTCAGACTGCAAATAGAGATTGATTTGTTTGGGTGAAATGAATTGGTTCACAGGAATGTAAAGACCAGAGTCTTCAAGTATAAGGTGAGGGCAGGTATATTTTGAACCAATGTTAGGTTTTCTTCTGGCATTACTCCTAAACTGAAAATAGCCTAGAGCTAACACTGTGAAAGTTACTTATATATACAGTCATCTTGGGTAAAGAGCAGCTGTTCTCACACAAAACGTGCAAATTCTAGAAGTGAGAAACAAACAGAGTCTCATGCCGTAGAATTATTACTGCCTGCCACCTTACACATAGTGCCTCCACAAAAGAGGGTGCCAGCATCCCTCATGCTCACTTGCTGAGAAGATTGCAGAGTCTTATTGAGGGCTGGCTCACTTAGATTCACATCCACTCAAGGTGAGACCCATTAGTCTGCTCAAACTAAATACTCTAAGCTGTTTGCCAGCATATGATTGATGCTAATTTTTATCTTTGCCATGTAGAGCACAGAGGGGAAAGGAAATTATTTTCATCCAAACTGTTGGCATTTGGAGTATTTCATTCAAGATAGCATTACTTTATTCTGTTTTATAATATAGGACTCATGCAATTAAACGCTTTACATATGAAAAATTCATGCACACAGTACTTTATCTGGCATTATATCTTCTACTTGGAAAAATAAGCAATTCAATAAAATATGGAAGACGTGTTTTCGGAAGGATCTCAGTGAGGCATCTGAAAGTATTCAAGTACTTTTTAACAAGCATTCATTGCCATGCATAAGTTAGGTGACTGTGCACACAATCATTCGATCCTTCTGTGTACCATTTGGTGCTCAGATTCAGACTGACTCAAAATTGGACCATTTGTTTACTTAGCTGGATTGTTTTAAAATGTTTTTTGCCAGGACTTTAAGCAAGCCAAATATTTATAAATGCTGTTTCCTAGGGGCATATCTCCCAGACCCCAGAGTTAAAGTATTCAACCAGTTTACCTGAAAGGGGATGAGAAATGCTCTGTGATGCTACCTGTTCCCTCCCTTGTGCTTCTTTGGTAAATTTCCATCCATATATCTTTACTTGTCTGAAATAAATCATTTCTGTGTTCAAAGTAATCAGTTTAACCCTTTTGTAATTGAATTGTGCCCAGCCAAATGAAGTCAGTTAATTCTAGTATCTTGGCCAAATCAAATTAATTAATGCTGGCCTCCACTCCTTCCTCAGGTCTTCTCTGCTGTTACACAAAACTACACCCTGGATAAGTAGCAGGCCTTCAGGGCACCATTTATTTCTTTTTACTTAAGCCCGCTGTCCCCTCAGCAGTTCAGAAACTATTTGATACTGCCTTTCCATGGCCAGGAATAAGGATGAGGCACAAAGGTTAGTATAAACCTTGTTCTCATCTTGTGGCCTGTGAGAATATATCTGCACCCTCACTTCTTCCTTTTCTTCCTTTAACTTCCTTCTCTAGAAGCATCATCTGTATTTGTCTTTTTCTGTACCTTGATTCTTCCTACTTGTGGTTGTTGCTCTTGGAGTACAACCCACTAATAGAAGACAGACATCATGTGACAAGATAGCAAGGTCTTTTAGTTTTTTCCTGACTTGCAAAAAAATGAACTCAGTGTTTTATTTTGGGGTTTTTTTTTCCATGCTGTTAGAAGAAAATTATGAAATGAAATAAAGGAAGTGGTATGAAATCTGTAATTTGGCAGGCTGGGAATTCTTCCTTGAGATTGCACAGCTCTACCTGTGTTTCACCTGTGTCCTAGGAGCAGATCAGTTTCACATAAAGGAGCCATAATCCTTTCCTTTTTTCTTTAGCCAGTAGCAGATTTTCCTTATCCTTTGAGGCATCAAAGCATGAGACACCCTCTTTGGGTGTCATTTTCCTTCTGGCACAGTGGTTACTGGCACAAGGAGGTACCCAAGGAAATGAGAGGAGGTAGAGACGGTCCCATAAATGCTCTGGGCTACATCCTGACTTTAACTGCAGGGCTTAGTTTGGAGTGAGGTCCTAGTTTAGGGCAGAAAAGGATATTCCTGTCTTTTCTCACCATCTCCTCTAATCTGCTTGGAAATTTTTGTAATATTTCCATTTACTCTTTGTGGAATTTTGGTGAGGAAGTTAAAACAGTACCACCCTCAACATCACTGAGAGTCATGGTAACCCAAATCATATTCCAATAATGAACCTTCTCTTGTGGCATCAGTGTTTGCTACAAATTAAAGTAGAAGTTTTCATTATACATTTGATCTTGCATCCTTCAGTAAAAACTTCTACCAGCTTCAAAGTGAGTTAGATTTCCTATAGGACTGAGAATTTCTTCCTCCCTTAAAAAAGGACAGGGATTAGATAATACTTGCCTAAATAAAATATTTCTTAAGAGGAGGAGGATGTGTATTCATTTGTATCTAAAGAAGAAAGAATAAAATAAAAATTGGAATTTCAGATAGGCTGACGTGGGAGAATGAGCATTTTTCTTGTTAAATAGTTGTTTAGAATGCAATCTTTATAGTGGTAATTTATAAAAATGTGTTGTAATGAAGATTTTAATGCAGTAATTTGATGGTATAGCTTTCCATCACTGCACTTTTAGTGTGACCATCCTTTCTTTTGTTTATAATTTATGTGAAATAAGTGATGATGTATATTGTTTATGTTTGTTCAACAGTTAATTGCTAGTTGGGATGAATATGGTTATGCTTATATGTACCTAGTAGTTTGGCAAAACAACCTGCTGTTAATGTAACTACATTGAATTAGTTTTAGATGGAGACAAAATTAAATGCAGGACTCCTACTTCTGGGCAAATTCTCCAGGCACTGGGCTGACTTGATACCACCTTTCTCCTTCCAAGTCCTTAAACCAGGTAACTAATCACAGCTGAAAGTTTGGAGTTTTTCACATCTCTTACAATGATGTTATTTGGGGGCAGGGCGTGGCTGGGGAGTGTCTATCTGACCTCACCTAGCCAGCAATTTCACTGTCATTGCTAATGAGATATATAGCACTCATGGTTTGGATATCCTCTGCAGCTATGTTAAGTGAAACTTTAGCAGTAAGTTGTGTGAGCTCAGTTATGGCTGTCACAGGATTTTGAAATTGTTGTGACTCTGTTTGCACTCTCCAAACTAGCAGCCAAGGTAGGAAATACCATTTGTGTTCTATAGGAACAAAATAATTTAAAAAACATATGAATGAACAGAATTTATTATTCTTTGTTGTACCAGATTCTTCTATAATGAATTTTGGCTGGAGGATTCAATTAGAGTAAATAGTTGTAAATGGTGACAGTAATGCATGGAAGCATGTCAAACAAATTATTAGGTATCTTGAGATACTTTATTGAATATTTTTCACAGCCTGTTCAAGCTGTAATATTGTGCAGTGCTGCATTTTGCTTGTTGTGTAGAGACTTGCTATTTTAAGAGATTTTGGGGGTTTTGGTGGTTAAGTGTTTTCAGTGGTACAGTCACATTAAGACTAAACTTGAGCTTTACTTGTCATGTACTTTTTTCCCAGTAAAATAACAATATGGCCTGCCCTATTATTGGAGTGTAGTTGGCTGAGATAACTTAGCTGTCATTTTCTTTTGGAAAATAGAGATTCCAGGTTCTAATGCTTAGCAAGTAACACAAATCTCTTTATGCAAAGACATATGGGGTGGGTTTCCTGTAATCTACTAAAAGAGAAACAATTCTTTTAGAATTGCTTGGAAATGTTCTCTTGGTTTCCTCAGTTTGTCATGAGTAGAGGCTGAATAAATTAGCAAGGAATCATTTTCCCAAACTTCAGATCTTCAGATTGCAATTCAGCGTCTCCTGTCCTTATGTCTTGGGGTCACTCCAGAGTAGCACTCTTACAGGCAGAAAGTGTCTTGTGAAAAAAAATCTTACTTCAAAAGAGAGTGTAATACTTTGGACTGAATCTTCTAGGAGAAGCAGACGTGTCATCCAATGCTCCTGTTTCATTTGGCACTTCTTAAAGGTCAGCGGATTCAAGGTATTCCAATAATGTAAAAAAAAAAAAAGCACTCCAAACCAACCCCCCCAACCCCCCCAAAAAAAAACCAACACTCAAAACCAAACCAACTTGCTTGTCTGTTACGAGCTGACTTTTACAAAATTCAAATGTAATTGCTTTCTGTGATTTTTGGCATTCAGATATATAGTATTGTGTTGCCAAAAAAAAAAAAAAAGTCAAAGTCAAAACAATGATTAGGAGATTAGCCTGGGAAAGAACTGTTGGGTGGTCTTCTCTGTTATCTCAAACACATTGAGCACATTGGATAGGAGGCAACATCAAGAAGCAGGGATTCAGACATGTATTTATTTTTTCAGTACTATTAACTTTGATTTTGCATAAATTCCATGTGCCTCAGGGACTCACTAGCTTGGACAGAGGTTATCCAGTAACTGCTAACCTTGTCTGCATTGCTATTGATTCTGTCTTTCAGGCACGGTTAAAAAGGCAACTTTCTAAATAAAAATTGTGTCACAGTCCATTGCAAAGTGTTTACCAAAGCAAGAGTATAAAAATATCTAAAATGTGCCCTTCTGACTCCTCCTTTAACAGTGGGATAAATTTTAAATGTTCTTTGATAAGCAGAAGAAGATCCTGAACTTCTGTTCTTATTTCTTGATTAAATACTGAATTTTAAATCACTGAGGAAAGACAAGATAAAAGCATCATGGATCTCCCTTTGTCCTGGGTTTTAGTCTTCTGGAGAAGGCTTCTCTTTCCCAAGAGCCATCTAGCTTTCACATCTGGGACTTACTGCAGCATAGAGCAGGTCAGCCAGCAGGAACTTTCAGCCGCAGCACAGCTGAGGACTCTCAGGCAAAGCTGGAAGCTGATGGGCACCGGGAAGCCCAGTCCCTGAGCTGATGGAAAGAGGAGGCTTTCCCCCACCCTCTGATACAATGGCAAGGAGTTTAAACCTAGACACCAAGAGCCTCTGAGCTAAAGGCAAGACAATAGTTTCTCTTCAATCCCTTTGTTTACTTTTGTCACTCAGCACACTCAGCAGTTCTGAATTTCTTTAGCTGTAATTATCCTTTTCTAGTAATTCTTCCTGCTTTCTAAAAAAAAAAAAAAAGCCCTTAGGGACTGCAAATCTCCAATTAAAGACTGCAAATATTTGGTGTCTTTAAGGATGCTTGAAAGAAAGAGGGAGGCAATTGGATCCCAGGGCTCCAGCTGACTTGGAGTCATGTCGGGCTTTTCTTGAGCCACTCTCTAGTTTGCACCATTAGCCTGAAATTCAAACTATCCTGACAGTAAAGCATGGGGGGGTCAGACAGGGAGACAGCAGTGATCTGCTGTCTCTTATCCAGCCAGTTTAGTGTCGCTCTTTAAGTCACACGTACTGTAGTACATTGTGTCATTTTGTTCAGTCTGCTGTTAGGAATCCTGGATGCAAATTTCTTTCCTACAATCCCCTCTCCTAATATCATCACATTTTCATTTCTGTATCTTCCTTATAAAACTCCAGTCAGTCTACTGGTTGCTTTTATACCATTTCAAATAATTTAAATAGTGATTGTTTTGCTAAAAGAGTTGGGGGTGTTTATTTACATTAAAAAATTAAAGTTTTATCCCAATCCCCAGGTGTTTATTGGTGATGCTGTAAAACCATAGTGCTGTTAAACCATTGTATCAAGGCAGAACTTGGCCAACTGAAGTCCTCCTCTTTACCCATTACTTGATAGAGGAGCGTGAAGAAAGAGGTTATCATCTAAGTGTGTTCCAAAATCTTTGACACCAAGCCTTTTCCTCAGAAGAACCCTAGTTCGAGGACTTAAAGTAAATATTCTGAATGTTCACCTATTTTCTGTAATAGCAAATGGTAAAGTTATAGTGGTTTTATAGTTTGCTTCATAATAATTTAATCACCCATCAGAGTTTCTGCCACATGTTTTTCTCAGCTGTGTAGTAAGAGCAATGTGTGCTTGGACAACAACGTTAGGGGAAGAATGGAATGGAGAAAGCTCAAGGGAATCAGTACATCATCTTTCTACATGAAAACGATGTTGCAGTAGTATTGGTATTGTTCTTACTGAAAGCTATTCTAAATAAATGAAATATTCCACTAGAGGAAACGGAAAGCAAATTTGTTTTGACTTCACAACATACCAATAAATATTGTATTTTCAGTGGTGTGAAAGGAAACCTTTGCTATAGCCAAAGGAACAACATATTTCTATTGTAAGAAATAGCTTTAAAAAGCAGACCAAACCGTGTAATACTTTTTCTTTAAACAAACAAAATGTCTTTAATGAGGAAATGGAGAAAAAAAGTCATTATTTTCACTCGACATGTAATCATTATGCCCTTGCCTTGGTAAACATATATTTCTCTCAGTTTAGCTGCATTACATAATAAAATATTCTGATTTCAGCAAGTGTGCTTTCTGCTGAGTGTTGTGAAATTTAATAAAGAAGTAATGTCTTATTGATGCTTAGTTTTTGTGACCTTTTCCGTCTTCTATTAGTGACATATTGGTCCTCTGTCTCCAGTACTATGGGATTCTAATGGATAGTATAGAATGGGTCAGATAATGAAAGTCTGTGGTACATTAACTTTCAATTTCATGAATGTCTGAATACTGCCTAGAAGATGAATAACAGGCATTTCCTTCCTTTTGCATTTTAACATTTATGACCTGGTTACGATTTTTTCCCCCTGCTGTATTACCTCACAACAGGTCCTATATTAACATATTAAATTGTGTACTTCTGCTTTTTGCAATGTTCAAATATTATAATTTTCAGAGGGAGGCAGATAATGCCCAAATACTGATAAGTGAGATGGTCTAATGCCCATTTTTTATTAGCATGTGCAGATTTTTTGTTTGAAGTTACATTCCTTGTTTAAAAAGGTCTTGCTCAGCTGGAGTAGGAAAGCAGTTAGACTTGGTTAGTGGTTGATCTGTAACTGAAAACAATGGTAATTGCTTTTATAAGCAGCATTTGAGCCTTGTAAGATCGTAGCAGTAGTCCAAGATGACAGCTAAGGATAAGGATTACCTAGTATCTATAGGATGGATGTAAGTGTACGCAGGATACAATATTAAATATATAATATGCATATTGTATCTATTGGGAAACTAGAAGTAGTAACATTTGATATTGCCACTGTTGAAAGAAAGAATGAACTGTTAATTATATGACTAAGGCTACAGCAAGGTGGGAACTCAATTAGTCTTCCAGCTCTTCGTAATATATTAATATAACAGTCTTTTTGCAAGGTGCTTAAGAACTGACCTGAAGCTTTCTGGGTAGGACTTTTAGATGAGGTTTCAGAAAGCATTGCCTTGCAGCTCTGAACAGCCTCTTGTGCTGATTTTAAGAAGCTTGTGCAGTGCCAATTTGTATAGAAATGGGTGTATGAGAATTTCTGAGGGCACAGGTCATAATAATGCCTAATGTCAAATAAGATCAGTGCAACATTTTCAGAATCTTTCTGTCAAAAACACTACAATATTTTGAGGGGAGGAACACATTCCATAGAACAGTTCAGCTACATTTACTCTCTTTCCATTCAGAAACTGGAAGCAAAGTTATTAGTGTCAGTACTTGTTTCGTCCATTGAGATTGATGGATATAGATGAATAGGGTGGTTAACAAGATGGGAATATAGCCAGTGTGCTATGCCTAAATAGGAATTGGACTAGATTTCCTCATTAAAGTGAGGTCTGTGGTTTCTCTTCCAGATTTTAAACTCATCTGAGATTTGGTCTAGGGGGAAAATAATGTTTCTGCCATATTGGGAAAGAAGAAAATCCACAAACATCTTAGATTTTAGTGAGATTTCCTAGAGGGAGGTATGAAACATCATGCCAAAAGAAGGGTAGGTTACATCAGAATGTTTTATTGTTTTGTGGCTGCAACAGCTGAGTCAGTTCACAATGCATCTCAGAGACAAATTATATGTCAACGATTTTTCAATTCCCAGCATCAACTTTATTTATGATCTCAAAAGAAGAATTCAAAACATTCTGGGCCTGGATTCAATCTGCTGCCTCTGATGCCATTCATTCTCTGAAAACATTTTATGTTGGAGTATTTCAGAAATGAGCAGCGTGTGATGTAGCGTGAATTTAGCAGAGGTTCTGCAGAACCAGTCATAACACTCCTGCAGTTGTGTAGGCCCTTTATAACTAGCTAACAGCTTGATAGACATTCTTATTTTAAATCAAAAAGTTGGGGTTTTTTTTAACAGCTCATGGTGATATTTTTACTTTCTCCAAAAGTGTAATTTAAAGGCCAACTGTAATTTAATAGCAGAGTATGAATAGCAAACAGGTTACATTATTTTAAAAGGAAAAAGAAAATTCTCTTGGGCCGGCTGTATGCAGGAAGACCAAAACTTAACTGCAAAGTAAGACTTGCAAAGTAACTTCTGTGTTGTACCTTTTGATTTGAAGAGTCTAACAGCTGCCTTTTTAAAATAAGCAAGTTTTTTTGGAGGAGGGATTCCTCAGCATGGGTCATGCTCACTAATGTTAGCTGCCATAAAGACCTTCATTTATTTGTGAACAGCTGCTGCTTATGCAGATGCTGCCTCTTTTGCAAAGGTTCTGCCATGAAGTACAACGTGAGCATACACGCACCTCCTTACCCACATTTAGTGGAATGCTTCATCTTTGGTAAAAATCATAGTTGCAAAGATTGTGCCTCAAGCCTCCTTTAGCACTTGAGAGATACTACCTGGCAGGCCCTAAAAGCCTGTTCATGTACTTGGCATATGTAAAAAGCCTGTCTCATACAGTAGCCTGTCATAAAAAGCCATCTAACTGCTGGCTGGTTCCAGCACCACACAGGAAAGTTGGTGTTTGGAGTGTTGGTGCATGTGCAAGTGTGCAAAATAATTCATGTCACAAGTTGTCCTCCTTCCAACCAGGTCTAGTTACCTTTGGAAGATTATAGCTGGGGTTATGGGGTTGCTGCTGTCCCTTTCTGGACAGACCTTTGAATGTCACTGTAGTTGATGGCATTGACAAAAACAGGTATAATGGTAATTTGACAGAGGTAAATTCTATGAAGTACAGATGTCATGTCCTTCCCTAGTTAAAAGGGATGGGATAGCCTAACCTGCCATACTCAGTGTGAAGCAGAGCAAAACTGTGATACAAGGGAGAGACACTGAATCAGACTGCCAACAGGAATGAACTTGATTTACTTGCATTTTAAAATGAGCTAGATTGCATCAATTGGTTTTGGTCTACTGTTAAAATTTCATTTATTTTAATGCACAGACAGAAAGGTATTGAAAGTCATAACTTCAAAGTGCAGACATAAAACATTATACAACATGCTTTTCCCAGATTTAAGAATGAATCAATAGAATTAAAAAAATAATAATCTGCAGTTTAATTTTATTATTTTCAAAGCATATACAATACAGCCAAAGAAGATGTACATTTTGTAGTAGTGATGAGTATATAGTTCTTCCAAATTAAAGAAACAGATCTGGTAAAATGAATTTAATATGTAATCTAATAATATATTTTAAACCAAGGCATGTGACACTGTATGCATTACATGGCACATTCATGATGCAGATTCAGAGACATTTTATAGGTCCCGTATTCTGTCTAAAGACTTTTGGCTGCCTGGTCATTGTATGAATTAAATGGGAAGTCTAATCTGTGTTGTGCTACACACAGGTCTGAGGGACTTTTAAAATTTCTGGGATTGCATTACTCTCCATCATTTTACCAGGGCAGTGATCATCACAGCTTTCTTACAATGATGAAGAGAGTGATGTCTCTGTGTAGTAAATACTGTTTAACAGCTTCATGAAAAATCAGAGAGGAAGCACATTCCTGCACTAGCACATCTACACAGATCTTGAGTATAAACCTCTGTGCTTGAGGAAGGGGGAGCATGTAAATAATTTTTTGTAAGTAAGCATGTTGTACTATGAAAATGCCCCAGCTCAGAGCTGCATCAGGGTCTCTTTAAGTGAGAACGGGGTTGGAAAGGCCCCTGGATCTGGTCCTACTAAGCAAAGTATCTACAGTACTAGCAATGAAGACACAAGTTAAAATATTACCTATCAGCTGATCGACTATATACTTAGGTCTAATCAAAAGTACATCCTGTTGGGGTGTTCCTGCTGCAGCCTTGCTAAGAAACGCTGCTCTGGAAAGGCTTGGATGGCTGTTCTGCAGAAATGCGTGTGCCTGATGTAGGGCAGAGGCTGGAACAGCTGTAGCATGAATACAATTGGTGTTTTTTAGAAAAGGATAAGAAATTCTCTAGAACAGGAAAATTCTCCAGGGGAAAGGGGAAAGGGGAGTAAAATATAACTACATATTTTCAGGGTGAAAATCCATAAAACCAGAGTACTTGGGGAAAACAAGCTCAGGGGATATTCTTTAGCAGGAAAAAACTTGATTTTCACTTTCCAGTGATTACATCTACAACTTGATGGATTATTGGTAATAAGTTCATCAAGTTCCATTTGAAAACTAATTAAAACAGTTGCCTCCCTTGCTAATGCAGAATAGTAATTTCCTTGTAACTCCCAGACTGAATTTATTTATACTTAGCTTATACTAAATTTTGCTCTTGCCAACATGACCAGTTTGCTTTGATGTCTTTTGCTCCTCCCTCGTGTCTGTGCCTCCAAGTGTCAGGTTCCTTTTACTTTGTCCAGTCTAGCTTCTACCTCCCTTGTCTGGCAGAATTTTCTTTGACATAAACATGTGTACACACCCTAATTCATTAAAAAAAAAATAAATTACATACTCTCATCCCTCAGTTAAATCTTCCTCTTTCCTATTTAACCCCGTTTAAGCTTTCTGAAATTATACTGCCCAAGTATATGTACCACTGCCCAATACTGAAATTATACTGCCCAAGTAGTATATTCTACTTGGGCTAAGCATCTCTCCTCTCATGTAGGAATATAAAATGCTGATCTTTGGACTTATTCCTCTTGCCAAATTCAATCAAAACAGAACACATTAAAGGTGGAGATGACATTTTAACTTCCATCCACCAGAACTAGGAAAAGTGCCACCAGAAAACCCTACGACAGTTATCATATTTCTTTAATTCTCCTTGAAAGTTCCCTTTAACCCATATTAACATCTTACACTAATTGAGAAGGAGGTAATAAATTACTCCATGGCTCATTCAAAGTCTGATGTTGCAATGACATACAAAGGTTTTCTCTGAAGAGTCATTAACTAATTATTTAATCTGTGCCAGAGCCTGAAATTCTATTTTTATTTCTGGGCTTTTTTTTTTTTAAGACTTAAGTGAAAGATATGATGGTCATATCCTAGACACATGGTGCCAGAAAATTACAGTGAGTCTATAATCAGTATTTCCAGCATCTATTGATTTATGTCAGTAATTACTCACGAACCTGTAATACTGACTATTGTCAAAATACCCTTCTCTTTATGGTGTAAAATATTAGATATGCCAAGGGATTCCGTATTTATCTCAATAAATAAAGTATAATAGTGATAACTCTTAAGCAGATGTTTATATTATATGGCACCTTTGACACCGGCCAGAGAGTAATTCATTTAGAACGTTTCTTGGGATGAATTACTAAAGAAAAGAGAAATTCCATCCAAGTCAGACAGCAAAAGCATTTGGATGAGTCAGCCAGGGTAATGCTGGTGTAGAATACTCTTGAAATATAACAAGTCAAAAACTTGCACAGGTTTTGTTCTCACACTTGTATTTGATTTATTTATTTTAACTAAGAAGCAACACCGTAAGTTGTATTGCTGGGAAACTCTTCACTGCACAATAAATTAAGGTGTATGAAAATTGAAATACAAGACTGAGTTTCTCTAGTTTAGTAGTTCATACCCAATCCTGAAAAAAAAGAGGCCTGGCAAATTTACCAGTCAATTGCAACTCTGTCCCTGATGGTTTATATTGAGCACTTTTTAAAACAGGAGCTTTAACTTGCTGACTACATAATGCTTTTTCAAGGTGTAAGGTGTTCCAAATTTCATCAAAATTCAGAGGGAGCTGCAGAGGACTGGAGTAATGGATTTTCAGTAGCTTATATGTATACTTGGCTCCTTTCAAAAACAAACACACAGAAACTGTGGCAGTGTATTCTGGTAATTGAGGGCAATATTAAGGAACAGCAGTTGGTGCAATCATGTTTCAGTTCAGTCCACCTTAGCATATTTACAGAGTGGCCTCAGCTTTATACCTGATTTGGTTGTAATGATGTTCATTATCACAGTGGTAACTCGTGTCTTGAGTGTTCACCTGTTTTGTTTCTCATAAACACCTTCCTTTCCCATCCTGTTATTTTTGTGTTAAAATCACCAAGATTTTAAAGGAAAGGAAACAATAAAACCTTTCTTTTTTATTATTATTTGAAAAGAACAGTAAGAACATGGACTCTGATTAATTTAGACATGGTGACAAAGGCCATATGTTAGTACTATCACTACTGCATTACACTAAAGCTTAAAATGCTTAATAGAAGTTATTAAACTTTATTTTTCTACCATGATTTAATATTGGCAAAAGATTTTTGCAGATCCATAGTACTTTAAGATTAATTGTTCAAATTAGCAGTGGTGTTTGCATGGTTGGAACTAAACATAAGTGTGTGAAAGGCTCTTTACCACAGAAGTCATGAAAGATAGGAAAAAATATTTTTATAGCAGAAATCCTATGGATGAAAAATGATCAGCCCTTACATGTTTCCCTCATTTTTCTGAATTAACAAATGCTATGAAGTTTGGGTGTCTATTATCTATGTTTAATAACCTTAATGGTTATCACATAATTTTGTTAAGTAGCAACAGTACAGTGACATGCGATAAATCTGTTCCATTGGAAGTTCAAGTGTAAGGCTATGGTAAATTAGAAGAGAAGAAATCTTTCAGAAATTCCTTTGGTTTCTATTGCATCAGCTCTTCAGTAATTTCATTTCAGAATAAAGCATCTGAAACAAGAATCTAAAACATCTGAAAAGAAACTGTAGATAGTTTATGAGTAGTCAATATTACTGGAAATCCAAAGAAATTATACAGAGCTTACAAATTCTTGCAATGAGTATGTCAACTGAAAACAAAGAAAATGTGAGATCCACTGTGAAAAAATTACAAGTATGGATAGAAAGTACACGCTAAAGGTTTTACAGGCATGTTGGATGCTCAAATTTAAGGTAAATTATAGTCTTTTTCCAAATCTGTTATCTATGAACCTGGACATGCTTGAGAGGTGGGCAATAAGAAACCAGATAAGGTTTTATAAAGCAAGTGTAGAGTCTTGCACCTGGGAAGGAAAAACCGCTTGTATCTGTACAGCCTGTGGGATGACCTGTTGGAGACGAGCTCTACAGGAAGGACCAGGGGGTCCTGGTAGATGACAGGTTGGCCATGAGCCAGCAGTGTGCCCTGGTGGCTAAGAGAGCCAATGGGATCCTGGGCTGCATCAAAAGGAATATGGCCAGCAGGTCAGAGGTGATCTTCGCCATATACTCGTCCCTGGTCAGGCCTCACCTGGAGTATTGTGTCCAGTTCTGGGTTTCCTGGTATAAAAAAGGCAAGGATCTCCTAGAGAGAGTCTGGAGGAGGGCTACAAATCTGATTAAGTGCCTGGAGCATCTCCCCTACAAGGAAAGGCTGAATGAACTGGGGCTGTTAAGCCTTGAGAAAAGAAGACTAAGAGGGGATCCAATTAATGTTTATAAATATCTTAAGTGTGGGGCACAGGGGGAAATAGCCAGTCTCTTTTCAGTGGTCTGTGGAGACAGGACAAGGGGTAATGGCTGCAAGTTGGAGCACAGGAAGTTCCGCACCAATATGTGGAAGAACTTTTTCACGGTGAGGGTTACAGAGCCCTGGGACAGGCTGCCCAGGGAGGGTGGTGCAGTCTCCTTCTCTGGAGATATTCAAGCCGCATCTGGACATCTACCTGTCCTAGGGAACCTGCTGTGGCAGGGGGGTTGGACCTGATGATCTCTTGAGGTCCCTTCCAACCCCTACAATTCTGTGATTCTGTGAACATCTGGAGCTTTTAAGTAAATACTTTCAGAAATTAAGAGGCAATAGTATAATTTGTATAGGGCAAAAGAAAGGGAGAATTTGGGAACAAGAGTATAACAAAACAAATTTCTGCTGTTCCCATGTGAAAGCTGCCACTTCAACTTGACTGCAGAGCAAGAGCCCCCTTTTGTGGTACTAAGGTTTATGTACAAAAGCAAGCCTTGGTTTGTGGGAACAGCCTCTGGAGGCGAGAACTGCAGAAATCAGTCCACTGCCTTGGTCTTTGTCCTATTTGTTCCTTATGGGACATATCTGAAGCTATCCTCTGCTGATGCCCAGCTGCCATACAGATGTTAGGGGAGAGGTAACTAGTAGAGACTAGTAGAACAGCAATTTATTGGCTACTGGAAACCACAGTGAAGGACTTGCCTGTCATGTAACTCCATCAGGAACGCTAAATAATGGCTGTTGACAGCAGGGTTACACATCCATTGTTTTTGCTGGTTTTATGTTTAAGTAAATAATACTTAAATGGTAAGAGGTTTACAAAGATAGAATTAATAAAAACTCTAAGCCTAATCTGGAATAGACAGATATATCAGGAATTAAATATTCCTATACAAGTTATCACTGTAATTAGTTTTATCTGCAGTTCTCATGAAGTTAAGACATAATCCTTTTTCTTTGGTTACATTATTTTGAACACATAATTTTTCATTCTGGTATGAGAAAAAAAAACACAGCATATACTCTTAAATCTCTTAGCTTGTGATTTATAGTTAAATAATATATCACTTTATTAATCTCTATTGATATGTTAGAACCTTGGATTTTGCTTGATGTTCATTTGCAATAGTTAGTATGATCAGAAATTAGACAATGTCCTAGAAAAATTATACAAGTGCCTACAAGAGCAGGTGTATAAAAGAAACAAGCAGCGTGTTCAGAGGATAATGGTTCAATAAAATTAATTGAACTGGGCAGAAGAGCTCCAGGTAACTCCTTCTGCTCCAAAACTGTTCAATTATCCTAACAATACTTTGGTGGCTGGAATGTCAATCAGATAGTCAGTCCCTTGAGGCTCGCCATATTACAAATGAAAGGATTTTTTTTCCCCATTTGCTACAAAATTAACGAAGGTGCAAGCTAGAAAGTAATTAACTATAACTCAACCCCTATCACCAGAGAAAAATAATTCCAAATAATATTTGGGAGGAATTTTTAGCCTGTGGGAGGACTAGATCAAAAAAACCCCATTAAAATAGAGTCTTCACATCACTGCAGCACAACATTATGTACCCACTTGGAGGAACAATGGCACAATCCTTTCTCCAAGCTGGAGAGGTAGGGCAATGATGGGGAGTTCCCTTCTTCACTCAACTCCAGCATCCTCTCCAGAGACTATGGGAGCCTAGTGTTTCTCTGCCTATATTGTAAACTTCTGAGTTTCATTTCAAACAGCTTCAGGTCTTTCCCACACGTAACAATTGGTGGCTGAGTATCATCTCTGACCTACCTGGGATTTCAACAGGCACATAATTCACATGTGAGATCTGCAGCTGATTTAACAAGAGGTTTCATTCTTTTTCACCCTGGAGCACATGGCTGCTCAGCCCTGGTTTGCAACTTTTCAGATTTTCTCTGTCTATATCAAGTAAAAGATGAGACATTGCTTCCTAACTTTGAGTTCACTAGGTTTGTGATTTTAAAAATAAATAATTAAGTAAAGAAAGAAATTTCCCCTGTTAAGGCTATAGTCCGTGAAAAATGGCTTTGGATGTTTCCTTGAGAATGAGGAAATACAAAACAATATCCTTGGATAGGTCACATCTACTGAAGTTAACAAGAGGAAGTGTGTATGATGTAGTGAGTTTCTGTCATTCAGCATTTCGTTTGTTATCAGTAATACTATAGTCACCCCTTCTGCAGTCAAGGACTTAATTTAAGAACTTCATATTACTGATATTATTAATTTAATTTACGTTATAAAAGCATTTAATTTTTCTGTTTTAACAGAAACAGATGTTAATATTTTAATTACTGTGAACCTGTGGCTTTACCTGAGACAAGCAGGGCTATAGAGTTAACAAATAAGGAGAAGAGATTAACACTGCAGCCTAATTTTAGGATTCTTTTAAATTTTATTTTTATATATATAAACTATTTATTATAGAAAAAGTGCCAACAACCCCCCCAAAAACCCAAGCCCATGTCTAATAGTTCCATAAAGTTTCAAGCTGTAAAAACACACTCGTTCTAGGATGCTTCAGTTAGTGACAGACCGCTTTTAACAACCTTTCCTTTACTGTCAGAAGCATTTCTGTGAAGGTTGCAACTATGTGAATACTATGGCCACAGCTGTGATCAGCAGATTCTGTTGCCATGGGTCTTACATAAGTAAGACTCTTCTTCAAAGAGAAAGTCATCTTTTTTGATTAAGAACTTAATACCTTGATGTCTCAGAAGGACACATGAAGTCCCAGTTGCCTATGGAAAGGTTGAGATGGAAACTCTTCTCAAGAGTTTGAATCTCCATCTGGTCCAGAAAAAAAGCAAGAAAAAATGTAACACTCAATAGTCTGCCAAAGTTTCCATTCAGGCTGGAGGTGAGGGATTGCTAGGGTTGTCTTAGTACATTTGAAATCTTCTGGGTTAACAGAACCAAATCCAGAAAATAAAAACATAGGAGGTTTTGGTGACAACTCAAACTGGGCTACAGAAGGATTAAATCTTATAGGGAAGGAAAGTTGATCTTAAGACAAAGTGCTGATAGCTGTAATGGTTATGTTGAGTAGCATGAAGTACAGAGCTAGCTGAACAGCTCATAAAAACAAGCAGCTGTTACTAAGAGTGAAGGACAGGCTAAATCTCACTGTTGCCAGTGCAGTAAAGATGTCTAGCTATGGCCTTGTCCTCCATCAAAGGCGTCCGAGCAAATGAATGCAATGCAGCATGCACAGGCTGGTTCTTCTGAACGGAGACTGCAATAGCTGTAAGTAGCGTTGCTGTCGACTTTATCAAAGGTGTCAGCTACCTTGACAGCGTGACCTTTCTCTTCTGATGACAAACATTTGGGAATATGTGCTGGAAGTTAGCTTGACTTGACTTTTTGTGCTATTGCTGCTGCCTTTCGGCTTCTGTGAGGGGAAAGTGCACTTTTCTTGCGTTCTCAGCTCTGGCTGTAACGCAGACTGCAGTGAACAAACTTTCTGCCCTGGAAACATATAAGATCTACTTGCCATCAGTTTGCTGGCTGCTATTAAGCACAAAATCAGTGTCTTAGGGTATGATCAAGGTTTTACCTTAGCTTTATAAATATTCATTATCTTATATTTTCACTAATTGCTCTAGAGCAAGAGAAAATGTTAATTTTTAATCAATAATACAGCATCCTTGAGAACATTTTACAAATTAGGAGTGCATTTAAATCCCAGCATATGTTGTCAATGTTGGTTGTTCCATGCTAATTAGTTTGGATTTTTTTTTTAATCAGGAGTAGCACTGCAAGCTATGGAATTGGCATTGAGGAGAAATTTTCCAAGCAGAGGTCAAGTAAGAGCTCCTGTAAAGAAAAAGTAGGATATTGTTATTTGCACTGTGAGATTCCTCTATGAAACCAGTTGATAAGGAAATTAACTCCTTTTCCTAACATAGGTTAAACCAACTGTATGTGTAATTCTCAGGAATTTCTTCTGATTAGTGATTTCACCATTTTAAGGCACCATGATTATAAATTGTTGGGTTTTTGAAGGTTAAGTATTTTAAAGCACACAGATTTATTCATGCAGACTATCAATTACTTGGATATCCTTTGAATTAGCACTAAAGTTAAGGGTCTTTGAACTGAAAGAATTTCATTAATTGCAGGGAAAAGATATGGAGTCCATAATTCCTTTGGATGTACCTGTCATGTGGCATGAAGAGTCATTAGCAGAGTGCCATTCACATTGGCTCATCAGAAAGGGAGTTTGATGCAATTGCCTCAAGCAGGGTACAGCAGGTCAGCACGGGCCAGTACCCTCAACTAACAGAAATGTAGAAAGTTCAGAGAGCTGTATGACAGCTAGCTCCAGTAATCCTGACTCCTCTGTCTAGATGAGTTGTTTCTCTGGGAGAAACCTATTGTCAACTGCTCAAGGCTCTTGCCATTTAAATTCTTAAAGGGGTTTTATTTTTTATTATATTACGTTTCTATAATATTCTACATGACTTAACATTATTTTTAGGGGTAGTAGTAAGGTTCAATTAGAGATTAAGGATCAACAAGATGACCTGCTCCCTATTTTTACATGTTTCACTTCCAGATTTTATCTGTTTAATGTTCTACTATAGCTCTTGTGTAATTTCCCGTACTATTAAATGCAAAAAGAAAATCCTGAATCTTTGCAAACTGAAAAGATATGTAACAGGTCAGGAAGGTTTATTTAGCAGACCTTGAGCACAGAAAAGATGGGTGTATGAGAGAGAGAGAGAATACCAGTCACCAAGTCTCAGTTCCTTTGTGCTTTAGCTTATTTTACTGTTGCAGGACCAGGAAAGTAGGGACACTTGAGTGATGGGCGGCGTTTACACTTCTCTCCTTTAACACGGATGGGCACAGTTCTGAGAGTGAATGAGGAGGTGCAGGCTGGCGCAGAGCCACCAGAGGCAAAGTAGTATCAGAGGGTCTTTGTCCAATATAAGACGCTTAAAATTATGTTAGTAGGGAGGAGAATATTACTCTAAAATTTTGCTATTCATCTTGTCCTGCATCAAAAATACAAGATCTGTATCTGTTTCATCTCCTTCACCAGATTTCAATTAGTTTAAAACTCAGCCAGTTCTGTAGTGGACAACAAATATGGCTTTTGAAATGGTATGGTTTCATGTCTCCTGGCTGACTCTCAGAAGTCATTACAAGTGATATCTCCCTCAGTCTTCCCTGCTGCTTAATCCTTCTACCACCCCATTGTCTCATGTTAACATTAAAAAGAAAATTCTCTAAATTGAGATGTTGAGACATCAAAATTGACCCAAGTGACTTTGGTTTATGACTTATACAGATTGTGTGTCACTTCATGCCCACAGAGAAGGGAGGAGATTAATTTTTCAGAACCTCAGTTATTCCTGTTGCCTCTGCAGAACAGAAACAGCTTCTTCACGCGATGCTGGTCTCAGCCTCTACAAGGTTATTTGAGTCTGGGATTGACAGAACAAACCACTTGATTCATAAACCTTTCAAATTACTAAATTGATAATTCTGGAAAGACAGGATAAAGGCTGAGAAAGGCTGGGAACAGACAGATTGGTATCAAAAATTGGTCTCATATGAAGATTACAGTGGAGAACAAGGTTCTTTTTGAACAAGGTTCTGTTTGGGTTTTGTGTTGGGTTTTTTTTTTTTTGCTTGGAGGAGAGGTTTTCTGTGGTGGCTTTTACTGTGGTCATTATTTATTTTTTTCTACAACTGCCTTTTAGAAAGTGTGAGAGATGCACTCACTTCTGATTGCATGAAAGTTCATGTTTAGCCTCTGGGGCTGTGAAAAGGTTCAGCTGGTAGTTAAAATAAAAGGTAGGTCACTTACTACTAGTCATATTTTAAATCTGGTAATACTTTTGGGGGAATCTACTTTCCATGCCATTACAAGCAAAGACACTTTTCATCTATTCATTGGCATTTCAGGTTCTAGCTATATTTTCTCTCATAGTCAAGTCTTGAGTTTTTATGTCTCCTGTCAGTGACAAAGTGCTAATGATTTCATTCAAGCAGTCAGTCAAATTAAAATCTCACACCATATTTATTGTTTATCTGTCTTGTCCTGCTATCTTCCAATAATACTTTTGATTTCTAATAGTAACTCTTAAATCTTGACCAAAGTTTGTCTTGATTGAAGGGTTATGATTTTTTAAATTATATTTATCTTTATTACTTAATTAAGTATATTAGGTCTGTGCCTCATCAGAGTATCTGCTTTACTACATTCAGACTCATAATTTTGGTGCTGCATATACTCTCAGATTCAATCCTGCCATGCAAGTTTTCCAGATCTACTAGTCAGCTCTGAAGCAATCAGAAATGTTACAGCCCAGAAAAATCATGAAATCACATATATTTGTATTTAAAGTAACAGCTTCCCAGATCTTCCATGTTCCCTGTTTTTATTCTCCCCTGGCATGTGAGCTACATCCTTTTGACTCAGCTATATGTGCATGCAGTTTTCCTGGAAGTAAATGCCATGGTTTAAAAAAAGTGGTAATTGATGGCACTACTAATGGAACTACATTATTTCTGGGTCTTTTGCATCCAGATCCAATACATGCAGTATGTGGAAATACTACTATACTGCCTGAACTATTAACCACTTAGGAGATGTGTTTTCTAGCAAAATACAGTCCTTTTTTTTAAAAAAAAAAAGTTTAAATTTTGTAAGTGGTGACAGTGACCTGGCCAATGTTGGTACAGCATTTTCCATATGACTTCATTGGTGCCCCATAGGGAAGATGCAATAGCCCCATTTTGTGGGACCCAAAGATGATAGTGTTATCACGAGGGATGAAACCAGAACAAATGGTGAGTTGGAAGGTTCATGTACAACTGTGTCTGTGTGTATGTATATATGTATAAAGAGAAGACAAATCTGGTAAGACCAGTGAGTGGTTTCATTTGGTCTAATTTTCTAGTTATCCCAGAAATCCATTGAGCAACCTTTTTTTTTTTTCAGATGTGCATTAAATCTAAACATAAATCCAAAGCAAATTACATATCCATTTACTCCACACAAGGGAAGAAAATACATAAATAAGCTTAGAATCAGCTTAGGGTTTGGGGTTTTTTTATTGTTCACTTTATTACTCATGTCCCCTGATAGTTATTTGATTTTAAATGGTTTGGGTTTTGAGTCATAGATTTTGAGCACATATCTCTTCAAAGAGATTATCAGTGCTACTGCATTCCAGAATAATCTGTGATTTAAACAAAGCAACATAAGAATGTTTCACTAACAAAATTTAAATGTTCACAAATCTCAGATAATTTTAAACATAATTCCTTTATGTCCTTGTTTTTTTCTTTAGGTTTTCATATTCTAAAATGTGGGGGAAAAAGTAGACTATAAGCTGCAAATGTAAATATATACAATGCATTTTATAAAAATTAATTTAATTAATTTAATAAAAATGCTGCATACCCTATATACTTTTTTCACAAATGTTAAAATAATTCAATAAATTGCTAGTCAAATTCAAATAAAATTTCCAATATTCATATCAGCGCAGCTACTAAATATAAGGCCTAGTTTGACCCAGATCTGTATAATTTGGTCTAAAATGGGGTTAGGAGGAAACAGTTTGGTGTTAGTCTAAGTTTATATGAAGACAAATCTAACTGAGGTGATGGTATAAATGGAAATATTTCAATACAGCAACTATCGTAGGGTACCTAAGTAACGTTTCCTTGTTTGATTTCAATTTGTTTGTTGTTTTTGGGTTTTTTTTTTAATTTAGTGTTTTTGAAGTACAAAAATCAATATGGACTTTCTTTAAACTACATATTGCAAAACAAGAGAGGTAGAGAGAGACGCTCACAAACATGCAGAGATAGACACTAAACATACCAGGACGTTATATATTTTTCTAGCACAAACCCTTAATCACTTTAATATATTGACTTGTCCTAGGATGGCTCTCCACCTTTCTTCAGGTACCCTTATTAGGATTCAGAGAACTCATAGTCTTCCTAGGAAGACCCTTACTGGTGAAGAAAGACATAAGTGTGGAAGCACTCAAAATAGTTAGAAATGTCACTTCTTGATATTAATTTAAAAAAAAGTCCCAGAAAAATTGATTATCTTTTTTTCAGATGTTACATTTTCTAAGTCACAAAATGATCGCACTCCAGCTATCAAAGGCTGCTTTAAGATTATGTGAGGTCTTTGTCAGAAGAGTCCTTGAGGATTCCCTGCCATTTTTGATCCAAATGTGTAGCTTTCATATTGATTGAATTGAAATTTTCATGAGAAGAAATCTCCTTGTAGCATCTTTCTCTTTTATACCTTTGGGTAAAGCTGTGCTCTTCAGATCTCAATTAAATCAGCATTGACCTTGCAGCTCCCAGTAGAAAACACAAGAGTTCGTCTTGTCACTTTTTTGCCCTGCTGCTTTTAAGAAGTCATTGTGCCCTCCAGAACTGTAGGAGCAAACCTTCAAAAATACATCCAAACCACGCTGTGGAATTATTGCAAATTCAATCTCTATATAGAAGGTGACCAATTACGCCACTCAACGTGCCTCTTCTGGAAATAACTAAAAAATAGTCCATCAAGATTAATTTTCCAGCCCTCATTTGCACCATTTGCTAACCTCAGGTCTTCCTAAATTTCTGTCTAGGAAGCAAGTGTGTCTTTTATCTCTGGGTTTAGCACACAGGTCAGCCACTGGGGCTTACAGCAACTAGTTGGTTGGTATGGAGGACAAGCTGGATAGGAGATATATAAAGACTGGAACCCTGAGAAAAGTGAACCCTGCAAAACTGAGGGGGTTTTCCTTCAACTCTGCATAAGAGCCTGTACGCATATGTAGCTTATGCTAAACACAGGCCTATAGTGAAGCCGATGCTTCCTGAATTCTGAAGACAAAGGGATGTTTCTATACAAGTGTAGACATTCCTAAATAGGGAACGGATAATGCAAAGACATTTATAACTGATTTGAAGAAACTATATTTTCCTTGTTAGTCTCTACATTTTGCTGAGCATTAACTCAAAGAGAAATTGCGGCATATTTTGCATTGTGATTATTTTTACTTTTAAAAATAGAGTTCTCAAGTAACTTCAACAGTTTGTAATACTTTTTTTTGTATATTAGACTATGGTACCATTGTTCTATTTTTCTTCTTTCCTATTTTTCATACATAAATTTTGAAAACCCTTTCTTATGCATTGGAAGTTATGCCACGCACTATTCCAAGACTACAACAAACCAAATCCCACAGCCCATTCCAGTGAGTTCACTAACATTTAAGTGTTTTAATTATTACCTGTTTTTCAGAGGTATCTGTACTATTACCTAAAGGGATTTTTCCACCTAATGGCAATTTTCTAAGGTTAGGTATCTCAGAGATTTGTTAAACCTGTGATCAGAGAGAGTTCTTGGTCCATTTTAAATTTCACTCTGTTTTGCTTGTTTCCTGTGTTACTTTTGGATTTGGATGAGTACTAAAATAATGATTGTTATGGATGTGGGGAATTTTCTAACCTTACCTATTGTGGATTCTTCAGCAAAACATGTTTCTTTGTGTGCTTTCCCGAGAACTGCAGAAGTCTGGTCCAAATTCAATTGACCCTTTCTATTTACAAACCAAATGAGATGTTCTGGCTGGCTATTTTTCATCTTCCTCATGGGCATTTGGTGTACACAGGAGCACAGCGCAGGGTTATTTTGCTCAGCATTTTCTGTTATGATTATGTGTATTATAGTAGAGTTTGAAATCAGAGATTTCAGAAATCAGAAATTATCTTCTCTCCATACTCTAAGCACTTGTTTGTCTCCAGTTGGATTGGAATATGTGTGTTGATTGTAAATTCCTTCTGCAGATGCCAAAGGGAGACAAGAAGCGTTGACATTTGTGTTCCATTTTACTAAAAAAATTTGGGAGAGATCTGTGTCCTGGTAAAAGCAAGACAAAAAGAAATTAGAAGTAAGGTGTAATTGGGCTTAGAGACTGAAAATCTGGGACTCAGAGATTGTCCAGTCCTAGACTCAGCTGCTGTGCTTAACTGAAATAGGTCACACCTTCCTGGGAAGAAGTACAAAAGTGGCAGGGATTTTTGCCAGTTTGGATCAGTTTGTTCATGTGCCGTTAGCCAGTACAAAAATATGTAGGATACAAGACATACGTAACATAAGGTATAAAGCAATTATTGTCTAAGTAGTGCACAGAAGCTAGGTAGGATTTAATGAGTTATTAGGCTAAGCATCAGCTGATTAGCATTAACATTAGCTGTTATGCTAAGCATGCAGCACCTCCATTCATTATAAGCCCAACAGAGAAGGGTCAGCCTCTGCAGCCCCCGGCACTGGCTCTGCAGTGCTGCTGAGCTGCCGTCTGCCACCAGCTCTGTCATCACTGCTGTCACTGGCAGCTCAGACCCATGACCAAATGATTCCCAACTCACTTGACCAGCATTCATGGCTTTTCCCTTCAGGATTTCATACCTTACCACGTTGGTATATCTTTCCCTCTTGAATACTTGAGCTACTAATAAACCCTATATCAACAACTGTATCCTGTTTGTAATTTTTTCTTTTCTTATCCTTCTACTCCTTCACACAGCTTTTTCTCCCAACGTAGTAATTTTCTCAGAAACTGGAGGCACAATTTCAGAGTTTGGCTAGATCAGAGCTGGGCCTTCAGTCCTGGAAATGCAGGCAGCCAGGGCCCCGAGAGATGCAGAAGGAGCTTATACAGCCAGTTTTACTATAGCCTATTTTCATTACTGTTAATATTTAGCTTTATCCATTTTTAGCAACTAAACAGTTCTGAATAATCAGTTTGTGGAAGCATAGCATTGTATTCTCCTTTCCTCCTTACAGCAATATCAGCAATTGTTCTGTAATGACCCAAAATTTCATCTTTCTACATTAAACTATATTTCTATATTGACCTATTTCTTTATTCACTACCTTTCTGAACCATTAACATTGTTTTCACAACCACTTTCAGGTGTGTAGGATATGCTGTAGGTTTATAATAAGAATTCTATAACCAGGAAACATGTGATGCATGCGTTACAAAGGAAAACAGTCCATATTTCTGTGAGGGCATAACTGTGTTATCTTGCTGTATTCATAGAAGCAGTCCTTAGAAGCTGATATTATGTAAATGCTGAAAAAATCAAGACACCCAGATAATTATTTTTCTGGTTTAGATTTACTTTTATTTCAAATTCCCCTCTCAAATGCAGACTGAGAATCTGTATTTTTGAATATCAAAGAAGAATACTTTCTATTTCAATGGATTTTGTATACTTATGCAAATTACTACTCGAGTTATATAAATTTAGTTTGAGGTCATTATATGGATAATTTGTTACTTAGTAAAGTAGTTTGTCAGGTTATGAGACATTAATCCTCCGATAGGTCTTTAATTAGGAGAGATGAACTAAATAATTCATAGCAAGACTTGGCCTGAAAACATTTATACTACTCGATTATACCATTTTACATGCAGTGACAAATTGTTTTGGTGTAGTCTGGAAATAGCAGGACTTAATTAATTACTTCCAAGGTTTCAGACATCTGTGATAGGTTCTCTAAATGCATTAGATTGGAAATTCATACAAAGGCTAAAAATAGAGTTCAAGTCCTTGGGGTTAAAATGCTGAGATGAAAGGAGAGCAGCGTTCTGTTTCCTGAAAGAGGAGAGGAATGGCAGCTAACTAGCGTGTCCAATTCCCCAAATATTATTTTTGCAAATCTGACTTGAAAATCATTAAATACTGAAAATGACATGGTTTTAAACTTGAATAAAAGGAACGTGCTAATTACTTGAGCGCCTTTTACTCATCTGACCAATTAAGGGGCTAAAAAATGAGCTCTGAATAAAGAGCCATAAACAAATGAAAAAAAGGCAAGATATTCTTTTTCTGGTCTGAAATCACCTTGCAGATGAAATCAACTAAATGAGAATAATCTACTACCCTGGAAGGAGAGGTTCTTTCTGAAAAACAAAACAATCAAAAAACCCTGAAAGAGACCGACCGAATGTTGTAGTAATCCACAGTTTGGTATATGTCTTTAAGTGGTATCTTAAGATGAAGTGGTGAATCACACTGCTATTGCACTTACAGCTAGAGGGAAGAGCAAATAGCAAACGGTTATAGTCATATGATCATATCAATCCAAGAAAAAGTTCCTTTTTGTAAGAATATTTACCAATTTATGCTGGGGAGGATGGTATTTTTTTACAAATTAGGTATCTCCTTGAACTCTTGAGTTGGGAAATCTAAAATATTGAAATTAATAACCCCAAATCTGGAATTAGTACCTGAAAATGGTCCTTTTGAGTGTAGAGAAATAAGTGATATTTTCTTTAACACAGCCAAATAGATAACCTTTGCATGTTGCCTCGCAGTTGGAGCACTCATCCATCGCTCTCAAGTTCTGGCTTCTGTTACCCCTATGGCCTCTCAGGCTCAAATGCACATTGCTACCTTGCAAGAAGAAATCCAGGTTGGGTAAAAAGAGCTGCACATAGTGCTGAATGCAGCTGTGGGAGACCAGAAAATGAGCAATCAAAAGGGAGAGTAATGGAAAAGATAAGTCATTTGCAGACTACATGATGGGAAATGACAGTTTGAACACCATGCAGACTGAAAAGGGTGTTTTATCTACAACTGATTTCTGACTTTTTGCTGTAAATAACTACTGCATACTTACCAGCAGGCCTTGAGATTATGCCTGTTTAACTTATTGGTACAGATATGGCCTGCAGGGACAGCTGGAAGTTTGTGAAACATCTTCTATGGATCCAGGCCACTATCTTCCACTTAAACTGCATGTTAGGTGCCTCAGTGCTTGTGCTCTTTTAGACCTTTGTCACTTGAGTTTCAGGTTGTCTGTCTGTTTGTGACAGTACTGAATTGAAAACCTCCTTTGGCCAAGCACTGGTATCAGGAACAGTGGCTTTGAGGACAGAAACAAATATGAAGACAACATGAGGTGGATGAATGTAAATAAGCAGTAGCCACTACTGCTAGAGTTGCAAAGGTCTAACCTCATTTATAACAGGTTTCACAATTAATGCTTTCTAGTAATCCTAGGAAGTCTCAAAGTATCTGCCGCCTTTGGCATGACTCTGGACATGTTTAGAAAATTTCAGACAGGTAAGTGTTTAATGACGAAAGAGTCTGACATCCAGCTCAGAAGCAAAATATCCCCACATATTATAAAAAGGTACCAAAAGCAGACATACAAGAGGCAGAATAAAATAGATTTGTAGGCTTTCTACTTAAAAAAATATAATTTTGTAAAGAAAGGTAAATGCCAGAGAGTAAACTTACTGATTGTGTTTGTCCAATGCAGATACGTGGGTTAGGCTGAGGCTGAAATTTATGGGTTACATGTGAGGTAACAAATTGCATTTCACAGCTTCAAAGCAATTGCTTTACTTCATAACCATCCAAAATCAGATGAAATTTTCTTGTTCCATTTTTCAGTCAGAAACACTTTTTTATAGGACCCACTTTTTAGCAAGTCAGGGCACTTAGCAGGAGCTGCAGCTAACTCTTTCAATTCATTTATCAAAGCATTTGCAGAGCCCATTATAAAACAACAATAGATGTTAACAAAAGGAAGTTAATCTGTATTCTATAAATAAAAAGCTAGAGAACATCAAAGCTACTTGCAAAATCTTGTGTTTCTTTTAAGTTTCATTCAATTTCCCCTCTCTGCAACCGTGTGATGAAAGTTTAAGGAGCCCGGCTAAAATATTCAACGTTGTAGAAAAAAACTAAACCAGGCTACATAAAGAGAAGTAAGAAAAGTGCAGCCAAGTGAGAAAGATGTCAGAAAACAGCTTAGCTGTCGGTAGCTGTCATATGCCGCAAAGCCCTGCAGACAGGCTTTAGTTGCCCATCGCCCTCCTCAGCATGAGAGGTCAGTGCCCGGAGCAGCTCCGGCAGCACGGCTGGAAGGAGTCACAGGAGCACACTCTCCTTCCAGCATCCCCAGCCCCAGTGCCTGCTTGAAGCTGAGCCTGGCTTTTGAATTAGCTGATGCTGTCAGCGTGGTTCCTCCCGGTCCACTCAAACAAAACGAGCTCTTGGCCTTGCAGGGGCTGCTCTGCATTCTGTGCGGAGCTTTGTGACCCTGCTGCAGGCTGCTCTGCTGTTCTGAGTTTGTTCTGAAGGAACTGATTGATAGAAGTGACAGTCTCCCCTGTGCCGCTGGCAGTAGGAACAACAATGGTGGCTGTGGTGCTAAAGCACACACCCCAGGACAGCACTGAAATAATCTCTGCCTAAAGGTCTTAAAATCAAAATAAACAAGAAAAAAAAATAATGGTGAAGTAAGTCTCTCAAGATAAATTGAAGGGTCATTGGCAGAGTTTGAGTATGGAGTCCAAGATGATCCATTATATGTGAAGAATGCAGGGCAGAGGCAGTGGTGCCAGTAGAAGTCAGTGTGATCTATCTTACTGGAGCCTGGCTGCTGATAGCCAACATCAGGCAGTGATGGACACAGTCTGTTTCCTTCCATACATTTGAGTCCATGAAACCTGAGATAGATGTCCTTCTAGGGCTAGGTTACCTCTGTCATTATAAAGCTTTCATTATAAAGCTCTTTGTGTGTTAGTCTAGTGTTAATGCATGCCATTTTGCTGCATAGATTTTGGGAAGTCAGAACAGGTGGTTGGTTTGCCTGGTTGGAGAAGCTGCCAATGGTAAAATCCTGCACTGATGATGCCAGCCAAAAAGATTAATCTCTGCTTATATCATACGTGAATTCAGCCTATGAAATTGTTTAAAAGTAATTTAAGCTGACTTCTATGATTTATGGTTTTTCAGAGCAATTCTCACTACTGTTTAAACCAGATATAATTCAGTTATTTTACTTTGTGTTGTGAAAAAAAAAAACCACAAACCCAAACCACTAAAAAATACACCCAAAGCAAAAATACGTCATCTTAAATACATCTCTCATGGTTGTCATATATTTGTTGATCATTCTCACTAAAAATGTTGCTAAAAAGAACAATGACCACTATCAAGCTACTTAACACTTTGCATTCCTCTTATTTTTTGAATTATTACTCAGATGCATACAACCATCCTAAGTGAACATTGCAGTCAAGAGATGGATCTTCAAATAAGGAGATACCGTGTAACTCAAGCAGCATTTATGTATTTGACTCTTGGCAAAAGCATCTATTAAATGCTGGGAGTTGTAAGGAATGCAGGATCTGGTGGGGGGGAAGAAACGAAACAGGCTGTGACATACAGTAGCAGTCACGCTGTGCTGAAGTGTGCATTCTGTGCCACCTCTCAGGTGTGGCATTTGGGGGGGGGGGGTGTGGAGTTTGTGCAGTTTATGCCTTTGTTAGTGTTTTGTAATGGTAAAATCTTTCTTTCCTATGGCAAGGCAAATGAAATTCTCAGTTTGATAATGTTGTATAGATGCCTACAGACACCTCCCAGGCAAAGGGATCTGTTGAAGCCCGTTTGCTGAAGACAGGGTCTGGAGAAAAGGTGTGGAAAGGAGAGCAGGCAGCTGGCTCATCCCCTGGGTGTGCAGCAGTTGCCCTGCCTGCCCTGCTGTCCTCACCTGGCCTTGTGGGGTCCCTCTCCTGCTTTTGAGGCATGTGTGTTGAGAAATACAAAAATCAAATGAACATACTGTATTATTCTATTCTATGAGAGCTACCTGTAAATCTTTCAAGAGGATCTATATATTCCATGGAAAACTCATCTACATCTATGAATCAGAAAAGGCTGGAAAACACTGAATTAGCAAATAGCTGTTGCGATTTTCTGAAATCTTTGGGGGTTTTATTTCAACCTGGTTGTATTGTGGAGAGCAGTTTGAAAGGTTTTCTCGTACGTCCTTGCATTATCTTGTGATGAGAAATAAATCAACTGCTAATACTGCTTCTGTGGAAATACAGTATCCGTGATTACTGGTAGTTAAGGAAATAATTCATTCTGTTACAGAAACTCTTGACTCTGCTTTCACTTATTGCTGGTTGTCAAAGACAAGAGATACTGTGTACAATACCTGCATGATACAGAAATCTGGAAAACTAATGGTCATATTCAGAAGACACATTCAGGATATTCTATGTTCATATCATTAGGTAGCATATTGTAGTTTCTTGGCTCTGGGTATGAGCTGAATTTACTCACCAATATTCAGTTTTAAAAGCTTCATTGGAGTGGAAAACAGAGCTAATTTTTAAACTGCCTTCTGGTAGCACTTGCAGAGATATTTCAAAAGCGAAAATAAAGCTTTTGAAGCCTGCCTGTATTCAGTCCCTCAAGGTGAGGTTACTCAATGGCTCCTGCCAGACTTCTGCACAGCCAGATCATCTGGCTGATTAAACTTGGTCTGTAATTAGGCACAGTTACATGCCTGCTATCTGCTATGTGATGGCAGTCATCCAGTGGGGACTCTTCCTGAACATTGTTTAAAAATTCAGGTGTAAACTCAAGTGCCAGTATCTTACAGGACCTTCTATGTACTCAAAGTTCTTCAGTGCCTTTCAGTGTGCTGAAAATGCGTGTCTCTGTCATCCATACAGACCTTCATGAGAATTCCCAGGAGAACAAGTAAGGACTGTTGGAAAATGGATCCCATTAAGTTTTTACTGTGGGGTCCACGCCTTCTGCCCACCAGGAAAGCCATTTAGCTCCCCTTTGATATGACCTTACCCCAGATATTCTGACACTGTAATTCTTCAGATACTAATGTTTGTCTCCACAGTAGTTGTTCATAACTTTGCACGGGGATCTTTTCTCCCTCTTTGGCCCATCATTAAATACAGTGGAAGGTGCTGGGGCAGGAAGGTCTGTGAAAATATTAGTTGGAAATGAGAGGAGAGGGAAATGAAATTTGTTTCAGTCTATGAAATGACCTCCTTTGACTGGCTTGCAAAAGTAACTTTCATTCAAAATGTCATTTAAAAAATTACTTTTAAATGTCTATGAACAAGAATATACAAAACATTCAGTGGTCTCTGGTTTGAAATCCATTCTGCACTTCTTCAGGTGTATGGTGTTCAGGCCACCTTTAAATGGTGTGTGCTTGGGCCTAGTTTTGGTACAGAAAACTCCCTGTCTCTTGGTATAAGCATAACTGTATGATATATAGATTTATTTTGTTTCCTGTGATAACATTAATATTGAGTGAAATTAATTTTTTTTATTCTTTAAATACTTCTTAAATAGTAGATTCTATAGTAATATTCAAGTAATCAAGCATCCTAAAATAAGTAATTACTTAGGCTACGAGGCTATGTATGTATATCTTTCTTATACTGGTGTATTTATTTTTAAATCTCTATGATATTGATTCAAGTGTATTGGAAAAATATCAGATGTTTGTATGGTCAATCAGAGGTTCAATATGGCCTGGGATCCCTCACACATGAGTAAGGCAGAGACTTTTACGCTGAAGTCTCAAAGAGAAACAGCCATGAAAATGGTCTGTGAGAAAGGGGTATTTCACTCCTTGTCAATATATCCATATCCTCCATAGCAGCATGCAAGAAAAACCATGCTGGACTGCTTGCTTTCATATAATTTATGAAAAAATAGCTTAAATGTATACTTCCATTCCATAAATGGTCCTTTGCTTATGACATCTTGGTAATAAAAGAAAAAGCATGGTCACAAGTTGATTAGATAATTCTTACTATCAAAATGCTGTTTTCAATCAAAAATGACCTGGTTTTATTTTTATTGGGAAGCTAGTGTTGCCCCACATTAAACCAAAGCTTTTGTGCTGGCACTGAAAAGCTTGCTGTTCTACAAAGATGATCTTCATTGTGTTTACTCTCTACATCCCTTATTACAGACAATAATACAGATAAGATTTGGGGGTATGGGGTTTGTGTGAGCGATGTTCTTATATTTTGCCTGTCTTTCTGGTCTTTCAGACTTTCCTGAGTGTTATAAAGTTGGCTTGACAGAGTTTTTGCTCTGCTTACATTCTGGGCATAAAGAAGGATGAGAGGTTTTTTTTGCCTAAAAGATTATACCCTGAAGATTATGCAGCAGCCTTATTACATGTGGTACTGTATCAGTGTTATCTTTAGCTGAAAATGTGGTTTTTTTGAATGAAGTTATTTTAGAGAATGCAAACTTGCTATTTTCGAGTTTGATTCTTATCTCTATTCTAATTTATTACTACTTCTTGTTTTCTAGTAATGGTATTTTTATATTAAAAAAAAATGGAGGTCCTTCCTGAGTCTTTCTTATCCTGCTAAATAACATGAGGAATAAAAAGAAGGAACTTACACTGGCTTTTGAAAGAGGGAGAAAGAAATTGTAGGAGTTAGGTACTATTTGCCAGAGCAAATCAGGTGTCACCTGATACCTTCCGTGTGTCTTTTCTCTGATAATTTTTCAGAAGAGAATTTTTGTGCTTGTCGAGCATTACTTTTTGTGTGGTTTTTTTGTTAATGATCAGGGCATGGAGTTACTATCTCAAAATATTGGCTTTTACTACAAATAATTTAATGTTTTGTATTTTCCTGCAGCATTCTGAAGGAAAAGTACTGAAGCGTCTGGTTTTTCTGTAGATCTGTTTCTCCTTTATGTGTGAAGGTGGAAATAACACTCTTGTTGAAGATGTTAGCTTTGCTTTTTTCAAGCTGTAGTTTTTTGATAATCAGTCATTGCAAGACTTCCTTCCAGACACACCAAATGTTTTGTATGTCACAGCCGTGGTATGCAAATTATGTTCTTCTACCTGTTGCCAAACAAAGAGTTCACTGTATTTTTTCCATGCCATCTTCTGTGTGTGTAACCTATAGTAGTGCTAAGCAGGGAAGAGCTGCATCACTGTTTTACACTGAGGTTACAGTATTTAATATTCCCAGCACAGGTATCTATGTGTGAACTGGTGGCGTAGATCCCCACTACGTAGTTAGAGAAGAGAAAAAGGCCTTTCTAGGATGTGGTCAAGATCATCCTGGACTTAATGCCAAAAATATAACAGAAATGTCTGTTTCTCTCCACTAACAATAAAAGTAATTTAGAAGTTGTCGTTGTCTATACAAGTGACATTTCTACCAACTGTTTACTTGCCTTTCTGTGCACTTGAACGTGCATAGAAAGACAGAATTTGCTTACTGGGAGTCAGTAATGCCTCCAGGTATTCAAGTTAATTGTCAGCTTTTTAAGTTCTTCGGGAAAAAAAATGTGGGGTTTGAGAAAACAAGGACTTGCTTTTAGATGGGTGATAATTTTAAAATAAGAGCTCTGCCTTACGGCTTAATACCTAGGGATGTCAGAAACACTAGAGAGATGGAGAGATGGATTTGTGGGCAAAGGGCAGGTGAAGATGGCCAGAGGTGCGTGGTTAAAGCAATTTATCAAGCGGTTTTACTGCACAAAAAATGTGATTTATTCTGTAGGTAGTTACCACGTAACATTTTTTGCTGTGGTTGATCATAAACTGTGCCTCTATCATGCCATTGCAGGGGGCACAAAGTAGACAGTGACTTTTGTCCTATTCCTGCACAGGGGACTAGCAGAGGCTCATAATTTTCCACACTGCTTCTCAGGAGGCCTAGTGAAGGATCTAATTCGTGTCACACTTTACCTAAGATTTTGTAGAATACCTTTGTGCGCAGGTTCAAAGAATTGCAACAGATTTGGAGAAAGCTTGTCTGTTATTCCCAAACAGCTTGATGGCCTGACAGAAGAATGCAACCTTTCTGCTAATGTTAATGGTTTACAAGCTTCTCGGAATTACAGAAGACAAGCTTCTGTGTTTGTTTAAAATGACAAACTATCAAATGAAAGAAACTGCTGGTTTGTTTTAAAAGCCTGTTGAAATTGAAGTGTGTGCAGATAAAAAGACAGAAAAAAACTTCTTCAATAAAGAATCCTGATCTGTATGTATCAGACAAACAGGCATGACACCTCCACGGGTAAATGTTTTAAATCATTCAAAGGGTAAATGGAGCACAAATGATGTTTGATCTATAGTTTTCTCCCTTACAAAGTTATCCATATAATATATAAATATGAAAGAAGACTAGAATTCAGGCTGTTCATCTCAATATTTTTACATGAGGAAATTGTTTTCAGCAATGTGTAATTAGCCACAATATCATAACTTTAAAAGAGAACTGTTTTGTCTGATAGGCTCATGTATTTTCTGGTGTTTGAGATCTGGCTTATCTCTCACACAAAACATTGAATTTAACCCATGGTACCATTCCAGACACTACTGAATTCCCAAAGAATTTATCTAGGAAACTTTTAACAGGGATATGACGGAAGTTAAAGCATTTCTTCAAGTTATTAATGTTGTGCAATTTTTAGAGTAAAAACTATTGTACGTTTTAGTTATGCCGTAGAAAAAGTAACAAAGAAAAGGTTTCACCAAATTAATGCCAGCGCACAAGAGGGAGCTATTAATGTTTGCATGCAGTGTTGTATTATAAATTACATGAGAGCTACCAGAACCAATACTTATTAGTGGTGCTTGTAACTTCCTAGGGCATCATTTGAAGGTTCTATGATGGTTCTCAATTTGAACATCACAATGTAGATATAGAAGTTATATATTCAGCATTACAGTGTCAGTGAAATGTATGAGGTAGGAACAGCCTGATAGTAGTGTAACAGCTCTGAGGAAATATGTAACACCACTCATAAGGTAGTTGTTTTCCTCCTCCAAATGCAAAGACCAAAGGAGAATAGAAAAATACTTCAATTTGCTCTTGGCATAATCTGATATGCGATTCGTGCATGACTGGGATAATTTTGCTATTTAGGTGAATTTCTGACTTTATGAAGATGAAAATCCAAATGAGGCAGAAAATGGACAGTCCACGCTAAACAGAGGTTGTTCTCTTTACTCACAGCTAACTGATCGGAACAAGTGGAAATTAAAAGCAAGCCTTGAATTTAATGACCCACTCACGGCATGCCTCTGTTCAAGCAACACAAGGTTGAGAGAAAAATTTGGTTCAGGAAATAATATGCAAGTGTGCTGCTATCAGACCAAGAAAGATCAATTTACAAACTGTATGAATGTCATTAGGAATTTCTCTCAGACTTACAACTACAATTTAGATAAGTATTATATAATGTAAATAATATAATGTGTATTTTATATCTAACTTTTTCTTTTAAAGCACATTCATTTTCAAATGTCATATTAATCTGCAATCATTCTTTTAATCCCTCAATAGCTCTTGAAAAGAGGTTATTAATATTACATTCCTGGCTCCTTTAAGGTTTACAAGGACAGGTTGTAATCTCTCCAATTGCATTGCATGGGCATTATAAGCCATGTGAGGAAGCACATCTTTTTTATACAAATGTTGCAGAAGAAAAACTGAAATCATAGTTAAATACTTCTAGTATCTCTAGTGTGCAAATCTGTTTTAGAACTCACTTCTGATCTACTATTTTTTAATGTATACATTTTATGTTTATCTAAGTGCATCTCCACGGGTGGCTTTAAAATGGACAACTATTTGGGCTTTTTGCTCACTTTCTAATAGACTTCTTTTGTCTCAATTGTGTTTATATCATAATTTCCCTTAAGTAATTATATAACTGAGCAGACTAACCTTCATTTAGTCTCTGTTGATCTTTCTCAAGCTAGAAGCAGTCATAGATGGATAATGAAACTTCTGATAGCAGAAGTCTCAGTTGAAGTCCTAACAAAGGATTCTAAAATCTGCCCTGAAACTTGGGCTTTAATATTTTTTTTTTCTTCTGGGTCTTATTTCCTAGTAGCAAAGCTAGGAAAATGACACTTCTGCACTTCTTGCCTCTTTAAATTATTACTTTCTGGACTGTAGAGTTAGAAATTAAGTTGAAGACTATAAGATTTAGGTTTTAGGGGTTTTGTTGTGTTTCAAATTTGGTTTGTAGCTAATGCTGAAATAATGTACCCATGTTTAAAATGAGAGAGCATTCATTAGAAAAAAAATGTAAACTGATTTTTGCTATAACTTCAGGTATGCAGTTGCAAATGTTACATAAATAATTTCCCCAATGGTTTGGTTTTTTTTTTTTGGGGGGGGGGGGGAGGGATATATTAGCCCAAAGTCATTATTAAGTTCCAGCACTTTTCTGTGCTTAAAATGAGTATTGCAATTTCAAAAGACCATGCTAGTCATCTCTAGCATTGCATATTAAAATAATAACTATAATGGTGATTATAATGATGATAAGAATAATATATACAAAATAAATGATGCACAATGCAGTTGCTCATCACTCACTGACTGATGCCCAACTATTCTGTGAGGAGACGTCCCTCCCCTGACCCCAGCCAATTCCCCCTAGTTATATATGCAGCATGATGTCGTATGGTATGGGATATCCCTTTGGCCAGTTTGGGTCAGCGATCCTGGCTGTGTGTCCCCCCAGCTTCTTGGGCATCTCCAGCCTACTCACTGGCAGGGCACGAGAAGCTGAAAAGTCCTTAACTTAGTGTAAGCACTACCTCCCAACAACTAAAACATTAGTGTGCTATGTATTATTGTCATCCTAAATCCAAACTGCTAGGAAGAAAATTAACTCTATCCCAGCTGAAAGCAGGACACGTGTTCATGGGGAGCTTAAATCCACGAAGGAAGTTATGATACTAGTGCTGTTTCATAACAGTTTTTTCCTACAGCTTCTGTTCTCATGGGACCTTGGTTTTCCTGCTCTACTCCATACCATGTTGGAAAATGGAGTACAACTGCTTGGGACAAACATGCCTGACTAAGCCTTTTCCATGTATGCTAGAGCAGGGAGCATGTATATATAGTATGGCTTTACTTGGTAGAGGGAGAAAGGTTCATTTATAATGTGCGTAATCCATAAACTAATAGTTTTCATGGCCCAGACGACTGAGAGGGGTATTTTTGTTAATATGCATTTCTAATACTCTCTTAGAAACCATACTTCAGCCAACTGTCAAACCTGCTCTAGCTTTTCTAAGGTGGTAAATGGAGAGGAGATGCTCCGTGATTTTAAAAAAGGCCTCGTGGAGTCTAGTTGATGAAAATCAGTACAGTACTTCAGACGCATCACCTGAGAGGTCTCATCTCTTTGAGCTTTTTCTCTGACGTGCTGGCATGAGGCCCTGGAAAAGGTTTGATGGTTCTGCTTTGCTTTCTATTGTATTCAGTATAACTTTTCATGGAAATAGGACCAAATCCCTGTGAGTTTTCAGGGATGTACCATTTTGATGTCGACATGTAGAAATTTTCTCTGACCTAAATTTTCAGAAGTGACTAATGCTTTGGGGAATTGCATATTCTAATGCTGCAGCTGAGGTTATGTAAGGAGACCTTTTATGGAAAATGAGTGCTGACAATTGGGGAATTGACAGACCTTAAGTGATCTAAACCGGTTACATGAATATTCATGCCTTAAAAATGTATATAATACAGTTCCTTCACTCTAATTATATAACATAAATAATTTTTTTTCAGTACTGCAAAATCTACTCAATTATTAACTGGTGAACAAAGATGTGCTAACATGAATCAAAGAAGGATTTTTTTTTTTTGTTCTGATTGAATTACTCAGATCTTTCCATCTTTCTGAATCATTTTATGAAACCTACATTAAATTTTATGGAAAACAAACATTAGGATATGGATAAAAATGTGATTCCACTGAGGTCAGGAAAATAAAAAGGGTCCCTGTGGTCTCTGTCACTTTTCCTATTTTTTATAGATATGCAGTAATTTGTTACTGAGGTTTGCAGTGCTAAATGAACAGCCTAAAGGAGCTGCTGCTAGAAAAAAATCTTTTTTGTTTTTGATTTTTGTGTGGGGTTGGTTGGTTGGTTTGTTTTATCAACTATGGTTCTCCAAATTTTGGAGTGGTGGATTTATTTTTTTTTTGCTTTTTTCTGATTAATGTATATTGTTTCAATTAAATTTTATTTTACCTTGGGAAGAAAATATGAGTAAAGAGATACTTCATTTGGAAGAGGGGTAGAGAGAGATGGATGTAAGGTGTCTGTGTAGTCTGATGAAATAAGATTTGAAGGCTTGCCCGCACACTTGACTGAGTGGCTTTGGGTGGTGGTCCAGCAGATGCAAAGCAGCTTTCTAATTGTGCTGCTTATAGACATTTTTTCATGCTGATGTTTAGAACATTAAAGAAGTGTTGTGCTGAGAAAAACCATGTTCTTTTACACAGATAAAGCAGTAAGAAATCACGTCTTTAAATGTGGTTCGACTTCTTCATAACATTCCTGCATTAATTTACATATAAATCTGTGCTTAAGAAAATATATATCAGTTTTGAAATGCAAATATCTATTTGTCCTCTACATAGACGATCCATGTGTACCTTCAAAGCAGGTGGCAATCTTCATCAATGTAATGTAAGAAAATGTAGATCACTTACAAAAAACACATTTAGCCAAAGCAACGAATTATTTCTAAATTACTTGTGTGTTCTTACGTTTCTGAGAATGGGCTGGAGTTTAGAGAAAAGATGGAAATATAAACCATCAGAATTAAGATGGGTTGATTTAGAGAGCTGGAAATGTGTCTTTAGTCTCCAAAACCTTTAGCTTTAAATGAGTTTCATATTTGGTAGTTTTAGAAGTGCTGCTATACTATATCTGAATTTAATTTGTTGTATGTGAGAACTGACAATCTTTCTAAGACCATTGTAGAAGAAACTGTTTCACTGCTGAATTATAGGCAACTTCTAAAACCAGGATGTTGACTACCTTGGATGAAATTAAAATCAACTGTACATAACTGGAGCTTGCATCCAGGATTGTGCATTTTAAGGGTCATCTTTTAATACTTAGCATTTCCAGGTCCCTTCTTAAAAACTAACTTAAGCAATTTGGACAAGATTTTAAATTTGTGGGGTGGCTAAATATACAGTGAAGGCCTGGCAGGATTTTGGAGTCATATTGAATCTGAATATTACTGATTTGTGGGGTAACTCCAGAGACTCAATGTGGAGGTTGGACTCTACATAAAGATACTGTTACCTGAAAGTTCACTAGACTGTGATTTAAGCACTCTGAAAGTGATGGGAACATGCAGCTCTTAAGGCACTTCTATAACTTAGAAAGATCTTCTTGTTACATATGGCGACAATTCTTTTGCACCCCTGTGTAATATGTGATGGTAGAGAGGAAAATGGGTAAAAAGAGAGGAACTCTCCCTGCCAGGGAAAAGAGAAGGGCTGCCCTGGTAGATGGTATTATTGCAAATTTAATTCAGTTAAAAAGCTTTTAAATCTGAAAGGCAAGTGCAGAATTCAGCTTCAAAATAGGTAGCCACAAAAGCAGCTGTTAGCATTTAGCCCATAAGGTAATTTCTTGCTGTTTGCTGCTGCATTCAATACAATGGTTAGGCTGAAGCACCTCTGCTATGAAGACAGGCTGAGAGAGTTGGGATTGTTCAGCCTGGAGAAGTCTCTGGGGAGATCTTATAGCAGCCTCCAAGTAACTGAAGGGGCCTACAAGAAAGTTGGGGAAGGACTTTTTAGAAGGGCATTGAGTGATAGGAAAAGAAGGAGTGGTTTTTAGTTAGAAGGGGATAGATTTAGATTGGATATTAAAAAACCCTTCACTGCGAGGGTGGTGAGGCACTGGAACATGCTGCCCAGGCTGGTGGAGGATGCCCCCTTCCTGGAGGTGTTGAAGGCTGAGTAGGATGGGTTCTTGAGCAGCCTGGTCTAGTAAGAGGTGTCCCTGCTGATGGCAGGGGGGTTGGAATTTGATGATCTTTAAGGTCACTTCCAACCCAAGCCATTCTATGATTCTATATATCCTTGCTGCACAATGTTCTCTCATCACTTTTTTTCTAAGTACATTTCTGCACATAGAAACAATGCTTACAGTTTTCTTCCTCTTGAATGTTTTTCTCCTTCCCTGTGCAGAACTCCACAGTGATGGTTTTAAAGACAAGATTCCTCTCTAAACATGCTGGAGGAGGGGGGAGAGTGTTGCTGTTAATTTATTCAACACATCAGTCTAGCTGAGCTCATAGACTTTAGTAGTCTTCTGCATTATTAGTTATTTATTGTTTCTTACCTTAGCATGAGAAAGTTTCTTGTTTGTCCTGTGGATGCTTTTGAGTAGCTAATTTGGCAGCTAATTTGGGGGATTAAAGTCAGCAATATCAGTGGGAATTGTATATGTTCTTTTAGCTCCTCCATTGTGTAAAAACAGCTCTTCATGCTTTGAAAGCCTCTCTTTTGGCTGCGGAGTATTAAGTAAGAGCTATAAGCAAGTTTGAAATGGGAAAGATGTAGTAGAATGGAAACTAGCATTTCTACTAGTAGGATACACTGACAGCTTGACTGAATCTTTGCCCAGACCTATGAGGGTCACAAGATTTAATTCAGGTCACTGTGTTCACAGGAACTGTACACAGATGCTCGTGGAAATGTTCTAAAGTAATGTTCACATGTTCACTAAGTTATCTTCAATAATAAGATATGGGCAATTTGTTGCAAGTATTGCAGTAAAGCACCTATGAAAGCCCTGGCTAAAAACACTTTCCAGTATAATCCTTGTTTTGAAGTAGTGTTGAAATGTTCACAAATTCTGTGAAGCCCTATTATGTCCACAGAACCAACAGAAAAATATAAAATACAAGGGCAGGTAGACAGTGACATCAAAAATCCATTTGTATAGAGAAATACACAAATACATTTGAGTTGATAATTAAATTCTTCTTTCCTTGTGCCATGCAATTATTTAGATCTCTGCCTTATGACTTCTATGTAAAGTGCTAGTACAATTATATTATTCCTAACTAGAGAAACACCATCAGATGATTTTCATTATATGAGATAGTGAGAAAAGGTTGCCTGCAGTTTCAACAATGAAATGATACACGATACAAGGGTTTGCTTGTAAAATAACTGTAAATACTTTGCACACACTTAAGTGGAAATTTTTTTAGAATCTTATTTCACACACTTCCTTCCTCATTCATTAATAAATGCCTATGTTTTATATACCTGTATTAAGTACTACCTGTATGCAGCTATGGATAATTTTAAATTTCTTTTTGAAAAATGTATGGTTATATTTGAGTTCATAGTTTCCCCCATACAATGTGAGCTATGGGAAAGGCAGTCTAAGCTGCAGCAGCCTCCTTTATTAGAGCACAGCCACTGATCCTGTGAAAGGGCTGAGCTGTGCTGCATTGTGTATGTGTATTATTTCTCAAAGAGAATCGCCATTCAGAATAATTAATCATAATTAGCAGCAAAGCAGGAACAAGGTCAAAACACTAACTGATTTTTTTCATTCACATCAATCCCACCTATTTATGGTGCAGTCAGGAAAAAAGTGGGTTATTTGAACGTGTGCTTTTGTAGTTTGGATCCAGTGGCAAAAGACATTAAAATGCAACTGTTGCAGCTGAAATTTATGCAGGATTTTTTCACCTGAAAATCCCCATTTAAGCACTCAAGTTTGGCAGTGTTTATTTTGTCATCCTCTAGGAATTCTAACTAGGATGTATTCATCATATTTAGGGCTGTAAATTGTTGGGGTCTTTTTTAGTTCCTTATCAGTATATTCCTGTCAGTGCTGTTGACATTTATCAGTACCACAGAGTGAAATACAAAAATGGAAATAGGATTTGAGGCCACCATGTGTTTTCTAAAAGCACTGAAAGAGATTTCCTTAGCAATAAACAAGAAAATAAAGGGTAGACCACAACAGGATTTGATGCATGTTCTCCAAACGTGCGCTGATGCTATAAAGCTGTACAAATGGAAATAATAAAGCGAATGATTTTTACCCCTAGGCTCAACTCCAATAACTGATAAAAAGTAAAAGGAGGGAAAAATCTGGTGAGCTGTGCATTGAGGACTGAGAAACTGGAAAAAAGGTTATGATTGATTTGACCCTGGATACATTAGGAAATTAAGCTGGATGGAAGAATCATTACTACACGAAGCTGTAGGCTGGTTATCCTTGTAGATAAGAACCGACAGGTTGAAGGCATATTTGAAAGTAAAAGCTAGATGTTTTCTACTCTAATTGGTCCAAATGCTCTGAAGATGTTAGATCAACTTAGTACCTGTTTAGTTGCCATGCTTCTATTGGAAAGACAAAAGGGTTGACAAATATAAATAAACAAAAAAAGATATTTCTATCCTTGAAAACTTAATGGTAAACAATGAGAAATCACTCTTGACATAAGAGAATTGTTCCTGACCTTATAAACAGTGTGTTAGGCACCATTTACATGCTCTACATCAGATGTTGTAACTACATGATTTGATAACTTGGAACTGTAGGTTTTTAAATGCAATCGTATCCATGTGCTGCCTGCTAAAGCTCAGGAGGAAGTACCGCTGGGACACCTCACGAACTATTGAATCAAACCAGAGAACACAATGAACTGCTCCTTTTAAGTAACTGCAAATCATATGAAGAAAAGGAAATACTGTTGAAAGGCCTCAATTTGCAACAGGCATGCTAGAAATTGTATCCAAACAGCATTTTGTACAATTGATAGGAAGGTTAAACTCTGTAATTTTTTAACCTAGTCAAGTTCCATAAAATACCCTTTAGAAGTGACAGTGTTTCAGAAAGGAGGGGGAAAATATAGATAGCAAAAGAAAAACATAAAACAGCTAAAAAAAAAAATCTGAAAGAAGGCCTTGAGTAACATATACTTGGGAATAGCAGCATTTCAATGCCAATGAACCCAAACTACTTAAGCTTGAATTTCGAGCTTGTGCAAAAGATCTAATTACAGCGGGCCTAAATAGTGCGTTTCAGTGCACATGGATGCCACATTACAGATTTGGCAATGAGATTTTTCATAGAAAATATTGATTGTAAGGGCTGGTAGGGGTGTCAAGTAGGTCCCTATTTGTCCCCTTAATTCCTAATATCTCTTTCAGCCAGGTGATTTTAATGGTATTTTTTTCCTTTGTTTTCCCATCATAGATCTGAGATTTCTGCAATACATCCCAATTCTGTTCCCATTGCATCAATATCAGAGTGAAATAATATAGCACATATTTGTGTGTGGTTTATATAGATTGTAAATATGTATCATGAAATACTTAATAAATAAGTAGCAAATTAGGAAACTTTATCCAGTTTCTTTATAAGAATACAAAGAGCTCTTGGCTCTATTCAGGTCAAACCAAGCTATCAGAAAACTGGGTAGGGCTGGACACTACTCAAAACCTTTGAGTGTTTACTGTCCTTGTACATTTGACTGAGTTACTAGAAAACTTGGGAACCACTGAGGACAAGAGGAAAATGTGGGAATGACCATGGGAATAACTAATTATTCTTACTGGAGAAAAGACATGAACTGGAATGCCATTGTTCGAAGTGCTTGTGACCTCCCTATAAATTCAGTGAATTTTTTTCATTACAGTAGAAGAGTAGTTGTTTATTATTGTTTCCCTCTATCCCAAAGTGCTGCATCATTCTAGCACGCTCTGCTGAAAGGATATTTCCCCAGCATCCTAAATGCTGTGTTTTAATGAGCAGATATGCAAAGTGTGCTATTATTTTTTCCTGATAATTCCTTGCATGTTAATGTTTCAGAGATGTTTTCTAGAAGATGATTAAAACAGATTATTCAAAAGCAACAAATCCAAGACACTAGGGCAAGACAGACTAACAAATTTTAAATGAAAAGCATGAAGCCAGCTTTACAGTTGCCTTATTTTCCCTGAGCAGCCAATATGCCCTTGACTAGATAGGGTCTAACCATCTAGTACAAATTCTTATACTTGCCGCTCCAGTGGGTTTTGTTGAAGATACTGGTTTCTACTATGTGAGTCAGCAGTGTTTATCAATTTTAATATCATGCCTCAGGAATACTGCCACTTACACTTTAATATGACTTGGCTTGTCAATCCAGATCTTCATTTTTTTCAATTTTAGACTATCATAATATTATAATTTATAGGGTTCCATGGTAATTCATAAAGCTATGCCTGTTCCTTAGATAAACAGTTTAGGAAGATAGGCTTTCTGTTCTTGCATTGAGCTTTTTTATTTGGCAGGGTTTATTTACTGTATTTAAAGGTGTAACATTGAGAAAATTCTAAATGCAAGTTTAGAAGATCTTATTTCAATCACAGTGGGCATCTCAATTGGAAAATGCTCCTGTAGAGTCCATTGTATAAAGATTTAATTCTTGTTGCTTTTATGCCCTACAAAATTCTTTGTATAATAACGTTTTGAAATCACACCTTTTCTAAGCCTATTTGTGTGGGAAATACTCGTGTTCTGATGTAAACTAATACCTTAATTCATTGTGCCAGCACCTCCTAATATCAATCAGAAGTCCTTGGTTTCCCAGTATGTCCACAGACACAAAATCTTGCCTCATTCACACAGCCCTTGATGTAGAATTTTGCAGGCAATGCACCATGATAATTTGGGGGATTTGAAGTGCTGTTCTCAGCTTTGTATGGCCTTTAGCAACTTACTTGCCTTCTCTTTGCTTTGAAGTTCCTTGAGTGAGGACAATAAACCTTCTTCCTGCTCACGCCTCTCCATGTAGACAGCTTAAATTAGTCATCAAGTGACTGGCATGTTAAAAACCTGAAGTTACTTCCTGATGGAAATGACTTTGTAAGTAGTGTGGCCTTATGTGCTAACAGCATCTTCCTGTGCAGGAAGGAATCTGTGTTTCTTTGCCTTGGCTTTTCAACAGTAGAGATAGGTTGTTCTATCTCTGTCTTGAAAACCACTTCAAACTTTAGTGGCAAAGCCCTTTTTCATTATTTATATAAAATAATAATATATTTGATTAAAATTTTAAAAAATCACTAATTTTGTATAATCGTTCATCCAAAAGTTGTACAAAAATTTTTTTTAAGTTATAAGACATGCCTGAGAGGTATTATGTAAAGACAAATTCTTTACATGCATCAACTCTTAGTAATACAATTTTTTTTTAAACATTTGCTTTGTACTATGATGCAGAGCTGTGAGTATTTTAGGAGGAATAATGTTGCTTGTTCACTGTGGTTACCCAAGTACAATTTTTTGGTTGGCAACGGGACTTGTTCTGATCTCTGGAGATTCTTCAAAGTGAAATATGGTGGCAACACCACACAGTTCCTCTTGTGTTTCCTTAAGCAAACGTTGTTGTCATTACCAGAGCAAACTCGACTACTTCCCTTATCGAGCATTTTGGCTCACAGATACAACAATGCAAACCCAAATCATGCTGTATGAACACTAAATCCCACAAGCATGCTGGTAATTGAGTATACTGCTGAAAAGTAGCTTCCAAAATGTCTGTACCTTGATTATGAGGAGTGGTGAGGTTATGGTATGGGTTTAGGGTTTTCTTGTTGTTGCTCATTTACCCACCAACTTATTGGCCCCCTTTTTGTCTCCCTATTTTCTTGTCTGTAGCCCTAAGTATAACCACATCTGCAAATTACTTGGTACACTTTTTTCTTATCCATCTTCCCACCAATGTATTTTTTACCATTTCCAAACTGGTCCTCCAGGCTTATAGAATGATATCTGGTGGGTAAAAGTATGTTCATCTGTAAATGAATAGTTCAGGGAGGCAGTTTGCTGTTAAGTATTAACCAGAAAAGGTGGGCTCATAACATCTGCTTTTGGAAAATAGTATTTCAAAAACATGTTGCTACTGTACTGACTGATAGAGAATTCATACACTTCAGTTGTTGGGTTTTACAGTCTACATGCATATGCTGGCATAATAAGGGAAAACAGAAGGAGCTCCACAGATCTAATTTATAGTACATGCTACAGTTGTAAAATTGTATTCTTGTTTTATGTGTTTAGTTTTCTCTAAACTGAAGTTGATGGGGGGGAAATATAATGAATCCCTATATATAGCTTTCTTTTATGTCAAATTTATGGCTTAAACAGTCTTCAGTAAGAAGCTATTTATCTCAGCTCTGTGCGTTTTGACATAGGGGACTCATGTGGCTTCATTTATTTAATCTAGAATTCTTTTGAAAGAAACACCAATTGCAATTGTGAATATTCAGAAATTTAGTGTGAGTCTCTATAAGAGTAGGACAATTTCTTTACTGTATAGTCTTTTGTTCTTCCAATATTTTTGCTCTTTCATGAATAAAGTAAGCATTTTGGTATAATTTGTAGGAATTCAGTATAATTCTAAAAAAAATAAATTAAAAAATCAAAGTGAAAATGAAATAATGTTTTCTGGGGCTACAAAGATGATTAGAGGGCTGGAGCACCTCCCCTACAAAGAGAGGCTGGGGAGCTGAGCTTGTTCAGCCTGGAGAAGAGAAGGCTGTGGGGGGACCTCATTGCAGCCTTCCAGTACCTGAAGGGAACATACAAACAGGAGGGGAATCAACTTTTTAAAAGGGTAGACAATGGCAGGACAAGGGGGAATGGATTAAAACTAAAGGAGGGAAGGTTTAGATTAGATATTAGGGGGAAGTTTTTTACAGAGAGAGTGGTGAGGGGCTGGAACAGGCTGCCCAGAGAGGTTGTGGATGCCCTGTCCCTGGAAGTGTTCAAGGCCAGGTTGGATGGGGCCCTGGGCAACCTTGTGTAGATCCAGGCCTGGAGGTTGGTGGCCCTGCCTATGGCAAGGGGGTTGGAGCTCTATGATCATTGGGGTCCCTTCCAACCCATGCCATTTTATGATTCTATGTGTTTATATATACACGTGTGTGCATACACTGATTTGTTAAGTACTGAGCTTCAATATAAATATGCTCTTACATTTACAGAGGATAACTTCCTTGGAGTTTCCTGGCAATAAAACCTTACAGGTTTTCTTCTGGCCTCTGCCATTCCACAAGCTGCATTTTGGGCTTACCTGACAGAGTTTGGAGTATATTAATGCTGTACAGAAATTAGACAAGAGAAGGGAGCTGCAATATTTCTAAGGTTTTCTGTAATTTGTAAGTTCTTATAGGGTCTTTCCACTTACATGCCAATTTATTGTTCTGAGAGTAGAGCTGAGTCAATTAGTCTATAGTTTGAAATTGGTCAGGTGACAGAGGTGACAGCGTGGGCTGTGGAAAAATCTTTGGTTTCCCACAACATTCAGCAACTTGATGGTCTTAAGTTTTCTTGGTGTCAAAGTCAGATTTTCCTTTTTTTGTGATCTTCATTCTGGTCACATTGCAAGAAAACATTTAAGTGATCTTTGTGATATTTACAGTGAAGCTCTCCTTAATACACATTAAGCACTGGTTCCATAAATTGGTCTGTTCCCTCTGGGCAGAGCTGTTAGATCTGGGCCCATGCAGAGCTGAACAGGCATTTGTACTAATAGAGCTCTGTGTGGTCACTGCTACCGTGGCTATCTGGCGTTTCACAGATAACATCACAGTCTGATGTGATGCATATAAATAGCTCCCTGCACTGAAAACAATATTCTAGTGAGCCAGTCTTCCAGCTCTTTCCTGATCCTAACTACTGTGCCCTGTGGTTTCTCTCCTAGAGGTTGAACTTTCTTCATTATGTAACTGTTTACATTCTTGAATTTTCTCTCCTTATTTAAAAGCAAGGAAGATGTACTTCATGCAAAGAGCATTTGCATTCCATCCTTCCGAAAGCTCTGTGTTTTGTTCCTCCCTCCAAACCCAATATATCTTGGAAATATATTTCTGAGAGATTCAGACATCTCATCCACCTCCTTGTCTGTTTCTGCAAGATCTTGCATCACTTATAGGCACCTTTCTGTGCACAGGGTAACTCTGCTTTCCCTTAGAAGACCCCCCACAAAACTGAGTTTCAATTAGAACAGTGTGGTGGTCTGACACCAGACAGCAGCTCAGCCACACACAACCACTTGCTCACTCCCCCATAGTTGGGTGGGGGAGAGAATCAAAAGAAAACTCATGGATTGAGATAAAGACAGTTTAATAGGCAAAGCAAAAGCTGTGTGCACAAGCAAAGAAAACAAGGGATTCATTCCCCACTGCCCATAGGCAGGCAGGTGTTCAGCCGTCCCCAGAAAAACAGGGCTCCATAGTGCATAACAGTGACTTGGGAAGGCGAATGCCATTACTCCCCCTTCCTCCTTCTTCCTCTAGCTTTATGTGCTGAACATGACATTATATGGTATGGGATATCCCTCTGATCAGTTGGGACCGGATGCCCCAACTATGTTCTCTCACAAGGTCTTGTGCACTCCCAGCCTCCCCACTGGTGGGTTGGTATAAGAAGCAGCAAAGGCCTTGGCTCTGTGTAAGCAAAAACATCCCTGTGTTATCAGCAGTTTTGGTCACAAATCCAAAACAACAGAAAATTATGGCACCATAAATCAGTGCAGACAGTTAAATAAATTCTATGATATATATCACAAGAACAGTAAGGGGATGTGCCCTTCAATAGTAATGGATGAAATTATTTAAAATGGCCAAAATTTTAAGTAGCTCATAGTGAAGTGGTCATGAGGAACTGCACAGCAGAAAGCAAACATCTCATGCCTTGGTTTTTTGGTAGATTTGGGTAGATGTTAGGTCACTTCTACATCCCCTGTAAAGACTGAACACGTTGACTATGTCTGTCACTGTCCAGATCTAGTAAGTCTTTAGGAGACAGACTTAAGCGTGCCTTGGCATATGATAATTACCTGTAGAGGTTCACACTGCCCATTTTAATGGTCTGTGTAAGTGGTTCCCAGCCTTCTCTTCACAACTGTCTGTGCATCTATCACAATGAGGTGTAAATGAACTGTGACTGTCAGGAGCAACATGGAATTTTTTTAGTAGCGATGTATAGCCCAGCTGATTGCTAATCAGACCCACAGCCCGGCTTACTCCTGCAGATGAGTGCAGAACTGCAGCAGTTAGCTGTAGCTATGAATTTTGATCAGAGTAAACACCAAGGGCTCATTTGTTATTGAGATAGGGGGAGTATGGCAACAAGCGATGATGGAGGAAGGCAGGGCTGTGTGCTGCTAAGAAATGACAGTCAAATAATGTCACACTTCACAAATTTTTGGACACAAAATATAGTATGAGGGTTTACAAGGCTGGTAAGTGAAATGCTGGGTAATTGTGAATCTGTGCTTGCACTTTACAAATAAATCTTTTTGCCAGTAACTATAATAAAAATTAGATTAGTGGTAACCCTGTATCAATGGACTAGGAGAAGGCTGACAAGAAGACTCAACAACTTTGCCTCAGATCAGGTTCATGATCATCTGAAGAACCTAAACGTATGTAAGTCTATGAGACCTGATGAGATACATCACAGAGTCCTCAGGGAATTGGCTGAGGTGGCTGCCAAGACACTCTCCATCGTATATGAAAAGTCATGGCTGTCAGGGGAAGTGCCTGATGACTGGAAGAAGGACAACGTTACTCCCATTTTTAAAAAGGGTAAAAAGGACAGCCCAAGGAGCTACTGACCTAACAGCCTCACCTCTGTGCCTGGGAAGATGGAACAGATTCTCCTAGAAGCAATGCTGAGACATGTGGAAGACGGGGAGGTGATTCAAGACAGTAAGCACGGCTTCACCAAGGGCAAATCCTGCCTGACCAACCTAGTGGCTTTCTATGATGGGGTGACCACACCAGTGGACACCGGAAAAGCAATGGATGTAGTCTACCTGGACTTCTGTAAAGCCTTTGACACAATCCCCTACAACATCCTTCTCTCTAAACTGGAGAGGTAATGGATTTGATGAGTGGACTGTTTGGTGCATTAGGAATTGGTTGGATGGTCACATCCAGATAGTAGTCATCAGAGACTCAATCTCCAGATGGAGATCTGTGACAAATGGTGTCTCTCAGGGATGTGTACTGGCACCGATATTATTTATATCTTCATTAATGACATTGATTGCACTCATTGAAGTTGAGTGCACCCTCAGCAAGTTTGCAGATGACACCAAGCTGAGTGGTGCAGTTGACATGCCAGAAGGACAGGATGTCATCCAGAGAGACTTAGAGAAGCTGGAGAAATGGGTCCATGTGAACTTCATGAGGTTCAACAATGACCAGTGCAAGGTCCTGCGCTTGTCTTGGGGCAATCCTCATCATCAATACAGGCTGGGAGATGATGTGATAGAGAGCAGCCCTGCAGAAAAGGACTTAGAGGTGTTGGTGGATGAGAAGCTCAACATGAACTGACAAGGCACGCTCACAGCCCAAAAGGCCAACCATATGCACAATTTTAATGCCTCTAATTCCACAGTTATCTTGGGGGTGTGTGTGTGTGTGTATCCTTTTAGAAGTGTTAAAAGACAAATTCATCAGAGTTTGTACACTATGCAGATTCTGCCATGATTGACTAGTGTATAACTAGCCAAGTACAGTTTAACAGTTCTGCCAGGATTTTGGGGGGGTACCATAAATACAACTTAGATTAACATGCAATTTTGCGAAGTCTGAGGATCCCCTGAGTTGGTGCTGCTTGGAGACCAAAGTTTTGACACCGTTGTTGTGCATAACCAACACTTCTGCCATTGTGAAATGTATTTATGTATGCAAGTTTTATCTGCTTGTGATTTATTCTTGGTTGCACATTTGTATGTATTAATAGGTCATTTAAGTGCCAAGATACCAGATGCAGAAAGTTTACAAAGCTGTGTTCAGTAACTTACTGAAAGCCTGTCAGTGCAAAAGGGAATTTTCCTATTTTAAGAGTGTATACACAGAACCAAAAGATTTCTCGAATTGAAGGTGAGCAATGTTTGGCAGAGATTTTATGATTAGCATAGATGTGGTGTTGATGTAGCATGGTTTTATGAACCAGGCATTAAGTGGTTTATGTAGTGACCAGCTTTATATTGGAAAGGATTCATCCAAAATTGAAATTCATTCTGTTCACAGAGAAATGCTGAGCAAAGCAGGAAAAAATGAGATATTTGATTTTTATTGGAAGTAATTTTTTTCATATTTGTATGGAGGAATTGCAAAAATAGGCCAGAACTAATATGCACAAGCCTATTTTATAAAAGTTTACTATTTTATTAAAACAATACAGACACATGCACACAATTTTACAGAATATTTTATAAACAATAAGCTACTGGCATTGTTCTGGGAAATACATTCTCATGTTTTAGACAGTATTTGTTCTAGAAGTAGTTAATTCTCAATCACTGGGCCTCTGTAAGTTTTTTCAGTACCACAGTAGATCTAGCTATCAAAATGTGATGGAATTGTATTTCATGCAGCATTTCTTTTCACATTTTCTTTTTTGGCTTTTGGTTGGTGTGGGTTTTTTTGAAAACACAGTGCCCTTGCCAGGGAGATACTATACGCAATAACTACATTATTTTAAATCTCTCTAATTTAACAAGGCATCAGAGGCTGAGCTGACATTATCTCCGGTGGCTGATTACATTTCCTGCTGGTGGATTGCTGTCAGGAGTGAGGGGAGAAATTCTTGGTGGGGCAGATAGAATCTACCAATCAGTTCTGCTGTAATTAATGTAGAATTTATAGCAGAAAATACAGACTGCCAGTGATGTGTTCAGTAACTCATGCCAAGGCCTCTTTATCAATAATGCTTATCTTTGGCAGGGGTATAGTTAATTTCTTCAGTAGGCCGTAAATTATTACAGAACTTAAATATCTGCTAGAAAATCAATACAACTAATTGTAAATTAATAGATTTCTAAGTGTGAAGGAGCATGTAATAATGTAGATGAGTCCTTGAATGAGCATGCCAGTTCTGGTGTCAGGGGTGGGAGCTTCCCACTGTTTTATGTGACATCTTCAAGTGTAAACACATTTCTTTTCCTTTCCCCAGCTGATTTAGCCTGCTACTGTAGCAAGTAACATTTCCATTAGCCTCCTACCGTTAAATCGTGGAGTAACTATAATCACAAAAACATCCACCATGCAAGCAAACTAATAGAGCAGCAACTGTGGTCATAGCTTATCTCCATCTTACAGGCACTTTTTTGTGAGTTCACCGCAGTTGGTGCTGAAACAAATCCCTTTAAACTGAATCTAATGAAGGACGATAAAAATGGATTGCTACAATAAAGGCTACAGGTTTATAGATATTCTTCTTGAGTATACTCGCTAGAAAGAAAAATGTTATTTGTGTTGTTTTCCTTAAGTGCAGAACTTAGCAGCAAGACAGTGTCCGATGTGTTGGCTGCTCAGGACTGAAGCAGCAGAAGAGGAATAGGCTGACTTCAGGATACTTCAGATTTTATATAAAATCTATGTAGATATGGATGGGCTGTGTTACAGTCAGTAGAACTGAAACAATTTTAAGGCAAGAAAAACTTCCCTGCATAGCGCTTTCACTATTTTAGTTCTGGTCTAAACCAAACCGTGTTTGTATATGTGCAATAGCTGTAACTTTCTGTGATGTAGCCGTTCTTTTTAACTGGAATTAAATAAAAGATAGCTTTTATTTGATATCATACTAAGCTTCTGATTGTCTAAAACCTCAGCTTGGTAAAGCACGTAGACTTGAAGCTGAAGTGACTGTGCAGCAAGGTTAGCTTTTACACACAAGTTTTTCTGAGCTGGGATTTCAAGGTGCCCTTCCTCTGAGACTGAAGTCTGGAAACTTGGCAGAAAGCCATTCATGCCAAAGGCTTATCTTGCAGCACAGCATCTCTCTTCTGGATAAAGCTGTACCTGTTACTATTAATGAATGCAATGGTAGCACCTTCGGTAGCTGTGAGCTGGATTTGGCTGGTGTTTTTTTTTAAATAATGGAATCATGAATAGGATGATCACAGGAAGTTTTGGGTTGGAAGGGACATCAAAGATCATCTAGTTCCACCCCCTTGCTATGGGCAGGGTCACCCTCCACTGGACCAGGTTGCCCAAAGCCCCATCCAACCTGGCCATGAACACTGCCAGGGAGGGAGCAGCCACAGCCTCTCTGGGCAGCCTGTGCCAGGGCCTCACCACCCTCGCAGTAAAGAATTTTCTCCTTATATACTTGCAAACAGTCCCTCTCCATCCTTCCTGTAGACCCCATTAGATACTGGAAGGCTGCAGTAAGGTGTCTGGAGACTTCTCCAGGCTGATCAAGCCCAACTCTCTCAGCCAGTCTTCATAGGAGAGGTGTTCCATCCCTCTCATCATTCATGTGGCCCTCCTCTGGAATTGGTCCAAAAGGTCCATGTCTATCTTGTACTGGAGACAGCAAAGCTCGATGCAGTACTGCAGGTGAAGTCTCATGAAAGCAGAGTAGAGGGGCAGAATCACCATCTTCAACCTATGGGTCATGCTTGCCACATTTTTAAAAGTCAACCTTTGTTCTGAGTTTCTAATTACCCTGTAGTGGTAAGATAATGACAAAAATAAGGGGTATTTTTAAAGACAGTATCTGACCTGTACTCTATGTCTCCAATCCTGGTTCATGAGATGTATCATGAATATTAATTTTCTTGTCTAAATATGAGCATTTGTTTAGGACCCATTTTGAGCCCTTCCCCTGAGGAATGTCTGGGTGAAAGGACACAGAAAAACAAATGTCTTGGCTATGAGTAATATGCAATCATTAAGTGAAAGGTTGAAGGAAAATGTACTTCTCAAAAGGTCATAGTTTAGTTAGAGATGCTACAAGTTTTTGAAAAAAATGTGAGTTAACAAAGAACTTTACATAGAGGGATTTTGTTGTGTCATCCCTGTCCTGTCATATCAGTCCCCACCACATCCTCTCTTCTCTCCCTTGGCATAAAGGAGGGGGGTAACAGGTGAAATCTGCTGAATGCTGGCTATGAGTAGGAAAGGTCTGTGGTGTGCCAGCATTGATCTGCAATCTTATGCCCAGCCAGGAGGTACCAGTGGAGGAGCAGTCCACTATGGAGCTGTTGAGCAACTGCTCTGGTCTCTCAGGGGTTCCTCAGGGTGGAGCTCAGTCCCTCTGGACCAGGTGGTGGCACACCTTCCATTTTGCTCTGTAGCTTTATCATAAAAGTGACTCTGCAACTATACTGAGTGACAGAGCCTTGTGGTAATTAAATGGCATCTCTGCCTCCAAAATGATAGGAATATTCTAGCTGTGTTAAAAAACAAAAAAAAGAAAAAAAACCGTGCACTTTAAATATATGTTGTAAGGGCACAACTGCATCCAACTATTTAAAAACTTCTGATAGAGGTTTATTATACAGTCAACTTTACTCTGCAGAACATTCTTTGTTCCTCCTTAACAGACTTTCAGAGTTCCTTACTTTATCATGTTTTAAATGACTGAAACAACTCTTGTGATGGCAAATTTAGGAAAGGAGCAGTACAGTTCACAGGTGGTATCAATTGTAAATGAGTGGCTTCAATGTTTTCCTGTTTCTTTCCTCCTAACTGCTCTTTTAAGTGTCCTTATGTACTAAGCATTTCATGTGGCTGAACAGTGGTGTATTCTCAAACTACCCCTTCTTTGATAATAAACATTAGTAATTAGAAAGGTTTTGAATGTCTGTACACACATTTATACTGGAGACAATGTGTTCTATTTTTTAAATTCCCATGTTCCAGTAACTTCCAGACATTACCTCATTTCAGATTTCACTAAATTAATATTTATTATCACAACTGTTGCTTACAAGGCTAATAAATTATGGAGGACCTCTGATCTAACACTGTTCCACTTATTAAGAACTATTTTATGCATACTGGATTAAACACTATGCCAAATGGTATAGATGTTGGGCTTACAACAGTGCATGAGCTTAGTTTTCACTAAAAGCACCTGTAATCAATCCAAACATTCAGATAGCATGGGCCTGCCTCAGGGGTGCCTTGGCTGAGTGACTCTGGATGCTGCTCCCTGCAAGATCAGTTCCAGTCCAGACCTTGGAGGTAGAGGGTAGGTGAGCTGGGGGCCTGCCCCCTGGTCAGGGGATTGCCCAGAGAGCAGCTGTTCCGTCCATTCCTGCTGAGTGGGCATTGTCTCAACACCTCAATTCTCCCTGTCACACTAAATTATACATCCTTTTCCCAGTTTTCAGAATTTCTGCACTATTTTGGATAAGAGGCATATTGATGAGTCACTTAAGTGTACATGCTGGTTGTAGTATACATGGAGACTACTAGAGTTTCTTAGCCCCTAACAGATATTTCCTAATAAGTAATTTTCATCTTCTTTCTTTATTTTAGGTAAGTGGAACCTTTCTTTTCATGACTTGGGGACGCGTTTAATTGTTGTGGTAAGTGTTCTGCATCACATGAATAGAGGGATCAGCTGTGTATCAATTAACATCCTAAGTAGGCTTCACAAGTGGTGGTAGATGGTCTCTAGGAGGCTGCATATGTGTATATACACACACACTGCTTCTCCTGCAAAGCTGTTGGTATTTTTGAATACCAAAGATTATTTGCCCTCTGCAGATCTGCTCAGTTGTACAGCTTGCAGGTATTCTCATTTATTTTTATTCATGTAACTGTGGGTTAGCATTAGTTTGCTGTGCTGTGTTTGGTCTTACAGCACTTCAGCTTGTTAGCTGAAGTGGTTTACCTGCCTTCCTGTTTGGGCTGCTCATCCCCCAGATTTCCTGTGCTCTGTTAGAGTAATAAATGTTTTCCTCACTGCCTTTGGCATTATTTCACACTGCTTTGCAGTGGCACAGTTCTCATTGTCAGTGGCCTGAACTTAGTGCTGTGTGCTTGCTTTTTTTTTTTTTTTAATTGCAGGTTACTTTATAAATTGCATGTGTTATGAAAGGGGGGGAGAACACCTAGCCATGAGTTCTTTCAGAATACTAATGACTGTTTTGATTTTCTTTTGTGTGGTAGCTGTTCCTGATATGCTATAGCTGGGTGAAAGGGAAGGACAGACCATTTTTAGAATCTTGGTTTTTAGATGGTAAAGGTAGAATTTTCTATTTATGACATGCGAGTTCCAAGCTTTATGACCCTACTTGATTTTATTGGTTTCTCTTGGAAGGCCTTGGATATTTTGTGGATGTACATCTTTACCCTATGTGTTTTTCATTTATATATAGGATTAAAGAATGCGTTACTTACCATGGTAGTATTTTAAGCATGTTTAGCATGCTCAGCCTTTGACAACAGCATTAATTATATTAATGGTATTTTTGGATGTAGCTAAAGAAGGGTATGGTAATGTAAAATAGCTCTTTGTTTTATTAAAATTACTTTTTTTAGTTTCTTTTACTGGTTGTACTGTTCGTAAACTGTAACAGAAAACTACCATTTACCTTGTTAACACAATGAGGCTGATGTGTTTTTATTGTGATTATCATTTTTAGCTTTATCAAAAAGAATAAAATTGTGCTAGCTATCTTAATTTTTAAATAACCTGCTATTGAATATCAGAGTGATATAGCTGTGATGTGTCCTGCTTCAGAATGACCATAGGAAGTCTTGGTACAATCCATCTACACTGCTGTGGCTATTTTCTGTGGAAAATGTCTTTGTAGAGCTAAGTTTATATTTGTAAAACTCGGGGTTTATTCACAGTACTTATAAATTAGATGGAGGATACTCAGTTGCGGGTTTTTTTTGGTTTCTGGTGGTTTTGTTTGCTTCAGAGAAGCATTTACTCAATACTATACCTAAATCACAATTGGTATTATATATATATTTTTAAAGGCTGTGGATTATTGCAACAACAGAGCAAATATTGTGTTGAAGCAGATGTTAGTACAGGAGACAAAATGACATCATGTGTAATTATGTTCATGTTTTAATTAGATAAACTTTTCATTTAAAAATGTTGTCCAATGATTCAAAAGACTTACAGTGCTTAACGTAACATGAACAAACCGAATCCAAATCTTTTGATGATGTGTAAGTCCTAGGTATTTCAATTATTTTTTATAGGATGCAATGAACTGATAAGGAACATTTAATTATTGTTTCCAGAATTTTTAAGTTAGAATGAAATGTCCTTTCCCCTCACCTACTTTTTTCACTGGCAGCTTGTTAAAACATTTGATATTTTTTTTGAGGTTTCAACAAAAAGAGTTTAATTTTCTTATCCAAAGAGACAGGTAGGAAAATTCAAAATAACTAAAAAAAAAACCAACCCCACCACAACAAAAGTCCAATTACCCCTTAGAAACATAAATATTTAGTGCCTAGTGATTCAGACTGGAGAACTGACACTCTAGGTAGAAGAAAATGTCCAAATGGAAGAACATCTCATGCCAAAGCTGAGGAAACAAACTCATGGAATTTGTCATTCCTGTTGCTTGAGTTGAGTGTTAGCCATGTGGTTAGAAAGACCAGAAGCTATTCTACCAGTGATACCCATCACAACAGGGGAAGGAAGCTGTGTGCATGGGGGTGCAACATTACGTTCAAACAATCTGCTGATGAATTGCCAGTGGTCTATGTGTGAAGAACACTGTGTGCTTGAGCAGATAGTTATATCAATGTCAAGCCTAGTTACATATTATTTTTTCAGCTTTCAGGTTTTATCTCTTTGTTGGGTAAAAGCACTTAAAGATGAATTCCTGGCAGACAAATAACTTTTTCTTGAAATGTACTAAATGTACAGCAGATTTTACTTTAGATACTAGAGCGAGGTCCATGCCCCATGCTGTTTCAAGCCCAGTTGGAGTTTTCCTTTCTATTAAAGGACCAGAATTGGAAAGATCAGAAAATAGAAAAATGGGAAGGTGAAGAAGGTCAGGTTTTGTGCTTGCATAGTCTTTTTCACACTTGTGCTTTGAACCCTTTTAAGAATGGCAGAGGCACACAAATTCAGGTGTTGTTTGAAGAGCTGTCTCAAAAGAGGGCTGGCCAGAGCAAATCACACTGGTGTCAGGGCAAACTTGTGCTGTGGCTTTTTATTACCATGTAAAGTCCAATAGTTCCACAGTGGCACCCACATTTCAAGTGGTAATGCTCTGCTGATCTGCCTGTCTTTTCATCTGCTTTTGATTTGAGGGTGCTGGTTCTTGACATCTGAAACTCTTCACTGTAAAAGCTGCAGTTAACAATTTGTCATAGTTTTCTTGTTCTTACCACTGCTACCCCAATAATCCTCATTTGTACCCACCGTCATTATAGATGAAGCATTTTGTTTTCCTAGAAGTGATATTCTTTGTTTCCATTGTTCTTCAGCAATCTTCAAAATGTGGAGAACTGAATTTGGGATTAATGAAGAGAAGTCAAAACTTCTCAATTTGTTTTGCAGCTCAGGTTGCTTTCAAATTTCCATAAAGAAACCTTAATAAAACAAAATAATATTGTAGGAATTAGGAAAAGTAAGTCTTAAATCCTTTATATATGGCAAACACTATAATTAGCCTGGCTTTGGAGGCTTTCTTAGTCAACATTATTTTAGGCTGTAAATGTTTCCAGTGTCACTTTCCATAATCAATCACTTGTTATATTCCTACCAATCAAGTTTAGTTTTATTTTCAGAAATCAAATATCTTAAAAAACCCCAAACCTTTAGATTATGGCTCCTGTTACCATGTTGCTTGTTCTTTTGCCTTAATAACTAAGTCAAAGGCTACAGTAAAGACATTAAAATTCCAGAAGCAACAGTTGTGTCGTTTGCTGCTGCTCATAGGACACACCAAATACAAAATTACACTATGGAAAGTTTGCAAATACTGAAAGCAATCTAATGTTTCCAAATAACTATTCAGAATAACAGTTCAAGTAATAAATGTTGGACTTGATAGTCATAACAATTTATTTAGACCTGTGAAATTTGCTACGTATATAGGAGAAGGGAAAGAATTTCCCAGCAGCTCAGCAGGTTACTTCAGCTGACTGTGACTTTGAGGTATGCCTGGAGATTTATGTATTCCTAGGTGGATGAAGGCTATCAGAAAGTCTTAGTAATGGATAACTGATTTCAGAAAGAGTCCTGAATTGATGACCTTCTAGGGGTGGGAAGTATTGGAGTTTGGTTGGTTTTGTGCTTTTTTTTTTTAATTGCTACAGTTCTTAAGCTATTTTTAAAAACATTTCTGCTAGGCTGTATATTTATTACAACATTTGTTAATATTTTATTTTTAGAAAGTGCTTTTTTGAGCTTCTATCATAAAGGATAAATCGCTGCACTTCAAGATGTTTCATGAACAAGAATGAAGCAATTAAGATCTCAGACTTTTGAAAGTAGAAAGTGCAAAATCCACCCCTCCCACCACCCTGTCTTGCCTTTGGAACAGATGTGAAATTTGCAATGACAGATTGCTTCTAATAAATTTACTCCACTGCATTAATCTGTTAAGCAACATCTAACTTTGCTTTTCATGACTGCACTATAGAGATTTTCCTAGGCAGCCTTATTTCTACAGCAGAGGGGTTGAGGTTGAAGCTTCTTTGACAGATAACCTTCACTGTGGAAGACCCTGTGTCTTTCATTGAACTAAACCACTGAAACAATAATCAAGAAGTTTTGAAATGGTATGCATATAAATACAGGTATGCATGTATGTGTATTTTGAAATGGTATGCATATAAATACAGGTATGCATGTATGTGTAAGGGTGTGTAACAAAGCAGGCTTATAATATCAATCTAGCTAGATTATACTTTCCAATTCGTTGTCTTGATGATCAGAACTACAGTATTCCTCTGATTTTGTACCCACACATTTTGAATTGTGTGGTGATCCCTTACAGCCCATGACCTCACCTTTACCTTACCATGTTTTTGCTGGGATTAGTCTGAACCGCTTTCCATAAAGCAAAAAGCCCATTAGTTGCATTAATTCTGAAGTCCAGTCTGGAGGGATTGTGGTTGGAAGCTTATCGTTGTACTTTCTAGTCTATTAAATTTAATTGAAATGGCATAATAATAAGCTTGGAGCTGCAGCTTTTTTTTTTTTTTCTTTTCTTAATTTTGGACATGAGGGGTAAATTTCTGTGGAAATGGTTGGTACCATCGCAGAAGATGCACGTGATTCTCCATGACAGGCTTTGTTTCTCTACATTGGAGACAATAGAGGTGCTATGGGTAGCAGTAACAGCGAGCTTCTGCATCATGCCATTTCACATGCCTTGTTTGACTTGCTCAATATCCCCCACACAAACCCAGTACGCAGTAAGTTGGAGGTGACACGTTGTCTTGTTAAATTGGCGTCCTCTCTCTGACTTGACTGAGGTCCTGTTGAGAGCACGTAGCTCAATGTTTACCCGCCCTTTTTTATGCCAGTAAAAGCAGGACACTGAAACCGAGCATCTGGCTCCCTTTCATGGTAAAAGGGCAGCCAGCTAGCCTTAAACACTTTATGAAGCTTTGAAAACACCTTAATATTTTTTGTGCTTTTTCCATCAGCTAGTGAGGCCAAACTGAAAGCCGGATTACCTGGTGCTGTGTATCAAAATCAGGTGTTAAAACAGAATCAGTGTTGTTTATGAGCAGAATAACTCAGTTTATTTAATTGCTGTAAACATGCAAAAATTAACAATGATATTGTGGATCGCCACATTGTTGTTGATCTGTGTTTTACTGCCACAATATTTTTTTTAAACAAACTGGAATTGATAGACTGCAGCTGAAATATATGGGGGTTTGAAAGTTATTTATGAAATATTTAAGTGAAACCTTTATTTTGTGATGATTATTTGAATTAGTGTTTTCCTATTGATATGAAATATCTGTTTTCCTCAGGGCTTGCCTGACAGGTAATTTAAAATGCTATTTTATAGTTTGTTAATAATTACTTTTTTATATAATTTTTTAAATATTTTGCCAGCTGTGAGGTTTTCTTTTTTCCTATATTCAGGACTTAATTTTTCCCTTATGAAAAAGAGATGGGAAAAGATAGTTGTAAATAACACCACCAGAACAGAGTGACAGTAGAGGTTTTGACAACAAATTGTTTTAACCTTTATTTACAAATGTAATTAGGAACTGAAAAGATAAGCTTAAAATAAAATCATGGGGGAGAGTCTTATGCATGGTAAAACCTGCTCTTTCATTACTGCACGCTTCCAGCGCTCATTTACATTGTTATTTCCCGAAGTCCCTGCAACTGTTAAATTATGCAAATCAAGTTACCATAATAGTCAGTGCCAAAATGTTTTATTTAATAGCAGTCATTAATTTATTTCTCTAATCGAATCCACTAGGAAATCATTTTAAATGTATCATTTTGTTTTAAATAGGTCCCAGTTCAGCAGAACAAAAACCTGTTGGGTCTGAAGAGTCATGGGGTTTTTTCAACACGTATATGACAATTCAGCAATGATGCCGCCCTCTTTCCTCCCATTTACCCAGTAATTTTGCATAATGAGAGAATCAAACAACATATTTAAACCTGACATAGCCATGTATTTTATAATGCAATGAATAACTACTGTTGTTAATGTTTCCACTCGAAGTGGAGCATTGCAAGAAAGAGTTGAAGCAGACCTGAGAGAACTAGGGTAGCACCTCTGAGAGATGGTGAAGGCAATGCTAATGAGATTAAAACAGAGGAGAAATTCTTGCATAGCTCCAGGTCTTCAATTCACGTGATCTTTAGAACAGAATACAAGGACATATTCAGTGCTGCAATGAGGCAAGTTCAAGCAGTTTCTGGACCTCCCAAGGAAAGTGATGGCTTTTTGTGGGGGCTTTTTTCCCCATGTCTCAGCAAGGGCTAGGCAAGGGAAATTTCTGTGAATCTTCCTTCTGCCATATGTATTTTGAATGTGCTATCTAGAGGAGGGAAATTCTGAGGTACATGATTTGGTTTACAGAGAGCACAAAGAGTATGATTATGGAGTGATAGCTGCCCTAGGCTTTGGGAGGGCTGACCATAATTTCAGTGTTCTGTGATGTGAAGATACTACTTGAGTAATGTACACAGAATGTATTTTTGCTATAGGAAGCTGTTGCATTTGAAATCCTGAATTTTTGGCAAAAAATTCAAAGATTTTTATACATGTATTTCTAAGCAAAACACGGATACCGGATAGATTTTTCTTTCTGCTAAACTCTAAACCTTCACACCCTCTCCATGCCTATGCTCTTGTGCAGCTGTTGCAGGAAATTAAATTCAGTGCAGGACTGGAGATTGCAATCATCTCTTCTCTTCTGACACATTTTTACCGTTTTCCATTTTAGGGCAGGTCTGGCAACATGTTTGAAAATGCAAGTGAAACATTTTTGCAGGGACAAATAAGGTTAACTTTGCACCGTTTAAAAGCCACAGGGAGCAGAATATCCTGTTGTCTTTGAGAACACGCAAATGAGATTCTTGTCTCATTGAAAAATAGGACATTTCTGGGTTAATTGCTGGAAATGACCAATTATCCAAACACCTCCAATGAAACAACCACCACCACCTCTGTACTATCTTTCTTTAAAGAAATTATCCTCCTTAATCTGTAGAGCATTCAGCAGAAAGCTAAACTATTTTTTTTATTCTGCTTATAACTTGTAGGACTGTTACCCAGCTGACTGCCTTACTTTTTGAAATTGGAGCAACAGTTCTGGTTGACAGTGCATTGCCTCAACCATGTTAGCATCTGTCTTGGTGACAAGTTACAGGTCCTTAAGTGCATGAATTGATGTGAAAAAGTAGGTAGGTGGCCATCAATGTTGCTGTAGGAAGCAGAGATGTTAGAGGTGCAGAAGACCTGACCATTGCTCATAAACAAGGCAGTCCATGTTTCCTCTTGCTTCCTCTCTCCCTCTCCCCAGCCCTTCTTCTGTGGACAGGCTCCAGGAAGCTCTGGTAACAAGGAAGAACATTTCTGGCTTTAATCCTTAAAGCTTGAAGGAATTTATAAGTGTTTATACATTTCTTTAAAATAAAATATATATATAAAGAAAACCCAACATAAAATAATGTGTGATGGGGCATTTTTATTTTTTTTTAAACTAGTTAATGGTGCTTACCTCAGGTCACTTTGACTCTTTATATGTATCATAGAATGTCCTGAGTTGGAAGGGACCCATAAGGATGATCAAGTCCAACTCCTGGCTCCACAGAGGGCCAGCGAATTGAGAGCAAGTGACTGAGTGCATCGTCCAGATGTTTCTTGAGCTCAGCCAAGCTCAGTGCTGTGACCACTTCCCAAAGGAACGTGTTTCAGTGAAGAACCTCTTCCTAACATCCAACCTCTTCCTAACATCCAAACTAAACCTCCTGTCTCAGCTTCATACCATTCCCTTGGGTTCTGTGACTGGCCACCAAAGAGAAGAGATCTGTGCCTGCCCCTTCACTTCCCCCTTGTCAAGAAGCCATGATAAAGTGTCCCCTCAGCCTCCTTTTCCCCAGGCTGCACAAACCAAGGAACTTCAGCCTTTCCTCATAAGACTTCCCCTCCCGATCCTTCACCATCCTCGTTGCTCTCCTCTGGACTCCCTCCAATAGTTTTGTGTCCCTCCTGTACTGTGGTGCCCAAAACTGCACACAGCACTTGAGATGAGGCCACACCAGCACAGTGTAGAGCAGAACAATCTCCTCCCTGGACCAGCTGGCAATGCCCTAGGGCATGGTTGGCCCTCCTGGCTGTCTGGGCACACTGTTGGCTCATGTTTAACTTGCTGTTGACCAAGAACCCCCAAATCCCTCTCAGCATGGCTGGCCTGCAGCTGCTGATCCCCCAGTCTGTATGGATAGCCATGATGTAAAATATAATGCAAAATATCAGGACTTAAGACACTGAAAGAATAAGTTGGGCAGGATTTTTAATAAATATCTTCTTAATAACAATTTCAAAACAAGAATGGCACACAGAAAAAATACATTAGCCAAAACAATGTGAACTGCCTTTGACCAATCTCCATATATATATATATGTTGTGACAGAATTAAATGTTTCATTTAAACTAAAAATCATAAACACAAGCAGCAAGCAAAACTGGCAACTCTCTCCTTTATTTTCCTTCCTCTTGACTTTTCTGGCAGGTTTCCCATGTCTGATTATACATTACTTCATTCCCAAGACATAAAGCTCTCTGCTGAATCTCAATGACAAGAAAAAGTCTCAGTAGGTTTATTCTTTAGCAGTCTGACCTTTTCCCTGTCAACTTGTTTACTTACAAACTTGTGCATCTTTGGTTCAACTTGCAGTTTACTGAAAAGCAAGGAACAAATCTTCCAAGTCTGCCTCTCTACTTCTGTGGTCTGTAATTTCTGTTGCAGAATAGTAGTTTGGAAGATTAAAGGGAGTATTTTTTTTTCCTTTTTAGGAGCTCAGGGTCTCAGGCTTGGAAAGTTGTAGGCACTTTTTGCTATCTTGAAATGCTGTTTGCCTCACTGTAATGTTGGGTATTAGATGAAATGGAGGCAAACAGCTGCTAACACTTCAACTCCTGTTGCTTCTACATAGAGATAAAATGCCAGCTCATTGGTCCTAGGCTTTTTCCCATTTCCTGGTTGAATTTCTTGAGGGTGATCTAGAAATACTTACATGAACTTACCAGCGTGAGAGAAAACACTTGTGAGGGGAGCATGACTGTGGACTTCAGGACTGACAGAAACACCCGACAAACCTCTCGGCAGCTTGCCTGTCAACCTAAGCCTTGCTTTCAGGAATAATAGTTTTCATCTATGTCCTCCTTCCTCTGAAAATGTTCTTATCTGTGCTCCGTGACTAGACTTAGCTAAACTGAATCTAACTAATCTATCTACCTCTAGCACTTTGGGTGAGCATACGTGATTTTCTGTTTCATTAGTGAAGGAAAATGTGTAGGCATTGGGACTTTTTAAAATCATAATATGGTAGAAACTGAACTGATACATGCAACTGTGTGTGTATTTGTAAGTCTAGCAAAACTTCCTCAGATGACAACTGTGCAAAGCTCAAAGTGAATCTTCTTTTATTAGGATGTTTATCCAAGTTATGTATCGGTGTGTATCCTATAAATAAATGACTTTCCTTCTTTCAGGGTTTGGTTGTACTGATAAGTGGGTTGGGGGTTTTTTTAAGGTAATAGGACACAGAAATATTTGCATAAACTACCACTTCAGATGTCTTGTGTAGCTGTCCCTAGACTTCTCCTCCCCGATTTCCCTCTAGAAGACCTTCTCTCTGCTTATGGCTCGGGAGGGTGCTTGGGGATGTTCCCCTTGCCTGGCAAGTGCTGGGCTCTCTAAAGGAGTGTCAAGGTGGGCTTTTCTACCAGCATTTGGTGAAGACAGCTGGCAGGGAGGATGTCAGTTCTGAGGTGAGTTCCCTGATCATTTGCTGCATCTGCTATCAATAAGAATTAGCTACAAATAATGTGTTGGTTACTTGTTAAAGCCTAGATTCTTGGTTATTTATGTGTCCAATCTCTGTGGGTTTGAGTATAGAAAGCTTGAATAAAATTTGTGACTTCACAAGCATCTACAAACAGTTTGCACTCAGCTTCATTTCCCGGATAGCCATCTGCTGTGCTGCTGCACACACTTACATGTAGAAAGTGGATAAAGGAGCTCAAAGTCTGTTTACAGATTGGTTGCTTGCAAGTTATTTCTGCCGGAATGACAGTGGCTAAGAGAATTTGTATGTAACCATGTGGTATGAAGCACCTGAAGGTGTTAAACAGCAAATTAATACTTGTGCTTTTTTACTGTGTGTTTTTTCCAGCAGTTATTACTGTTTTATATCCTACTTTATTGATCTTCATCAGAGATGTTTGTGTGTTTACTTCTGAGTTCATTTTTGCCAAGATATGAAATTATTTAATTTTTTAAATGAAAAAAGATCGTTCAAACTGTACAGAGGTACAATCTTAGTGAAGTTTATTGTCCTTTAACAACACCAGTTTTAAGTGCAAACTTTGAAGCCATTGGTATCTATTGTTAGTCTTTAGAGTGCTATACTTGAAATTTCAGAATTGTTCAGTACTTTTACATTTCATTAAGTACGTAATTATATTGCTATTATTCCAGAATTCTATGCAAGTTAAATATGCTCTGCACTTTATTCTCCTGATAGAACTAAAACTGCAAATTTATAAGTTTCTTTTTCTTGGAGAGTAGGTTGAAATCTCATGTAACTTGACAAAGAATGCTGACTAAAAAGAAGGTATCTCTAACCAGCCTTATTCTGAGCTAGTGAAATTGCTGGTACAGACTATGCTGTCTTTCAGGTAGAAATTTCATCTTTTGGGTATCTGTTTGCTTTGGTCATATGACTTAGAGTAAAATTTTCTTAAAACTATGCTGCCTCTTCTTTCAGTCCTAAAATGCTTCTTGTGACTGCATTTGCTGAATGTGGGTGATGCCCAATATTGAACTAGTTTTTGCCTGCAACAGGAGTGTACTTAAAGATGGGGAAAACTTGCATATTAGTAGGATTCAAATATACAAGACTGCCAGCTCTTTTTTCTGATATTTTTTTCATGTTTTATTAAGGAATAGTTCTACTTTTGTAATAGAATGAAAGTATGTAGTTAGGAAAGTGATTTGAAATTAGCTGTCTTCTTGAAGGTTAATGAGCAATGTGTTCTTAAAATAATCTGGAGACCATTAAGAATGCCTATTGGCTGAGATTCTTCCTATTCTGTGTTTTAAGTATCATAAAACTCTCAAACTTTTATTATTCCTTTCTAGAAAACTTTTTTTTAGAAGGAGACCGAACATAAAAAATGCAGTGCAGTTTTTCAATAAGCCATATATTACATAATAAGCTTAAAACTCTGGTTTCTTTTCTGAGTCAAAGATGTTGGCTTTTAGTCAACTACATCATTGCTGCTAATAGACACCACCAGAAACCTGATAACAAAGCTTGCCTCCATTAAATGTATTTTTTTCAGCAAAAATATATATAATTGAAAATGAAGTTATATTCATACTGCACTCGTAGCAAAACTATCTTTGGTATGGTTAGTCCTGCAAATTGAAGTGAAAGCTGACTTAATCTTCTCTGTCAGATATTTATTTACATTTCTCACAGGGAAATGCATTGCATGTTTAGAAAGCCATTGGAATGTGTTGCAAAGAATAAAAAATGATTGTTTAAAAAAAGATTCATCTATCATCATCATGGATGACAGTTCGTTTAAGTGTGATGAATGCATGTTTGTGTAAGAAATGGGACGTTCTGATGCTATTGCACATACGTCTTTGCAATTACAGGTGTGCTTTCTTCTAAGAAACAAGTTTGTTGCAAACAATTATCTCATTTTTGCCCATGTGCTTTATAATGCCCCAGGTATTTTATGCTCTGCTAATCCCCAAGATAACCAGAGGATCTGTTACACAGTGCAGAACTGTCATTGGAAACAGCAGTAGAGCCTAAAAACCATATAGATGATCTCTTTGAACAGGCTAGTGACCACGGTAGCAGGATCCAAATTTCCACACACTTTGGCACAGTGGTGTGTCTCCAACACTTTGTTGAACTCAACTGTTGAAGTGGAATGCCATTGGTATTACTTTGTGTCCTGTGCGACCATGGTGGCACCTCTAGTATTAACTGTCTGGTGATATATATATGCCTCATGCAGACGTTTGTTTAGCTGTGCCACATCAGCTTTCCCATCAGCTATTCTTCATCTCTAAAGGAAAGTAGCAGGTCACATAGCAGCAGGCCATGTCATTCTCATCCTTGCTTCCTTTGGGGTAAGGAAAATTCTTAGGAGGAGAACACGAAACATCATAATTGGTAATACCAAAAAGAAATGAAGTTGAAATACCAGCATTTTTTTTTCACTTTAAAGTCTGGATGAATTTTCTTTTATTAGTTATTTCTCAATTATCTTGCTCAAAAAGAAGGGGGAAAAAAAGAAGTAGAAAAGCTTTATTCTCAGATCTTTATTTTGTTTTGCAAGATCTTAGGTTGGGCTCTTAAAATATTATATTGTCTTGTTCATTTATCTATAGAAGTATGATTGATATTGTAATGTATTTCTTTGCTTATTGAAAGTAATGCACTGAATGTTTTTGAAGTGCAAGCCTCCATTTTTGTGGTTCTCTGATTAACAGACTTGCCTTTGTATTCAGAATAATCATATCGTGTAACCTTAAAGTTAAGCTATAAGGAATTATGTAAGACTCTATAACATAATAATCTGTTTTGGAGCTGATATGTCAAATTGTGATACAATATGGACATACAAAAAATTGATGTAAGCGTATAAAAAAATACTTTGAGAGCAGCAACATGTTTTTAGTGCTCTCACATGTATAGCATTTTAAGTAGCAGACTCCTGATTTGTGGCATTCAGTTCAAGTAAGGGGGGATTGCTTTTGGAAGGGCAGAGGACATGCTACCCTGCATATTGCAAAAGCGCCATCAGAGCTGCCCTTCAGTGACCTGCCACTTTCCTGCCCTTTGCATCTGCCTTCCTCAAAGCATGGCCATGGTGACAGACCCTGAGCTCCATTCTCCGTTCCATCTTCAACCCTGTTAACACTTGCACACCAATCTGAATACAGAGCTCAGCCTTCTGCCACGTACTTGGTTTAACTGCAGCATTGTGGCTCCTTCAGTTCATGCTGCCCAGCCTTTCTCTGAAATGCTGATAGAGCTGCTTCTGCAGCTGGAAAATAGTTTGCTGCTACCTGCTTGCTTGTTTTTCCCCTGCTGTGGTCTTCAGCTTCCAGTCAGTGCAGTCTATTGTAAAAATGAGTTGCCTGTTCAGCCACATCTCCATCATATTTGTTTAGACTTTTCTGTTTGAACTCCAGCCTCTTCTAATTTTACTACAATTCATACTGTTATCATAATATGTGGCAATCTTTTTCCGTATAATTGTGAATAAAATGGCAGAAAGCAGCTCTGCTTTTCTTCAAAGGACTTGCAGCTGACCCAAGCGTAAGCCTAAAACTTCCGGCAAGCTGAACCCTCAACATCTGCATTTTAGACCATTTTTAGTTTTTCTAGTTTGTACTGGACAGGACTGCTCTTTTAAAAAATTTCTGTTAACCCGTGTTTCAAATAACTGATCAGACAACGCCCCCCACCCCCAATCATGGCTGGTTCCACTACACACACAGCCTGTGTACTTTGCAGACATCAGGGACTATGGATGGTTCTTCCAGAGCTTTTTTAATTGTGGGGGAGGCTGACATAAGTCTGGAGAAAAGTATGGCAGAACTGGGCTCATAAATCTGAGGAAGTAACACAGAGTCTAGTACCTGCCCTAAAATAATCATGTTTTCTTAAATAACATGTTATGGGGAACTCTGATTCTTTGCTGCGTGTCCCATAGCTGTTTGGGCCACTGCACGTAGCTACTTTTTTCTTTTTAGACTCATGTGGCGTCTCTTAAACTGTGTATAGAATATGATAGGGAGATTGTATCAATGACATTTCTAAAAGCGGGATTTCTGGTTTCCTTTCCCTACTTTGATGTCTGGGTTTTGACAACTGCCCTTTACCTGTGTGCCTACTGCTGCCATTGGGGGCCCAGCTTATATGCCATACTCTGTTTTAAAGCTATATTATTTTTTTTTCTTAGACCCTTATTCTCTCTTGTTTTTTTTTCACCCTTCAAAGGATTTGTGGTTTTGTGCTGTTTTACTCTAGTTTTTGTAGTAGTAGAGTTAAGCCCACCCAGGGTCAGTACTTTGATATTTGTGTTTTACGTAGTTGTCCAGCTTCCCCGTCATTCCCAAGGTTTGCATAGACGTGCTACACTTAACAGACATTATGCTCTAGTCTGGCATTACATTGTATAATCATTTGCAATCAAAAGGGCTTCGGATGATTTAGCAGGCAACACTAAATGCAGCTACTAAGTATAGGACGTATGGATGTAGAGCCTGATTTAAGGCTTGCTCTTGGGTCTTAAAGCATAAGACTAATGGTGCTAAAATAGTAATATGGAGCATATTTGAGGCTAGCATGATAGAAGCCTGAATGATGTTATGACTGTACTGTAGCATTCATATGTAACAAATACTGCTATATGTAAACAGAGCACAGAGAGAATTAAAATCAGCTCTATCAAAAGTGAAAAGATACATCTGAAGAGGATGGGCAGGGTATTTGTACAGTTCTGTTCCTGATGGTTCCCCTGTTCTGAAACAGTATAGTTCTGCTAAGGATTTTAAGATCAAAAGGGTGTTTTTTCTTAAAATTGTGTCAGGGGACTTGGACTTTTTTCATTTTTATTTTACTTTTTTCATAGCAATAAAATACAATTCTTTTTAAAAGTACAATAAAATGCTGCTGTGACTAATATGCTGTTCAAAAGATAGAAGTGTAACTTACTTCCTTGTGAAAAAGATCGTGTTTAAGATTTTAGTGGAAATGTATTTTTGAACTTCAGTCTGAAGGACCTGCATGTAGATATTAGGGCATAAAGAGATAAATCCATAAAGAAACAAGTTCTGACTCCACTTTTCTTTTTAAGATGTTACTTGTTTTCTATAAATCTTAGTGTTACTGTACATTAAAAAATAATTAGGAAATCATGTTTGGACATTCATTTACAATGCTAGAACACTAATGATATTAAAAAGCTACATTGAGCTATGTTTTCATAACAATCCTTGGAGAAAATTGTTTGAGATGGCTTATACTAGTAAATGTTTGATTTTGGAAGTGTTTGGGAGAAGAAAAAGGAAATGAGTTCTCACCTTGTGGGAGGAACATTGAATTGGAACTAAAGCTAAGAAAAATCCACTCCTGGCTTCTACTTGTATGGCAAAGGTATTTCAGTTTCTTAGTTAACTATCAAAAAAAGCTTGCTTCATAGTTTTCAACTCAACTGGTTAGAGCACATGGTACATATGGCCAGGGTGTCTGAGTGAGCTTACAGACAGACAGACAACTGGGATAAGGGGAGAAGGTGAAGTACTTAGGAGAGATGGCCTTCGCTTGAGAAAGCTATGATGAGGGAATTTTTTTCCCCTGGAAGAGGAAAATAAATCCTGCTGAAGGTGTCAAGGAGAAGAAAGCTAATGGGGATAAGTACCACTGTGTTTCATGGTGCAGAGTGACAGAGAAAAGTATTCTTGCAGTTTGTGGTTGAAGAGGTTAGATAACGATTTTTACTTCTGCAGGTGGCTATAAGCCTTATTTGCAAGCCTTCTTGAACACCATCTCTGTATTTAATTTACAGAATACAAAATTTAGCACTGACTTTAGTGGTGCTGGCATTGATTTGCAACAATTTCAGACAAATATATCTTGAATGGGTTTCTAACACAGTCTAACATGTTGTTCTATTGATGTGTTAATTAAGCTCTTAATTAGGTGATGGTAGACTAGACAATATTTTGCGATGTGGCAGCATCCCCAAACTGTTCCTGAGAAGTTATGTCTTTAAAAAAAGAGGGAATGGAGGTAGGATGCTCATTTCCACAAAAATGCTAAGGATGCTGGTTTTAAAATCAAAGGTATTTTGGTTTTCCCTGAAAAGGTATGGCCTCAGATTTATTCTTTTACTGCACTTTGCATTTTCATTTAGTAATCTCATTCTGAATTTTTTTCTCTTAATATATTTTTGTTTGTGTTTCTTTATTGGCTTTTTCATTCCCTTGCAGTAAACATGTTTGCAAGTTAATGGATTTTAATGTGATTTTTAACAAGTCTTTCGAAACTGGAGGTTAGCACTGCTTCATATGGAAATATCCAGGTACCAGATGCAGCACCCTCCTGGTGAACAACATGAAAGACAGAAGCCTTCCCCAGGAGCTTTTCATTTGTCTGTAAAGGTGGGGTCTTTTCAAGTGAAGGAAATTTATCATTACTGCAAAATCAAAAAACATTCAGCCTTTTGGTGATAAATTGTCTCCTTGCACTTAGACAACACTTCTTCCAAAGACAAAGTTATTGATAAAATATTTATGCTGAAAGGTTTATCAAGAAAAGGGATTGGGAGGTTCTAATTGTGAGGTTGCCCAGACAATTACGTTTGGTGGGTTTTTTTAGCTTGAGCGATCCGGAGGTGAAGGATAAGGATTTTATGGAAAACATTAGTGAGTTAAGCTGGTGTCAGAAGCCTCTGATGGTGCTGTTACACTTATGGTGGCCAACGTGAAGGTTTGTGTCTAGAATGTTTTATAGCTGCATGGTGTGACCTGTGCCTGGGCATTAGTGCAGTAGCTACTGTTAAGCAAAGTTAGAGAAAGTGAGGTGGCAACAGCTTTTTCTTAACTACACCTGGATAACTTTATTTTCCCAATGTTATTTCTGTCTGTACAGTGTAATGGTGGGAACAGTAGTGTGGAAAGGCACAGCTGCCCTCTGGCTGTCTCAGGAGAAGGGGAAAAAGTATTATAAATAAGATAATAGTATATCTGTATAGTATTTTTAATTCTGTAATTACGTACTAATGCTGTAAACAACAATTATTTAACACATCCCTATTTACACCTTGACAAAGCTACTATCTAAGCCGAGAGTTATAACAAGGAATAATTTCAGGCCTCAGAGCTCCAAGTGTATCTGTGTCCAGAAGTCCATTCTGCACTCTGGACTTTGTGGTTTTCAATTACTACGCACAAAGGTCACGATTTCCAACCCTATTGCTCTGCTCTCCACTAGCTTTTCCAGCCTCTGATTTATTATAGTAGAGAGTGAGATAAGAGCCAGTAAGTTAAAGTGTGCATGTGTTGGTGGGGGATGGGGTGGTAGGAAAGGCTACAAATCCTTTTAGTAAAACAGAATGCTCTCTTGGTGGCTGCTTTGCTGGGGTTTATTAGTTCACCTGCCTTCAAATGAGTCCTGCAGGTGCTTTGACAAATGGATTAAGAGATTGCCTAGTAAGTTACTCTGCTTCTTGTAAGTACTTCTGTGTCCTATGTAGATGATTTGTAACTTCCTATGCCAAGATGTCTTTGTAAATCACACCAGAGACCCCTATATCTTCCAAAGCCCACGTTATGGCTTGTAAGGGGAAAGAGAGCTGAAGAAAGATACTGACAGAAAAAGTATTAATAGAATTTCAGCACTTTAATTTTCTAAATGTATATTGAGAAAAGAGATGGCTTTTTTCCCTCGCTAGTTCTTCCCACTCATGGCAGTGTATGCTGCTTGTACCTGGAGTTAAAGATCAGTTCTCTCTTCTGCTAAGTGCCAGGATCCTAATACCTCTTTATCCTAAGTCTCATACCTGTTGTGGCTTCTCCCTGCGCTGGTTTTGTTCCTCAGATGATACTTCAGACCGTTGAGTATGGCTTGTCCCAACACCATCTCTGCCTTGAAGGAGAAGTTTAGATTTGACATAAGGACTTGAATTATTCACAACTCATGTTGACATGGTAATGTATTTGATTTCTGCCAATATTTAGAGAAAAGATGAAAGTTGTAGATGTTTCCAATGCAAGAAGAAAATGGGGTGTTCATGTTTAAAAACAAAGCAAACAGTTACACATGTAATAATAAATTTCATTTCACTCTGAATATAACTTAAGAGCATTTAGTCAAACTTCTATGAAGCGTTCAGATAGGCAAGTGTGGTATTTGCATAGAGGAAGAAGGGGGAAGTATAGCATCAAGTTAAGCGTCGTTTCCAAGACTCAGTCTCAGGAGCTGGAGATATCCAAGTCCCCCATTTCAATTCCCTCCCTGTTTATAAAGAGTTCTTTAATTCTCTGCAAGCTCCTGCAGGTTGAAATTCAGGGTAGCACCCACAGGCAAAAGACATCTTGGTGATACATAAGCTAAAATGACTGCTTTTATTTTTTCTCTTTTTTTATACTTCCAAAGCAAGCCTTAAATCAAATGCAAGATACCTGGCTATCCCATACTGGGATAATTGGGTACAATTCAATTTGCTGTGATCTTGTAACACCTGGCTGATTCTTCTCCTTTACAGGGAAGAACTTGTTGGGGACCCGACAGGTCACACTTGTTTGGGTGGGAAAAAAAATTGGTTTATTTAGATGAGTCTCAGGAAAATTCAAAAACTAGATACAGACATTGGACTTGATCAGCATTCATTAACACAAGACAGAAGGGGAATTTCAAATGTCACTGCAGGCCAAATATAGAACTAGCACTAGTAAAAGATCCTGCATTTTTCTTTGTATGCATTTACATACATACTAAGGGCTTCCTTAGTTTACTTTTTTCCTTCTCTTGCAAAAAGCTGAACTAAGACAATTGTTGCCTCTGCACAAGAGAAGAAAAAAAATGTTCACTATTTTGATTTATCAGTGTTTTTTGATTATTTTTTTAATGAGCTTGGGAGGTGACAGAATTTAACAATAAGAGTCATGTTTTTGTCTGAAGAATTTATTAGGTGAATAAAGACAAGGAAAATATTGAGTCATAATTCTGAAAAGCCATATTGTGGATCACCACTCACCTTCTTGATGCTCCTTCTTCAGCACTGTGACAGTGAGAATCTGAACTCACAAAACCAGTCATCTTGCCATTTATATTGGCATGGAGAAATTTCTAGATACTTTGAACAAGCTAAGCTTATGTACAAGTACTAAATTGTTTCTTGTTAAAAGAAATTGTTTTCCCATGTGTACTTCTAATTCACTTATTTTTTTTAATCATCTTTTTGTTACTTAACTTGTTGCTGTAGGTACTGCTTCTTCCTATATAGCAGAGAAAGCATTCTGTTAAATCATTCAGGTTTCTGAAGGTGTTTGGGAATAATAAAATACAGTGCTTTTAAATTTATGAAGCAAAATCAATCAAAACAAAACTAACATGCTGGCATTTGTCTAAACAAGTCTGTACATAGTAAGTATAGCAACTCCAAATTATACATAACTAGTAAGTTAAATTTTTGCCTCTACTCTGCTTTTTCAGTGTCTAGTTTTGTACTGGGCGGGTACTCCAGTTAGCCAGTGTTGCAGCTTTGTGAGGCTGTGCTGCTGAGGCGGTTTCTTGAAGCAGCAGTTAGAGTTTTCTGCCAGCCTAACCATAAACAACAAGCAATTCAAGGCCAAAGTTGTGGCCCGAGAGATAGTCGAGCACCTCCGAGAATCACATATAGGAGAAAACAACCTGGAAGCAGCTGCATTTTCCACCAGAGAAGGGAGAGAGAAGATGTAACGAGCTGTGCAGACACCAAGGCTGGAGAAGGGTGGGGGAGAAGGCGGCCCAGGTGCCAGAGAGAAAGATGCCCCTGCAACCCATGGAGAAACCCATGGAAAATGCCGAGACCCCACCTGCAGCCTGTGGAGGGGCTCCACGCTGGATGGAGCAGGTGGAGACACAGAGGAGATGCTGTGACCCTACGTTGGAACAAGCCCCTGCCAGCACTTGCAGCCATGAGGAGAATCAGAGACACAGATGAGTGAAAGAGAGATTTGCACCGGAACAGGTTTTCTGGGGGAGGCTGGTGACCCCACAGAGGACTGGGAGACATTGTGATTTATGACTGCCTGCCATAGCAGTGACCCATGCCAGGGCAGCTGGTGAATAGATAAAGCCCTAGGGAAAGGATTCATGTTGGAGAAGTTCATGGAGGACTATCTCCTGTGGGTGGGACCCCACAGTGCAGCAAGGGGAGGGTGTGGAATGAATGCCCCCCCACCCCGGCCGAGAAGGAAACCAACTTGCAAGGGACTGACTGAAGCCCCCATCTCCCAGTCCCTGCCCCCCTGTGCTGCGAGCAGGGGGAAGAAGGGAGTGAAATCATGGCTAGAGTGATGTCTGCTAAGAAGGGAGCAGGAAGGGAGGTTAGAGGTGTTTTAAGATCTGGAAGAGGAACACAGGTCATGAAGAAGTAACCGAGAACCCCATTTTTTTCCTAGTCCCTGCCCCGCTGTACTGTGAGCAGGGGGAAGAAGGGAGCAAGATCATGGCTAGAGGGAAGTCTGCTCTAGAATGGAGGGGTGGGGGGAAGGTGCTACCGAGAACCCCATTTTCCCCAGTTCCTGCCCGCCCTGTAGTGCGAGCTGGGGGGAAGAAGGGAGCAAAATCCTGGCTAAAGTCTGCTAAGAGGGGAATGGTGGGGGGAAAGTGTTTTAAGATCTGGTTGTTCTCTCAACTCTGTTTTCTTCGCTGTTCTTTGTAGTGTAGTGTAATAGAGTAGTTTTTCTCCTCTTCACTTTGTGTTGAGTCTGTTTTGCCCACATCATTGAGGACAGAGTGATCTCTCCCTGTCCTTATTTTGACTCCTGAGCTTCTTAGTATATATATTTTTCTCCCCTGTCCAACTAAGGGGAGTAATAGACTGACTTTGGACGTCTGGCCTCCAGCCAGGGTGAAACCACCACAGCCAGGCAGATTTATAGTAAAGTAGGGATTGTTTGAGATGGTGTATTTGGTTTTGGATGCAGTTTAGTACCAGATCAAAAACATCTCAACCATGTAAATGGTGAATAATCTACTCCAATTCCAATTAGCTTTAAAGCTCTGAATGAATAGCTTTTTCCAAAGAAGATTCAGAATGTACTGAGTGTTTTCTGCTTGCTTACACTGCTTGGTGATCAGGCAAACTTGATGTTGGAATGGTGCTTCTGTTTTGCTACAGCATATATACCTGTGTGCATTCTGCGTGGAATGATGCACAAGCATATCTTCAGGCTTGATTCATTTCAAATTGGCACCACCTTTACAAATAGGTCACAGCTGGAGTACTTGCAGAACTTCACAGCATTTGGGTGCACTCAACACTGGCTTTTAGTATAGATTTGTTTTCCTTTGGCTGTCACAAAAGGAATTGGAATACGGGTCAAAAAGAGCATCTGACTGAAAATACCCGAGTCAAGATAGCAGGACAATTAAAAAGGGAAGAAAAGGGGAGGATAATAGCAAGACTTAAGCAATCTCCAGAGCATGGTAACCTTCCTAGCTGAGCCTGACCTCTTTGCCTTTCAACTCCCCATGTTGTGCTTGCATTTTGGGAACATGTTAACTGAAAAAAAGAAGAAAAAGCAGACCCTAATCTAAGAATACTAAATCAGATCAGCAAAACAGGGTATTGGTATTGCAATCCAAATGGTATTTAAACATTGTTTTAAAATGGTAATTTTCCATTTTTTTAATCTTTTTTTTTCCCCTAACTGAGCACAGATATACCCGTGAAAAATGACACTTGGCATGCAGTGATTTGAAAATCGCTGTCTGCCCCTTGATGTCTTCATCTGACAACATCTATATGTTGCCAGGTTGCCATGACAACTAAGTACAGTTGTAATTGCAACCCTGGAAAGGTAATTCTTTCACTCAAAATGTGGCATACATTTAGCCTGTCTGAAGTTTCAACAAACCATCTTTTAATGACAAGTATTTTGAAAGGCCTGAATGAGGTAGTTTCTTTGATGTCAATTTTTTTTATTATCTCATGTAGCTTAACTAGATGGATACGTTGGCTTTTATTCAGCACTGTCTGTATTTTTTAACCTTTTTATGCTTTATTTAAGTTTCAAATACATGGTATCAACTGTGAATCTGAAATTAGCATATGAAAGCGAAATACTGCAGAAAGTATTCATTTACTTTTATTGGCAGTTCTGAAAGCAGAAGATCTTGATACATTCCTCATACTTACCATCCTTTGGGTTAAATCACGAGTCCTGTTCTATGACTGGCTGTATTTTCTTCACTTAAAACAAACGAAATTAAAAAATATCAAACAAAACCCCACAAAAACCCAACTCACACACCCATCGAAACCAACAAACAACTCCAAGTGTTTGTACTCAGCAGGCCACTTAGGCTTTATAGTACCACAAAAGCAATCTTCAGCATCAGAAAACTGCAGTAATTCTAACAAATTTCCACCTGATTTGTATGCCTGTGGGGAGAAAAAAAGAATTGGGTATTATGAGTGCATAGTTGAGCCTTATTCTTCACCTGTAATCCTGGGGGCTGAGAATTGGCAACATGTAGCTTCATTTTGCACGGTTGACAGCCTGACGTGTGTTCTCTGTCTAAGGTGATGCACTGTCTCTCACCATCCATTTCCACTGATGAGGGAAAGCAGTATGTTGGTACAGTGCACCACTTTGTAGTAGTGAAAAAAGGCACGTTCCTTTTTTTTTTTTTTTTTGTCATTTAGGCCTAAAATATTGGGTTTTATACTCTCTGAAGGATATTAAATAACTCTGAAAAGTAAGAATGAATGTAGTCCAAAGCTTTGCTGAGTTCTCACTTACTAAATTATAGTACTGTCACTTGGGATTTCTGAGAGAAAGAGATCCAAAGAAAAGTTGTCTGGTTTATGTTCAGCTTTCACTGAAGCTCTAATAGTGTGGGTTTAACTTTATATGGGATAAATGCCTGCATTTAGCTGCTTATCTGTCTCAGCAATTCACAACAATAAAATCACCCCCCATAAGAGACATAGAGATGTCTGTGATATTTTTTTTTCCTTTCCTGAATAACAAGAGCGGAGTGGGTCTTTGAATGTGTTTTCAAAATCAGGTTGATTTTACTACAACAGCTTTGACTATTCAGCATAAAACTCAACTCTCAGTTGCAAAACACTTTAAATGGATCAAGGCCATTCACACTCCTGACATGTTTTATTTTTATAATAGAAGGTCTTATTGCAAGTCTAGGCATTTGTGATCATTTCAGAAAGACAGGTCCTCTGAAACAGTTGTGGCATTATGCCATCAGATTTTATTGTTTTTACCTGTTGCTTTGCACTTGAAATTATTCAAAACTTTCTTCTTTGGCTTTTTTTTCATTGCCTCCTAATGAACCAGAGGATACAACTGTAGTATCACTCAGCAAAATAGAACTTGTATATTTTGAAACATTACAGATGTCCTCCTAGAGAGAAGGGCAACGCAGCTGGTGAAGGGTCTGGAACACAAGTCATAGAATCGTAGAATGGCATGGCTTGGAAGGGACCCCAAGGATCATAGAGCTCCAACCCCCTTGCCACAGATGGGGACACCAACCTCTAGCTTGGATCTACACAAGGTTGCCCAGGGCCCCACCCAACCTGGCCTTGAAAACCTCCAGGGACAGGGCATCCACCACCTCTCTGGGCAGCCTGTTCCAGCACCTCACCACTCTCTCTGTAAAACCTTCTCCCTAATATCTAATCTAAACCTTCCATCCTATGAGAAATGGCTGAGGGAACTGGGGCTTTTTAGTGTTAAGAAAAGGAGACTGAGAGAAGACTTTATTACTCTCTACAACTACCTGTGAGGAGGGTGTAGAGTGGTGGGGGTCCACTTCTCTCAGGTAACAAGTGATAAGGATAGGACAAGAGGGACTGGTTCAAATTGTACCAGGGGATATTTATGCTAGATATCAGGAAGAATTTCTTTACTGAAAAGGTAGTCAAGTATTGGAACAGGCTGCCCAGGGAAGTGGTGGAGTCACTGTCCCTGGAGGTATTTAAAAAGTTGTAGATGTTGTATTTGAGGACATGGTCTAGAGGTGGACTAGGCAGGGTTAGGCTGTGGTTGGACTCTGTCATCTTGACGGTCTTTTCCAACCTAAGTGATGCTATGATTCTGTGTCTTAAAGCTCATCTGCCCAAAGCACTGAGGCTTTCGATATGCCACTGCATTGTGTTGGAATAAATTGCAGAGAAAGAATAGTGATTGTTTAATTTGAAATAATTCTTTCATCTGAGACCTGTGCTTTGCATAGGTGTGCTGTATCATTTGAGCGTTTTTGTGTGATCTGCTAAACAGTGTTCTAATTGGGTTTGCTGATCACCAGTTTTAAAAACAGGTGCACCTCCTACGACAGGTAGAAAACATCTATTCTGTGAATAAAAAAACACCAAGCAGCAAGCACACAACCATACAACTGGTAAGGCAAGTGGAGCAGGGAAGGTAGCATAGTAATCCTCAGTATCTCTTTGTGCATCTTAGTCTGAATATTAATATAGAGATATTCCAGTGCTTCTGAATAGACATACTTGGGTGTGCTGGCATAATACAGCTCAGAATTTGCTGCGTAGTGTTATCTAAAGTGTTTTATTTCAAAAGTTAATTTTCTGCAACATAAATGTAGACAATAACCCTTCATTTAATGCTTTCTATAAACTTTAAATACTCAATTTAGCACACGGGAAGATCAACTAAGGCCTTACACCCTGGGTTTTGGTTTATGCTGTGTTTGTTACTCTGTTCAGCCTACAGTAAAGAATAGCCAGACTCTTTTCAGTTGTCTGTGGGGACAGGACAAGTGGCAATGGACACAAGTTGGAGAACAGAAAGTTCCACACCAATATAGAAGAACTTTTTCACCGTGAGGGTGACAGAGCACTGGGACAGGCTGCCCAGGGGGGTTGTGAAGTCCTCTACTCGAGATATTCAAGAGCTGTCTGGAAGCCTACCTGTGTGACCTGTCCTAAGGAACCAGCTTTGCAGAGGTGCTTGATAGGCTATAAAGTACAACTTGCATAGGATTAGAAAGTAACTTTTAACTTGCACAAAAAATCTAACAAATAGGAATCCCTTTAGCACATATTCTGAAGGACCCTGAGGCAACTGAGAACCCCTCCCCTTCTGTTTTAAACCCACTTGCTTTCAACCTCTGTCTGCCCCTGTGCTTGGACAGGACTCTACCTGCTCAGAAAGCAAGCTTTTTGCTTTCAGTATTGTGCCAATGCCCGTGAGGGGCTCAGTTCCCTTTCCATTGCCCACATCAGCAGACCTTTGTGCAAAACCTTTTACAGATTATCAGCTGCCCATCCAGGCAGCCTGCTCACTGAGCCTGCCTGCTCCCGGGTCAGGCAGCAATGTTGGAGTTAACCACTTCACCTGTTCCCGCTTCCCGCAGAGGCATGTTACAGTTCCCTTTCCCACAGACGCACACTCCTCCTTAAAGCAATTACATGTCAACACTATAATGGTGCCAAGAATTCATAAATTATATATAGACTGCCTGTGTCATCATATTTCTCCTTTGTCAAGGAAACCTCATTAGGATAGAGGTGAGCTAGTCCCCTGGGTGCCGTTCTGATGTTCTGGCATCTCGGTCACAACACACCTGCTTATAATCCTTATAAATTGAGACTTCCAGGGCTCACTCTGTGTATGGCCCCCTATCATGAAATTGTTTTAGGTCAGTTTTCATCTCCCTGTGTAAATCTCCTTTCTCGTTACGTGTGGTAAAGCTGTACAGAAAGAAGCATTCATAGCTCCCGCTTCTTAAGTTCATTCATCCATGAAATCTGTTTTTCACACATGAATATTAAAGAAAAGGATTTACATGAGGTAGATGTGAATTAACCTGTAATGCTTTTGAGAACCTCTACATCTGTGTGATCATTGAGACAAATAGGTGATTGTGATAAGCTTAGAGGCGGGAGAAGCAGGTTTGCCATTTCTGCGGAGCTTTCTTGGAGAGGTTTGGAGTTCAGAGCATGTTTTCATGTGCATCAGGTGGGACTTGTACCTCAGAGAGCAAAGACTACATCTTTTCTGTTGCCCATTCAGTGTATTTGAAGACAGCTGTTTCTCCCTCCCATAGAAATGGGATATAGAGATATTCAGGTCTTGAATATGAGTTCTGTGATTAATACAGTCCTCAGAGCTTTTGGTTATAAATGTGGAAACATGGGCTACTCTGTAAAAATTCAGGCTTTCAAACTGTGCAGTTTGCTTTTATAAATCTAAGAACCCATTTTGGCAATGAAAAACATGTTTGAAGGGAAAACAGTATTTAAACTGGAGGGTCACACAACATTTTCTTGAAATTATAATTCAATAAAGAAATTGATGCTAATTAGTGTTTCGATCTCTCATCTTGTCAGCTCTGTGTGTGGTGCCTTGTTTGAAGTGAAATGTTTTTCGACACAGCCTTCCTAATGCAAAATTTGTTTTCCTTAGTTCTTTGATGTTGTCGTTAAAGGGAAAGACATAAAAAAGCTTCTCTTTAGCAATAGTAGTAAAGGAGGGGAATTGATTTGATATTCATATTAAATTCTCTGGGGCTTTGCATATAAAGCATCAATGGCTCTGACCTATCCATATCAAGAATAGAGAAAAAATGATTTATTTTTTGTATTATAGTAGCACCTAGAGGCTCCTTTCAAAATAAGCTTTATAATATTTGACATTATACATGTTAATGAGCATCCAACTTCCAAAAATTCGTAATCAGGCCAGGCAGAGACGATAAGTAAAACCAGTGTTGTGGTAAACTGAGGTACCAATAGATCTGATGCAGAGCTGGGGGGAAAAAACACAAGATTACAGAGGGCAGGACCCAGCACATCATCCATCATTCCCACCGGTGTGCTAGTGCCAGCACAGCAGCACTTGGTGGGGGGTGGTGAGGATTCACGGCTTTGTGAAAAAGAACAGGGCAAAAAAGAACAAGTGGCAGCAGCTTGAGGTGAGTGAAAGGAAGAGAAAATGGTGATGGTAAAGAGCACTGATGCTACACTGACCTGCATTGCTCCTGTGCTCCATACTCTTCATGCAGTATAGTACAAAAGCACATGAGCTTGCCCTAAACATGGTGATAGTGCAGGGTGATGTGATCTGCAGTTTGTCTTGCACCTGGCAGATGGACAAACCAAAATATCCCAGGTGTAAGCGATATAATAAAATATGCTCTATGCAATAGTGGTGTGAGAGCATCATGTAAGTCATAAATAAACCAAGGTTACATGATATCGTACAAAAAAGCAGTGTTAAAGTGGTCTTATTAAGTTCAGAAACTTTAGCTTTCAGGATCTATGAGACTTCTTTTTTTTCGGGTTTTCTTTATGATCTTTAATCTTGCGTAAATGTATTATAATTATATTGCATATACTATGTTTTTTCTCCTTCCAAATTCTTAATTCATTCAGGATTGTTCCTTTTTTCGTCCCCTCCCCATCTATTCTTTGGGTACAGTCTCTATAGGTCCTTTATTGCACATTATTAAAATCCTATTTAAATAGAATAATTTATATATTTTTAAATTTTCTAGTATTTATCATTGCGCAATTCAAACATCTAAATGTTAATAGACATATCAACGATACTATTATGAAATGGTACTGGTACCATTGTTCTCACTTTAAAATACATTTTTCCAGAGTTTTACCACAGAAAGTATAAAAAATGCTGGTTTATTTGTAGAAAAGCTAGATTAGGGTCAAAAATAGCAATTAAATTTATTTACCTGATCTGAGATGTCTGGGATCATGCTTCTTAGGGTACTGCTTTGTTCAAAATGTCACTCCTGCTTGGATCTATAACTAAGAAGTTTGAACCTGCATCACTTCCACAAATAACAAGTTAGACAATGTGAAATGCAAACATTTAACCATCTATGAAAGTTAAAGTTCTCATTTCTCCAGTATTCTGACTTCTCACACAGCAAACATGCAGAATTAAATTCACCATGGCAACATCCTTGAGACATGATTATTTATTTTTTGTCTGCGGTATCTATTCAGCTTCTGGTGGGAGAGAGGATGGGGAAGAACCCCAAGCCTGAAACAAGAATTTTGTAGGTTTTAATAATCTTTATGCATCTCACAACACCAAAGCTGTTCGCTCACTTCCACATCTCCCCATGGGACAGGGGAGAGAGTTGAAAAGGAAAAAGATAGAAGTCATGGGTTAAGATCAAGATAGATTAATACAACAGAAAAGGAAGACAATAAGGATGATGATGATAAAAGATTACACAAAACATGTGATGCACAGTTTCTCAATAGCTGTAGCTGATGCTCAGTTAGTTCTCCGGCTAAACAGCCTCCCAGCCCACCCCCTATTTGTATACTGACCATGATGTCATACGGTATGGAATATCCCTGTGGCCAGTCTGGGTCAGCTGTCCTGGCTGTGTCCCCTCACAACTCCTTGGTCACTCCCCACCTTTTCCTTAGCAGGGCAGTGTGAGAAGCTGAAACATCCCTGACTACTTGGCAACAACTAAAACATCAGTGTGTTATCAACATTATTCTCATCCTAAATCTAAATCACTGCGATGTACCCATGGCTAGGAATAAAACTAATTCTATCCCTGACAAAAGCAGGACAGTCCCCAAAGGGAGGTACATGATATTTAACCCTGTGTCATGCATATAGTGAAGGGGGGTAGTATCTGGTGAGATATATATAATGCAGTTAGGCACCGGTGTAACCGGTTTGTTGCATGCCTTATGTCATTGTCAGCAATGGAAATGGTAGGACTACCTGCCAATGATGACTGAGTAAACAGTAATAGTTAAAGGGCAGAAATTGAAGGATTGGTGGGTGTATGTCTTGGGTTTGGCTTGGGGTTTTTTTGGGTTTCTTTATTTGTGGTAGTTTGTTTTGGGGTGTTTTTCCTCTTGAAGGGTGGTATAGAAGAAAAAGGTGTTTCCTTTTTTAAATGTCAATTTTGTTTTTTTCAAGTCACTCTGACTCCTGAGTAGGTATGGCAGTCATAAATTGTGGTAAACTAATCCTGGTCACTGGATCTAGAAAATAGAAATTAACACTGAAATAAGATCTTCTCTACACATAGCGCAGGATTAGCTATAACATGGGATATATCTGAAGATTACTTCAAATGCTGGGTTTGTACTAAAGGATGTTTTGTTTCCAGTGCCTTTAAATAATAATCAATTGCTTGAAACTTTAAATTTCTAGGTGAATTGATTTAATCCATCTGTATTATTAATGATGAATTGCAGTTTCAATGTTTGTTTATATTAATGATGCATCTTCAGTCAATAAACAGCTTCCAGCAAATATTTGAAACCAGCAATGAAATCTGTTGGTCATTTCCATGGACTAATTCATGTCATATGACATCTGATGTTTCTGCTCAGAAATTTCATCTCAAAATATCAGTTATAATGTGAATTTTTGGTGGAATATCTTTTTATTAAGAAACTTGGTAACTATTAATTTTCTTAAAATATCAAATAGTTTCTTTTATCAACATTATTATTTCTTAACTTGACCGTTTGGAAGTTTTCAGTCCTCTCTCTCAATCTCAAGCAATCCTAAATGTATTAAGGTAGAGCTGGTGAGCACCCAGTGTAGAGAAGCCATCTCATGGAGCTGTCTGAAAGACAATGATCTCCATTAAAAATAAATTCTAATATACATACTGCATTCCCAGATGTTTTCTCTACTGGGATTAGGCTACGTTTCATTTCAGTGTTTCCTCCTTCTTTCACTTGCTGTGTACTGTAAAAAAAAAAAGTTTAAGAATTTAGGCTGTTTTAATAACCTTTTTAAGTGCTTCTAATACAGTTGGTTAGCTGATCTGCAGTGGAGTGTTATTAGCCCAATGAGTCCTTCCCCACGTTCTAGAAATAAGTGTAATCTTCAGAGATATAAATGTCACCTTTCTCTTCGTGTAGATGTTGCGCTGTTATGTCAGTGAGTAGCTTGGAAAGGCCATTAAGCATCACTTCCACAGGAAGACATTATTTTTCTGATCTCTGGGGCACACCTTAGCCAGCAGTGTGCTTTGAGAGGGTACGCTCTTCTGTTGTTGGCTGGTTTTTCCTTTCATGTCATCTATATGTGTCTTTCAGTCTTTGACATCCACTTAGGTCAAGGGCAAGCTTTGACGAGGCTGTGCCTTCCTGTAACTGGAGCTAAAGGCTGGCTGTTCAGGCCTAAAGAACTCATTTTATGGTTAATGTGGTAGTTCGCAGCCTTTGTGCAGTCAGTATTCACAGATTCTTTAATACAGAATTTTAGAATTAATACAGCTTTTAGAGTTTCCCCAAAGCAAGCATGGAAGATCACTGATTGTAAGTGCAGTTTCCACCAGCCCTGGGCACCCATGGAGCTGTATGAACACCCACTGCCCACAGGGAATGCTGCAGTTGCCCAATTCACAAACATCACTTCGTCAGACTGAATGCATCACTGTTACTGTTACTGTTTAGATGGCAAAGAAATTTCCTCTTGACATAGGGTAACATGGTAAACAGAAAATGTTAGTAATTTCAACCTTAAAATAAAAAATTGTCATGTTTTCGGTTTTTTTTCTATTATGTAGCAAAAGAGCTGTCCCTTAAAGGGCACATAGGTAGCATTTTGATAAGTTAACTTTCTGGTTGCTGTGAGATCAGTTTCTTTTAGTAGCCTCAAAACTTGTAATTAGTTTCCTGAAAAACATTAAAACTTTAGGAATGTGTTGCTTTTCTCTTTGATAATGTTGGAAGCGTGGGTTCAGAGCTTTTAATCTCTAGTTAATTAGGAGCATAAGAAAATTTTTGTAGGAATGTTTTGTGAATTTTGTTAGTTTTATGTGGAAGATGACATTATTTTAAGCACAGCCCTCAAAGGTCCTAAGTTCAAAGGTACCAATGCTGTTTCTAGATAATTCAGACTAGTATCCTGGGTGGAATAATGTATATTACATTTTAAACTAAAAACTCATGTATACTTGAAGCAATACTGCTTTTGTCAAGAGGAAATGAAATATCAATAATTTTTCTATTCATGAGAAAAAACCTACTAAATTCTATGACTCTTTTAATCACTTTTGTGGATTTAGATTCCATAAAAAATTTTAGGAGGCTACATTTTTGAATGTTTTCCATATAATTCTAGTACTGACAACATGACCTCTGATTCACCTCTTCATTGAAAATGTATCTAGATATTTATATAGACAGATCTAGATATTACAAATATATGTTGTTACATATTCGTTACATTTAAATGTAGAGGTAATTTTTTTAACATACTATTAATATGGCTATCTGTAGCAATTATCATGCTTCAGTATTTCTGAACTTTTGCTTACTGGGAGAAATGCTTTACATTTGGAAACTCAGAACACTTACTTGTGTCATTTAATATTTTTGCTACTGTATTATATGAAGAAAAAAAATGTATCTGAAGCAAGAATACAGGATTAAGAAATAATAACAAGATAAGGCTGTAATGCTTTATCATTTGTGGGTAGTTGGCCATTCCAGCCCAAAATACGAAAGAATTTTAAATCTGTCAAGCTATTCAGTGAGGAACTGGAGAAATGGCCAACTCACTTCAATTTTTTCCTGATAGTCTTAATACATTAAATCTTCAGTTATACTTTTAACAGCTGGAGAGGTATTTTTCTGAACTGGAATATGGTACTTTGCTATACTGTGTTTTATGCTGACCTTTTCTCCTTTGGATAGAGTGGCAAGGTGTGGAGTCATGGAAGAATGTTGGTGGTAACTGATACAGTATACAGATAAAATAGAAAATAGCTCTTTTTTTCTTCAAAATTGGTAATTTTGTCTTTCTACCATTTTATGTACAGTGCTAATTACATTTATAGTTAGTAAACCTTTTACCTAGAAAATCAGAAATCAGTTCAATTTCTCTTCAACTAGAAAACTAAATAACCTCATGAAAATGATCTGAGTATTCAGTTGGTAGAAAGAAGTCTTAATACAGGGTTTAAATCTCAGACTTTCTGAAACATTTTTAAAAAATATGTGTTTGTTTTCTTCTCGTGAAATGTTTTTAATGTTTTGGGGTCTTTTCAGTTTTTATGGGAACTGCTTAGAATTCCATCTGCCAGATAAATAAGCGGAGTTTAAATGAAATTTACCTTTTGATGTTCAGGGAGACACAATATAATTTCCCTCTCTAAAGGACTAAAAATATGCAGGGAATGGATGTTCTAGTACCCCGGAGAAGGAGAAAAGCTGTACCTCTTTTGACAAGGAAATAATCTTCTGATATAACTGATATCTTATGTCTACTGATATAAGGCTTTGATTTGGAAGAGTACATCTGAAGGTGCCTTTACCTACAAAGTTATGGGCTGCAAGTCAGAAGCACAGATTTATTTATATTCTTTGGGTAGATTGAATGAGGGAGATTCAAAGGCCCTTAAGCTTTGGGTAAAATTTCTGGAAGACAGAACTGACCCTGGATCTCATGTCTCTGAAAGCAGTTAGGGTAGCTCATGAATAATTTTGCATCAAATGATTTTTAAGAAAGCACGGTCCTTGGGCCCAAAGACTTTAAATCTTGATTAGATTCAAGCCTCATGGGTTGGGCTTGAAATAAATGTATGTTTTCAGTGCTAAAAAAGTACAAGACATTGCTGTCTCTTGAAAAATGAAAATCACCATTTGTTGAAGTCTCCCTTTAATTATATTCCTAGTCTACTCTTTTTTTATAGTAATTCAGAATAATTTTCACTGTTCTCTCCAAAGTGGAGCTTGGTTTAGTTAACTGGTTGCTGATAGTGAGCAGGCTCTTAAGTAGTTTTAGCATGACTCTGTGATAAGATTGAGAATGGGGTGTATCCTCTATACAGAGCTATTAGGACATGCGTATTGCTGTAATTTCCATTTTACTTGTTTTCCAGACAAGCACCAAATATTTGTATGGGGTTTTTGCATACAGTGTACTTTTTCACAATGTGAGGCCCCCTTATTTCTTTGCAATGGCTGCTAAACATCAAGCAGTACAATGTTTTTTTGTGTTGAATGTTACATGCCAGTGATTTGTCTTAAGGCATCAAATTAGTCTTCAGCTTTGGCCAAAAATGGATTTTTGAACGTGTTCATTGTGAGAAGCTGTACAGAAAAGGCATAGTGGTACTAAAGCAACAACTTGGTAATACTGTTCTTGTTATTCTGTATATCAAGTTGCAATACAAACTATGACTAAAAAGTCATTTAAGAAATCTCTGATTAAACACAATTAAAAGGCTGAGAAGTTTGGATCCATTAGTTGCCTGATTTTAAATACCTTAGAATAACTTCACAAGAACTTATTTAAGAAAAGATAGGTCCTTTGCGAAAAATGTTATTAGTGGAGTCCTTGAAGCAAGTGCTGGAAAATGGCTTTTCCATTACTTCAGAGGCAGCATTAAAGTACCATGAAATTCAGAGCTTCTGGTTTTATCACAGACGGTTTTATACTAGTATTTAAGTATTTCCCTTATAGACCTTGTATCTCACAACCAGAATTTTAAGAGAACTGTTACACCTGGAGACAGTATACCAAGTGATCATTAAACAGCAAGTTATAAATCCATCAGATTTTCTAAGTGCTGTAGATAGTTGTATATCATTAACTGATATTACAAAACATGTTTGGATTTAATTAAAATTCCAGCATATACAGAACTTGCTTTTGTAAAAGGAAGTTGTAAATTTAACTGACCTGAAGCCAGCTCTTGGACCTTTTTATTTATTATTTTATCCCAGTTAGATGGGCCTTTACTAGTTAAATTAAATTATTAGGGTTTTTTCTTATATAAATTAATAACCTTGCAGAGATCATTCGAATTGTTATTGTACTTGGCCATGATGGGAAATTTTCTTTCCTGTTGCAGTGTCACCTGCAGTCTATAGAAGAATAGATTTGCATTTTATTCCTCCCTGGAGGCAGGTTATAAGAAAGAAGAATTAGTAGGTAAAACGGAGTAAGTCAGAAATAAAACCCTTGTGCTGACTGTCCACCCTAGCATCAGTATCCCCTTGGCAGCAAATTCATTGAAGCAATGGTGGTGGGGGGGAGGGGGGTTCAGTTCTGCAGATGATTTAAGGTGGCTGTGGCTGATGACTCCAAGAACACAGCTGCTAACACCTGGGCTATAAATAGGGTTAACTGCAGAGGAAGACCAGAGAGCTCTCAGAATAAAATGCACTAAGACAATGGGAATGGTCTCAAAGAAATTTGCTTAAATGGCACTGTACCAGGGTAGGGCAAGAGGGGCTGAAAAATGAGAGCAAACATTTTGCTTCATATCCAGGCTTCCAGGAATCCAGAATGAGGGAGGAGCTAGGCAGCCTAAGACATTAAAGGGGCATTGCCACATGTCCTGCTATGCCACCTTTTCTTTCTTAAATAAGGATAAAGGATCATAGTATTACAGGCCCCTTCCTTTTGAGATATTTGAGTACCTGTCTAGTACATGAAGCGATGTGTTCTTTTCTTCAGTTACTGGTCAGAGGACTGCCCTTTGAATATGACTGGTCAATGTTAACATTACAGGAAAATGTAGTTTATTTTGAAGATAGTGGTATTCTTGTCTTCTCTAACCATGATAAAGGATGAGGCACAGTGAAAGCTGGTCAGTACTTGGATGAGAAATCTATTAGGAGCTTGAGACAATTCATAGGTGTGGTTGGTGACAACAAAAGGGGATAAATGACTGTGTTAAGAGACCACTACATAAAGTTTATTCTCTCAGAAAAGTTATGAATCTGAGGCTTGATCTCTTAGTTTTGACATGCTATTTTGCCTTTGATATCTTACTTTCAGAAGTGAGAGCTAGCGATGTACAGACCCAGTTTGACGTTATATAATTGTCCTCTGACTATGTTACAATTCTTGTAAACCAGTGTAATCTCATCCTCTCCTGAAATATGGTCTGGTGTTATTGCATTTTATAAAATAATTGTTTCTTCTTCCCTAAAACATATGTATCAAAGGAGAAATAGGCAAATTGCTTCTGACAGAATAATTTTAGGCAAACTAGCAAGGAAATAAGGTTGCCTAATGCTTTCGTTATTGAAGCCTGCTTCCTGTAGGTTATAGTTTTACCAGACTTAAATTTCAGTTTTGGTGTTTTCCATGCTTGGTCTTTGTCTTAGGAAATTTTTTTTCATTACATTAAAAAGGAAACATGAGACTGCAAATATAAACTTTGCATTGAACAAGGCTTACAAGGGTTCCATATACCTGTAATTATAGGACTACATAATTGGAAATAAATTTAGTTTGAATTGGTGACCTTACTATTAAAATTTTGTGAACTCCTGCATACTTTTAACAAGGTGAAGCATCTCAATAAAACTAATGTTGCAGTCTTGTTTGGATAATGTAAGAAGCAACTGAGATCTGAGAACCTGCAAGTTCCTAAATATTACTTATGTGTAGTGTTCTTCCCAGAGATTTTAGGTTAGTTCTTAGTATGATGATGTCATAAGCTTGAAAGGAATTAATATGTTTGGTCACCAACAAGCTAAGGGAACCACCCAGTGTAAGTGCAATAGCCTCCACTTCACATGTCATTCATTTATTTGATCACATTTTTAATGTCATTATAGTTAGGAGATGAAATTATATAGATTTAATAAATTTTCATTTGCTATGAGATCATATGAAATGTCACCAATTGATTTTAAATTTAAATACCGTTTGATGGATGAAAAACTGACAGGCAGTAACTCAAAACTACCAAATGATCAATGACAGTGCACTGGCTCTAGGAAAGAGGATCTAGTGGAGGGCATTGCTGGTCATTGGCAGCCCTGCTTATGCTGAATGAAGAGTTTTGGTAGTAATTTCTTGGAGAAAACGCCACATTGATTACACTGAACTGGAAAATAAGAAATTGAACACAAAGTCACTATTGATGCAAGCAGACAATAAGAAATTTGGATTTGTTATGCAGCATATGTTAAAAAGCCAAACAAAAACCAGGCAGATGCAGTTTTATTTCGAAAATAAATCTTGGCATGAATGTAGCTTAGCACTGTCAGGCTCTGGTGCAGCAGCATCAGAGCGGACAGTTTGGTATTAGAAAGACGTGAGCTAAAGATGAAATCACAAGTTGAACCTACAATAGTAAATCAGTGATTAGAGATTGATCTGTGGCTTACAGGATAAAGAGGTCCAGAGTACCTCAATGCAACAGCATCTGCATTTAAACCAACCTGATAGGATGCCCCACCATGTACACACTGGTCTCCCCTGGTCTACATGGGGCACCCCTGTCACTCCCAGACATACTTCTATGAACATCGGATGTGGGGCGGAAGGGGAGAAGTTCAGTTTGTAACCCTAAACAGAGAGAAGGCTAAGCCACAGCTCACTACCACAGCAGTTTATGGCATAATGTCAAGGGCATGACAGACAGGGGTAGTCAACTTCTCCAACAGGAAAGTTGGTCCTGGGAGAAGATGACGTTAAGTGGTGCTGCCTCATTCATTCTTCCCCTTGGAAGAAGAAGCTGAAGCAAGTCCCCACAATTTCACCTCACTTGTGTCTCAGTGAACATTTTCTCCTTCTTCAAAGGAAGGCATAGATAGTAAGTGGGACAAGACCCATGGTAGAACTAGAAATCTCTGTTATTTGTTAGCATCTGTGTATCCTCTCAATTGTTTATGTTGGCTGGAATGACTTTATTTGAACCTGATTGTTCTCTGTAACTATATGAGTAATGCCCTTCAAAAAGTAAAAATATACTAAATTGAGATAGAAACTAATGATAGCATGTGCTGGACTGGTTCTAAAAAACATAACCTGATGGATCATTGGTGTTTTTTTTCATTTTTTTGTACATATAGAGATATATATATAAAATAACTCCAATGCCTTCCACACCATTGAGACTAATCGTGTATGCTATATGCTTTAAAAAGCCAGGAGTGACTGTATTGGTAAAAAAAAAATTCCAGCACTGATTATTATTGTACTTCTCAAGCTAATGCAGTTGACAACTGTTAACTTGAGAATTACTAGGTATGGAATCAATGGTGTGTATCATCAGTAACAATGAAATTGTGACTTTAAATGACAGAAAATACTAATGTCTAACACTTGGTATTAATAAAAAGGTTTGCATTAGAAATACTGTAATTGATAAAATCAAGGTACGAATGAGATTTCATATCTAGTACTATTAATTTCAAACACCCAGGGTTTGTTTTAGAATCTAAAATAAAGATGTAAATCTAGATAGATATCCCCAAAGGGGAGTATCTGTGCATACATGCAAACCCAAAACAGCATATTGTCAAATTTTAGTAAAGTAAAACTTAGGAATTTTTTTTATAAAACCAAGAAAGTTTTGTAGGTTTTGGGGGGGTTTTTTTCTTTTACTTTTTTTTTTTAATTTTAACATCTACTGTATTTCCCATTTTTCTTTTAAGAACAGAGCTATTGCTGAAATTATGAACTATTATGGGCTAAACAATAAAATCTTTGGATTTTCTACGGGTTTAGGGTTGAATAAGGGTAAAGAAAAATTTCTATTAAGAACTTTGGTAAAAATTGCTACTTGAAATATATTCCAGCTATATGAATATGTATGACCATTTCATTATTTTTTTTAATATTGATACTTACAAAAGTAAAATGCAATATATACTAGTCATTAAGGTCTAGCATGCTGGATAGAGAAAATAATCTGCAATTTGATGCCCATATATATATATATATATATAATGTTATCCCTGTGTATTGAGGGAGATTTTCCAAGGTGAGAGCTACTGTTATGCAGCATGTTCTGTGATGTTTTCCTTTAAGACGCAGCTTGGTCCTCATGCACTTCCCAGTGATTCCCTTGCTGCCATGAGAAAAAAATATTATCAAAGTTGCCTGTGAATATGTTCATGTCAGTCACTTTGTAAGAAAACAGAAATTCCATCTGAGCAATGACCTGTAGAGAAGAGGGCAAAAGAATGAGCAGTAGGATCTATGCCAATATTATGTCTTATATCTTGAGGAGAATGACTCTGTCTTGGATTTAATTTGCTTTAAGCAAGAGGAATCACCTTATTTTACAACCAAATAGTAATCTCAAGGCCTGTACATTAGGTTTTGTCCATTATGAAAGGAGGATTCTAAAGTCATATAAAAAACCATGACCTGTTAGAACAGTCCAATGCACAAAGTCTATTTGCAAAGATTGCATTATAAATCATGATTCATTGTGTGATTGAGATCGGCATGTAGTAGAAAAAATTCATCTTTATCAGTGGCATTTTTTTATGGTCTTCTTTTTATACAGTTAAATTGCTTTACTCCTTTGTTCTTTATCTGTCTTTAAGTAATTTCTACATCTTTGCATGTTTTCACAGTATCTATTATACAGCGCCAAAATCTTTAAAAGAAAGAGTAGAGAGTTTTTTTCTTTTTCTTTACAGAATCTTAAATTTGCATTCATGCACTGATGCTTCAAACACAAGAATAGGCAAGTAATAGTGAAGTATCACCTTGCTTATTTTTGACCTGGAATGTGGCTGATACCTATTGCAAGAGAGTCACATAAAGCATCCCTATGTCTTCTGCTCCGTTAGCCTGGACTGTAAGTTACGGCCCCATGGGGAGCAAACCAGAGCTGCTAAGCATGGATAAGAAGTGAGGTAGACACCCTTCCTCACTGCTCCTTTTCTACTAGCTAGTTTACCTGGGTTGACAGGGATGTGAATGATCTGGAACACCATAAAGCTGTCGCAAGTTAGGTCCCTTGCCTTTGAGTTACTGCCTGATACATTTGCAACTATGTTTTTCTCCATCAGGTTTGGTATCAAAGGTGTTTAGTCCTTTATAAGCAAAGGATATAGTTGTTTGCAACTGTAATTTTCACTGACTCTCAAATGAATTAGAAGTACATTCTTCTGGACTAAAATGTGATGATAGTACAGATTTGTAAGATTTCTTTACATGAAATGACCTCAACTTACATCCCAAGGTGGGGCTGTTTTTCATTTTTCTGTACTCAAAGTCATTGAAAATATTTTCTTCTGCCAGCTAGCACAGATAGCCTCCAGTCCCTCTGTATTTAAATACGCTGTGTATTTAACAGGATTGCCAGTTATCAACTTCAGCAGTGTAAGGAACAACAGATGGAGAGCATAATAACTTTACTGCCTCTGTAGAAAGCCAAAAAGCATCAAACTGTGTGACACATGGCCACAAGAGCATATACAATATTTTGATTATTTTTTTTCTACTAGAAAATGGAATCCAAGGTATCACTTGACCCCCAAAATCAGCAAGGTATGACTGGGTTTACACAGTTTTTAATATAAAAATGTGCTTGCAGTAGCTTTCTTACACTCAGATGGTCACTCAAGGTTCTATAACCATAATAATTTAAGAAAAAGTAGTTATAATACTTCACTCTAAGACTCTCTGATATGGAGTATTACTGAACTGAGTAAGACTGTTATGAATCTTTTGCTTGTTTTGTGTGCAGAATATTGAACTCTTCTACTGCAGACTATCAAACCAAATGTCACTTCTGCACACTATGATTAACAATGTACAGGCCTCTGAAACTTAGAGCTGAGCTTTCCTAAACATATCAGTGCCTGATTTTTCTTTCTTTTTATTCCAATGACATGACCCTGAATCAAATCAGGCAAGGCTTGCCCTAGAATTAGTCTCTGTTGCTTTGAGAGCAAGCCAACAAGGGATGTGTAAATTATGCAGAGAGCAAATCCCAACTGTGTGCCGTTTACTTGCACAACAAGCTCAACTTTAATTAAGCCAGGGCCTAAGATCCTTTGCCAAGTTGCTTTCAATACTGATTTTACAGTTCATAGAACAACATCCTCACCTACATGAAAACCTTCTTAACCCTTCAAATCCTTCCTGTGGTAGAATGCATGTGATAAGGGATCCTCATAATTCAGTGGCTGACAGAAACAGTCTATGATAAATATCATCATTTTAGCAGATTGCAGACTTGACTTTAAAAATGCAGATTTGTAGACATCTTCAGTGCAACAGCCATGATTGACGTGACCTACCGCTATAGTGTCAGTATTAAATCTATGAGATTATCACCTGCTAACATCAGACTGAAAGGATTAGAAAGAGGTGACCTGAAGGGCACACCCAGGATTTAGAAGTGAGATAAATTCTCATAATTCAAGAACACTGAAACTCCCATGTGAACTGTGAAGGTATTTTTCAGTGAGTGGAATCCATTCTAGGGATGCTCGTTATCGTGGGAATTCTTTCCTCCATGAGGAAATAAAATATTAATCCATTTTGCTTATATTCTACAGAGCTATATATTTCAGTCCTATTAGAGCTGCCAACTAGCAATTGTCACTGTATCACTCCAGAAGGAATGTCGTTGCTGTAATTTATATTCTAGTGTGTTAAACATTATTTTTAAAAATTATAGGGTTTGATTTCCTGTACTGAAATACAGTGTTGCACCTAACAATAAAGTCCATCTAATAGTTTCATTTTAACAAACAAGAAATTGAAAAAAAAAATTGATCACCTTACAAAAATTAGTGATGATTATGTCTGTATGGTTAAACTTGTCATGTCCGAATAGTGCTTTGGACTTAACTCTAAGTATTGAAATATACCAATTTTACCAGATTAAGGCAATAACAGAGAAAGAAGTTTTAAAGAAGATTTTCTGGTTTTGTTGTTGTTGTTTTTAAAAATCACTTTACTAGTTCTGATAAAGGACTTAATGCTTTAAAGCATGTTCCCATGCACATCTTAGAAGGAAGAAGATGTAAAAACAGATGGTTAACTGGGAGCTGAGGCAGGGAAAATGTTTTAGTGCACTTTTTTGTAGGTTTTTTTCAGACTATATTTTTTGAAAACTAATAATCTCTGAAATGTGTAAGAGCTCTTTCTTCTGATGGTTCCTAGTGAGCTTCAACAGGGTCTCTTTGCATACTCAGTTCATTTCTAGGTTCTGCTAGACCTCTGGTGAGGATGGGAATTTGGACTTCTAATTGAAGTGAAATTTTGGCTGTTGATAGTCTGTTCTAATGATGATACTGGTTTTCAAGTACTACTAAATACGAGTCTGTCATTGGATTTCAAATCCTTTTATTTATCAGCGATTTCAAATACAGTTCAAGCTCTATTATGCCTCGGACCATTTGAATGAACCTGTCTGGGACTGGATGGCACAGGTTAAAATAGCAAATTGCTGTGAGTCCTGGTCATTGAGCTGAAAGCTATTATCATGTACTGCAATTTCCGGTGGACTGATCTGGCATATACAGATGTAATGCATGTCATGAAAATTTTTTATGTGAGATTTCCTTTTAGTGCAATCTCTGGAAATAACTATTAATTCAATAGTAAAATGTAGCCCTTTTGTACAAATGCTAATGCCTGGTTCAGACGGTGTCTTCAAAATTATCTTACATGCCAACACTGTTTCTTCTCTGAGTTTTTTAATTCCCATAAGGCACACAATGGTACATGTTTCTGTTGATATTTTAAAAACTGCATAGTACTGAACAGTGATAAATATTCTACCAGTTCTTTTTCATTTTCGACTCATACAGTAA